>NW_015373942.1:1244453-1977119 GCF_001272555.1 Dufourea novaeangliae | reverse complement strand
ACCGTTAGGCTGGCTGACTGGCTGTCATTGGTTGATTCGGTTATGTATAAGGCCTGTGATTGGTGCGTTGGTTGATGAAGAACGTGAGGATTGGTCGCTTTCCTGCTTGCTCAATTTTCTATTTGAACGAAATAGAATATTTACCGCCGAATTATATTTCAATATATTTTCTTATATGCACCCGAGATTAATTCAAGAGGGAACGACTATCATGAAAGGGAAACAAAGAGACACACACTATCCCCGAAAATGTGATATTCCACTTCCTAATAGCTCGAAAGTATTAATTTTACTCTCGTCTTCTCGAAGTTTTCAATCCTCCAATGGTTCTCTAACGCCATCTATGATAAATATACCCTGTCAATTTGACAATGATGCCAAAGTTTATGAAATACAATACAATAGATATTACCAGTTAAATAATAGATCAAAACTATTTTTCATGAAAAGAGCTTGACTAGCTAAGCTCTAGTTGGGTCGAAGTTCATTGTTTAATTACTTCCTCACCAATTACCAGAAGGTAATTGATTGTGCCTATTAGGATTCTTATATCACGTTATCAGATAAAAAAAATATAAAAACGAATAAAAAGGGAACGTGGGAAACGTAACATTACTAAAATGTTCATTAACGATGAAATTTAGAATAAGTTATCATATTTCATCAGTATTACAATATTCATCTTTTAAACCGAAGCATCGGATATTTTTATTCCCACCAAATCATATTGGATACACGTATTATGAATGGAATATATAATGCTCCATTTGTGCTAATAATACTCAGAATTCATTAAAATTTTACTTTGGTAATCGTAATAATAATATAAATGCCTTATCGTGACTAAATTTTGTAGTTACATCAAAAAAATGAAATACATATGTATTAATTTTAAATCTACCGGTATTTTTAGTCTTGTCTTATTGGTTTCATTCTATCGTTGGTTCAATTATATGACCGAGCATCGCAGCACTATCGCGTAGTATGCAGATAATCAACAAACATCAGTGAAGGAACATTTTTCTTACGCATGAAGTTTATTTTTGCATTAACAAACATCGATTTGTCTTGATAGTGTGCCTACTGTACTTTAAGAACAATGTCTTATCAATTATATCGAAACACAACGTTAGGCAACACATTACAGGAAAGTCTCGATGAACTAATTCAGGTAGGCTTACATAAAATTGCCCAATGTTCAGGTTAGAATTTTCAGTGAATACTAAACACTAATAATAAAACGTAAATTTTTATGTAAAACAGATGTATACAATAACAACATTCTATACGTGTTGTACACAGTTACGTATAAACTTATCGAGATATTTGTAATATAGTCAATTTCCTTTTCTCGTCATTAAACTGTAAAATTCTATTCATTAGAATTTTTGAACTTAATGAAAATTCAAACAATCTTATAAATGTAATTACATTTTATTTTAAATTATGTAATAATACAATTTTATAGTATGGGCAAATCACACCACAATTAGCAATTAAAGTACTATTGCAATTTGATAAGGCCATAAATCAAGCACTTGCAACCAGAGTTAAATCAAGACTTTCATTTAAGGTATATGCCTCTAAGTGTACATATTTAATAATAATTATATTAACTAAATTTTTACTATTACTATCACAATTTTTTTATAAAATTTTTAGGCTCATAAATTAAATACATATAGATTTTGTGATAATGTATGGACATTTATGCTCAATGATGTTGAGTTTCGAGAAGTTCAAGAAGTTGCAATAGTTGATAAAGTCAAAATCGTTGCCTGTGATGGAAAAAGTAAGTAAAATGATATATGATTATTCACCAATGTTTAAAATGAAAAAAAATCTATGGACAATATGAAGAAACAACACATGAATGATTTTTATTCTCTTACAGCACTGGATGCAGATGCAGCTACAAAACGATAACATCAATTTCTTATACATCTAAATATATTTGTCATTAATAAGAAAATATTAGCCATATAAATATTTACAATAGACATTAATATAAGCAAAATACATTATATTTACTATAGCTACATAATTATTATTCACTTTCCCACAATAATATATCTGATCATGAAATAAGTATAATCATAACACTATGTTGAAAGTAAAAAACAAAAAGATTACTTGCTTTTACTAAAATTAGCATTAGTTTTATTTTTATATTGTATCTGAGAATGAATAGACTTTGTACATTACAATATGTTTACAATAATTTACCTTCAGGAAATATAAAATATGTTATATATATATATATAATCCTACTATGTGATCCAATTTGTTCCAAAGGTGTTAGTCATTATACAAACGAGACTGCAAGGTTTATTAAAATATTTGAATAAGTAATACAAAATAGCTATACGATTATGTATGAATATAATTTATCACAATATAACTTTGTACTATGAATATGTCTTGAATATTAACAAACACCTGTTTTACTACTTATCGTAATTTATTCACAAGTGAATACAAGAAGTTAATAACAAGAAGTAATGTACCTATACTTGTTACCGTTAATACAATCGTTTGTCTAATATGTTTGTTCTGTCGTGTTAAATTTAAAAAATAAAGTACAACCGTATCTATAATGTACTGTCCATCCAAAGAGAAACAAGGTATAACATTCAAAATTGCTAGACCAGCTGAAAAGATAGTAACATATTTGCAAAGAATCACTACAGCCTCTGGTAATTTAGGATTCAGAAATGAATATTTAGGTAGCCAATCAGATACATCAACTGTTTGATAAATATCTGCTGGATACCCAAAAAACAAAACATCCTTTCCTTCTCTTCTTTGTATTTGAACAATCTATAATGTTTATGTAAATATAATATCATTGCATATTATTCGAATGATAAATAAATAAATCTATATACTTTACATACCTTAGTAACATTATCAAGAGAAGGCTTTAAACAATGAGTGTCATGAAATATGCATTCATTACTAGCATGGCAATAATTTTGTGATTGATTAATCATAACTCTTACTGGAAGACAAGAGTGTGGTGGTAAATGCAGAGGGGCAGCTTGTGGCCCTTCTATGTATTCAAAACATAAACTTCCACGAGATTCACTATCACGTGTACAGCAATTTATAACACCATCTGTTTTTTGTCTAGATGGGATTGACTCATCATATTCCTACATCAGAAATTAAAAGTAAATGCTTCTGAGTAATGAAAATACAATACATCACAAAAGTATGTACCTGAATAAATGATTGTTTAACACAATATCCAAGAGCAGGCTGGTTTATCGTGTTTAAGATGCAATCACCCCAGTCTTCGTTATGTTTGACGTAACAGTCATTTATTTTATATATTATGTCTTCTTCAAAAAGTCCTGTTGGACTTAATAAAGGCGAATTCTAAAATAAATTTTTAAAGTAAGAAGTTATAATTCAACTTCAAATAATTTGGATATGAAAAAATATACTAAAAGAATGGATAAAGAATCAAAAAAATATAGGTTTTACTTACAGGTAAAACAGTCTTTACATAAACTCCATTACCGTATAAATATAATGGTGCCCATAACCATGTGGAAAACATGAAAATAGTTGCAGCTACTGTTGCAAGTACTACATTATGCCAAATCCCAGCACAATTAACTCTTAACTGATTTGTTAATGGTAATGAACTAAATTGTTCACTACTTATACGTACATAAGCTATAGGTATTATGAAAGCAATCACTATTCCTACACCATATAACTGAACTCCTTCTCTTGCTGCAGCCAATGCATGTCCTAATTCGTGTGTAATGAAACAAAATATTAATGTAACAACATAATATCCAAATTCATTAAGGGGCATATTTACACCAGGTAACTGGAAAATACAAAAGTATATATTAATATCAAATTTCAATATAATTATATCCAATAGAGAAATCCAATAAATAATTCATAATATTAAGCTTATAATTTTTAAAGTTGTTTCATGAAATTAAAGTTTATAGTGATAAAAGTCCTTAGGATGTAACTTTATGGAACAAATTTCTATAAAAATGAAATAATGTTTTCTATAAACAAATGAACTTGAAAATTATGTTAAAATTAATTTACCATTGGTTCTAAGAAAGATTCAGAGTTATTATTATCAAGTGATGGCCCATTCATCCATATATCGAAAGTCCTCTTTAAAATACCAAGTGTTGCAAGGGGAAGAAGAATAATAGTAACAATAACTCCTGCATTGAACCAAGCATTCCAAAATTTGGAACGTGTCATTCCCCATTTTCTTATCCTACGATTAAATGCTGTTGTGAACCATTTTATTCTTAATATTTGAACCTCTATACCAGTATTTTTCAAAAAGTAAATGTATGGATAATGTGAACATGTCTGAAAGATAGAAAGTATTATTTATTTAATTATTGTTTACAAATAAAAGTTACACAAACGTCTATATTAAAATCGAACTGTAAGATTCAATTAAAATTTTATACATTATAATAAAAATATCAACGTATTTCAAATTTTAATAATTTGTGTTTAACAAATTATACCTTAAAGATTGTGTCAAAAAAGAATAACAAACAGTGAATGAGACCTATTGTTATTAATATACTTAAAGCATCCATTCCCCGGAATTATACTTTAATTTATTAGGTAAACTCTTCATACGCTAGTGTGTCAAATCTCCTTTTATTACATTTAAATATCAACTAAATTCAACATTATTTAGCTTGCATTGGAGACTTTTCAATTCTTAAGGGTTCCAGCTCTCTGGTAAAATGCATTTTAAGATGATAATAAAGCCATTTCAATCTTCGACATTTACCGACTGTTATTAATGCTACTAGAATCTTAAACCACAGACAAGATATAGAATAGACTTAACATCCAATGTAATTTTCTGTCACACACTGGGGGGCTTTAGGCCCCTCTTAACATTTTAGTGTCAATACCCGACGTTACCGATAAAGTATGAATTCTGATCATATGTAAGTAGTACCACCGACTAGGTATAGAATAGACCTATCATCCAATGCTTTTTTCTGTCCCATGTTCATAGGGCTACGTAGCCCTGTTACCATTTTAGTGTCAATATCCGACGTTACCGATAAAGCATGAATTCTGAGTATTATTAGCACAAATGAAGTGTTATATATTCCATTCATATTACGTGTATCTATATAATTTCGTGAGAATAAAAATATCCGATGTTTCAGTTTAAGGTTAAGGGATAAATATGACAGTCATGAAACATGAAACGGAAAAGTATATATTTTTTCACTTAACTACAATACAATTTATTCTAAATGCATCGTTAATGGACATTTTTATTAATGTTACTTTTTACATGTTCTTGTTTTATTCGTTTTTATATCTTGCCTTACATTTGTATATTTGTAACAGATAAATTCAGAATAGATGTAGTTTCATAAATAGATTCTAGGTATAGGTCTATCCTATACCTAGTCGGTGTAGTACATAGCATGTATAATAGACTGCGCGATCTTATGGTAGGGATGAAGTCGGCACTAGAAAAAGATGATAATAACTGGAGTAACTTTTCTCTCTTTCTAATGCGGCTGTTGGTAGGGGATTCTCCTACGGCTGTGTGGAGGCATAACACACGTGCAGCATTCCTTCTCCTCATCATCCTCCAGTCGCTTTGTCCCCCCCTTGCGATGTACGAGCGAGAAAGGAATGACTCCATCGCTACTTCTGTCCTTCGGTCTCGCTTCATCCCAACCATAAGCCGCGCTGCTATTATATATGCTATGTCAATGTAGTCAGGCAATGTGTACGTGATGTATGTACCATGATCTACATACCATAAACGTGACACACATGCATGCCATCGAGACCTTACTATATTCTGACCTTCGGTGTATGTAACGTCGGAACGTATGGAACGTCCCATTTGTTACTGCCGATCTAAACACGTGCCACCCCTTTAACTGGGAAGTCCATGTTGCTTTTCAAATTAAGAAATTCCATCTCAACTTTTCATATAAAATTAGATGTATTTGTAGAACATTTTGTTACTGTGTTGCACACATGGTCCATGAAATCTCGCGAGTTCAGGTATAAGTTTAAAAATAATCAATGAAATGTTTACACTGCCAAATTACAAATCCAACAAATCTAATGGTGGAAATTAATGCCGAGAGAAGAACGAAATCGTAAGGCATATTAAGCTGAAAATGTTTGTGTTACGCGTTCTACTTGTAGATTTTCATTCCAATTATACGTGCAAAGAATTTCCATCCAATGGCATTACACGGTATTTTATTTTTACAACAAACTTGTTAGACCTGAGAACAGTGTAAATACAAATGCTGACAACTTGTGGTTGAAAGCACCATTACAACAACATTGTTTGAGTATTATGTACTCCGTATTATTACGATTTCTGACAAAAAGTATGACTTAAAATATAGTCATTGAAATGGAAGTGTGGTGGTTTTCTCGAATTATAGCTCATCATCCTTATACCATTTTACTGGGAATACTTATATTCTCTTCAACATGCTTAATTGTTCCCTTAACTGTGAAAAAGTTTCCAGATTTCTCTGACCCTCAATTAGTGAGTACATAGAAGTTAATATAAATGATATGTGTATATTAATTTTTTTGATATTGTACTGTATTTGTTTTACCTAGGGCTTTGAGGCAAGGGGTACAACATTAGCTCAACGGCTTATAGCTTGGCAAAATTTAATGGAGGCAAGTAAGCCAAGAGGACAGCTCACTGATAATCCTTTAGAGTATTATTATTACGTGCGTCAACTAAATCAACAGGTAAATCTGCCATAGATTATTTACAAAATCTTCCATTTTAATTTTTTTATAAATAATGATTTGATAATGAAATAAAGTACAATATATTCTAGAACTTACAGAATCCTGTTAATATACAAAATCATACTTGGATTAGTCAGGGTATTATTAGGAAAAAGCCCAAGAATAAAAAGAAAGGAGGGAAAAAATATCAGAAAGAAATAATTAATGATAGACAAGAAAGAAATGCAACTGATTCTAAAGATAAGTGGGAAGAATTAATAGAATTGAAAAATAAGAATAAATTAGGTACAGTAAAGGAATATAAAGATCAAGATCATATTGACAGTGAAAGTTTTTTCTGTAATTTACCTTCTTCTGCTTATGCCCGAGTGGTAATTGGTAGAAATTCAAAAGATTCCAGTTTATGGTCAATGGAGGGTGTATTAGCACAGTGTCATATTGATGCAGAACTTCGATCAAATATGCACTTCCCTTCCTTATGTCAAGTGCAAATGGAACAAAGTGGTGCAGGGCAGAAGTGTTGCAGAAGTTGGTCACCAGCAAATTATGTTGCACTTTTATCCAATAGAACTTCCTGCTTGGGTGTAACAGAGAATGATCTCACTCGAGTAGAAACTCTTCTACGAAGATGCGTGTATTTTTATCAGAATCACCAACTAACATCAAACTGTGCAGAAGATTTAAACTGTCAAAGACACGTTCCAAGCGAATGTTATATGCATAATGCAGCTTATCATTTATTGCACTATTTGTTAGATACTGATTTTATACCAGATCATGTAAGTATATTAATTCTTCTATCATAGAAATTACTAATTATACACTTTTTAATATAATTTTTAATTTATTTATTATAGAAGCACAGTTCTCAAACAAAGTCAAATTCAACATTGAAATATGCAATGATATTTTTACCAATTGCTGCAAGTTCTGCCACTTTAGATTTTTATAGTGGACTAAACAATGGTGGTTTATCATACGGAAAATTTTGTGTTAAAGGAATGCAGTTAGGTTTAAAAACTACATTGTTTGATCGATTACTGGTATCAGATTCAATCCTGTTGCTTATTGGTTTTGCATTTGTAACAATTTGTATATGGGCATATACTGGTTCTCTGTTTTTAACTGCCACAACAATTATTGCTGTAATTTTTAGTCTTGGTATTTCGTATGCATTCTACACTTTAGTTTTGCATATCAAGTTTTTCCCATTCATGAATTTGTTGGCAATTGTCGTTGCTGTAGGTAAGAATTTATAAAACAAATAAGTGTAATGTTATCTTATACAACAAAAACGTCACAGTACATATAAATTTATGTTATTCATTTATAAGGAATTGGAGCAGATGATGCATTTATATATTGTAAAATTTGGGAGAAAGGAAAACAGCAGAAGGTATCGAATAATGGTTTAATTAAATTGGTGCAAGAGACAATGAAACATGCTGTACCATCTATGTTTGTTACATCTCTAACTACTGCAGTAGCTTTCTTTGCATCAGTCGTTAGCAATGTTACTGCTATCAACTGTTTCAGGTATAGGATTGAATTAAATAATTGATTTCATTATTTAAGAAAAAAATTTATATTTAAAAATCACTTTAATTTTCAGCTTATTTTCAGGAATGACTGTGATTGCAAATTTCTTTTTAATGATTACTTGGTTACCAGCATGTGTGGTAGTATCAGAACGGTTCAGCTGGAATGTTCTGTCTCCTGCGAATTATATAGTGCGAAAAATTGTTCGTCCTTTACGTCTGTTTGGAGATAAAATAGCAATAAGTTTTAACATATTCTTGACACAAACAGTGTTTGGTTTTCGCTGGTGTTGGTTACTAAGTCTGAGTACCTTAGCAGTAATATGTTTCATTATTGTTTTTAAGTATCCAGGCTTACAATTACCAGATACCGCTGAGTTTCAATTATTTGACAGTTCTCATTTATTTGAGAAATATGATTTGATATACTCTCACAAATTTTGGTTTGAGAAACGTGAAACAGTATGTATAAGAATTTACAAATATCTTTTTCACATGAAGATTTTAGAAAATCTTTAAGCGACTAATAAACTGTTTATAATTTTAGATTGATAATGGAGATGTGTTACCATTGAGATTTGTATGGGGTATCAAGCCAATTGATAATGGCAATTATTTAGATCCTGACATTATAGGTACACCAGAATGGGATGAATCTTTTGACGTTTCTCATCCAGCATCACAGGTCTGGCTGCAACAATTTTGCCGAGATCTGCGAACTCAACCTTTTTATCGTGAAACTCTGGGACCTTTACTTCCCAATTGTTTTATTGAATCGTTGTATAATTGGATGAAGAGACGTTGCGAAGATCCCATTGATTCGGACATTAACTACATGCCATGTTGCGAAAGAAGCAAGTTTCCATACAATTCTAGTGTATTGCAACAATGTGCAGCTGAAGCTAGCGCAGAATTGTATCGTACACCTGCACACTTGTGGGCTCGCCATGGCGTCTCTGCTGGCATAAAATTCTTAAACGACCCAATTCTGGCACAATTACAAACCTCAAATGAAACCAATTCCTTGATGATGCCGATCACGAAAATTAAAGTCTTAATCGTTGAATATGACAGCATATATAACTATAGTGTTTCTTTCTCAAATATGAATCAATTTTATCATCAGGTACATATCGACGCAACATATTCTTTTTTTGATATATTGTGAAATAAATGCTTAATCACTTAGTAATTAAAGAAATATATTAAGCCTTAAAATAGAAACATTTTCTATATTTTTTTAGGTTGAAATTTGGATGCAAGATCAGCTAAAGAAGGCACCATTGGGTATGCGTGGCGGTTGGTTTGTGAGCAGATTAGAATTTTATGAATTACAGCGGACATTATATGAAGGTACCCTTTGGGCAATAGGAGTTTCATTGGTCCTAGCCCTTATAGTCTTGATCATTGTGACATTTAATCCTCTTATCAGTTTGTATGCCATTATAACAATTGGAGCAGCAATTATAGTAACAGTTGCTGGCTTAATTCTTCTTGGGTGGAAGCTGAATGTCTTAGAAAGTGTTGCAGTCTCTACAGCCATAGGTTAATTTTCATAACTATGTTAACTTCGTTGCTTTACAAAATATACCAAGTGTGGTGGAATGGATAGTACAACCGGACAGAAGGTGATTTTACATATAAAAATAAGTTGATAATTAAATTTAAAGATTCGTCGGATACGCATGCAGTTAACTGTTTCCCGGCTTTATGTTTGTATTAATGATGCCGATGTCCTGGTTAGTTATCGATAATACGATTTTATTAATTTACATTGTGGAACGAATTCTTGATTGTGACGTCCCTGTTGACGCATACAAATTCTTGCTTTATGAATCAAAAGGTCGTGGATAAATGTTACAGTTCGACGGTTTAATTGAAGTTCCAAAAAGCTTGTATAATTTTCTCTTTGAGCTGCAAAAGATGTACACTATTCCTGCGGAGACATGATCCACTAATAAAAGTCCAATGACTAATTAACTTTTATTACTGACCTTGTAGGCCAAAGTGTACCCTGTACAGTAACAGACGAATCTTTAAATTCAATTTTCTCCAAAACTAGGCCTCTTATGAAAAAACTTTTAATCTGTATTTTCGGTTTATTTTCATATGTAGAATCACCTTCTGCACGATTGTACCACACGTCCCGCCACACCCTATATACATATTAACACGTATATACTATTTTCTAGGTTTAACTGTAGACTTCAGTTTACATTATGTAGTAAGTTATAGAGCATGCACTTCCAAAAAAAAAGAAGACAGAGTGAAAATAGCGCTTTCACAAATGGGTGGTCCAACTCTAATGGCTGCCCTCACAAGTGGAGCTGCTGGTGCTCTTATGTTACCATCCTACGTACTGGCATATATTCAGATTGGTATATTTTTATTACTTGTAATGGGCATAAGTTGGACATACGCTACATTTTTCTTGTGTCCACTGCTAGCAATTATTGGACCCTCGTCCCATTTTGCGCAGTTTCAGTACCCCAGGTGAATGTCTCAATATTTCTATATTTTGATTCCAATACTACAGAAAATATAATAATTATTTATGTGATGTCAGGTTAAATGTATTGTGGAAGTACCTTCGTAAAAACAAGCCTAGAAATGTGCCTGAAACAAATACAGATAATGATAAGACTAGACGGAAAGCTAAAAGACGGGGAATGTGGTCAGAATCTGCTTTAAGTACGTCTAGTACAGTATGTCAATTTCACTGTAATGACATGGAAACTTTTACAAGAGCGCCTCCATCACCATCGCTACCTCCATCTCCGTCATCAACATTACTTCACTGAAATGCAGGTCACGTGGTATTTCTGTTATAATAGTTAATATAGTTGGTACAAAAAGAAACTATTATGATGCAGTGTATGCTCCTCGAAGTATGGAATTGGTGGATTTATTCAAGTGTAACTCATGTCCTATATAGAATTACAATCGTGTGTAACAGATGTGTCATTGGCTGTGTTTATAATAGTTGTAAGGTAATTATTTGTACATCTCTATTATTAACATTCATTGGGCTTCCTATATAAGTTACGCATATATGTGTATACACTTTATATCCCTTGTGATATGAGTGAAGAGCTTAAAGTGCCAAATGTTTAGTTGTTAATTTTTGAAAAGTTTCTAAGCTGTGTTCTATGTTTATAGGTGTAACTTTAAGTGGCAGCTAATATTTATAGAGTACTACAATGTTACACTTGCATTTACATATCTATTAAATGCATTTGGACTTATTTTTTATACACAATTTTTTTGCATAAACAACTTTCTAGTATGTAGTCATTTCGTTATTTTAATATAGACGGATTAGTTACTATTTATTAACAAATATTTCGATATGCTATTAGATGTAGGTTAAATAAATTGTATTCAACTTCATAATTTATTACATTTTGTAGATCTTTTATTAAAACTTTGTATCCTAATTAAAATAATATAAAGCTTTTAATTGTAATAGTATTCACACATTTTTCAATGAAAGGTTATATACATATAAAGACTGTTTCATTTTTTAGTTACATATTACTTATAATTCCATACTACAATAAATGCACACAGATAATTGAATTTATTATATATTATATACAAACTAGAATAGGTTTGTATCTGGTATGAACTTGAATTTCTCCATCACGTAATACTTTCAAGTTCATGAAATATGAGATGTATGTGTATATGTTTGTAATTACATTTTTTAAAAGTAACAGAATATGATATATACAATTTATTTTCAAGATGCTAAAAGAAGACTGACAGGTTTTATAGTTTCTATCTGTAGTTGCTTCGAAAAATGCGGGAGATATAACAAAGCACATGTTGCTTTTACTATAATTAGCATTCCATAGATTAAACTATTTTCCTACAATTTGACAATGTTTTAGTCAGATACATTATAAAATAATAAGTATTTATAAGTCTTTCAGTTGACTTTTATTTTTAAATTTCTTTTAACATTAAATGAAACTCATTTACTAAAGGTATTTAATTACACAAGATACAAATTAATGATTCGTGTAATTCAAGTTCATGTTTTCAAATAGATAAAAATTGACACTAATGAAGAAAATGTATTATGTTAGCGACAGTGTATGTCTGTTCATCGATTACTCAAAGATTTATAAGTAATGTATATCAGGAGAACTTAATATAAATTATCTAGAATGCCTTGGCAATCTTTAATATATTAACATGTGAATCTGTGTATGTTGTGAGTAAGTTACAATGTATCATAGTAAGCTCGTTATGTATTTTAAAATCTATTTCATGTTGATACGCATATTTAATGCTTCATCGAGCAAAAACTGCGATCACCACGTGACCGTTCACTATGAAAGAAATATATCGGACTCTTTTTATAACATAATTGTATCTACTTATGGAAACATTTCAATTAATACGATGGCTACTCGAAACCAGTATTACACCTCATAAATCAATACCTGAAGAAATTCAAATTATACATTTAACGAAGTTGCCTTTGTTAACAAAATTTTAGTAGAAACAATAATGCATTATATGTAAACATATTAGAACCTACACGTTAATATGTATTTACAGAGAATCTCAATTCGATTACAGTTTATATATAAATCAAAATAGATTATAGCATAAGTGAACACGGTTATTTACATGGTAATATAAGTTAAATTGCATCCATAACAAAAAATCAAAAACATAATAAACCGTATTAATTGTATTAAACGTTACTATTAACACGATCGATTTTGATTACATTCTCAGTACCTATACGACGGCGTTTCGATATTGGGCTCTTCGGATCAGTTAATGGACGTTTTTGTATTTCTGGTAAACCTGTCTTATATTTGCGAATTGGTTGCGCTTTGTGAACAGTTTGTTTTCTTAATATCGCAATTTCTTTTTCCTGTTCCTTTTGTTTGACGATGATCTCCTGTTATTTTATTTGTTTAAATTTATTGCCATATTACTTTCTAATTTTATGCTACATTTTATCAAGATTTAATGTTACCATCGTATTCAACGATTGCAATAAATTTAAATTACCTTTAGACTCTGTTGTTGTCTCTGTATTTCTTTTTCTCTTAAGATTTCATCAAAGCGTTTTCTTTCCTGCGCTCGAATTGCTGTTTGAAGGAGTGGCGTCTTTGGTCTACTCGAGTTTTTCCTTGTTCGACACGGTATAAACGGTGGTTTCTTCCAAATCTGAATCATTTTGGGAACATAGAAATATTTGTCACCATTCACCAGTGTAAATTTTGTATCAATGAAAAAATGTAGAAAAAAAAAATGAATTTCTAATATTTGATTTATCCATGTCATGAAAAAGTAATCAAGAATCGTAGATTTAATTACCTCTATGTTTCTTTTAATGTTTTTAGTCGTAGCTTGTAACTTTTGATCATTATCGCTGGTATTACAATTATTTCTCCCAACATTATTATTAATGTTTTTATTGGTAGTAGCTGGAAGTGATCGAGTTTTTAGGTATTTGGGAACTGGATTTGCCCGGAACACTCTTGTCTTTTTCTCTTCTTCCAAGATCTACGAATGAATAACCAATTAACGAATCGTTTCAATAGTTAGATATATTTGTTTAAATACCTTGTTAAGACGTTCTTGTTTTTCTTCTTCTTTAAGTTTCTGTCGCAAATCAAACTTAAATGGATACACGGCGTTGCTTTGTGCTTTTTTCACTTTATTACACTTTCCTTTCTCATCGTTCTCCTATAATATTTAATCGTTATAATAAATCAATTAATAAATTAATTTACAATTGTGTACCATTTTGATAATTGTGTCATGCTTCACAAAACTTTCGTTCTCCTCGCTTTCCTGGCCACTGTTGTTGCACTGTATTTTCGGTGATATATCATTTATTCCAGATAAAGAGAATGTATTCAAAGACCTAAAGTCATGTATAAAAATTATAGAATTTTAAGAAGCAAGAATGCCATTTCAAATACAACCATAATTGCAACGCTTACGTGATCAATGAGTCTTCCTTACTCGTGCTCGGAAAAATCCCTTTGGAACCCGGTATCGGAGTACTTACGATCACCCTTGGTTTATCTAAATGGACAATGTAATATTAGATGAAGTATATCTCTTTAACGATTGAAATTATAACGGGACTTCAGCTTACTGAAAAACGAATCTCTGCTCTCAGGTATATTGGAAAAATCGACAAACTGCGGGGACTCGAGCTGGTCCCATTTATCCTCCTCCTCAATTCGATATTTTCTCCACTTCTCGTTATCAATGTTCAAATTTTCTTTCTGCCATAATTTACGCGACGGCGGTTTCAGATTGTATTTTGTGGATGTAACCGGTGTCACTAAATTCCCGCAACCTGCGTTCGTTCTCGGCGATGCGAACAGCATTGTTTTCTTTGATGTCATAGTTAATATTTAAAGCTATAACACTCTAAATTAAAAGTGAATCCTGAGCAGATACAATCCGCTGGAAGTCAAGCCGTTTACTAAAATAACTTGTTTACGTCTTCGCAAGATTTCACTCGAAATAAATTTTCAAAGTTTAAAAAGAAAATACAATTATCCGAGTTAATGGTAGAACAAACGTTTTGCTTCGACACTGTCCTGAATGTCAGTTAAATGACCGATATACAGGTTCACCAACACCTGTTCGGATATGTATCGCGGTTGATGTTCCAAATAAACAAAATTAGGTAGAGCGGACAATGTTTTCGATCTAATGACAACCGTTTGGGAATTCAAATCAAAATCAATCAAATAGCGCCGGAATATTGTTGGCATTCAAAAATGAAAATTGATTTATTAGAATCGCATATGTTAATCGCAAAGGGATTATAAATGTTCTTAATAAATACAAGATACCGTTTAATGCGATATAATTTTGTGGCATAGCATACGTTAAAATATATTTAACGTTCTGTATGTTTTGTTTACACTTAACGATATTTTGAAATAGTATGTCATGCGGACGTTTGTATGGTGCTTTAAATTAATTAGATTCTTCTTGGCATAGTGCGCGTAACGTTGACCGTGATTATTGATATTCATACACGCGTTAATACATGTGTGAGAACATTTCTATGGATACAAACGCCCACAACAAAGCCGAACGCTGATACTGTTGTACCATTTGTGACAAGTTTTCCAAACAGATCTTCCGATATGATCGATGCTTGCCGCGTTTCGAAATTGCAGTTCGTTCAGTGTGCGATCGGTTTCGTTTGGGGTAAGAATCTTTTTAAGAAGTTCAACACGTTGGTAACGATATGACGATCCGTCAAGCTGCACTACAGTGCATAGAACGTGTAGACAAAGCGTTGCATCGAGGGATGAAATAATAATGTGTTTCGACTGAAAACAATATTTTCAACCGAATACCAAGAGGAAATTTTAATTATGCACGGGTTACGGTAAGGAATAATATATTGCAAAATGTATTCATGTTTTGTCAATTTTTTAAGCCACTCTAGGATATTGAAGGTTCTACGTCGTTATACTTAAATTACTTGGTAATATAAAATTGCTTATAATTAATAAAAGTTAATAAAAATACCTTGACCTAAGTTGTAGAAATACCAAGTGTTTAAAAATTGGTATTATATACAAGAGTCACGAAAAGTGCAATTTACATGATCCGAAATGAATTTCAAAATAAGTTTCACATTAGAGAATCTTTTTTAGAGCTGATCATAATATTGTTGGCCTCAGTACCAATCGATGGTTAGAAGCACTTTGGGAACCAGGAGCAAAATTATACACCTTACCAGATGCCATCGATATGTTGGATGTAACTGGAGATGGAGATGCCAGACTCATTTGCGCCGATTTGGGAACACTGGGCGCCAATTCGACGAAAGTATACGACACTTTACAATCTATCCGATAATACTTGCAGTTTACTTTTTCACTTTAAACAAATAAATCGTATTATTCACAGAAACCAAACAACCAGCTGAAATACATCGAAGAAATTAATAAATCTGTAATTTGACGTAAATGTTTTAATTGCTATTTTGACATGTTCTCTTTTTCTTTATTTCGAAAAATCAGATACGAGTTTACAAAGGGGCCGATCAGGTAACCGAGCATAACATGGTGGATCGACCTTGTGGGGTGGTCGGTTTCTACACGGAGAACGGTGAAGCTCGATCGTCGGTGTTGGCTGTGGGCGGTGGTTCGAGTGTCTATATTTTCAAAAATATGAGGCCCTACTTCAAATACTGCTTGCCACACATTGACGTGCATCCTAAAGAGCGAGAGGTGTGAGATATCTATGTGTTTCCATTCCTTAATTACAATCAAAGAAAAACTATTCTTGATACGTTTAAAATAGATGTTAAAACAGCCTTCACTACACTGTTCTATCAACACTTCTCCATAGATTTGGCACAAAGCAGGATTAGAAGAAGAACTGAACGTGCTCACACTAGCCGACGAATTGGAATTATTATTAAAAGAACTCGGTGCAGGATATATTTCGCCACGGACATTAAAATTCCTCTCTATGGATCCGAACTTGAGAACCAGCTTCGTGGAACAATACAAAAGAATTCCACTAATTAAGAGCAATAGTTTGTCCGCGATTTCCGTAATCCGGAGGGATTCTTGGACCAACCCAGCAAGCGGTTGCCTCGTGCTTGGAACGGAATTCGGGGAAGTTCTCGTTTTGGATCCACGGTGATTAATTCGCTAATTCAATAGTTGCGTCTTCTATTTACGTAAATTCTATTTGCATACGAGGATCGTTCTTGCGTTCAATTTCTTTAGGAATTAATTTAGAGTAGAAGTCCCTGGATTCAACACGTCACTTATGGGTCGTGATTTGTTTCTGCAGAACGTTCACTGCCATGGACAAACATTTACTTGGATGGACTCCTGTTGCGTTCGCGTGTACCGGTTTATGGACAGGCGACGGTAAGATATTAATTGTCGGAAGGGACGGTAACATAGGCGCGATAAGAAGAGGAAGCCCCGTAACGCTTTGGGAAAAGTTGTCAGCGCCGGCCGTCGCTATTTCGGTTCTTAACAATGAAAATATCGCTGTGACTCTGATGAATGGTTCTTTGATTGGCCTTTCGAGAAAGGTACTCGTGGAAGATCGTTTAATAATTCTAATGATTACGTAAATTTGATCTCACAACTAATATTAATCTCGTAGGGTGGTAAACTGTGGCACGTCAATGTTCCGGGGGCGATTTTGGACTCAACGAGTTTGCCAGTACCACAGAGTGGGCTGTCCTTGATCGCCGTGAGTACCGCTGGATTCGGTGTTCGAGTCTACGATAGAATACACCACGTGGATACGTTGAAGATCATGGAACCAGTATCTGCGATAAAGGTAATATTATATATTTTATTTAACATTTCCTGTAACGAAGTGGAAACTATGTAAACTAACATTTGTTGTTTATAAAAGTATTGTATATGGTATGTGTCTGATGATACTGTTTTTCTTTTTTCTTTTTTATTATAGTATGGTCGAATGGGCCAAGAAGAAAGAACAATGGCAATGGTCACCGTAGGCGGCGGTCTGTGTGTGAAGATTTTGAAACGGACCGCCGACTTCAGCATTCACACCTCAGAGTCGAATTCGCTGACGAACAACAACTCGAAGTTTTCAATACCAAAGAAAACACGATTGTTCGTCGAGCAAACGATACGAGAACGATCAGAGGCGAAAAAGATCCACAGCACGTTTCAACGGGGTCTTCTTCGACTACGATTGATGGTAGCCAAAAAGGTAGTAGAATCTTTGAACGAGGGTCAAGACGCGGGTCCGCGTATCATCACTGTGGAAGCTACCGTTTTAGGATTGGGACCGAATTATCAGATTCGTATCTTGCTGACGAATGTATCGGATGAACTCTCGGACACGGGATTGTACATTGTCTGCAGAAGCGAGAACACAGACGTGACGCCACGCGTCGTGGATGTTCCTTTATTGCCGAGTGGAGTTCCCATTCCGATGGCTTTAAATGCAATTCTAACCAGCAGAATATCGGGCAGGGTACAGATCTTATTGTGCAAGAAATCTAGGACAAAGCCGATTAACGTGACGACAGTCGTTTTGCCGGCCGCCGAAGAAGACATTGAAGTGTGATTTCTTTGGACGAAAGAGTGCTATGCATAGAAAAATATTTTCTGTCGCGGGTCTATGAGATATACTATGTAGTGTATCAACAAGATTGGGATAAAATCATTTTTTTTTTAACTTTTGGTTCAGAGAATATGGTCACGTTCTTAAAAAGTATTTATATTGAAAACGATGGCTCGTTCTGCTCGATTTACTTAACAATGACTCACTAAGGGACCGAATTAGAAGATTTGTCATTTACAGTATTTTCCAGTGTTGTCTTACTAATCATTTAAGTTACGTAATGTAATCTCAAACGAATTTATGTATTTATACGATGAGCCGCGTCCGGTCCGTCCTAATTCGGTCAATTGCTTAAACGTTAATATTCGTGTGCATTGCGTTACATGCATGGAGATTCCGTTTTATGAGTAAATCGTGTAAATATTTGATCCGAATACTTGTTCATGTTTTGTAAGTAGATGTTTGATAAATAAGAATATAAAATACACTAGTTATAACTTAAACGATTTAAAATGTAATTCTTTTTTATTTATAATTCAAATGTCTATTGACACATCCGTATACAATATTCATTAATTATTTTCCAAAAGTTTCCCCTGTCCCCTTGAAAACAGAAACCAGTTGTAATATCCCTGTGGTATTGCGTATATGAGTAGAGGACATTAATTTAATTGCGTCGTGGATAGCGCGAAGGGAGAACGTGACTTTTAGTAGTCTGGATATGATTGAAACAGTTGAACGTCGTCAAAGACTGTCGTATCGCGAGTTGACGGAATCTGAGAGGGGTTACCAGGGGTTACATTATCGCGGCTTACGGGAGACTGACTTGTTATGAAAAATTCTCATATTGTGTGAATTGCATATCAGGCCTGGATAGAAGAGGGTTGTACCTCTTCACAGCCACGCTCTGGTAAGTTTAAGCGTAATTGTGATTAAAATTACCGCAATTCGCTGTGAAACTGTCGGTAAGATCACCATCCCCCATACCCACTCCACCCTCTGCTATTCATATGTATATTGTCTACTACAGCTGATCGAGGGGACCCGCATAAACTGGCACACTAAACACGCAACATTCCGGGTTAGCTGTAGTTATTTGTCGCCTGTACAGGATGTACAATCAGCATAGTAACGTAAGGAGAATGGATAATTAATAGGAACTGAATGGAGTACGTCCGATCGATAGGAGCTTTAATTTTTCTGTGATGTCGAAAAAAATTGTAGTGCTTCCGATATGTTATTTTCCAAGGCGATATCTCATGATCCTTCAGCTCCACATTCTTTTACTACTCTTGCTTTTCCCAGGTAAATTCTTGAGTAAACTATTCCACAATTAAGCTTCTTGTGTATGAAGTATTAGTTTTATAATAATAGATGCAGATAATACTAATTTCATTGAGTATTAAAGCTGCAATAAGAATAATACATTTGTGTTCATATTCAGTGAAGAATCGGTCGAGGTGTCATTGAAATATATAGGCTGGGTATGCATTTGTTGTTTTCTGTTTGTAGCCAAGGAATGTACCATGCCAGAAGCAAGTCAAGAAGGACTGCTACACTCATTCAAAAGTTACTCGGATATAGCAATGTTTCATTACACAGTTCCAAAAGAGGTGCTCAGAGCCACTTGGCAGTTTGCTGCATTTATGGACAGACTAGATTGTCCAGAAAGAAAAGTGCATATGTAACTAGTTTTTTCTTTTATATTTTGTCTGTTTCAATGTACAAATAATTCTATTATAATAATGTCATTTACAGATACCTGCAGTGGGGCAGTTATCCTGTGATATCTGTAAATGATACATTCCCTCATGATATGTATTCCAAGCGTAATCAAACAATTGTAGTGTCTGCAATCACAACATTTGAACCAAAAACAACTGCAATTGTCCCAGTTTATGGACCAGAATCTGGAGATTGGTTTGTGGGAGCTTATTTGTCTTACTGGGATGAAAAAGTTCAACAGCAGGTACAATTGTTAAATTAACAATAGATACAGTACAAAGAATT
The DNA here is from genome assembly GCF_001272555.1 of Dufourea novaeangliae. Classification (NCBI taxonomy): domain Eukaryota; kingdom Metazoa; phylum Arthropoda; class Insecta; order Hymenoptera; family Halictidae; genus Dufourea; species Dufourea novaeangliae. Next base: position 1,956,720 of record NW_015373942.1, on the reverse strand, counting down.
TCTTTCAAATCAAGTGTTCTATATCACTCCTTCTTTAATTTAGGGGCTTGGACACAAATGCCATTATAGCATAGGTTCTGTAGCTATATGGACACAGACAAATAGTATTGAGAACATACCTACTGGCTGTCAGCATACATTAAGAACAAGAGAAACTACTTCCTATTACAAGTAAAGAGTATAAACATTATATTTTATTCATTGTGCCTACATTAAAAATTAATATATTGGATTCTCCCACAGAATATACATACCATCAGGAACATGGAATTTTCAAGTACATATTTGGGGTTGTAATTTTACCGTGTACACATCTCATAGTATACATGATCCTTGCATTCAAAGTGTGGCCTTACAAGGACGCTCCCTACCTGTTTTCAATCACTCTGAACCCAATGAAATTGGAAACTTTACTATGTTAGACTCATATACCTTTACAGAAGCTTCCCCTTATGAGGACAGTTATTATTATCTGATGATTATTTCAGATAGTGTCATTGAAGTAAATGTGAAAGTAGTCACTGCAGGTACAGTACATATTATATATGTTTTTTTTTTAATATTAATATTATAGATCTATGAAGCTAAATCATTGTGTTGTCCTTTTTCAGAATGTCCTATCAGAGTAACAGAGAAGTCTTTTGTAAGACAATATTTAGATGCACCTTCATTTTCTAAGGCATTAGCTCAATTACGTATGAAAGATTTAACGAAACATCATACCCATCGTGACGAAGAAAACAGTAATAATAATAATATATCATTGTACAGTGGAATTGATTTTAGAAATCAATTTCGTATATCGGATTTAGGTGTTGATGATTCGTGTGTTCCAAGATATCAACTTGCCAGGATTAAGCATTCACAAACATTTTCTGGTGTTTACTTGTTACAGGTATTAAATATTTACGGTTCAAGGTGTAATAAATTGTAGAATATTGTCATTAAATAAATTTTTTCAGGGTAAAGAATGGTTAACTTCTTGGGTAATGTTAACGGATGAACATCCGGTAATAACACAATTTAATATATTGCCATTAATAGACGTCGGTGGTACACTTGATATTAGTGTACATTTAGAAATGGACAAAGTAAACATGAATAGTAATCTTTGAGTATAATTAAGTAGTTTATTAAATTATAATTATTTTTTACATGCATTTTAGATCATGACAAGACAGTTGGTTAAAGTTATACTTTGTATTCGACGTGGTCGTGTTCCAGATAGAGTTAAGGGTAGTATCGTATGTGAGGATTCGAGAATGTTAATGAACTTATCGTCTTTCGATAAACATGATTCAACTTTGTTAATACCGTATCCACAGCCAGATACGTGGTATGTTGCTTTGCATGCAACATGTCATTACAATGAGTAAGATCGTGTTCTTGAAGTATAAACTAAAATATAATCGTAATAGTAGTTTGCATATATTTATAATATGGTATTGTTTATATATTAGACGTCCTGTAAATTGCGAAATGGAAGAAATTCTAGTGTCGCTGGATATACGAACCAGGCAGTGTGTGTTCCCTGGAAACTACCCATGTGGTCACCATGGAATTTGTCAGGAAATTCATCGAGATATTCTTTATTATACAACGTGTAAATGCTTTGAAGGTTGGATTATTATTTGTATGACATAAATTCTGTAGTTATTTTCTCATATATTCTAATTATGAATCTTGTTGCATAGGATATAAGGGATGGGGCTGTACTGATGCTACTAGTGCCAGTCCTGAGTCATCTCTTCTCATGACAACACTGATGCTCACTTTAAGTAATGGTTTCTTCATACCTGCTATATATTTAGCTGTTAAGCGAGAATTATATACAGAGGGATTAGTTTATATGGCAACCATGCTTTTTTCGTCTCTGTATCATGCTTGTGATCAACACGTTATGACATATTGTGTTGCTAAATATGAAGTACGTACATTGTTTCATTTTATGACAGTTATTATGTTAACTGCCTCTTTTATCTTTTCATATAGATGTTCATGAAAAATTTTACTTATAGGTTCTGCAATACAGTGACTTCTTTTCAAGTATATTAGCGTTTTGGGTAACGCTCGTTGCAATGGCTGAAATACCAACTCGTTTTGTATCTTTGTGCCACATGTTTGGAGTTCTAATAATAGCTTTTGGAGTAGAGTCCAATAAAACAAGCCTAACTAGTATATTAGTACCTTTAGGAATGGGCGTTATGATTCCAGTAAGTAATTTAATAGATCTGCTTGTAAAATTATCATTTCTTATTTGCACATTTCTAGATGGGAACATACGTTTATCGTTGTTACCAGTTGAAAAAGTGGAAAAAACCTGATAGGATTTCAAAATTATTTGTGGGATTGTTATTGGCAACAATAGGTTTGTTGCTCTTTTCTTTAGTTGAAACAGAAGCTAATTATCAAGTATGTATAATATCATACGTGAAACGTTAGTGTGAAAAATCGGAAACTTGTACAAAAATTGTTATGTTTTTCCAGTATGTTCATAGCGTGTGGCATATGATAATAGCAATTTCATTAGTGTTCTTGCTACCGCCATCACGATTCGAACAAGCTGGTTCTTCAGGTACAAACTCATTCAGCGACGATAGTGAATTACTTGATTATAAGGATACACCTGACAGTCCGATTTTTACGGTGACTACTGGTCAGGAAAATTTGGTAATTGCATCGAACTGAAGATTGCATTAAAATTAAGTAGGGCAATGAAACCAAATACGTACCATTATTTAAATTACTTGTGCCAAAAGAGTGTTCTAATTCTCTAAAGAAGAAGGTAGGTTATAGTATTATAATGATCAAAATTAGAAAATTGTGTACTCATGTACACACACCATCTATGTGTACATAAAATATGTATTTATGTATAATTTTTACAATAGTTCCTAAGTCAACATATACATATGGTTATAGGGTAATCTGTGAGAAAAGTTTCAATTTAATACAACTCAACATACGTATAAAGAATACTTATAGTTTTAAACACTATATAAACTCACAATGGTGCTACTATTCTTACTCTGTTGTGTTTGAAATATACTCAGAAATACTAATAGATCTATTTTTATATACTTTTTTTATTGTTTAAAATTATATCTTATTACATTAAACAAGTTATTAAAAAGTGAGTGGCGCTTATTTTTCTTAAAGGATCACATCACTTAATTGCACTGGATTAATTTTATTATTAATACCGTAGTTTATAGTTACATACAAGTTTTCAGACATTCTTTATAACCATTTTTTAACTCTCAAGGACACGGACCGTGAATACGTCATCCCTTTTTTTCATAATTTTAAAAGGCAGCAGCAGGCTGTTTGTTTATCTTTTAACTTAATAATTTTCTGTTTTTAAAGATTGATAATTAGGATGAAAAAAAAAACATTTTTCGAGTAAAAAAATTAAAGAAATAGAAAACTTGTCTGTAGCAGTGGTATATGGAATACGCCGCCGATGTTCTTAAGGGTTAAATGAATGCTCAAGTAAGTTAATATGTGTTGAAATAGTTACAATATACAGAGATACACACATGTCTTTCCATATATTTTTATGGTACTTAATTTGCAATATAATATACTACTTATTTTAATTCATAAAGCATTCTAATGAACATTTCTCATTTGTATATAAACATAGTACTTCATAATACAGTTGGAAACATCTTATTATATATTTATTTATATATTTCGTTTATCTAGTAATACTGAAAAGTGTTAAGTGCATAGATTACCCTATGTAACCATTAATGTATCCAAAAATTATTATCGTTATATATTAATATTAAAATTATTGTATTTTATTTCTTACTCCTTTTTTTATAAAGTCATATATAATATATATATAATGTGGGTGTTCTCTGTAATTACTATAACTTTGGGAAACATGCATATGTAATACACTATGCATTGCAATGAAATAGAGAATCAAGTTATGTGTTCAATATTATTATATTTACTTTATGCATTTAGTCATGTTCAGAATTGCGTAAGGGACCACAGTAAATAAAAGGTACTACTAGCATGTTAGGAAATGAAAGTATGAATGCTGTGCCTAAACATAAATAAACTATTCAAGTGTAGTATCGAATTTCCAGAACTCTAATGACTTAACATTCTCAAATTTATCATTTTTGGCACGTAAACTCCAATAGAGAAAATACAAAAAAAATGACCTAAATTTACACTATTGATAAATATTATTTTTCTTTATTTTTTCAATTATTTTCATGGTTTTCACTTTATAGTATTTCAACTACATCTATAATTAGTAAGTAATTTATAGTTGCCATAGGTGTTATTTAAATATTAAATTAATGTTAAACATTCCCAAAGTTAGTCAGTTTTAATACAGAAGATGCACTCATGTTTTCTACGAATTCATGAAAAATTCCACTTTTGTATAAGTATGTGATATTTATCACAATATTCTATTTATAAGATGTTCAGTTTCTAAATATAATCTCATAAAGTCTAAATTATTTTAATTATTGTTAACAGTTTAAACTTTTACAATAATTTATATGAAATTAATTTTATATAACAAATCACTAAGTATAATATCTATTTTAGTTACTATTCAAATACCTCACAATGTTTAAAGTGCCATCTAAGATTTCTCTCTCATCCTATGCCGATCATATTACAAATTTTATTTTTACACTATTGCAACAAGGCAGGGTGATCGGAAAGAAGGAATTCATATAATACAAATGTTTAAAAAATTTATGTATGCTGCATTAATTAAGATTTTAAACGAAAAAGTGTAGAATGATATGGATATTGATGCTGGAGATTGTAATAACTAAATGTAATTGTATTATAAAGCGGTTACAAATTCAGAATATGTAAAGTTATATAAATTTTGGTATTCAACAAAATATTTTAAAACTCAGCGGATAACATTATGCATTACTTTAAATAAAGTAATAAATCTCTTAACGATCTATTACAATTTTTTTTTATACTATAACTAACTATAAAAAACTATTATGAACATAGTACCCCGTCCAAATCTATAGGAATATAATTTTTTTATTAATAGAATGACAGGAATTTATTACAGAAAGTGCATGAAATAATTTCTCAATTCTTTCTCTTGTACAGAGTTATTTATCTCTTTAATTGTTATTTAAATGACTTACCAGTTCCCATTATTATGATTCATGTATACTGTAAGTGTTAAACATCTTTTTTCTCTCATCGATTACATGTAATACATGTTTATATTGCTGCATTGTACACCTGAAAACATGCATGATACGTCCTGTCTAGTGATACGAGTGTAGGAAATTATATTAAAGAGATGTTTAGCATACACGCGTAAAGTATTTAAGAAAGAAGATTTAACATTTCAATAAATGTGTTTAAATAATTTATATCATGATCTATCGCTCACTTTTCAATTGCACAATCTCCGATCCAATCCGCTGCATTCCTCATTATAGTATATTGACTATTTAAATACCACGAAATACACGACATATCCATATTGACATCAGTCTTCTGTATTGATTGTTCGTATTCTTTTGATATATTAATTGCATAAGTGTAACAATACTGTATTTCGTTGCTAAAGATTTTCCAAACCTAAGAATTTCTCCGGTATTACAAAAATTCTTTCTTTTCTATGTCAGATGTACACAAGCTGTCTCAGATCAGGTAGTATCTACAACCGGGCAGCAGGTGATTTTATAAGAAAAAGTAAGTCAGAAAAAAATAAATAACTTTTTTTGTTCGAGCTTTCGTTTTCGAGAAAATGGGGTTTGAAAATTCATGTAAATCTCGTGTAATTGTGCTGGGAATAAGTAGAAACGGCCTGCAATGAACAGACACGGTAGCCAAATCCTATTCTACTGCCCGTGGACTGAACAAATTTTCAAATTCGATTATCTCGAAAACGAAGCATTAACCGAAAAAATTTTATTCTTTTTTTTTTCAACTTTTTTTTGTCATCACTTTCTGCTCGGTTGTAGTACCAGACCTGAGGCACCCTGTATACATAATTCTACGATACCTGTAACCACTTGTTCTGCAATAATATTCTCAGACTGTCTCTTTTCTTTAATTTATGTAAAGCGTAAATCGCCTCGATACCATCTTCTATATTCTTAATATTTTTAAATATGTCATTAATTAAATTTATCACCATGTTTTCTAATTGTTGAATCGTGTACCTAAACCGACAGATTTTTTTCAACCAATTAAACTTTGTAATATCGAATATAGTATCACGAGCAGCAGTAATTTTATTCAAGCTTTCGTAAAATAGATTTTCAATTTCTCGCCAATATGCCTCGTACTCGGTTCCTCTTGGACTTCCGAGTAATCCTATCTTAGTATACCTATTAAATAAAATACACATTAGTTTTCATCTAACTCATTTATACTTCTTTTTATAAATTCTTTAATTTTTAGTACCTTCCAAATATCAGTAATGCCTCGCTGATTTCAATCACGTCGTAGCATCTTTGTTTGAAAGTATCCATTTTTTTGAAAACCTCCGTTGCGTTTATATCCCATTTTTTATTAGGATTAATGTACAAGACAACAGTTGTCATCAGCTAAAAAGAATGTCTAACTACATTTTAAAATTCTTACAATATAGTGCAACATATAATACATAATAGAACTTACATTATCATAAATTGTTTTATAAATGTTACAACAAAATATACATTTCTCCAGTAGTTTCTTGCCCTCCTCTGGATTATTTCCAAAAATAACATCTAACTTAATGTAATTTTTGCATTGAAATATTATTTGCGAACTGAATGCTTTACAAAGTGTTTCTATATTGCTCCTAAAACAATATAGTTTTTAATTTGCTTTTCATTCATTTTTATTTTAGCGAAAAATGATCCTCACGTAGTATGATAAAATGGAGCTTCAATCCAAATATATAATATTAAGAGTAACGCTTCTGTTATAGAGGTTTCCGCATCTTCAGGAACGTTTAAATTTTTACAGAAATCAAGTAAAATATTTAAATACATTAAATTCGAAGATATTTCTTCTATTCTGGTTTCAATATGTTTAGCTAATTTTTCAAATTTATCCAGACTAAAAGAACGGAAGTTCCGGAGTATGTTGATGATCGATCGAACTTCCGGATTAACAAGTTGTGCGCGCAAATAATTTAGGTTTAAATCTGTGAAATTGTAAATGCACTTTAAATCATTGTTAATAGTTTAGAACTACGATTTATAAAAAATAATAATCTTGAATTATACAAATTTAATTCATGCAGATATATTTCAAGAAAGAAAGATTCCAGATGGCGTTCTTTAATATATAATTAATACATTGTACAAATAACTAACGTTTAGCTTTCCAGTAATTGACTTCATCTTGTATACATTCAATGTTTTTTCTACTGGACGATGTTACCGCCGCGTCATGTATTTGCACAATCCATGACCAAACTATTTTTTCTAATCTATCAACTGTTTCTCGTTTTCTTTGATCTTCTTCTGGGAGAATCGTTTTTCGATCTTCCCCTAACAAGAAGCAATCGATTTTGGTTGATGGTTCCAACAATTTGTTAAGAAGATTTTCCTTTGGTACATACAAAGTAGTCAAGCCCTTTGGTTCATAGATCTCTTTGGTCAAACGAATAATAAATTCGTGGAGATTTGAAAATACTTCATCTTTTATGACTGTTTGGTGTTAATGGAAAATTGTAGAGGCAATACGCTAATTTATATTCAATGTCAACTAATAAGAATATCATAAATAATGAATAATAATAACTTGTAGTTGTAACAATTTAAATAGAAATGATATGTATGAAAAATGTAAGAAGTATTGACTTTATACCCAGATAGTACATGACGCCTAGTGACGCCGTTAAGATGGCTTAAAGGCGCCTTAGACTTAAAATAGCCGTAAAATGGACGTCTTCAAAGCGTCATGTGCTATCTGGGTAGTAACGGTCATTTAAAATTCATAAATGGATACATGACGTATATTCGTTAGTGCGAAGTACAATTGGTGCATAAACGTTTTCCATGAATTTTAAAACGAAACTTTTAATATCTCCATTAATACTTCCAAATAATACTGTGTCGAGGAAATTTTCTGCTGTATATATTTGCCATGGCGATCTTAAAAAATACATAAACCCCTTCGATGCATATTTTGGAAAATTCAAAATCGCGGTCAATTTGTTTCCTTCTTGAAGTATAGTTAGCAGCACATGTGATGGATTCTCAAAATATTCTCGTATTATTTGGTCGCAATTTTCACTCCAATTTTCATCGCCGAATGCAGGGAATACTGTTAAATCTTTTACGTATTTCACCTGTAAATAATTTCAAATAAACATTTCTAATTGGTTCGTTAGGATGTATGCACTGTTGTATTGAATCTAATCGTACAGGAAGATACGATTTTATGCTGCACTAAAATGGTAAACGGAAGTCGCAAAAAGATCCTTCGATACTGACACAAAAGTACATTATATGATTTGTATGTTCTATATTTCGTCTATGGTTAAACCATAATTTAAAGTAGTCCAATAACTTAATTTAATACTGCACGGAAAAACTAATTTTTAACACGAAGCCAATAATTATGGTTAATTATTAGTGGTCTCAAGAGTACATCTTTTTTCCTACAAGTAATGTAAAATCTACATATATTTCGTTTAAATCGATGTATAATTTACTAAGATACGTATGATAGGCAATCAAATTTATAGTTCATAAAAAGCAGTAATATATTTAGCGATATATTACATTTACTGCTATACTCAACTTTCTCATCAAATGATAACTAGTGGGTATCTCGAAGTACGTGGTCTATAGATCAAATGTGATCGCAAAAAATCAAGGTCGGAAAGATTAAAGAAATTCTTACTAAGATAAGTAGATCTTTCTCAGTAAATACTGGTTTCTCAGGTTCTGGAGGAAGTTCTTCTTCGACTTCGGGGGATTCTAGAATATAGTGAAGTATTTTACCGTATTTTCACTCTATTCAAGATTAATAGACTAATATTTAATATTAATACTTAAGATTATACAAAATTTAAAAACTATGTATGTATGTTCATTGAGAACATTTATGTCCGATACTGATGTCCACGTTTCTTCTACCTTGCCGCCCAAAATCTTCTTCGTCGGTGTCCATGTCTAAAAACTCTCGATGTGTGTCCACCATTTTATCTGATTTTTTTGTACCATCTAATTTTTGCTCTTTTTTAGAACTCATGACTTATAATACTACAACTGTTAATAAATACTTATAGGAGAAGTTTAGAGATTAGAATGCACGTATCTTTACACGGCAACCACCTTTACTTCAATGAGTATTAGATCGATATAATACCGTTGCTACACTTTAATTTACCATTCGAAATATAAATATTTTCATAAATTGATGCCGAACGAAGATTAAATAACGAGACAACAAAAAAATTCATTGATATTAAATATACAATGAATAACTACACTAACGATAGACAAACATAACTGTCATAACTGGTTGCTCTTAATTTACAAGTATTTATAGTTCTAGCAAATTTCAAATATCGAGACAAGTGTGTACAATGCCATCGGTATCCGAAAATATATTTATCGGTTCGTTTATTCATACAAACGAACATGGTGAATTGATCGCCGTAGATCATGGTGCGATATACGTTGGAAATGGAAAGGTATTTATCGATAAATTTTTATTTATAAATATAATTGTAATAATAAATTACACTTTCAACCTGGTACAAATATTCTAGTGGACAAATTGTATAATGTAAAAAAGTTATAACTTGAAATATAATATATTTGTTAATTTTTAGATTAGCAAGATAGTGATAAATCCAAATTCAATTGATACAAACAATGATAACGTAACTGTTCTCACTAAAAGTCAATTTTTAATGCCAGGATTTATTGACTGTCACATTCATGCAGTTCAACTTCCTAATTTAGGAGTTGGATATGATAAAACGCTTTTAGAATGGTTGGAAACTTATACCTTTCCCTTAGAAAAGAAATATGTAGATGAAAAGTTTGCCGAGCAAGTGTTTGATGCTGTTGTAGTAAGTTTCATAAAAGACTTGTTAAAATAAATTAATATATTCTGCATTATATATACATTAAATTCAGATATAAGTAAACTAAATTTAAATTACAGAAGCATACTATTGCACAAGGCACAACTACAGCATGTTATTTTGCATCACTGTACACAAAAGCATCTGTGATTCTGGGACAAAAAGCTGCAAACATAGGTCAACGGGCTCTTGTTGGAAAACTAAGTATGAATTCCGAACGTGCTGACAATTATTACGAAACCACTGAAGAATCTATAGTAAATTTAAATGAGTTTATAAACAATATTACTGAATTAAATGTTAGTTATAAATGTAATTTTTATTTTTATTCTATTGCTTTCTTCATATAGTGTTTTACTAATATTAATTCTTATAGAGTCCTCTTATAAAACCAATTATAACTCCGAGATTTGCATTAAGCTGTGATATAACACTGATGAAAGAATTAGGAAAATTGGCAAAAGAAAAAAATCTTCACATACAGGTACTACATAAAATGAAGTTTCCGTTTAGTTGATGCAAGTGAATAAATAAAAAATTTATAAGTAATTATCAGCACTGTATTAAGGAATGCTTAAATGCAATTTATAGAATGGTGTATTCTGTATATACCATAAATTTCAATACGTGTAAAATATTTTAGAGTCACATATGTGAGAATCACGATGAAATAGAGGCTGTAAAAAATAAATTTCCTGAATATGCTTCATATGCAGAAGTGTATGATGCAGCTGGCCTGCTTACATGTAAAGTAAGTTAAATTGTAATACGCACCAAAATAACAAAATTCTTATATTGAATTTTTTTCATCTATTTGCAGACCATAATGGCTCATGGAATATATTTGACAAATTCTGAAATTTCATTATTGAAGAAACAAGGTGCTGCTGTAATTCACTGTGCTTCCTCAAATACATGTTTAAAAAGTGGTTTGTGCGACGTGCGGAGACTGAAAAATGAAGGAATAAAAATTGGTCTTGGCACTGGTGAAAATAAAATTATTTAATCATTTTGTGTTGATATCTTGAGTAACTTGTGACTAACTCAGATTATATATTTACAGATGTAGCAGGTGGACAAAGTTGTAGTATGTTAGATGCAATAAGAGCAACTTTACAAGTGTCAACCCATCTGTCTCTTTTTAAAACTGATTATGAACCACTCGATTTCAAAGATGTATTTCACTTGGCTACATTAGGTGGTGCAAAAGGTAACTCATAAAATAAATAAAATTCTATGTTTTCTTTTTTACATAAATATATTAAATTCTACACTTTATATACTACTCTTTTTTTAGCACTTGCTATGGATAATGAAATAGGTAACTTTGTAGTGGGTAAAGAATTTGATGCCCTTGTTGTAGATACAAGTGTAAGTGGTGGATATTTAAATGATTTAAGACAGTATACTTTAGAAGAAAAGCTTCAAAAGTTCATATATTCTGGAGATGATCGTAATGTAGCTGAAGTATACATAAGTGGACATAAAGTTAAATAAAAGTAATACCTGATAATACATGTTATTCATACTTACAGGGTTGGAATTTATTCAGAATTTGTAGAGCTTAATTACTTTAGCAATATAATCACACAGTCATAGTCAATTTGAATCCGTAGTTACACCAGCTAGAAATAAAACAGTTTCAGTAAGATGATACTGTAGAGTACTGTAGACTGTAGTATATTACACATATGTAAGGAAAAATATTATTTTATACACAAATATCACCTGCATGTTGCTTTAGAAATGTTTTTATACTTCTAGTAGCTTGTTCAAATGCTTTCTCAAATCCAGCACTATCATCATCCTATTAATAAAAAAATAAAATCAGTGTAAAAGAAATTATTTGATACCGATGGAGAAATATAGATGATATTTACAAATAATGGGTCCCGTATATTTAGTTCTCCATTTGGATCATACATTCCAAGGAGTTCAATTTTTGCTTGACTATTCTTAGGTTGCATTTGACATAATTCATAAGTTATACCACTATCCATTCCAAGTATCCAATCATATTTATAGAAATCTTCTTCCTTAATCTGAAAGCAGAATCTAATATATTATGTCACTTTGGTATTTTTAAATTTAAAAATATAATTTTGCTCACCACTCTTGCTTTATGAGTATATTGTGTAATGCCTCTTTTTTTAAGTGTGGACATAGCTCTAGGTTCTGGACATTTACCTACATGATATTGTAATAGTGCAGCACTATCTACTTTCCAAAAATTATTTAGATTCATTTGCTTTAATTGATCGCAAAACACAGCTTCTGCAATTGGAGAACGACAACTGTTTCCTAAAATATATTATTGTGAAAACAAAAAGAAACATTCTTATATTGGTTTCTTACAGAACATAATTTGTTTTTTAACATACCTAAACATACCATTAATACTTTCTTTCTTTGGGACATGTTACTGTCTAATAGCTTTGAAACAGAGGTAAGTATTTCTAAAAAATGGAGCACCTAACAGTATTTTTTAAGGTTATCTAAGAAACCTTGTAGCACAAAATAGAATAGGTATATGTATATACATACATTCTACAGATAACTATTATAGATCAATTTATATGGATGCCCAAAAAATAAAAACTTACTAATCTACAAAAAGATGTAAAGAATGTTATAAAACTATTTTCAGAAACAATGTTTACAATTTTCAAGTAGTGATAAATCAGTATGTACTTTATTACTTTAACAAATATTTATTTTTCATAAATTTTTGAATATACAATCTTTCAGTTTTGTTTTTCAAAATAATGACTTCTTAAAATTTACCTTAATCACGACTTGTTACCTGTAATTAATAAGTTTATAGTCAGTTTATTCACTTTGCACTAATTCATTAATTAAAGCCATAATTAATACCTTCGTGCTTTGCCAGAAAAGCTATTACACTACGGACACATTGTTCATATGCTTTATGAAATCCAACACTGTTATTATCCTGTAAGTAAAATTTCTATCAATTTAGCCATTGTCCTGTAATACAGAATATCAGTTAAACTAATATAATACATAGAAAAGATATGATAATGAATAAATGTATGTATATAATATGCCATTATAAAATATGCAAACGCATAAATGTATTACTTACATAATAAGGATCTCTTATTATAGTGTCTCCTTGCGGGTCATAATTTCCAAGAAGCTCAATTTTAGCAGTGCAATTACTAGGTTTCATATCATTTAATTCATGAATGTTATTATTATCCATTCCAAATATCCAATCAAATCTGTTGAAGTCATTTTCTGTAATCTGTAACACATCATGCAAAGACACTAATATTTGTTCTACATTCTTCTTATCTTGTAAAAAACTTACTCACAGGTCGCGCTTTGTGTGAATAATTTGTAATACCATTTTCCCTTAGTGTAGACATAGCTCTGTGATCTGGACCTTTACCTGTATGATACCCTATAAGAGCTGCACTTTCCACTTCCCATAAATGGCTTACACCCAACTTATTTATTTGATCGCTAAATACAGCCTCTGCTATAGGCGACCGACAGATGTTGCCTGTATGTAAAGTAAAAGTCAATTTTTATATTATTAATGTATTCCATTTTTTACCTTCACTATTTTAATACTATAAAATTTACCTAAACAAATCATAAGTACTTTTTTCTTTTCGGCCATACTATGAATGTTTTATATCGTTTAAAACAGAAGAATCTGTTTGCTAAAAGCAGCCAAGAGTAAGCAGCAGTAATCAGTTCTTTGCAGCACTTTGCAGTTTTTTTAAAAGACTTTAAAAAATGAACCTGGCTTTGTTGCAACTATAGACATATATACTAGACTGCGCGGACTTATGGCAGGGATGAAGTCGGCACTAGAAAAAGAGAACAATAACTGGAGTGACTTTCTTCTCTTTCTAATGGGGCTGTGATGGGGGATTCTGTACGGCTGCAGTGGAGACATTACATGCGTGCAGCATTCCTTCGTTACATCTGTTTTTGAGAATAATTTTCGAGTAATAATTAATAATGGTGCAAACTGAATATTATTAACATCTCCATTAAAATTTAATTTTTTGAAATTTTAATTTCTAAAATTCGTTATAATTGAGCACTATTTAAAGATATAAGAGTAAAATAAAAATGAACAATTAATAAAACAAACTATATATTTTAGACTTAACAATGATTAAATTGAATTTCCGTAAATATCTATGGATCGATTGCATTTTTCCACCAAGATTTCCTCTGGGGGAAAATCAAATACATAAACAATAATAATATAATAATTATTATATAATATCGACGTAAATAACACAAGTAAGCAGATGCACGTTATTGCAGAACATTTTTGACTTTGTTTTATCGAAATTTTATTGTGACGAAAAGATGTAACAGTTATCCCTTTCCCTTTATACGATTCTCACATGAAAGTGCGTCTTAAACGTGACAAGAAGTAGAACAGTCAAGTCAGCATTCAGCCATTACAATTTTACTGTAAAGACGCGTCGCGTGTGTTTGATCGACTGTGTTTCATATTCTAATTAACAAAATTGTCATTTTTTTCTTAGATATTCTGTAAAATATCAAATAGAACAGTGGTAATCATGAGTGATAGACCGAGTAACGGCGAATATGAATTTAAAAGGGAAGAAAATGATGACACGAATATACGTGATTCGTCGGAGAAAGATCGTGAGGACAAGGAGCATCAAGTTGACAAAGCCGGAGAATATGTCCGTGAACTTTTACAAGAAAAAGTAGAATTGGATTCACAGAAATGGCCAAATGCAACCAGATTAATCGATCAGGGTAAACAACATTCTTATTATTTTAATATACTTTTTTGCAACACCGTGTTTTTAACGTTTATGTTGACGTTCTTCATAATGTTTCGGTGTTTACTTCTCTGATATATTGGTGATTTATTTTTTCAAGCAATATTATTTATTACAGTTACTTTATATGGATTAGTTAAAGTAGTTGCAGATTTATTTTAAGGTTAAAAAGCTGATTAAAGTAAAACACAGTATGTTTTAGATCTATTACATGTTGATAGAAAAGTATGTTAACCATTTTTTTTCACCTTGTGGGTATATTGGGATGATGAAACTCGGGCAGTGTGATGACTATATACGCTTGTACAAATGCAACGCATTTTTCGTACAGTCGTAAATATTTTCATACGAGTGTATATGTATATATGTATACCTGGGAGATCTTCCCACATCACACACCATTTCATACATCTTCACACACTATTCATAGAATCAAGAATAATTACTTTGTTCAATAGAAATTCAGAAAACTCAAGCTATGGGGAAACCAATAAGGGATCCGAAGTATGTGGATATTTATCGTGAAAAACAAATTCGTGTTTCGGTTAAAGTATTGGTACCAGTACGGGAGCACCCAAAGGTAATTATATCTTGCAATCAGTATTGCATGGAGATGTGTGGGTAGACAGAATCGTTAATGTAATTGTTAATGCTTGTAGTTTAACTTTGTTGGAAAGTTATTGGGTCCAAAAGGTAACTCTATGAAACGTTTGCAAGAAGAAACTATGTGTAAGATGGCAGTATTAGGAAGAGGATCAATGAAAGATCGTCAAAAGGTATACTTTGATTATTTATTTTTAACACACAACAAGACTGTTGTGTGTTATTTACAATCTAAATAATCATGGGTAAGAAATTAGACTTTTATTATATTTCTATTACCTAAATTTTGGTAGTTGGTCGAATCACATAATTTTACTAGTAGGGACAGTTCAAACTATCGATTCCCTCCCCAAGTTAACTGCCATTTTCTTATGTAATATCAGTGAAAATTTCATTACTGCGTGTAGATTTGTCACAACAATGTGCCAAACGTTGCTTACATTTACTACCATCGCAAGAGACAATTTTCAGATACAATTTCTTAAAAAATGTAGGATAATGTTCAAAAGCCAGTAAACTTACAGATAGTCACGGTAAAGTGTGTAAACAGTGCTGACGTTTGGTGTCTAAGTTTTGGTATGTAAGTTTTGGTGTATATGCTACTTCAGGAAACCGAGTGTCGAATGTCATTGGACCCAAAATATGCACATCTGTCCGACGATCTTCATGTCGAAATAACGGCTCTCGCGCCCCCCGCGGAAGCTTATGCTCGTATTGCGTTCGCATTAGCGGAAGTTCGAAAGTATCTGATTCCCGATAACAACGACAATATACGGCAAGAGCAAATGCGAGAAATGGAGATGAGCATGGCTGACGATCCCCTGAACTCTGACGACAGAAGACCATCGGTCAGAGGTGTCCCAACCGGAGGAGGAATGTTAAGGCCCTCCGCTAGGCCCGCGTTATCACGATCATCGAGAGGTTGGTTATGAACGCATTGGCTATTAGAATCAAATACAATTATGAATAGTAATAAAACTGTAAAATATTTAGCTGCGATACTTCCGCCGCCGTCGAGTCGAGGTCCAATCTCTCGGCCCGTAACAGCGAAAAGTAAAATATTCTCTATTTTGGATCGCGCAAGGGTCGCTATGGACCAAAGCTATGAGTAAGTGTCTATACTTATCGGGGGACATGAATCATCGTTTGTATGCTTTCTGATCGTGATTTATGAGCGTCCTTCTATTTGCAGCTATGAGGCCGCTACTCCGCCACCGAGCAATCGCGTTGGGTCGCATCACGATTATGATTACCATGGGTCGACGAGTAGCAGTAGTCGATACGGGGATCGTCATTACACGCCAACCTCGGGGTAAGTGTAACTTTCATATTTTTTTAAAGAAACAATTTTTTAACATTATTAACGCGCAGTTTGGAGAGTAGACTGCGTCTTTCGTAGAACAATGATTTTTAAAAAATATGTACAATTTACGTTTTGCGAGTAATGCTGAGACGTTTCGTCGTATAATTTTGCTAATGGTAAAGTATTTTGATTGTGTGATATGCACATAAATTAACAGGTCACTGATGTCGAGTTTGTTAACCCTTGCCCAATGAATGTTGGGTTATTCTGAAGCGCTTACGATAACAACTTCATATTAATTTTTTTACAATAATTCATACATACGGAATGTCGTTGACAAAGTAATCTTACGAGAGATAAAAGCAAAAATGCCCTATTAACATAGCGTGGCAAACAAATACAGTAGGGCCCCGTATAACGCGAACGAAAAATTGCGCCACTGCTTCCGTATAACGCGATTAAGTTATTCTGTACATATAATGAAAAAACTTTACGTTTTTGTTGTTCTAAAATGAAATAAAATGCATATTATTTTCTGTTATATTAGAAAAAATTTTTATTTAGTTTTAACTTTTTCCGCTCTAGGTCCCGTATAACATGAAATTCGTATAACGCGAAATGTATCGTCCACGATATAGGGGGTTCTACTGTAGTTAAATAAATGTTAGAAAAGATTATGGGACGTATCGATGTCTAACATTTCAAATATGACCATTTTCTTGTGCACGAAGTTCAATTTACTGTATTGCGTGTAGTTAAGGAATCTAGCGCGTCTACGGTAACAGAGTGTCAGTTATTGATTGCTTCGTTGTATCCTAGAGATGAAAGGAACACAACATTTTCTTGTAATTCAAATATAAGTATAAACACTGAGTCATATCTACGAAACTTATCAGAATACAGACAGATGTTGTTACTAACGTTACATACTGATACCTCTGATAATTTCTGTAACAATATTTATGTTGCTAAATATGTGTTTTCCATACAATGGTAAACGAGATATTATTTATTATATTTTATCAATGCATATGGAAGATATATATGAATTTTTAATACTGTAGTATATTATTGCGTATCGTTATGGCTATAAATAAATCATCTAGAGATGATATGTATCATTCCTTGAGGTACACAACGTACGAGTACGATGATGACTCTGTTCCGCACTCTTCTCACGAGTACTATGAAACATCCGAATATCCAGGTAACGTGTTTGTATTTACTATTATTATATTATATCGTCCTTAAAAACATTTTTAACGCGTTAAGTAGAATTTGTACGTACCTGAGTGTTTAGAATTATAATTTACAAACATAGATACATACGTCTATGACATACACAGAATTAACATAATACCAATGACACTTCCAATATTATCAATTTAAATACTTTAATAATTCTATGTAGATTCAATTTTATGGACTTCTTGTTCTATAAAACTAATTAAACTCTTTGAAGTGAACTGAAGCGGATGAAGAATCTAATACATCTAAACGAAAGTTGTTGGAATATGAAAGTTTTAATAATGTTAAATTTACAGCTTTAAATTGAAAATTTAAATGCATCCGAATACAATTAATTCCTAAAAGATTTGAATAAGGTTCAGCTACAATAATTCGCTTTTAAAATTGATTGAATATTCACAAAAATTCTCAGAATTAAATTATGGAACTGATCGTCTTTAAACTTGCATAAACGCTTTACATTTCTCAAAATAACAGACAATTAAAAATTCATGACAAAACAAGTAGAGAATTTTGTACTTGCTATTTAAAGTAATTAGAACCTTCTTATGGAGCGTATGGGATTAAGTTAACGAAAACATGATGAAACTATAGAAATTTCAGTAACAACTAGTTCATTAATTTATTTTAAACAATTGTTATTATTAAATAGTTCGTAAATCTGGCATTCATGTAGATAATAAAATTGTATCATATCTCATTAAAAAAGTATTTTTCTTGAATCTTTATAATTTTTATGAAAGAAAAATTATTTCCCTTTGGTAAATTTGCATAAATCAAAAATTTCTAGCGCCCATACGCTTCAAATATCATCTACCCGTTGCTTAGAACATCTAAAGAAGCTTACCCATAATATTGACCGCTAAATAGACACGAATGGCTTCGCATAACAGCCTCAAATTTTAATTCAGTAATCCCTCAGCCTCGTTTTTATGAACATTCTCTTAAATACGTTAAAAAAGAAACAAGAAACAGGAGAATAAAATGAAAGTTAACACCCGCTTCGCGTAGTGTGACTAGGATAATAATCCGATTAATGTATCGTGGTGATGTTCTGAATTAATTGTAAGTAATGGAAATGAATCAATCCATGACATTCGCAGAGGAATCATCGAGCCGCGCATGGAAATCGTACAAGACGACAACGACATCGGGCTCAAGCTCGCGCTACCGCAACACTCCGTACTCACGACCTTCCAAGTAAAAAATCCAAGCAAAACAGTCATCCTATGATTTCTCTTAATCTCTTCTTCTACTTCTTCTTCTTGACGTTTTCTTTCATGCGATAATACGCAACGCTTAACGAGAGAAGGATTTTGTTTCTGACTTTATTATTTCATAGCCCTAAACCGTTGACGTGTAACCTTCCTAACGCACGACGACCGTTGGTACCTGCGATGCCAAAACCCATAAACGACCGAGACCGTTTTTAAAACGAACGGAGACATGGAAGAGACTAAAAACCACGGTAAATGACACGCAGGCAGATATTACAACTTTTCATCGTATTGCGACGATTAATAAGTAAATATACCAAATTCGATCACTTTCATGGTTACATTTTGATCTTACGAGTGTATTTAAATTCTCTCTTAATTTTTCGATATTCAGGGGGTTAAAAAAAGGCTTACAGGGACGATGATACTGCTTAAATGGAGTAAAGAATGTTTAGAAAACAAGGAAAAATGTGGTTCCCAGAACACGTTTTATAAAAATTTAAATAACATACGGTAGAAAAATTTTCTTTTACGTGCGTTTCCAGGATTAATTAATTTTTAGTTATTTATAGCATGGACAGTATTAATTATTTCATCACGTTGGCTACACATTTTTTAGTTAGTTTAATGCATACCATCTGCTCTT
This sequence comes from Dufourea novaeangliae, assembly GCF_001272555.1. Classification (NCBI taxonomy): domain Eukaryota; kingdom Metazoa; phylum Arthropoda; class Insecta; order Hymenoptera; family Halictidae; genus Dufourea; species Dufourea novaeangliae. The sequence continues at coordinate 1,936,838 of NW_015373942.1, read as the reverse complement.
TAAGTCCCGAAACGATTTTTTAACACTCATGAGGGGAAGTTCTCAAGTGTAATCTTCAATGTTTAAGCAGTATTTGCCAGTTTGTAGTAAAAACTGACAAAAGCTGCTCAAAAACTGAGGGTCACATAGGGGGCGTTCCCCTTGTCAGTATACCCACTCTGATCGCTGAGAAAAATCTGTCTCGCATTCCTTGTCTGTTTTCTATGTTTTCTAATCTCTGAATTTTCAATTCTGTGTAACGAAGTCGACATGCTTTTCAGATGAATTTATCGTGGCCGCTGGATAAGCCGGAACACGTAATACAATGAAAACTGTAATCAAAGTGTCGCGGCGACTTCAATGCCACTTTTCTCGCGTACGATCACATGCTAATTCGCACCCGGTACAGAGTCTGAATTACTTTTTTGACGTTGCGTTGATTCCGTACTTCTGATTCTCTGTGAAAGACTACAGAGAAAAAATTAAAAGAAAAAATCAACCCACTCCTTGAAATCCCTTCCTTGAATGTGTTACACATCAAAACTGGAAGGCTAAAAGGACCAAGAGGATCAAATGGAGAATGAAAAAACAAGTAAATCCGTCGAATAAGCCTGTATCATTGCACAATTTATCAGCAAAGAAAGTCAGAGCTGTGTCAGATTTCATCGACTTTTTTTTTATGAATATGATAGAATTTCGTAATTTTCTTTTATTATACTATTTTATACGTGTACTTAAGTTTTCGTCGTCTAGATTGATAGTGTGTTGGAAACTCTGCGACCGTAGTGACACGATATATTGAGAATCTCTAAGTATTTTAAAGAATCGAACTTTTGTACACGTTCTTCGAAAATTTACTCTTTGGTTTTTTATTGGTCGCACAGGGGTTAGACGTTGATGTGCGAAGAGAAATACACAGCTCGGAGCTTCGTGCGTCTTTTAATTAATTGTTGCAATGAATGTAGCAATACATGTCTAAAATGGATAAAGTAAATATTGTAAACGATTATTCAGTGGCAACTGAACAGATAAATGACTTTAAACATGTTGCAATACGGTTACGCAAATTATATATTATTCGTATAATCTTAATTTGTATTTACATTTACGTGGCAATGAAAACGTAATTAAAGTAACATAGTAGCCAGTAAACAAAAACATTAAATAAATGTTAATGAATACGTATGTAACTAAATACACAAAATATGAAGCGACGATTTCTGTAGTTTGAGGATATAGCGATTACAACATTATAAAAACCTGTAACCTTATAATCATTCGATATAAATATATAAAAATATCGCAAAATAATTTATGCGTAAATATTATTTCGATTTCAAAGTAATTATCTGTTTTCTCCTATATATGTAATTCACTTAAACTGAAATAAACGAACAGAAAATAATAGCGCTATTGTAAGCAGCGTTTGAAAAATCTTTAATTAAAACCCTGATTAATCAACACCACGATAATCTGCAAAAATGTAAATAAATATGTCTAGATTCAACAAGTGACGACGCTAATACATTCTGCAGTTTGCAACGATGTCTTTTTGTTAACATTTTAATAACATCAGCGTAATCGCGATTGAATATCGAATTTTAATGTTTTAAAAAGTTCACAAGATATTACTTAATATTGAAGTATAATACCGAAGTGATATAATAAATTTCATTGAATGTTACGAAAGATTTGTATTCTGTTTACGTTAACAGATTAGGTTTTCTATATGCCTATTGATACCTTTACTTTCTCAAAGTTTTCTCGAAGCGCTCAAAACATTTACTTCTAACATCGTTTTTCGTATATCCTTCTTAGGTGTATAGAAGCATAAGGAAAATCACGTGGGAATGCGTTTTTGTGGATTGAAATATTTTATTCTCCTTCTGTTTCTCTGATCAGTGGAGTTCAAAATGCCTTACGATCACGTGAGTATATTTCTATCACGAACAATAATATTTACATTCAGATTTAGAATTTACTTTAAAGAATGTACAGGTAATCTGTAGCTTTGCAGGCACATTTGATATTAATCCTATTTTTGTTCAATTCAAATCCTAAGGAAATTTTTAATATGTTTGCTGATAATTGGCTGTAGCAACTTTAACCCGTGGTAGGCACACATCACTCCAGCACCCACTGTAGGCACACTGGTACGAATCGGAATTTTCAAACCTTAAACGTATGTTTTTTATAGAAAATTTTCTCAAGAATCGATTGGTGATATCCACATTTCACGGAAAGTTTTATGTTTTTCATAAATGTTAAGTGAAGAAAGCAAGATTGTGAAAAAATCAATTTTTATTACTTTTTATGACATTTTTTTGCAATAGAGTGAAATGAAACAAATCTTGCTGGATGTCAGAGTTGAAATGATGTATTATAGTAAAAACTATTTCATTCAAAATATAAATGACTATTTTTTAAGGTACTCTGAAGTTTGGATAGTTTTAACGTGGGATAACAGGGCAAATCAATGCTTAATTTTGTGTACAAAATGTTTTGATTAAGAATATTGAAACTAGAGCATGCAATGGAAGAAAGAAATTTCTATATTTGCTCTTGACTCTATGAATTATTTTATAAAAAGTTATATTGCATAAAAATTTGCCGTCTATTTATAATGTATAAAATATGGATAAATAAGTATTTATGTTAAAATTACTTTCTTTCGTGCAAAATGAAGCTGTTGAGTACCCAAAACATTTCGTAAATTTTTTAGAAACACCAAGTCAGCAACCATTATCGGCACACAGGCGCGAAATCGCACAAACACACACTTTTGATGTTACTCCTTCGAAGACTAACGCGTAAATGTCCCTCGGACTCTTACTACCTGACATTGTAGGGGACAGATTGTATATTTAACATAGTGAAACGAGACCTATACGCCCGCTTATTTACCTGTAAATATTCAACACCTGAAATTTTTGCTGTTGCGAATTCGCACCAGTGTGCCTACCATGGGTTAAGGAGATCTTTCATTGTAAATTATAATTTCATTGTTATTCCTTAACTCACAATTTAATGTTTTATATAAAATTACAAGACACTTTTGTTGTAATATTATTTATGCTATTACTAAACTAGATCTTGGCCTTCTTGTAAATAGCTTTGGCTGCACCGAACAACTTTATGAGCTTTACGTATTAAGAAAGTGCTTACTAATCTTCCTAAAGCAGAGTTAACGTTGTTATCAAAGAATAATCAGAAAAATTGGTAAGTTTGCTGTAAAACAAATCTTATCTGTATTGCTAGTACATTCGCCTGCTTTCCTTGTTTGTTTCGTCCAACAATCTAGAGGTGGCGAGATTTTCTTTCAGGAAAAGTGCACGCAGATTATTCATAACGTTATGATTACATCATTCATAAAAAAGTAGTGCTCAAATATCAAATAAATTCAATTCTGTTTATATTAAGACCAATTTTTGTGAAATTTTATAGAATTAATATTCGGTGTGAAAACAATTTGTGGTGAACAAACTAGTGTTTGTGCACATTTTAAACTTGAAAACTTTAAAAATATGTAAATACTGTAATCATAACATATGTTTCGTTGTCTAGTTAGATGTAAGTAATTTAAATTAGTCGAAGTGCCGAGTAGAGCGAAATGCAAATTCTATTTCTTTAAATTCATAAGAGTGTAGATCTAATTTTGTTACTTTTTAGGGAATATATACCAATTTTATATACATATTTGTTACCGGAAAATAAATAAACGAAATATACAAATCAACCAACTGTTTAATTGTTATTTTAAAAAATATATTTAAAAGTTGATATGTATCTTTTATTTTAACAAATTTTGTTAGAATTAATACTTTCATGTATGTATTTCGCGCCTTTCAAATACATACATGATGTACCGCCCTAGGTGTGAACGTTAAATTCCCCTAGTAGGTGGCGCCACTTGTTCTAGTTTTTCAAAGGTGGCGATTGCAAACGCGGTGTATACGTAGCAAAGTGCAGTATTTGTCTTTTTCCATTTATAAAATGTTGTGTCAATCTTTCTGAATGTGTCTATAGACTCTTTAATGTACAGTGCAACATATTTTTTCATTATTAACCGGTGTACTTTCACTGATGATGTACAACCGAGGAGAAGTTTCACCAGTGGACCAGTACAGTCATCGAAAGGCAAGTACAATTTATTTTCACTGATAGAAGAATTTAAAGCATTATGGAACAGAAAGTGTTTCACGAAAAATAGTTAGTCCAATTAATTTGGGACAGGATTTCTAAGAGAAATGTATTTGAAATCTAAGTATATATTCCTTTTTTTTTACCATGGTTTTAACCCTTTGCGGTCCTGCCTCGAGACTGACTCGACATTCATTTTTGATGCAATCCCACGTTCTCTAGAAGTCTCTGGCATACTTCGTAACATTCCATCTGCATCGTACGTAAATACTATCATAATCCTTCTTAAATTTTATGGGTGTATTATCACATCAATCTAATAGAGTGTAGTTTAATTATATTTATGCAAGGCCAAAAGAGAATATCAAAAATACTTCGAACTGCAAAGGGTTAACGTATTGCGTTCGGTTCAAATAACCTACTCGTGTTAATGAATTTTAATCTTATAATGTTTCTAAAATGTGGAAACTATGTATTTTCCAATTTATACAAGTTGTTTTACTTTTTTTTAATTATTTTTAAAAGTTTAGTGGCATAGTATCGGTAGGATATCGAGATGTTAGGATTTAAATATCAAAGGAGGCATCGTCAACGCGAATGGCGGTTAAATTAACGGTCGCGCCGAGTATAAGTATCTAAATTACTTAGAAACAATATTCTTATTTATTTATCACACACCAATATACAAAAATGAAATGTATAATCAATATCAGAATATAATATACTACGAAATTCAAATATATTTAATAAAGATATATCTGAGTATCTTACAAGATTAGAATGATGTTTCAACGTGGAACAAACAAAATTGTCTACAACATTCTTTGCAGTTGGCACAGAAATTCTGGTAGAAAACGTCTTTCTACGGCCGCTCTAAGGATTATAAATAAGTATTAATTTACGGGGCCTTAGTCTAACGAGTTCGCCTAAGTAGTTGTGAGTGAAAATAACGAGTACAAGATTTTTCCTCTTTCTCTAATCTCTCTCTCTCTTTCTCTCTCTCTCTCTCTCTCTCTCTCTTCCTCTCTCTCTCGCCCCTTTTTCTTCTAACTAATCCCGAAATATTGGTCTGAAACTCGATAAAAGGTATTTACTTGCTCTTTTCGTATTTTCCTTTTACGAATTTTGACAAAAATAAACTGAGACTAAAGCGCACAACAACAGCGCAATAAGTGAGGAAAAAATCCCGTGTTCCCCGTGAGAACGTAAAATTTTTGCTGGATGCAACGAAAGTCTCGACGACGCGGCTTGGGTTGCTTTGAACTTTTCTTCGGAATGTTACACTGTCTAATTTGAAAAAACGGAGCGGTATCTGGCGCCCACCACGACCACGCTAAATACCTCATCTCTATGAAAAAACATGGAATGATAATAGTAATTCATTTTTTTTTTCGCCTTGTTATCGGTTTATACCTTAGTAATATGTACGATTATATCACAAGAAAGATTCAAATACTCTGTACATAATATCCCGGAACGCGAGACGTTCGATCAGGTTTTCCTTAAATCTTACATTTACATACGCCTAAGATTTAATTACAAAGTTAGATATGTCTCAGGTTCACCTGGTATTGTACTTCGACGCGATTCCCCGTGCTTACACTCCATTAGTTCCATCATCGTATTCTGGATCCGATAGAGCGAGCACGTGATACGCGTTTCGGTCCAGACGAATTCTTTCCGCGTTCGATCCTCTCTGTCCCACGAGGTCCAACGCGACCAGAGAGCCACCGTGTACGCATGTCTTATAAACTCTAAACTCGACCACCGTTTCCGAACCTCTTTACTAACTTCGATATCGTTTTAATTGGCACATCTCAAATGGCAACTTTTCGCATTGGCACGATGAGTGATCCTTGGAACAGATCCTTAGGCTTCCTCGAGACGCGTCGCAGCTGACGATCGCAGAAAATGCGATGAACCTTTTCTCGTTTTTCTTTTTCTTTCTCTTTTTTTTTTTTCAAGTTTTTCAACGAAAATTGTTGGAGGTGTTTTTGGCAAGGGAGAAAATACAGTCTGCGATCGATCGCCCGGTTTGTTAGGCTCTTTTTCGGTAGTTGAACGGCACTGATTATGATCTTTGCATCGTAGAAGAGTAATAGTATCGATGACAGTTCATTTTCGTAATGTGTGTGTGAACGTGTTTCGAATTGGAAACAAACAGTCAATTGAAAACGTGTGTCCTATTCTTCAAGCGATAGCTTGTTCGATGTTTCCGTTTGAAGACGCAATAGAGGCTTCTGTGGGGCATATTCTGAGGTGACAAGTCTATGGAATACTACACGTTGACGAGAATACGAGGTTGATGAAACATATAGTAAAGCATTCAGTGGAATGAGAATCTAAGTTTAGTAGGTAGTATTGTGTTAAGATTCGATGCATTACAATAAAATATGTCAACTTACTTTTTCAATCATTCTGTATGAAATATGTATTTTGGGAAAGTGATTCAACTGATAGAAATTTTAAAACAATTACCTTCGGTTAAACATTTTAACGAGAAAATGTAATGCTTTATTACATGCATGTATCAAAAACATTAAACTTTCACGCAGAATGAAGTATCTTAACAAGTGCAACAGGAAGCTGCGTTCTGTATTATTAATTTTAGTCGACTGTACAAAATCAACAGAACTTAAATAAATGTTCGTCAAGAAACTGTAAGAATAATTCAGTTATTCATGTCCATTTCATGATTGAAATAAAAATTTATTGGATGCTAACGCAATATATAATTTTAAATTCATAATTTCTTTACCCTCGAACGATTGTTCTACGTTTCCGTTTATGATAACATTTGTTGGCTTCGTGTAAGATAACAACGGTCAATTTTTGAGATGAAAGATGTAGAAAGTGAACGGCGATAGTGAGAAATATTACGACTGAGTCCACGACTTACTTGGAAATACCAATCTAATTTAACGCTACAGCTATGTCAAAAACAATTAGTCATTGAAGTTCATCGAGAAAGACAGTCCTACCGTAAGATTTCATTGGTCCGCTATCTTATTTTCCGTTTAAAATGACTCGCCAAACAGTTTCACATTTTGAGTGGCCAGTTTATTTTAATATAGATTCATTCGGACCGCAGTGAGGCATACAAACGAAAAGGAGAGGATTTTTCTGTTCAAAATTTGAAAGTGCCTAAGAACAATTAATAAATTAAGACAATCAAAATTAATTTCTAGTTCTCACAAGATTTCTATGGTTTTCTATTTTTGATTTGGAAAAATTTTGACTGTATGCTCTTAAACATAAATTCGAATGTAGTTTTCATGAAACCTTTTGTAATAGAATTATCTGAAGAAAAATGAGCTTCTAATACAATGTACTTTCGTTTCTGATAAATAACAGTACATTTCTTCTTGTGTTATAAATGTTTCCATAAATAATTAAGTTAAATATTTTCAAAATCAGAACCAGATTCAGAAAATTTGTTTGTTTCAAGAGTTCTTTTCTATTTCGTTACACTATGAATTATCTGTCGTCAGGCACATCAAAAAGCACGAATTTTTATCAAGAGATGAGAAGATTAAGTCATTACGAAAACTAATAATAACGTCGAAACAATTGCTCTAGTACGCGGGGTCAAATGTGTTCACGAAAAAAATCTGTAACTTCAAAGGCTGCGACTTCGATGAATATTCAGTAGTCGTTGCATACTGAACGTTTCCATGTAAATGGGAGTCGAGCTCTGTTCTACGCGGTGGACTCAGCCGGCCGATGAAAATTGTACGTTAAACGGTTCGCAACGCGGCATTATATTTGTAGTCGCTAAATTATAAGTTGTACCACGGCTGGTAGAGCAATATATCACTAATGCTGACAATATTAATGCTTACGTAACGGCGTCATAATCAATGCCCCGCGCATGTCGGACGCTCGTTAATGAGCAAAGAATAACGATGCCTGAGCAATATAAATAGTCGACCCAAAAATTATACGGTGAAATAAGGTTGTTGGAAATTGTTTCTTCCTCGTCATACCGCGCGCGTGTGTGTGTGTGTGTGTGTGTGTGTACCGTGTTTTCCAATTATCGATCGATTCGCGAGTCAACATGAATACAGAAATACCGAGAAAAACCTATTGCCTAGCTTTTAGCTTCAAGAATACGATTCGTTCGAATACACTTTGAAAACTTCTAGTACAAATATTCTAGCTCTTTATCGTATTACAACTCACAACGAAGTTAAAAGTTTGTAAATTTCAACTGGTCTGTCATACGTCTACATAGACCCGAGGGAACCAATTCTAACCGGTTTAATTTATCCTGCTCTATGGTCGGGATTGTAAGGTTTGTTGTATACAAGGCCAGAGAAATAACAGCAAAGTGTTCGACCAGCCACCATTGCACAAATGTTTCGACTATATCATTTTCCTATCACAAACAATCCTATCCACTTGCCCAGACACATACACACACGCGCACGGAAACACTACGGGTTAAAGGAAGACGCGATAAAAGCCCCACGGAACTCTACAAAGTGCCGCGCGCGCGCCCGAACATGATTGCGAATTGATCACGACGATCCCGTCGAATCGATCGATATCGTATCATCCCTCTATGGATCAGCACCAGGCGCACGTTTCGAATGAACAGGCAGTGAATGAACAGAGTTTACTTCTATTTCGATAGACCCAGCCACTCGTTCATCGGAATGTACGCGAGCACGCATGGGATCGTCCCTGCGGATTAGGAGCATCGAGGCGTGCTCGATAAACGGAAACAAGTGTACCCCGACTCGCCTCGCTGAACAAAGAGAGAATTAAGCACCTTCGTGTGTTCCTACACACGGTCGGATTCGAACCGACCCGATTCGGAGCCCGATTCGACGACAGATGATCCATCCATCCATCCGTCGTGGCGTCCTCGACGACTTTCGGTTGTTTTTTTTTTCTGCGATTTAATCAACGACTAAACGGCGATTGCACATTTCTCGCGACCTCTCTCGTTCCGTTTGATTTACACTAGAACATTTTTGCGACCAGCCAACCTCGAAGGGGCACGTCTATCCGTGATGTCGTTGCCGACCGTCTCCCGATCCTCTAATGGGGATTAGTGAAAAACGGCCCCACATTCTCCCCTGAACCCCGATTATCGTATAATACAAACACGCTCGCGGTATCACGGACACACGTGTCGTTTCAGTGGTCCACCAGAGAAAGCTGTTCGCGATGGGCAGAGCCCGCGACAAGCTCAGTTGTACGGCCATGAGTGCCTGATTGAAGTGACCACGTTCGAGGTAGGCGGGTCCTCCGGGCGTCACTTCTTCATGTCGTTCATCAACGTGCCGTCCTTGCTCTTGTTCGTGTCGAGGCTCGACTGCTGACTACTTGTCACGCCGCTACCGTTCCCCGGGTACATCTTTTCCAGATGATTCAGGGACTCGCTTAGGAACTTCTGTGAACGAACACGGATAGGATTTTAGTATTGTTCCGTCGGGAATCGATATACAGTGACTACTCGATGAGTGTTTGAAGGCTCCTCGGCAGTGAATATTAACACTAGAACTACCAGCGTTGGTAACATGTACTAAATTAAATTGTATAATAGAGTAATATACATAATACGTAGCACAATTTAGTACAATATAGTATAATATAAAATGTAGAGAAATTAGAGGCCAACATAAATTCTACCAACCGCATTACATTATAATTTTAGTAGTCTTAAAATAAGAATTTGTAGTCCGTTATTTTGACGGGTTTGGTAGTTTTAGAGGAGAATACATAGTTCCATGTGTTATACGCATGCCATATTTTTGAAGTGCAAAGGGTATATTTTTCGTGTAGTTTCGAGTAATTGGTGATGTGAACAAATTGATGATCTACTATCTTCACTTGTGATACGTATTACCACCGACGAGGTATAAGAATAAATCTTTCATCTTATGGGAGTTGAAGGCCCACCTAAACTCTATTACCGACACCTTAAAAAGCCTGCGATTTTAGTGACCTCTGCGTTATGAGAACGGTGAATCTATGGCGAGTAGTGACACTAAAATGGAAATGGGGTAAGGTTGCCCCAGAAAAATGGGTCGAAGAAATACATTGGATGAAAGGTCTATTCTTATATCTCGTCGGTGGTATTACTGTGTATATATCGGAATTGCAAGCAGCAATACTGCACCTGTATTGCCGTAAGAGCGGCTACGATTGCAGGACTTCCGAATCCATGTGATATGAGAGAGAAATGCGTTAGGTGTCTCTGTATGCTTGGGTCGAGGATATGTTGCGGCCGCGTGTTGCAAAGTGGTGATCTGTCTTGGTTCAGAAGATCCATCAGCTCTTTGGTGATTTGTCTGAAAGCGTAACAACGACGTTAAATACCGTTCCTTAAGAACAACTTGAAGTTTCACCGAATTTCAAGTCCTTTAAGACTTTTTTTAATTTCTTAGTATCCTTCTTAATTTTGTAATTTTGTAACTTTTCGTAATTGTCGTACTTTCGTAATTTAGTAATTTCTTAATCTATACAATTCTAAAGATCGAATTGTTCAGGGCTCGACAAACACCGAAGAAACATTTTGTCCGTGATTTTATTTACATTTGAATTCAAGTATCAATGCGTGTTTATCGTCGCAATCCTGATTATCCCGATAAATTTCGTTCGCCATTGTTCGACGACACGGGAGATAAATTCTTACTTGGTGGCATGAAGAAGTTCTTTTCTCCTGTAGGAATCTTGCGGTTCACAATGCTGCCGACTGAGGTATTCGGCAACTTGTTTCGCAGGGAATTCGGTTTCGCAAACGTAGCCGAAGTCTCTGGCAAGGTGAATGGCTTCTCCTGAAAAAGAAATAAAAATACCCCGGTACAGGAACGGAATTATATAACCCACCTATGGAAGTGTATGAATATTCCTCTTTTTTTTCGCCAGTCGCGGACTATCCCACCACTTAACCGAACTCGGCAAAACGTTTCGCGTGAACGTTTAAAAACTTAATTATACGATGTATCCATCAATACGTGGAATCAACCGGTAAGAAGTGATTCTGCATAAAGAAATCGGTTGGAAATGCCGAATGAAATTTTCTTGCGGTAGGTTTCGTTTCTGAGATGGTCAATTTCACGTATACGTGGTTTTCATCGTGTAAAGTTGATTAGCGTCTTTAGTCGTTCCAAAGCTGAAATTTCTACGTAATAAAAATTCGTGAGATAAAATTTCACTCTAGACTTTAAATTTACTTTCTCATGAGGAATTATCTATTATCAATGAACGACACATTTTTCGAGGTATTTTATAAACTAAAATGAAGTTAGTAATGTTGTAATTAAACTTCTCAAAAAAATTTGTAAAATGGTGCTGGAAACCATAAATATTCGGAAGTATTAATCAACTTATTTTCAGGATTAATTCCAAGATTAAATTCATTTCATTATCAGAGTATTAGTCCTGCTAATACTAAAAATTTTAGTGATCACAGTAGATTGTAATAGCGTTTGGATCTCCTCGAACTCTCGAACACATATCATTGTTTCAATGGTACAGTTGCGAAACTGCAATTTTTGTGAATCTGAGCTAAATGCATTATTTCTGTAGCTCTGGACCATTAAAAAATGTACGAAAAGTATTATAAATATCTGGCTCTTATTATCGAGAAACTTTCCCACCCCTGGACTATATCATTAGGACCACTGACTTCTTCATCTTTAAACCGAATAATTCCTAGCATGATCAAATAGGAATCTGACATATATTGGCGTATGCCAAGCAACATTCAACAAAATGGCAGATTCCTCCTCGAAATCTGACGTTACGAATCACAGTGGTCCTTCCCCTCTGAAGTAAAACGTGTGTTGCGCTCGTATCGCGCGTGCCGGTTGCAGGATTGTCCTCCATTAAAGGAACGAACTAATTTACGATAATGAAACAGCATACGTTCTTCCTCTTCAGCACGTGGTCCGTGTTTCGCCCCTTTTGGTGCGATTCCCTCCGTTCGTCATTCTCTCTCTTACACTTAGCTGTCCGTTCGCGACTTCCCTCTCCCTTTCTCGATGATAGCAGGTAATTAGGTAGCTACAAGTGAGGTCTCGTCCAAGATGGAGGCAGACCCGCTGGGGCGCTATTATCGGCAACAGGGGCGAAACCACCCGCAGGCCTGCTAGTGGTGTTCGCCTACGAGATCGAGAACACAGGCTCGAGCCACCTGCAGCTAACGAATTATCCAATTTTGCTGCATCGATCCACCGTTTCCTGCATCCTCGCAGCGGGAAATATACATGCAAAGGTCTTGATAATTGTGGAATCGAGCGATCCTCTTGCCCGTCTTCCTCTTGCAAGTAGAATTTTTCCGTGGATATGACTTTGTCGGTCGTATGTTACTATAAAGCTGCTAATACTCGTTCTTTCCCCACTTCGAGAACATTAATGTGTAAACGAGCATTTTTTCATATTTGTTCATATTCGTTGGCATTCGCTGTGAAGATAAGCTTTTTATTCTCAATATATTATTTTTTATCTCGATTTGACAAGTTATTTTATTAGTCAATAAAGTTTACGAGTAATGAAAGGTGGAGGTAAAAACGGAGGTCCAAATGATTAGTCCTAAATCTGTTGGTTGCCTACGTGTTAAATAGTTACAGTTGCAGTCTGTCTTCTGCATGGTATTCATTGGGATTTGACTGTATGAAATGAAACTTCGCTGGTATAGTTGTGCGAGATAAAGAAGGCTTGAGCCGTGGGTGACTATATCTATAATTCATTGTATCTGTTACGCTATTTATTGCTGATCGTAAGAAATTGCAGTTGAGTGATAAATATTAGGTCATTGCATAGTGTCCGTCGATTCTTCATTGGACAAAAAATAAGGATCTCATTCATTCAGACCGTCTTTATTGATGCTATTTAGAAAGTATAAAGACGAGTCGACAAATGTACGGTATAATAATGAATTAAACATTTCTTTATAAAATTGAATGCTTAAATAATGTATTCGTACATAAATCGAACAACCTTATCGACAGCATAATATAATGTTAGAAGACTTATATAATTTGGATTTCATAATCGTCAGTCTAACGGAATATCTAGTTCCTTTCTTTTTTATCTGATTGTTATAGTTCTACTACACCACGTTTCCAAGCAGTTCAGTTTTTTGTCAAAGAGTTGTTTCGTCTTGTGTCACAGTTGTTTCATTACCCATATTTGACGACATACTTTTTATTACGACGGTACACGTGGTTATCAGTTGTCCTTGTTTTGTCACAATAAATCGTGTGCGTGACGCATAATTATTGTTTAATAATTGTGCAGTTAACATCGTCGTAAACCGGTAATATTTTGCAACGGACAAGTAGTTGTCTACTAAAAATGTACTAGCATGATTCGCGTGAAAGCAAACCGACCAAAAATCTTACGAAACTGTCTCATAATCAGTAATAATTCATTGAATTCACTAAACGATGTTGTGCTTTTGTGTTGTAACTTCGTTTTGTAGCACAATCTTTATTGTTATGTTTGGCCAACAAAATTTGAAGAAGGGTAAACAAAACGTTTGTGTGCTTATCAGTGATAATTATACTAACATTAGTTATAAGCATTTGTATAAAATATTAAAGGTACAAAACCAATCGCAGATATACACTATAGTGCAATTCCCTTTTAGTAAAAGTTTAAATAGATTACTAATTAATTTATGAATTTCTCAATGGCATGAATCGTCCCAGTGATAAGAACATACATTATATTTTCCTTCGGGAATGACTCATAGTTTCTTTAAGTGACTGCTGCTTAACGAAACTATCATACATTTTTCATTTTCAGCTCCACGAGTCTACAGGTCGTTTCAAAAACAATAAGCACAACATATTGAGAATATAATACACATATAGCAAATGAACATAATACAAAAATTTGATTTCATTTTTGGATTACCATGAATGTTAATTTTCTTTAAACAATTATAATTTTTATCTCACCTAAAGTATCCTCTTACTGTAATGCTTTTATTTATATTTAATATTTAATATGCTTTAATGTAGAATCGCCGATTAGTTTTATACGAAGTTTCAGTTGATCGTTGTACCTTAAGGTTACTGTACACACCTGTAAGCAACGAATATGGCTCTAAGATCCTGCTATCGTTTTGTGAAACACGCTGTACGACGCTTATATTAACCACTTGTCATCAAGAATAACGATCTACGACCTAATCGTTAACAGAGGACGTGCAAGATTCTGCGCCGTGCACGTACAAAGTGCAACAGGTCGTTTCAGGCAGGTTTTAATAATGATCCCGAGCGCAAAACTCGTCTGGATCTTTTGCATCGATTTGCATATCGGTACTCCTCGCATCGTGTGTTTCCTAACTCCTTTTAATTTCCTTTAACTAAATTTGCATCGTCGTCACGTTCCTATTTAAGATACGAATGTTCATACGTGCGCGCATCGCGTCTGTGTAATCAGCATATGGTTACAGTGTAATACACCTAATTTCATGAAGTTGAAGGACTAAGTTTCAAGAAATGAGTTTTCTGAAAATTATATCTCCTTCTGAGCAAGTCAGAAATAGTATAGGACAGATTTTTGATCGTCTTGGACGTAATCTCTGATTACCTCTGATCACCTTTCATTACCTCTGATGAATTCTGACAACCTCTGACCATCCTAAATAACACTGGATAATTTCCAACGAGTTAATTTTAATTTTATAGTTGAATTTTTAGGAACCTAGGAACACTAGAAATCACATAAGCAGAATTCAATCTCGCGTTCTTCTGATTATGCCTCAACAATCACAGCCACGGTGCTTTTTCTAATTTCTCTATCTCATCCTTATTTACTAATATTGTTTATAATATATTGGCGTTATTGCAACATGAGCCTCAGAAATGAATTTTTCGCGGTAGAAAATTAAATCGTCCTTGAAGAAGGATTCGCATCGTCGTGGAGCGATTCGATCCGCTATGAAAGCTTTTGTTTCGGTACGAAAAGGGGGCTACCGATCGAAACGATAATCTATGATACAGACGTGCACCGAGACAACTCAATGCAACCAACAGAGGATACTTTGCTCGATACAGATGAGGACCACAGATTGGTCGGAGGTGATTACAGATGCGGGCTACAGATTGCCGCACGCAGCTATACGAGAACGAATCAGCAACGTGACTCGCGAATTAATGATCAGCCTTTTTTACTTGATGACTTTACTGCGCTCGTCGGTTTGGCCGTTCGACATTTGATCGAAAATCCGATCCGATCGCCACAAAACGACCAGCGATTCGGAATGTTGCTTCCTTTGTTGTTTCGACGATTTATAGTCGTATCTGTCTCATATTTAGTTACTATTACCACAAACAGTAAAAATATCGACTGAAAGTCAAAGATTTTATTAGGCGTATTAATGAGTAATTGAGTTAATAATATGACAATATAAATAATTTAAATTTAGCGCATCTTGCTACTCTTATGCTTGATAAGCATGGTCATGTGGTTTATTTCTTTATAAATAAATACTAAATTTATTAAAAAAAAAAATAGTGGACCAATTGTTGGTAACACTTCTATACAAACTAGTCATCGAAATTTTGGGCTATGGATAAAAAATTGAGTAAAGCAGGGTTACGGTTAAAACCTATTTAAAGTGCAATCAAAGAATAATCTTGAATCTTTGTAATTCTTTAAGATACTAAATAAGTTTAAATTTTCTAAGACTCTTGTTAAATGATATCTATCATTTTGAATCAATACTACATTTTTTTCTCTCCATCGAAATATGGTAAAGGGTGCTGAGAGTTTTATTCGATCAGAGTTCACGTTACTCACAGGGAACAAGGGACGATCGACCCACGAGATTGACCACAAATTATGCTCGATTGTAGTTTCGATAATCGTGATCTAGAGAGGATTTTGGGAGGAATTCTCTTCCGCGTACCATCAGACGATCGTGACCAGATTGTGCTTCGCCGCCATGAGTACGCTTGCGGTTTCTCCCCTGTTGAATACTTCACGATTACGATCGATACACAGGAGGTGTGTCGATCGATACACAAGAGGTGTGTTGAACGATATGCACGGTGTATAAAAGTTACAGTACACTTACCGATGAAAAGGAATTTAAGATGTCCACGTTCCTGATCGCAAAATTATGAAAAGGACGGAATGCTTCACACTCACAAATAAATTGCTCGCTGAAATTCCGCAAAAGATTTTATACACTCGTTGAAGAGACTCAATGTGTAGCAGTATTCTGTTCTGTGTCATTTGAACAATGCAATTATTATAAACAGATTGTGAATTGTTAAACAAAATCACATTTTTTTAGTAATTTATTTGGACCAGGAATAACCAGGAATTTATTTCTTAACTTAAAAAATATATTCACTTAATTTCATGTCATTGTGTTTTAATTATTTGTATACATACAGTACCGGGACAAATGTTTTCGGACAAAAACCGTTTCCTGTATTATTTGCATTAAGGATACTACTGATGTTACATTAAATAATCAACTTCTGTCTTGTGTAATTGTTGTTTTCTTAGGCTGACCACACTCGATGCATTTTCTAAATGTCCTCCTCGAACAAATCTATGGTTGTGAATGGAACGTCCGAATACTTTTGTCTAGCTATATACAGATAAAACTTATTTTATATTTTGTGATAGGTAGATAGCTCCGTGTAACTTTTATGAAAGCTTGCGTCGGATTAATAGTAAACACTCCGGAGGGCAGAACTTCAGTAACATCACCCTAACAACAAATACAACGAACAATGTCTTTGTCTGAATTCATTTGTCCGCTACTGTATATTTTAAGTAGGAGAAATGATTATTTTTTCATAAACTTCTAACATCATAATCATTTTATCACCGTTTACTGTGTAAATAACTGTCACATTGGTACTCGTCGACTCCAGAAGTTAAAATCAAAGTGTTTATTCGATGTTTGAATTCCGGTTAAGTTATTGTAGTAAGAGATCACGAGTGAGTAAATTGCGATGGACCAGGTGACAATCGAGCTTTTGTCGTGTGCGGGACAGAGGTTGCGTCCTGACAACTAGATACGAATTTACGCATGAATCACGCACGGGTAAACGTTAATCGTACCTGGCCGAAGTGTAGGTACCTACACACCTGGTGCGTTCGAGAGTAGGTTCCCACACTTTCGCTGCACTCCACGACGAACTCTTTCAATTGCTTGCTAGACGCACATGGATATTTCGAAATGTCGTATCCTTCAATTAATTTCGTGTTCTGGCTTTCGGGTGTCCACAGTCGTCCAATGTTTACACGCATCGACGTGTGTTTATAGAGAAGATTTCATTCGAACCCATCAGAACTCCATTATTCATGGGCAAAAATTTTTACTTTCAAATGACAATACTGTTTTTAATATAACACTACGTTAAGCAATTATTTACACTCCGTTATGTGTTAATAGAAAGCTAAATCCTTATAGGACTTTTTGACATCGTGCTGTCGTTGGGCAAGTTTATCAATTTACGAGTTAAATGTTTCATTTTTTTCTGATAGTTTCATTTTGTTGAAAGCTAATTACTAGCGTTATATTAGAAACTGTGTTATTGCATAACATCGTTTAGCCTGTTTTGTAGGGTTAATGAGTAAATATAAAAAGTCGACGGAAGACTCATCAAGTATTCATTAAGAGTGTTTCACGCACGATGAAAGAAACGAGATGGAAATTGCAATTAAGAAGCCGATGATACATTGCAGAGACAAACATACGAGCCACGGAATTTATGCACTATAAAAGATAACTATAATTTATTCAACGATAATGCTTCCGTATATTTATTCAATTTATTCAAATAAGCGCCCATAAGGTGAATTATGGAAGGATATTTTATATATGCTATAGACGTGTGTCCGTTATGAGAAACAAAAAAATAAAGAATCGAGGTTGACTATAATTGTTCAAGTGGGAATATTGCCGAGGATTAACTGGATTCCTCGAAATGCTATCGAGAAATGGGGATTCAAATACCCCATGAAACGAGTTTGAAAACCTGTATGTTGCGGGACAGTTAATTAGAACGGCGTGCGGAATAGCCCGAGAGTGGCCCAAGAATTATAGTTTAATGCATTATTAAGAAGCACCGTATCGGTCCTGAGGATAGGCGACATCAGGTTATAACAGTTTATTCAATGGTATCGATAGTTTGACTTATGAACATTAGAATTAAATCGTGTTTCCGTTGCGTCATATACTACCTTAGTGCTACGAATAATTTCCATCTAGGAAATTGAATATTGGACACAAATAAAATCTCTGGTCTCTTCGTGTTATCTTAATCATAGTGTAATTAAACTGTGCAATATGATCTTTGTAAAAGAATACAGATCTATGAATATTTCAACACAAACATCACTTAAATTACTCGTCCATTCGATAGAGTCGAAAAATGAAGTACTCAAGATTTAGAAGTGAATTTATAAAATTAAGACCTTAAGTGATACTATTAAGTCCGAGGGAATACTTTTATGCAAAGGGTTAGACTTCTGAAAACATAGAATCTGAAGACAAACGAATTATAACAAGAAATTACAGATTAAGAAAGGAATAAACTTATTTAGATGCGTATAAAAAGAGAGGCATGGAATAATAGATCCTACGTTGGGATCTAACATATTCTGCAAAGGGAGGCTTCTTTTTATGGTTTTGTAACTATTACGAAGATTAGATTATTAAAATGCGCTTGAAGAACACACACGTGTCACGGGAAAAGAAGAAAAGGTAGCGTTTTGTGCGAGTCTGCCGACCGTAACTTGTAATCAACGTTCGCGGTCGAGTCATTAAAACCTCTTCGGCGAAGGGAGCAAGGTGATTTTTTAAACGTGAAATCTCGGTGCACGGATGCAACACACGTGTGTTATTAAGGAAGACAGTTAGGAATGAATATTCCGTAAAATGATCCTGATCAACCGGCTACTATGTCTTGTGCCGGACACGGAACGTCGACAAAGACCATTTCCTGACGTTAAGAACTGCTTAATGTCGTGTCGTTTATGCGAAATGATTTCATCGGCGTAATTTCAAAATGCAACGATCAACTCATAAAGTGGTGTATTTTTACACGCACGATGATTGTAGTGCGCGGTATAATAATCTGAAACGATGAAGATTAGTTTGCGTGGTTATAAAGAGTGTATATGTATGCTCTTGAAAGTAGAGATTACTTCAGAAGTAAATTAACGGAGAACGTAATAAGAAAGTAATTTTGGTGAATAAACGATTAATTCTGCTTTACTTTCGAAGATTCAACATTATGGATTTTATGGTAGATTAATTTGTTGATCACTGTAGAAAGTTACAAAGAAAGATTAAATTATACTAATTTGGGGTGTGCAATGTGAGTATTATAGTGATATACAATTTGCAAGCTTGAATACGTAAATTATGATAATTTGTGAACAAAATGATTCATGTCGTATGTTTAAATATTTGAATCTATACATATTTCAGTCATTATTACTGTGCGTCCTCTGTTCGTTAATTTCTTTTATAATAACAGAAATAGATCTATTCTATTATTTTAAATTAGTTATGATAATTATGATAGTTGAATCAACTATTACATATGAATAATTTACGTTAGTAATTAATGGAAAATTAAGCAACAATTAGATTAGTTAATATATTATATGTGTCTGTGATTATGAAAGTGATTTAAATCGAAAAAAAAAATTGAGTTTTTCTTTATTTTATATTCCGTTATTGTGAAAGAATTTTCGAAGCGAAAAATATATGACTTACGTGTTTTTATAAGTTTTCGATTGGTCAGATTGAAAATTAATTTAGTCGTTTGACTTTCATACTGGAATCGTATAGAAAACTGTCATTCCCTTATAATCGTGAACACATTAGATATATATTGTTTGTATTTCGTGCTCATAACGATACACGTAATTTCGATTCTCTTGTTGGCAGACGTACCCTCGCCACGCGTAACATTGACATTAACATAAAGTCATTGATGAACAAGTCGCGACATTATTTATGGAAATGCAAACAACTCATCGATTCTTAATACGTTAACTAGGCTTGTAAATTGAATATTCAAGCTCACGTATCGGAATCCGCAACTTTATGGCGGATTAATGCCGGTCGAGAAAATTAGTATAAGAAGCTTATATGTATATCTTGGTATGATTTAACGACACAGACGAGCAAAGTTCAGATTATGAAAACTAAATCCAAGGATGACCAAGTTCGGGTAAGTACTCTTTAGATACGACAGTTAGCTATGAGTCTCGAAAGATTTGTTCTTCTAGATTCAGGTATTAGCCTCACGTTTGCCTAAATAGGTTTCACATATGCGTACATCGAGGAGTAAAAATTTCGTGAATAATAAAACTCACCTTCCACTAATGATGTCAAGAGCGTGACATTCGCGGCCTTCCTCCTACCGGCTGGCAAGTTTAGTCCAATTTTTTCCAACTTTTCCCTAAGTAAACGTCCGCCGTTTTTGGATTTCGCTCTGAAAGTAAAACGTAGTATTAATATACAGTATATACATCAATTGAGATTCTGTACAAATATTTATTAAGTTTCTTATCCTTGACCAATAATCTCCAAACGTACACTACTGCTTATATCAGCCCTTATAACGAACAAGAGTTCACCCATTTACATTTCACTTTAGGAATTTCTAACAAATGATCACTAGAGTGCAGATGTTGATGCATTTACAGCATCTGTTAACTTGCACAACGCAGTAAAATGAAAGTTTTAATAAAATCTAATACCATTTATATATTATTACTAACGCAATGAAGTTTCCAATATGGGATTTAAAGTTCCGGCTAATTTTCACTTTTAGGTATTAGTATGTGATATTACGAATTTGCATAAACTTCTGGCGTCTAATGACCACGAATTGTGTTTGTCCTACGACCCTTGCTATAAAACAAATGAATTATTATGAAATATTTGGCGAATTCTTTTAACAAATAGAACCCAAAGCGGATGGGCAAACACTTACGGGCGTTTACGGTAGCGTACACAAGAAAAACAAAACGGAATCGGTCGCTATACATCGACTGTACCAAACAGCAAAGCAAAAACTCTACACAAGTATCGGAGGTTACAACAAAAACGGCTCAGCAATTATATAATAACAAACGAACGTGGATCGCAGCGAAGGGCAAAAGGAGGCAGCGACGTCTCGCAGCCTCTACGCATAAAATTTGCATCATGGTTGCATAATCGGATTATTCACGCGTCCCGTCACTACGTTATACATATACATTTAAGCGAAGTCTTTTGTTTCTCGGCCCATCACGCTCGTTCAGCCTACTTCGGAACGGACACGATATGTATGTATATTCTTTGGAGGGCAAGTCGAGCTGCCGTTGCTCTCGCGCGAGAATTTCGAAATGGGACTGGTTCATTAATCATTTTTGCCACGATCATTGAAGAAAGAAGAAAAAAAAAGAAATCGACGAGCTCAAGAGGAAGAAAGGGGAGAGGGGGAGGAACGACAGAGAAACGGGGAAATTAGCATAATCCGTAGCTACGCGTGTCATCCATCGGCTATTGAGCAACTCGACCCGTGTGGCTAAGTCGATTGCGGGATGAGATACTATCGAAGACATTGAACGTGTACTCTCGTCCCGCAAAAAGGTTACATTTTCATGCGTATTAATTGCGATAAAACGTGAATAATAACGATCAGTCTTCCTTTTTCTTCGCAGCATGTCAAAGCACGGTATAATTACGGAGAATGTTTCTCTCTTATTGATACCTGCGGGTACTTTTAAATAATATATTTTAAAGGTAACAGGGCAACAGTATACATGTGTGATGTAAATGATACAATTCAATTAAAGTTTGTTATTAAATGCTCTAGAGATTATTTACATCGCGGTTGTATGCATTTTCTGGGAACGACGATTGATCTACATGATTTTCTTGCCCGAAGAAATTTATTTTAAACAATTCGAAGGTAGTAATTGTTTCTCGTTGAATTCTTACCGAGTAGTTCCAGAATTCCAAGGCTTTTGCACTTTGATTTGCTCTCCTCTAACAATCAAAAAGTGTGACTTAATACACTCTATCTCTGGTGTTCAGAAATTGAAATTGACCTTATTGTTTGTGTTTCTTTCGAAAACCCGATCGAAAACTGTGATCAGTGTATAAAAATACTTAACCTGTACAGGTTGTCCCAGCTATACATATACTCCTCAATATTTTAAGATGTGGTGGGGAAGCCGAATGGAACAAAAAATCTCCAAGGACATCATGTTCGATTATCTTCTACTTTTTGTTAGAAAACAGTGTCTACCTAACCTAAAAACCTAACCAAGCCCAGGCGAATCGTAAAAACGATTTTAAGGAGAACTAAAAAAAGCAGCAACGAGAATGTAAAATCTATTGAAGAATACTTCAACGAACATTTCCCGGACGTATTGCGTGGCTAAGTATTCAAAGAAGTCAAGAATCTTTGGTGTCTCGCAATTGCCAACTGGTTCTGAAGTACGTCTTTCCGCGGAACACCATCGAGAATTCGATAGTGGCCCTCAAGACATCCTATTCATTCATCATCCGTGGACCAACATAACGGTAATGCGTATCTCGCCCACCTTTGTTCGGCTCGGGCAGCCGGTCGGTCCGGTAATCTTTCGGTTCGCTCGGCAATTAATACACTTTACCGCTAGAACATTTTAATATATACATCTGCCCTCTCTAGTTTTACGTTTTTCGTTTCGCTTCCTCGTAAAGGTGCGTCTCCACTGGTGTTCGTGAATAGTATACACGTAATGGAGTACGATTTATAGTTGGAATATTTGCTTGCAGTCGCGGAGTCGATTAAAGTTAATAACTGGCCCGCAATTTGTGGAAGCAAGAATCATAGTTGATTGCTTAAGTTAGTTTAAGGCCCAAACAGTTGGAACACACGCAATAAACTATGGCCTGCTGGCAACGTTTATTGTAACACGACAGCGTCGGACATAAGTTTATTCGAATAATGTAGGGTGTTAATAAAAATGTGGGACACTATCACAGGATGGATTTTACATGCGAAACTAAGACGAAAGTCAAGAATGACGAAATTGTGTGCAAGGCTTTGTTTTCGAGTTATTAATTGTTGAATATACAGGCGAAATACCTGTAAAATAGTGTGACGCGACGGGTTATTCTACTTGAGAGGCGTACTCTTCAGTTGTATCAGGAGTTGGTTTCATTCATTTCATTTTATTTGATTCATTGAATGTAACTGGGTCATCCATCGGTACCGGTGCATCATCTGGGAATCTACTGTTCAAGTAGTATAACCCATTGCGTCAGACGTATGTCATGCGTATTTTGACCGTACTTTCAACTGAGCCGTTCATTTGCTAAAGTGATTAAATCCACAACAATAATCAATGAAATTTATTTTAATTATACGAATTTCAGTACCGATCAAGTGCTTTGGCACTGAAACTTGAAAAAATTTTAAAAAATGGAGTTAGTCACTTTGGCTTTGAATTGGTTCAATTAATTTTTATTTTGCTGCGTTGCCACGTAGTAGACCTGAGAAAATTTTATTTGAAATGAAAATAAGAAATAATTGAAATAATTTATTTCGATCCTTTATTTTCAATACTGTTTTTTTAAGATTTTTGCTTGGACCCATCTGTTGTCACGAAGAAAAAATTATCGTTCTACTGGTGTGGAAGATGGAAGAGGGGTGTTACTCTTCAGAAAAATGTCAATAAATCAAACTCAGACCTAGTCACCTGATACAATTTCGAAGAACAATTTCACAATTATTTCTAAGTATTATTTCAAATAATTAGAAAATAAAATAACATGTAATTTGAAATAATATTTCAAGTAATATCATTTGAGAAATGCCCAGGTCCGCCATATAGTTATAAATTAAGGGATAGTAACTAGACACCAAGAGGTGATAAAATCAATAAAAATCTCACTTTTCAACATTTTGTGGCATAGATCCCTCTTGCATTAAACCCCTCAAGTGTTTGCACCTTAACTTGGCCGATGCCGAGACAATGACTTTTATTTATACTTGTAATCCTTGTCGACGCGTCGAGATAACCGCGAACGGGAACCTGATTTAGAAGTGTAACCACGTCTGCCAGGGATTCCTGCGGTAATTCGTGAACGCTCATACATAGTTTGGAGATCGGTCTCGTTGGAGGATAAACCTGTTGTGCATGTTTCCGACCGGATCGAATCGAGAGCGTAAAACGATCGTCGTTGTTCGTTTGCTCGTGTTGGGCCTTAATACGCCGATTGACACGACTCTTCGATATCGTCTTAAAGTATTAATAGCTGAGTTGGATGCTGAAGTGCTTTAAATTTCCGACTCATGAATGTTAATATGGCGAAATGAATATGCGTTAGATCGATGTTGGTGAAGTCTCAGTTTTTTTTAGAGGTGTAACGAGACAATGTTATGATTACTTGTACTTCTGAGTAACACACTATTTTGTGTCCAGATGAGTGCAGTAAAACCTCCAGTATCCGAACATCTAAACACCAGCATTTTTTTCTCGTTTCTTTGACAAGGCACGCCAACGTTAAGCAAAGAATCACATTGCCTGTCGTAACACTAAAGTCATGCTGGTGTTAAACCACGTACACTCGTTCGGTAGTCACGCAGCCCGTGTACACGCGTATTTTAATGTCACGGTCTCGTTTTTATAGTCGCACGTAAATAATAATTCGTCATAATACTATACATCGTTTCTTACCGGCCCCTATTAACCTGCAATTATTCCGTATAAATTATATAACGATTATCGTCCCAGGATATTTACCGAGAACTTTACGCAACCCAGCGTCCTTCCACGTATCGGCACTCGATTCTCCTCCGATATTAACACTTTTCACCTCGGAAGCCTGTTACGAGGCTGGTCGGTATCGATTCTTATCAACATGAAACCTATTAATTTTCCTTCAGATAAAAATGGAAAAAGAATTCATTATATTCTATTACCCTTATTGGTTCAAGATTGTAATTTCCTACTACAATAAAAAAGGAAAGTTATGAATCGATTCCTACCTATTAATCCTTCAGTCCAGAATGCCTATTAACACGTTATCAATTAACGAACATGTATAAAATTTCCAACGTCAGACTAACATTTTCAATGAAATGGAAACTCATAAGTAGACTGCGGATTTTATGCATTTATAGACTCTAGAGTTCTGAGAAATACAGTAAAAGACAAAACTTTCATCGAATGCAACGACTTTTTCTATTTTATTCTTAACTCAATAACATACTTAAGAGAAGATGAAATATCCTACTTTTGTTCTTGTCTTCAAGAATCACTTTATAAAATTTGATTTTGCATAAAAATCCGCAGTCTACCCATATGCCTAGATTTATCGCAATAGGCACTCTGATAATCTTCTCGAATTCCATAGGCCCAAATCAAACTCTGGTTTATTTAATGTTTGACTGTTAAATTTTAGATTCTAGTTCCGAACTGAAAACTGTGTCGCCCACGTCTGTGTGACGTGGCAGTCGAAGCGTTAAATAATCCACGTACAGATAGAAGTGTTCCCATATATTTATTATCGTCGCCGTCAGAACGAGTCCCCCGAACGTGACGAGAGCAATTCTCCACTCATTACAGAGTCTTGTCCCGGAGAAGGAGTCTTGTCTTCTTAAGCGAGAGCGGTTTGCTCGCAGGATTTCTACGATATTCTTCGCGCCCTTCGACTCGATTCCTGTCCCTCGACGCGAATTCTAGGACGCCCTGCGCGCCCCTGATTACTCGAGACATCCTCGGTTACTAGCATCGTTAATCGTCTGCGACGCTCGCGCTTACATTAGCGAGCCGGAAGACCTCGCTCCGATCGAACATGTTTCTGACACGGCGCTAACAATCGTCAAGAAGACGTCGATCGATGCTGGTAGGATTAAAATGTAAGAAATTTTGATAAGATTGATCCAATTTGCATTCTCTGCGTGTTATAAGCTTCTGAAAAATCTGAATCAAGTACACATTTTTAAGCTTTCTTCGAATTTCTTACAATATTCGGAATAGGAATTAATAGGAATCTAGGAGTTCGTATTGTAGTCGAAATAGAAATTAGTAAGAATCTAGGAATTTCTGTTATAGTGGAAATGGGAATTAATAGGAATCTAGAAATTCCGGTAATAGGCGAAATAGGAGTTAATAGAAACCTAGGAATTTCTATTATAGTTGAAATTTTAAAATGCGTTTTCGATTAAGACTTGGTGTAACAAGTAACATGTTGTTCCGAAAACAATATTAATAAGAGTATATTTATGTAGTTCCACGTGTTTGTTATAAGAATTATTTACATCTTAGCGATCTATCTTCTATTTATAGAGGCTTCAATACACACATGCATTAAAACGAATAATGTTGCGAACATTAAATCTTGACGTTCATTAAATTTTTAAATGACATAACAGTCCCAAAATAATAAAGAAATTGTTTTCATGAATGCATATATACAATACTTCTAAAATCTCCTAATAGAAAAACAAATTAATCGTTAAATGCATTTACATTCTGTTTAAAACTGTAAGAAAAAATGATAAGTAACAGAGTGAATTGTTATGTTCACCGTTTAACGAACCACTCATGCGAAAGATTAAATCGTTCCAGTCACTTTATTTTCATTTCGTAGACTGAAACGTACTTTTTAACAATTCTCTACAGCAGCAAAC
Organism: Dufourea novaeangliae; assembly: GCF_001272555.1. Lineage (NCBI taxonomy): Eukaryota > Metazoa > Arthropoda > Insecta > Hymenoptera > Halictidae > Dufourea > Dufourea novaeangliae. The sequence continues at coordinate 1,910,094 of NW_015373942.1, read as the reverse complement.
CGGTATTAACTTTTACCGGTGCCAATGTTATGAGCGATTATGTCTGACAAGCTATTCAGATTCCACTGGTGTATTGTATAACGTTCGCGCAAATGTTTGTCGAATCGGCGCGTGAAAAAGTTCGCTGGCCGCGCGCCGGGGAAACTTAACGCGCGTTTTTCGCGTTGGAATCGTAAAAGGTAATTTGAACGTATGTTTTATTCATAATTTCATGTTTCATTTTCGTGCCCGCTACGTTCTTGCCATCGGTTAACGACTTGGAGGATTACCCCTGAGAAGGAAACAATTCGGTATTGTAATTTCTGTTCTTTATCGCGAAACGTTAGCGGTAAATACGATGTATTAATTATATATTATTATTTCCATTGGTAGTAGAATAAGCTTGAAAAGGCATCGTTCTGTAATAAATAAGGATGAATTTCAATATACAAATGGTATAAATGTGTATACATTGAAATTGTAGAATAACAGTTAAACAATGTTGACAAATTCATAGCAGACATGTCAATCAAACCGTACCATTAAATCAACTACCTACTATCCACACAGTATCATTAGAGACACAACTAAGACATTAAAAATAGTGGTCGACACATTATTCACTAAATGCAGAAATAAATGTTTAATATTTAGGCGTGCATTTTTCTGTAAAATTCGAACGAACTGTTGGTTCAATTTAATAGTTTTCCACAAGAAATCAGCACATATATATACATTTATACCATGGATAACGTTGTACTCTACGTTGTATTTCTAAGAGATAATAGTATGGCAAAATAATCATCTATAACTGTTTATCTTTTAATTCTCCAAGCTGCAAAGTTCATACTCGTTAGAAAGTAGACACTTCATTAGAAAGTTTTCTACGATAATTCTTCTTCACCTTGTTTTATTAAATCGTTCCATAGCAGCGATTTGTTACGAAGTTGCATTTAATCCATTTTACGAGTTCCCAGAAGATGCAAACGATGGTCGATATAATTGTAAATTTTCTTTCATTTTCTCCTCCGTTCATCTATTTCATCCAGTTTCCCTTCTTCCGCTGCGCTCTACCTTTATGACCAAACGGAGGTTTACGATCGACAGTTACACCGCGTTGCAAAAGATCCACCAGATAGAATTGTTTTCACCGGGGGATAATTTAAACATCCACGATTATTCGAAAAAAGATTGATGTTCATCTGCCGGTCGTATTGCAGATCCTTCCACCTTTTCTCGGTGCTCCGTTTGCGCATCGTAACTTCTGAATTTATTGCCGTTCCAATGACCGAGGTGAAGTAAATGAAGAAAATTAAATAATAGGTTGTTGCAAAACGAGAAACTTTGTTGGGATGCGGGTTGCAATTCTGATTGCACAATTATAACTAGCAATAACATTCTTGTTTATCCATTATGGGAAAAGTATCCCAAATAGAATTTTGTTTGATCATATCTGAAACCCTGTTTTAGTGTTTTTAATGTCTAATTTTGTAAATAATAATTCATTTCGAAACATCGTGTATTTAATATATACGCTACAGTAATATAGTTTTCTCTCTCTTATTAATTCTCCACAATCAAACAAAATCAATTTCGGTATGACAATAATTTTTTCCTCTTCTCATGCCCTTCAACATCTGCAACATCCTTATACACTATTACAGTACGAAATCAAACACTGCAATACATAACATTCACAACATTGCAGAGTCCAAAGAAATTCGGACGTTATGACCAAAGTTCTTTGGACTCTATGACCTCTAAATTTCTATGGACTCTATTCCTGCGAATTTTCTTTGGCATCTATTCCCTCGAAATTTCTTTAGAATCTACTCCCTCCAAACTTCTTTCGACCTTATGAGTTCCAAATTTATCTAGGACCCCATTTCTGATTCACCCAATGAGGAAACGATACGCTCGAGAGGAATCGAATGTCCACGATCCCCGCGCGGGTATAATAAAATATCAATCCCTGTCGGTCGCGAGCAGTCGATAAACTAGGTTGCAATTTTAATTTCGTCAGGGGGGCAAACCGGCAATTGAAGACGAGTGGCGGGGGCTGCGACGTTCATGGAACGACGTGGGATTGTTCGCATGCACTGTAAACCCGTCGCTCGTAAACCTTAATTCGCCGTGAAGGTAGAACACCGCGTCGGTAAAAGGGTACGGGGCGAGCGTTGAGAGACAAAAGAAAAGGCAGATGGACCACGGTAGGATCTATGGTGGCGAGAGAACCGGGCCCGCGTGTAATTATCAGCCGGATCGCTATTCGAATGGATGAATTATATCGCGGTGCCTCGAATGCACACTGGGCTACTGCCCGAGGGCTGCTTGTACGAGGAATTGACACTCGGAGCTATGCAATTATTAATGTCTCATTTGCATTTGGGATAGATCGGGACCATATTATTGGCAGTTTATTCCACACTCCCTTTTTTTTCTTTCGTCCCTCTCTCGCTCTTGCGCGGAATTTGCTCCGGTTTGTGGCACTGTCTTAACGCAGCCTTCGGTCATGTCTCGTGTAGATAGTTGGGCGTAGGCGTTCCTACGTAGGTGTGTATGTTTTTTTGTTTTAGAAATTGCTTGTGATTCAGGTTAGACGTACTTTTTGTAGATTATGTAGTCATCGGTAAATAATAATCGAAACAGAACTAAGCACCCATTTAAAAAAGAAATAGGGCAATGAGTCGCAGGTTATTTCGTATTCATACACCTTGATACATACTTGGTTATTACTTATTAGATACGGATAAAGGTAATGGTCCACGCATTGAAGGCGATATTGATCGTAAAACGAGTCTTGGATGCAGCTTCCGTATAGTACAATACGGTATCGAGTAAATCGTGGTACAACCAAGGAGTTGTTTCTATATAACCATAAAACCACCCAGACAGTTTCAATCTTCGTATACTATGGTTAACATAAAAACAAACTACTTTTTTCTAGGGAATATGATCTATCCTTTCTAGAGAAACATTATTTCTCAACACGATTTTAGACATGGCATACATGGTTCCTTTTTATTTTAACCACAACAACAAATAAGAATATAAAATTTTGAAGTGCTTTTATGGTTATGCCACGCAGTGTATGAAGTTCTCTTATCCCCTTTCCTGTTACATAGAATTTATTTCTCGACTGACGAATCCACTGACTTGCACTACTGGTGATTCTCACAGGCTCGTTACCATCTCGTGTATCAGAGAACGTGCGAAGATGAAGGTATCGTCATTATTATTACGTATGGAAGCCTACGCCTCGGAGGCGTGCAGTGGCACCTTCGTGAAAAATCGAGAGAACCGCGGATCACCTGGTAACCAACACACGTACAGAAAGTACAGAGTTACGTACGATTCGCGTGCGTGAGATATATTCGCCTGTTGCCACGGTGATTTATCCACGCCTTTGGTGATAAAGCATTGCGCAACGGATAGTGTTCTGGGGGCCGAGTGAAAATTGCGAATCAGATAAAGAAAGTAGCGCTTCCCGCTTCCAAGAGGAGAAACACCATAAATCAGCCGGCTGTCCGTGGCCGTGGGGGTATGAGCTTGGCCCCTGAATGAACGCGAACGCACGTTTATTAATTAACCCGGGCTTAGATAAAGTCGCGTAACGGTCCACGGAAGTTATCGGTATCTCGGGTTCCGTGGTATCCTTCTATCTCGAGGCCATTGTTCCGTCCGATGATGCGGTCTGCTCTCTCGATTTTTGCCACCGGATCAACAAATGTACGGATGTGTTACCGCGTTATTCACGGTAATACGGTATCTTATGCTCTTTATCGACGCGATCGATTTTTTTTTCGAGATGGAACGACATGCAGGATCACGCTGATACCGTTGATACGTTTCCTTAAATGGGGTTACGTACCTTGGAGCTGTTAAATAAGAGGGAAACTTAAAAAATTTATTTGTATGTGCAGAATTATTGTTTATTAGAAATACAAAAATACTTAAATATAAAATTTTAAAAACTGGTTTCAGATAAAAACCCACAGAGATATATCTGGTACCATAGATCTGGTGTTTTGATGAAACTGGGTATAATTGAATGACAGCCATTTTTTTCTGTTAATAAATATATATCTCAATATTTCAGAAATTACTAAGGAAATAACATATAATAAGATGTATATGTTGAATTTTTAGTAAACAATAATTCTGCATATAAAAAGAATTTTTTCATTTTTCCTCTTATTAGACAGCTCAAAGATATGTAATCCTTAAATCTCGCTGGATGTTGTAAGGATCACTACTGAACGGATTATGAATATCTACTGTCTGGTTGTTTTGTTTAGTTCTTTTTTGCACAATGGTAGGATTAAAATGCAGGGCAAACAGGTTTAAGAGATGAGGGGGAGACTCAAAATGCCGAACTGATCGACAGGGATATGAGATCAGTATATTCTTCATTTTGAGAGGATTGAGTTAATAATGTTCCTTCTCGGGCATTGCATGCTAATTTTTTTTCCGTATGTTTAATAATAATATCTGAGGATTAGAGATTGTTATAATGGAATTAAATTTATTTATGTGCCTGGACTTTACTAAGGTAGAACTACTAATTATGGTACTACATTTAGAATTATACGGAATTCGTTTTATAATATTAGCAAGAATGTTGAAAATTGTGAGTCGTCCTACTTCAATGGCTAGGGGTTGTAGAAACTATTGTTAATAATTTCACACATATTACAATTACAGAAATTATTTCCGAACTGTAGTGAAATATGTTAAAAACAGAAACGGGACAGTAAGGCAAAGACTGATGAATTTATGATTTCTGCAGTCAGTTATTACTCAGCAAATATGCGAAACAGAACTGCGAGTTGTCGAACACATATAAACCAGTCGTACAACGCGACGGTTGTAAATAACAATGCAAAACGGACAATAGAAGTCTGTAAATAAGCATTCAGCTTCGCTGCTGTACCACTCCACTGTTCAATAATTTTTACTTTGAAAGAAAACAAGTTCGTGCACCGAGGGATTAAATGTTGCACGATAAATGGAGATGGAAAAGAAGATGGTGATTTTAACAGAAAAGCCAGCGATCTAACGACGAATGATATTTCGTTACGTGTAGCAACGGGGCCATCAAGCAACAACGTATCATTGCCTGACTACAGGCGAGTCTAATCCCCTTATAAAATTGTATTATGCAAACGAGGCCCGAGCGCAACGGGAACGGGGACCTAAAGTTGCGATGTGGTAGCATCTTACCTCCGTAAGACTCCGCCAAGGAGGCTCGCGTTTAAGCATTCCGGTGGCGATAGTCGTCTTTGTACCTCGGCTACCGTAACTTTGTACTTGCTGGTGCTGCTTAGTAACGATAATCGTCCTGGAACTGAACAGAACACGTCCGAAGGTTGCGCGTTCCCACTCAGCATCGCCTTCTCGCTCCTGTCTGATGGTTTCATGTCTGGAACAGCGAAAACACAGACTGGCTGTAGCTCAGAATTGTTCAATCGATTGGTTGGATGTCAATTAAAAGGTGGTTCGTGCCAATTCGAAAGACTAGATAATTAAATGAAATTCTTCATAATTAAATAAATTTGAGAGTAGGTCGTCGATCAAATGAATATGAAACAGATTGTTGAAAATTCAATTTTTAACACAGCTCTTATGGGTGTCTTACGATTTCTTACCAGAAGTATAATCTTTTCTTTTATAAAAACTGAAACTGGCAACCAAAAACTAAGTACTGAAAGTATAAATCCTGAGCTTTCTGGTAATTAACTAAATCTTGTACCGTGTCGAACATTCCAGGAAGATATTTGACAATAAAGTAATTCTATTCTGGTGTTCATATCGCACTTACTTATTAATTTATGTACAATTATCTGATATCTTTACGTGAACAATGGTAGAATATGTTCCAATAAATTGTTTTTCCCATACATTGTTATTCTCTTGTTAATTGTCAATACCGTATGCGACGGAACTGATTACCTGACTATGTATACTGCCTAGAGTACTTATTATAAAAAACTTAAACATGCAAATATTCACCGTGCATCATGGGAATTATTCCGTGGAATGATCTACAGTTAATTCGATCCCGTTGATGAAAGGAATGCAATAATCCTCTCAAGATTACAGTACTCAATTCCCGTAAAAGGTCAAAGAGGATCGACTGGCCAGTAAGGAATACCGAAACCGATGGTGTTCTTCGGAAATTACATTATCTCGTCGCTCCTTGCCTCTGTATAGGTGGATAACCGTGATCAGAGTAGCAATATCCATCCCGAAATATTTTAAATTCATCGTGCCCCGGTCCTGTTTTCATTTCTATGCACCCGATAGTCGCGCATTATTGCATCGTTGCTCTGGAATGCTTAATATAAGGGCCTCGGGTGGGGAGGAGATCGAACAAAGCCGTGTTATTACAAGGCGAAATCGATGATGGTCAACTTATACATATAACATGTAAAACTCTTCATCGTTGGGTTCTTCGTGCACGGATGATGAGGTATACATACCTATGGTCTATGGCCCGTTTAGAAGGGAACCGTGCCACAGTGGTCTCAAAATGCGTTTCAACTAACCAAAAGTCAATTTTTGAAAACTTTTTTTGCTGTAAAGTAACAATACTTGAAACCTTAAAAATCCAAAATATTATTCATTTTAGATAATTCTGTAATCAAGGGTGACGTTCTGAAGGCAAAATGTTGAAATTCAAAGTGAAACTAATTATTTTTATTACTAATTATACGACAGTAAATAAAAGATTTTAATTATAGTTTTATTAAGCAGTGTCAAGTTTATAGTAATTTAGACTTTGAGAGGTTTTAAAAAAAATTATTGAATTATAAGAATCAGACTTGTTTCATATGAAAGTTTAAGCAATTGTTAAGAAGAGCAAATTTTAACTGCAACCTCCTGCAACCTTTTGTGTATGTAAATTTTAAGAAATAGAAGCCCGCGGTATTTTGGCGTCTGAATAGTATTCAGGCACGTATACCGCTTGATTGTTATAGCGGCTTGACCTCAGATGTTAGAATTCTTTTTTCTTTGAATATTTGGACAATTTGGAATTAATGTCGGAAATATTATTATATAATAATATAATCATATATAATGAAATAATTGTAATTATAAAATAAATAATATAATGATATTAGATACACTGAATAACTACAAGATATTGCGTTGAAAAAAGTCAATATGTGTGTCTTCTTCATTTTGACCGTGAAAAGCGAGTTTCCAAACAATATATGCATAGTATTGAATCCGTCATCTTGAATTTTGAATTTTTAATGTCAAATTCATTATCAGTGACCACAAAAACCCTTGATTACCAACTTTTAGAAGGTTTCAATGAAATTTTGATTTTTGGTCAGTAAAAACGCGTTTTCAAACCACTGTGCGAAATTCTTCGTTGCCCAAAAAGTATGCACAGCCAATACCCCAGGTTTTTTTTTCGTCGAAACTTAATAATTTCATTACGCCCCTGTAGTTGCAACGATTTCGATTAATATTAAGACTGATCGGAAGGAAAACGAAAGTTCCTCGGATAACTGAAATTTCAGCGGATATTTTGACTCGCCGCGTTATTACTCGCGGGAACGAAATTCTGCCGGCACGGAAATTCGTTCGGTATATTCACCGCGAACGGAGGGGAAGAACTTTTCCATCTGGAAATACCGAAGACTTGAAAGTTCGTTGAAAAACTGGTCCTCCTTCGTTCGCGGGTGTGTGTATATCGTATTAATTCGCGCGGAAGAAAATCTCGCGTGGAATTCCTCGCACGGATCGCCATTTTGTTTTTTTCTTGCTTTCGGTTTCTTTTCAACGGCAAAACCGCCATGAAATTTTATACATCGTATCTATTATGCATACGAGATTGTCGCTTTGTGTGAAAATCGATCGTCGCCGTATCGGCTTGGGCACCACCGTGAAGCGTAGATTTTACTTAACATATTTGTATTCATGAAAATGTAAGACGGAGAAACGTCGACGCACGAGAGAGGGAGAGGAGGGAGGAAGAGAGTGCAAACAAGTTGTCAAGCGGAATCAATCCACATCGGAGGCACGATCGGTCAGGTCAAACGGGTAATAAATTTCTACGCGGACCAAATAGGTCGACGTGGGTTTGTTCCGCGCTTATAAATTGTAATCTCGAGAATGAAGCGGTAGAAAATCGAGTAACGGTAAGCAGGCCGTTCGATAGAGCTGCTCTCGAACAATTTGGCGGTATCGAAAAATTTAAATGGTGGCTGTTTTATTGACAGTTGTTTCAATATAATAAAGGAAAAATTATACAAGAATACAAGAGATGTTCATCTAAAAGTGTCAGGAAGTTTCACTGATACGGCTGATCAAGCTATATAAAATTCGAAGTACGACCTGATAAGCTTGTAAACATTCTATTTATTTATTTAAATTTTGAGTATACAGATTGAATAAGTTATTTTTCTTGCTCAGAGAAATGAAATCTTAAAATAAACAAATCAGTGTATTGTAACATTTTTCGATAGTCGTTAATTTCAGATGGTACCATTTTAGGAAAGGATGACGAGGAAAGAATACTTTGATTAAATCGAAACTGGAGAAGTGTTTGTTTTTCATAGTGTTTAAGATTTTACGAAACTGTAAAGAATATTTATACATTACTTGAAAGAAACTGGACGTAACAGTATTTGAGTTCACAAGACATATCAGGAAGTGCCATTTTAGAAAAGAGGGGACGGAACGAATGAGTTCGAAGTTATGCAACTTTGATATCTTCATCGCGGTTAATGGCACTGGAGAACGAATATCTGTACTAACTAAATTAATGGGAATAACTCATGCCTTCCTTGCGTGAGCCATAACCGAGTAAAACGTGTAATTATCCACGGTTGTTCTAACCTTTCGCCGTGCGAATTGTGAAACCGTCTCACTCATCGATGAGTTCGCTATCGGTTAATCGATCGGTAGTTAATTACAAAAGCATGTATCCGTTAATTCAGCGGGGCCGGGAATGGAGTAAATGGCCCCGTGACATTTTCAACGCGACTTTCTTCATATTACGGTAACCTTAATCGCACAGAATGATAAAAAAATGTCATTAAAAACCAACCTCAGTTATTGACACGCCATCGAAAAATCCATTTAAAACTTCCGGTTGCTTCGACGTTGACATATGAATGTCATATTTTATTATTCAAGGGTAAGAATGAATTGTTACACTAACTACTTAAGTTCCCATTTCATTGAAGAAAGTGTCTCTACTTTGTAGAATTTTTGTGGCTAGTGGTCAGAAGATACCGAATCAATACTATCGATTTCAGTCCGCAAACTATGATACTGTATCGAATAGTATCAAGCTTGTGGGTATCAAGCGTAATCGATACCCCTTAGATACTTCCATGAAAGTATTAATACCTGTTCAATCGAATACTTATATTAATTTGGTAGTGCTATCGAAAACTGATACAACGTACCTAAAACTTCGATACTTTACAATATTTCCCATTGAATACTTTGGTTTCAAATTATTCGAAATCATTCGATCATCAATATGTATCAAAATCGGTCCGATCGTTACTCAAATTGTTTAAAATTAAGCGATTATTACCTTTACTAGCGGTTACATACCTTAGAGCTGTTAAATAAGAGGGAAACTTAAAAAAATTATTTCTATGCGCAGAATTATTGTTTATTCAAAATACAAAAATACTTTAATATAAAATTTAAAAAACTTGTTTCAGACAAAAGCTCCCAAAGATATATTTGGTACAGCAGATGATGTATTGATGAAACGGGTTATAATTAAATCACAGCAATTTTTTTCTGCGACAGATATAGTTCAATTTTTCAGAAATTGCTAAGGAAACAACATATAATAAGATGTATACATTAAATTATTAATAAACAATAATTCTGCATATACAAAAAAATTGTTTAATTTCCCTCTTATTTAACAGCTCAAAGGTATGTAACTCCATAAGCGAATTACCATTGTCACACGCGAAAAGAGTAATAAACTCTCAGATACCGTAGAAAGGAAGTGCTTCAGCCGTAAATAGAAATAAATCATAACGAGCTACGATCTCGTTACAATTATGATTTAATCGTCTGTTCACTGAACAATCTTCCACGAGCAATAAAAAGTACGACGTGTCCTGCGGCGCGAAACGCAACGGTTAGAAAATCGCGCGTCGTTACACGATATTTATCGGACGTGATTACGATCCGTGGTCGTAAATTCTCCGGTATGAGTTCGAAATTTGTTGGCTAATGAGATTTTCAGTCATCTTTCACCTCCGGCCGCAACGGGACCGTATAAAAGCGTCGCGCGTGTATATCCACGGCAACATCCTCGCCACGGCAGTCCCGGGACTGCCGGCGTCTTGTCCCACGACGCGATAACGTCTAGGAAGTCGCCACTAGATAATTTGTCACCGAGCAAACGTGGATATATTACCAGGGGGTCTGCTGAAACAAAAGTGCCAAGGGGCCTCAGTCACGACCAGCGTCTCTGGAACCGTGAAAACGTGTGCCTCTTCCACGGTGCACCGCGATTCTGTTAATTAACGCCGCGCGCGCGTACGTACGCCGATAATTAGACACGGAGAATTTGTACTAATTGCGATTTCAATTAACAGGTTTGATACTCGTCATCCGTTCACATCAGTGACAGTTTCAGAATCTTGAGTAATGATTCTGATCGCTTCGGGGTTAGTTGTGACGTCTTTTGATTCTCCTTTTTTTCGATCTGATTCACTTGTGTTTGATTGTATGTATTTACAATTGGAATTTCATTCACTTGGTTTAACGCAATTTTTAACGATGAGATCTATTAAACTGTGTATTTAGTTTAATTTTTTTTTAACTCTATAAAGTTTTGTATTTGAACAAGATAAAAATCACGATTTTTAAAAATACAGGTGGAGGTATTTTGTGGTAATAATTGTGAAATAGAACTGGAGAATAAATAAGAAGGAAGCGTGGCCAGTCAATTAAATAGTTAACGTTGTAACACCTTTTCTCTTAAAATTAAGTATTCTATAAGTAAGGTTACTTAAATATTCTGAAAGAATGAATACTAATATTAATAAAATATACTAGATGGTATATTTCATCCAAGTGTTCAACATTCACGATCGGGAATCGATTCGCATGTTACCATCAAACTGTCCACTCGCTAATATCTCTTCGTCGTAACTTTCTCAGCATTGTAACACTATTCCATCGTAGAAAGCAAACTCGCCCACGTTTCGCCTCCTGCTACACTCTACTTGTCAGACGGTCGTTACGTTCCCGGGATCCATTGACGTCAACAAAGAGTAGTTTTATTCAACCTCGCGGCCAACCAGCAGCAGCGGCGGCACCGATTTATCGTTGCTCGAGGATTTAATTGACTGCCCACGCTTCGCTGTAACAACACAGGTATCGCTTCCGCCCATTCCTTTGACGAACGATTGCCGATCAACGCACCATTTAATGCCACAGAACAGTATACATAAAGAGTTTGCAATCGCTTACATGTATGTCAAAACGGTACTTTCATATTTTTTTTTGCTGATGTTAAGAATACAGTAAAAATGTGATGAGTTTTCAATCGCTTAAATGTATGTCAAAATGGTGCTTTTATATTTTTTCTGATATTAAGAATATACTGAAAATGTTTGTTAGCGATTTACATTTATTTTTCTACCTTGTGTTATTCAACGGGGCCATTGTAACAGTAATATAACACTTCATGCTGGTAAAATTATGGAGATACTGCAATGCATAAAAATGACGACGCGTTGAAAATATAAAATAACGAGACTGAACGTACACTGCCCTTGATAGGTCTATTAGGACACCTAGTCTGTATGAAGAGAAATGTGATATTTTATATATATTATACTCATTGGACTACATTAATTAGTTTATAATTAGCGCGACTGTTGTCTATTGAGCTTTAAATTCTTCTATACAATATTTATTTCAAACCTTCTACAATTTCGTAATGTTTTATCGCATTTTTTTCATATCCGCTAAGTGTCCTAATACTTATACACAGGAGTGTATATATCTGAGAACAATGGACACATTTTAATAACTATCATAACACAGAAATTATTTGATTTACTTCAATTTTTCTAGATATTAAGAATTTCATATACAACAGTGTCTAAATACTGTACTATCATAAATACATCCCCGCTCGTTCTGAGATCATAACTACGTATCAGAAATGAAAACTTTACTATTCGATATTTAATAATTATTACAAGTTCAAAGTACCATTATTATCATTATTACTTCAATGCACTCTTAATATGTACAATTCTACACGCAATCAACAGAGACAAGAAGTAAATAGGTCCAGAACACGATAGAAGACCTCCCTCTCCATTGTATCCAGATAGACTCAAGTTTGTTTGTAAAACGTGCCCCAAAAACACACACACACACACAGGAACAAAATCAAACAGAGGAGGATATGGTATAATGCATCGTCATCGGACACGTTCGAACCGACAGATTGCCAGCCTCGGTAGCACCTTCGCACACGTATTCGCGATGGCTAATAGCGATCGTGGCTCGAGCAAGGGGTGCAATTTTCATTCCAACGGAAACAGTCGGGGAAGCCAACGGGAGCACAACGACCGGACAGACGTTGGCCGTCAATGAAGCAACTCCTCGCCGGTCAAACGTCGGTAGAGGAGCTGTGCACCTGGCACAGGTATATACACTAATGTGTGGATCCCCCATTGGTCGGGACGGGAGGCAAATCTCCGGTAATTTGCCAAGAAACGCACGTTCGTGTATACGTCTCTGAATACGTTTCGTAGAACATATTAGCGGGAGGTTCACGATAATGGCACTTCATTTGAATTGTCGCGCGAAAATGACCCACGGGTTCTGGTACACGACTGTGGGGTTTGGATGCACACAGTGGCGACCACATTCTTCTGTACGGAATTGGGCACAATTATATTCGAGTAATAAATAGTGGAAAGCAGTAGCGTAAGTGACCAAATTCCAGATGGTGTCTGTATAAGTTTCGTATTTTAATTTGGAATCTGGACAAGTACTCAGCACTGATTGTCGATAAGTTTTAATTTTATTACAAACTGGCTGGAGAAATAAAAGTGGACCAAGTGTGTAGAATAAATTGATTGCTTTAGAGCAATATATACACATAACAGAAAAGTATATAATGTATTTAAAAATATTTTCATGTCAGAATGTTGCTATAAACAATATTTCTGGATTATGTAATAAATGGGGCATTCGTTTTCTGAGACATTTCTATAAAACAGCTATCCTGATCCTGATTTATTAACATTTTACACGAAAGCACCAGATCACGTGGAACATCTTGATCACCTTGACTCCATGAAGACTTCCTGCGTGCCCTTTCTTGGTACACGCCCTTCCGTGGTTATCTCGCGTGTCCCGACGTGACATAGATCGAAACACCGTTTCATTTCAAGCATTATAAGATGTCGAGATAAGCGAAGAGTAATTGGGAACGGCGTAGGCTTAGACGTGAAAGTAACCGGATTCACAGATGTACACTTCTTTTTTTCGTCCCGTGCACGATTTCGTAATCGGAAAAAAGTATGCCCGTCATTTCCGGTCATTAGTAGCTAAAACGATATAATTGGTGACTTGTACGAAAGGTTTCGTTTCTCCGTTTTTACACAGGCATTGAGTAATATGGAACAATTTTAATGCATTGACCATTCTAACGATTTACATTCTTTAATAAGAAAATCCAGCTGTTACAATGTTTCAATGATTCCAATTAATTTTCTTCCCCTAAAAATGTTTGAATAGATCTATATCTATATTCTGTATATCGTATTTAGCTTCACAAACATTAGGATTGGACCATACTTTATATAGAAATATCTAATGAAACGTATTCTTCACGTAGAAATTATAATTTTTGACATATCAATTTACTATTATAAGTAAACTGCGGATGTTTATGCAAATATCGATTTTTATGGACTACTTTACGGAAATTGGGATACAAGAAGAATTTGTTCTCATTCTTAATGGTACTATAAGGTTCCAATTAAAGTAAAAAACTTCCTAATTTTAATTGCAAATCTTACTGTATTCATTTATAGATAATCATGCACGCTATAAATGCATAAAATCAATTATGTAATTACTTCATTACCAAAACTGTAATTAACTTTCTCGATAACAGATTGATTCTACATATTTACTTTCATATACTCTATAGCTAGAGCATACCAAAAACATCTAATGTAGTGTATTCTTCAGGTGAAAATTAGAATTTCTAAGATATAAATTTATCATTATAAGTGATGCGCTTTGATAGACGCAGTTACTGTGTTACAAATTGCAGGAGGAACGTGTAGATAACAGGATACGAACCGAGATGTAAACAGAACTGTTGAAAGCACAAAAACCCGATAAAAACGATGAAAGTATCCTGTCCGTAAAATATATATGCAAGTGTCAATGAGAAGTCAGTGAAGAAGAGACGATTACTCCGTGGTGATCCGCAATTTATCAATCGTCGCTCCTTGTAGAAGAAACTCGCGAGCGGACGATTTGCGGCACGAGGATTCGCTATTTATCTATAGCCCGGGGCTGTTTAGAGAAATCATTTTGATGGCCGATGCAACAGTGTGTCCATGATTTTAATGACTCGTACACCCGACCACGTATACGAGATCACGTTTATGATTTATGGCGCGATTACATAACGCGATTATTACACAGGTGTATTGATAAATTAATCCATTCGGCGGGGCGCACCGTAACACCGATATTGCAGCGTGAACCGCAAATTAAATGCGCCGCGGTTTCGTTACTTTGTAATTAAGACACTGTGGCCCAGAGCTGTTAATACGAGTCGCGTTGATCCGTATTACGATAGGTGTAACTTTCGGAATATCCTCCTGAACGGGATGCATCACCTGTTCGGCACAATTTTCAGCGTATTATGAAACCAATTTCGTGATCAGCTGATAAACGTTTTTCTTTTTTTTTCTTGAGTACGTGACAGAATATTTTTCCTTGGGTGGTAATGTTGTCGAGATTCCCGATAAGTTGCGATCATTTTGTTAAATTCAACATGTGTGACGGTAAGTAATATGGAAATCTTGATACGTGTGTTCCAATTTCTTTCTCGTATAGAAGCGATAAGTATTGCTAAAGATTCTTTATGGTTCAGTATGTTTTATAATTCAGTGTAATTTTTAATTTATTTGAAAAATTTCGAAAAGTAATAAAGCTACTATACATATACATATAAAGTATCTATAGATAAAACTGTTCTGATAAAAATAGGAAAATTTTATTTTACTGAGAAAAACTGATTCTGAAAACGTCTTCGTGATTCATGATGAGTTTCAGGAATCAATCTGTTATCGATTTCCGCTCTTTAGCGATGACTGAATCTTCAAGGCCGAGTCTCATCGTTATGTAAATAGACATTAAACTTTCTTTGCATTCAATCGATGGATTTACTTCGATATCCTTCGGTTTCCTTTTAGAGGTTTGCTTTTAGATAATCTTTCACGAATTACACGTATGTATGTACCTACGTGTTTGCTTACCTGATCGTCAATAGGAACGTTTATTAATACGAGGTTTTAATTGGTTTCGCAAGCCAATCACTTTTTGCGGTGATTTTATTATAGAACGCTACCTGGTCGATTATTAATTGCAACCTAACTGAATTAGCCCTTGAATAATTCTTTACATGCCATGTTCACTGTGAATGATATGCTTGCTGCTATTCTTTCATTACAACGTTCTATTGAACGAACGAAATTTAAATATAAATTGTCTTCTTTCTTGCATAGAATATCTTTCTTAACAAAAAACGATCTATTAGATTGTTGCATAATAAATATTGGTTTATCAACGCACTCTGTTTCGTCTACCTAAGAATCCATTAAACATGGAAATAAAAAGCTTATGACTCATCGGTAAGAATCTGTTGATTCATATGAATCTTACTTTGATTAAAAATCTTCTGTTCACGATAAGTCATAATTACACTGCGGATTTTATGCATTTACAGTATACTCGATCGTCCGAAGTACACTACATTAACAAGTGCAATAAATTATACTACGGTTTTCATTTTATGTAGGATCTGGTAAAACCGTCAACTCGGTAAAAAAACTTACGCGTGTTTCTATAAATCAATCCTTAGATTGTTATTTGCATAAATATTCGCAGTCCAGTCATAATCGTTCAAAATCTACAGTAAAAAAATGGCCATTTATTATGTAACAATCCAATACCTATCGGAAGAAGTACAATTCACGTTTCTGCGAAATTATAATCGTCGATACAGCCGACAAAACAGAGTGTCTCTCATTAAATTATACGCAACGTTAGTTATATTTGTACTAACTTCATAAAACACAAAACAATGTTTTCTCGTAAAATTTGAAAAATCACGTTTCCTACCGAAATGGACGTTGTACTATTGATTTAGAATCTGTTTTTACAAATCTGCATCATCATTGAAATTGAATTTTTCTCCCGCTAGATAGCTGAAACATCACACTGTGCGACGTCGGCTGACACGATAGAAGCTTGTATAGTGTAGCACAAGCACGAAAGCACTTTAATTTGCAAAAACGAATAGCCTTGAGCACGGGGCTACAACGGTTAAAGTTCGCACGTGCAGAGGACCAGGCGCACGCACAATTTCCTGGGCAATCAACGTCCCGGAAACTTAACCAATCGCCGCGTTAGGAACGGGTTCACTTATTCCTCGACCTTGATTGGTTACCACCGTCGTGCAAGGGTGTGACTTTTCGACCCCGCTACAACACTCGGCGGGCTCGACAGGGGGGTTTTCTCTCCGCGAAGCAGGGATCTCCACCTGGCCCGAGGGCAACCATGGCAATGGTCCTCGTTAATTTCATTAGGGGGCCGATTCTAGAAGGTTTGGCCGCCCTTACAAAAAGATGGTGGCCGTCCTCCATCCGTACCCGCGCCAACAATTTCCCCTTCGTTCGTAACGGAACAATGGAAAAAGGCACTTACTACTTTTGACGCTTCTCTCACTCGATTGAAATCGATTTGCCGTGACTGGAGGACGTGCTCAACCGTTCTAACCTAGTTACTGTTCTTGGACTTTCCGTCTTTGAAGCCTGTTTAATGGTAGGATTAATTGGAGTTGAAATCTTTGGATCTGAATCTAAATGGCGTTTAATTAAACTGTAATTCATTAATTGCTTCAGACATTATTTAGACTATGGATTCTATGCATTTGTTGTACATACGAACAAAACGTAATAAAAATGAAGACTCTGTGAGGATTTAATCCCTTGTTTTGTACCACTGGATCAGACCAGTGGTGGGAATTGGAAAAGGTGTTTATCGTCACGTCTGATGTGACATCGCAATTTTATCGTATGTTGGCGGTGATAAGACTAAACAGGTAAAAGTTCTAACTTCGACGTAATGGCAAGTTATAGACAAACAGGGGTTAATAAATTTAAATGTAGGGTCATAGACTTTCCTACGGAAGAAAAACCTACATTTGTAATTTCATTTTTTCAATGAATCATATTTTTTAGCATTTTTTACTTGAAAAAATTACCTTTTTGTTTTACATTTTTTCCGTACCTTTACTGTGAAGAAGATGTTAAAGAATATGTACTTGCAATGCCAGGTCAGTTGGTTGAATATTTTTTAAGTTACATTCTCCAGCGCGGAACACCTGTTTTGCTCACGGGCTGCACAGAAGACCTTACAATTATAATATTTATGGATTTGTCGTAAAGATAAAGATCTTTGTATTCAGTTTAATTGTACAATAAAGTATTCTTAAAGTTTCAAAGAGTTTGGTTTAATACTTTTTTCACAATAAATTCCCAAAAATTCGTTTATTTTTAGTTGTTTTTAGCAGGCTCTCCCCTTAATTCAAACGACACCGGGACAGCTGACCAAATTTTCCATTTATGGTTCCTCCAATAGCCCAACGAACACTAAGTAGTGAGTTGGTGTATGCAATTTCGAAGCCGAGTGGATAACATGGCCGACAAGGAATCCGTTGATCGTCGGGTAAATTAGAAAAAAAAAAAAAGAAAAAAGAAGCCACCATTAATAGAAGAAAAAACGGGGCGTCCGTTGACCTCGTTTGAATGATTAATTAGTTCTAATACCGGCTACGGTTCCAATAATCGGCCTTAAGACTCACCGATTGCCGGAGGACGAGCGTACAACGACAAAAACTTGTTTCCTTTCCTTACGCGGCGACGGCAGCGCGCGACGCGGCGTCGACACACTACAGGGATCTATGGGTGTATACCGCCCCGTTCTTTCTCTTTCTCTTTTACACGTGTCCGCTAAATAAGAAATTACCCCGGTCTTTAAATTCGCCGGCTACTTTCGCGTTTAGGCGTGTCGCAAGTGCGTCGTAAAATGTATCGGCGCCGCTAATGAATACGTCGCGGATTAATACGGTGAAATCGTGAAATTTTCGACGGGCGTAATTGTCGGTCGACCGATATTTCGCGGGCACGCCAATGTGTTCTCACCGTCCCTCGATCGTGCCTTATCGGAGCGTCGCAACAGTGTGACGAGCAATGGATAAAAGTAAAAAAAAACAGATGTCTAAAATTTATAGTTCATTGTATCTTAAAATACTAATAAAGGAACGTAGATTAATAATACTACCCACAATTTTTACTGAATTTTCCAAATTATTGTCAAAATTAATACTTGATTACATATATCAGCCACACTCACGATATATCAGTGCACCGTACGAATTAAAAATGCACATTTTTAACTTGAAAGTATAGATTATCGAATATGAAAATGAGAGGTGAATGGTATACAATGTTATATGAAACATAAAAATGTTTTCATTAACATTTAAGTAACCGGTTACGTGTTTCCTCATTTTCACTTCCTATTGCGCGACATATTCGGTCGCTTAAGTGATAATAATGTTGCAAATCCAGAATCGGAGAATAGATTTGGATGGTTTGAAGTATAAAAATAGTTTGACTATCTCACAGGTACATTCGGTATGAAAAAACTAATGGTATTTAGCAATTGGAAAATGTAGGACGTGTATATTTCGAAGGGATATGTTTTTAATTAACGAAGTGGTAGTCATAGAATATATCTACGTTTGAAGTATTCGCATCCATATCTTTTCCCTTTTTAGAAAATATATGAGTGAACACAGAACACCGTTTGATCGTGAGTTTTGGGAGTCACTGTCAACAGATGTCTGATTATACGCTGTAACGTGAACCAAGAATTTATGACATATGAAGGATTTATTCAGAACCCAGAGTTATACGTAGGAAATGTTATTACGCTAAAAATTGGCCAGTACATTTACTAGCATCCTACAGATGTATAGTTCCTGTCACTCCAAATCAAATACAAACCTCTACTCTTATAATAAATACAACCCAAATAAGCATTTATAGTATTTCGCTGGTACTAATGCATTTAACATTAATTATTAGTCATCCTTTTTACTTGTTATATTATAATATATCAAGATTCGAAGCACAGTATGTAGTCCAATACAAACCACTGCTTTTATAATAAATACAACCAAATTAATCATTTATCGTATTATGGTGGAATTAGTGCATGCAACATGAATTATTAGCCATTTTTTTACTTGTTAAATGATAATATATCAAGATTTGAAGCGCAGTATGTATAATTGGTATTTGGCAATGCTCGTTCCGACAGACTCAATTTACCGATTTATCGACGTGGCTGCGATTTCTCCCAGATAAAAAACCTCAATTTTTACTTTTTAGAGACTCGAGATCGGTGAAAAATCGGTTCGTTCCAATACCTTCGAGCAACGTCCAACCGCTAAACTGGAGCACGTCGAGGAGTTGACGAAGGAGCCAAGGTAAGCTGCAAGTAATTGTATAACCGGCTTCCGAGAAGCGGAACGCGTGTATGTTGGGTATCGTCGATGTATGTATTTGTCGTTGCCGTTTGCCGATCGACTGAATATTCCAAGAGTGACGAGCCGATTCTACACGCGAACGTGGGTGGCTGGACAGTATATTGGGTTGTAAATTAGAATTCTAAACCTTTGAACGTGAAAAATAATGATACCTGAGGATTAATCCTCCAGAAAAATAGATATCAAATTTAAACTTTACTGGAATAAACGTATGAAATATGAACTTATAAAATATTGAGCACTATGACTGGACTACGGATGTCTATGCAAATATATGTAGATCTTTATGGACTTTACGGAATCTGTGAAATTGAAGAAGAATTTGTTCACGTTATTAATCATTTGCGCTCCAAGGTTCTTTTATTATAAATGAGTAATAACTACGAGAATGTTTGTACTAGCACATTTGAAATACATAAATGTTAATCTTTCAATAAAAATTAGTAAGTGGTTATAATTTAAAGTTGACTCGCTAATTTAATTTGTACTGTAATAAACATAACTCGTATATTAGGATGATATATGTTGCCATTGCAGAGCCAGTGGAGTGCAAAGGGTTAAATGTCTTGCAGGGTTCCAAGTAACAGTAGAACGCCGATTATTCGAATATCGATTATCGTAAGTAGCGATTATGGGAATGAATCACGAATGTTTTATGAAAGAATTAGTTTAAAAACATTAAGCCAAAGTACATTATGCAACTTTATTGACTTGGAATACATAAAGATGATCCAACGTATGGAACCGTATGCTATTGTTTGATCTATTCTGGTTGAAGGATATAATGTTCAAGCTGGAGAAAACGATCGTTAGTTGTCGTTCCAATATTTATTTGTGCTATTATGCAATCTTCCACGCAATAAACATTCATTTTTCAAAATTACTTTATTCCTAATCGTTTTATGACATGTATTAAACTTTGGTTCTCTTGGACCGATTACTACTAGTTATTAGAACTAGTCTTCTAGTTCGGATAATCGACGTTCCACTGTAAACTAAAAACCTCGTTAGTTTTTAATATACATTTTACAGCACCAAATTCCCAACAATCGTGCATATTGTAGACGTATAAATTCTGCAAGCCTAATTATGTACAATTTCAGTCAGAAACTATAATAGCCTCGAAGTCTGCATCATTAATGGAACTTTCTCTTACTTGTTTTCGTCACGCGATTTTAAATCAGAAATATCAGCAGGGGTGAGATTCATTAACAAGAGAACGCTGCTGTAAAAGTGGTCGCGTTGAAGTGAACACGTATTTCGATTCGCCTTTCTCAATCGAACGGCTACAATGTCCGTGACCGTCCCACGAAACAAAGGGACAAAGAGGAATCGTAGGAAAATAGAAAGGAGAGAAAAACTGGCCAAATAAGCCGTCAGAGGGCAACGTAACGAGGCATATAATAACCCACGGTGACATTCGAACAAACAGCCATCTGTAGGTAATACCCCTGCGGTGTGTAACGCCCCGAAAACTGCGCCCCGCCAAGAAATTACAATGACAATGAACGAAATCCGATCCGCCTGCGGGCATTCCACTCTAGTTTTATTTTTTTTTCTCTTTCTCTCTCCTCTCTTCTCTTCCTTCGCACCTCCCATGCCCTCGCGCGAAACGTATTTAGCTGCGTATCACGACCGGTACCTTTTCTGCCATTGTGTCGCCTATTCGGGGTAGCCAGGAATTACGAAGCGTCCATGGGGGTAGGCCCTCTTTTAAAGTATAGGATTTGATAAACACGTCTGACTAAATGTCACTATTTGGAAAAACTTGAAGCTTGCTCGTAGGGGTATTGGTATATTATAGTGTAAATCGGTTGTTAATACTGAGGATTAGATTACGAAATAGTAATTACTGAATTTGAACATTTTTGTCGCAATATGGTATCACTTGTCTTATGTATGATATTTCATTGCTGCAATCATTAAATGAAAAGGAAGTAACAAATATATCGTAGACATAAGGAGACAGTCCACGAGATCCATTTTTCCCCTAGCAATCTTGACCGTTAGAGCACCCGTTAAATGTGTACGACGCGACGAAGGCCAGAGATCCGCCGTCTTTTTACCTTTCCGCAGCGGTTAAAATTCATGCCCCGTTCACGGACGAGCAGCGCCGATACGACACAGAGGGAGATAAATTCTAATTAAGAGCGACAAGTTGCCGGCGCGGCTACTTTATATTTCCGGTCGCACAGTGGACGTTTTATATGCGCCAGGATTATGGCCGTTGGTGCGCACGCGTGTTTATTCCTTCTGGACACACCGTCTTTCGTGCTTTCGCGCGGCGTAAATCCGCCTGGGAGGGTATAAATTTCGATTCGAGTTACGAATCGAGGAAAACCGCCACCAATTGAGACACGCTCGTAATATGGCGGATGGTACACGCTATCCGCTGGAAAACAGGACGGAAATATAAACTAAGGGGTTTAAACAGCTGTTTCGGTGATGAGCAGTGATAATTGTTAGGACTGGATATTTCTTTATCTCGAAGTGGAAAATTTGATGAAGGTAAAGAGATATAGTCGCTGGAAACAGTATATCCGGACAGTTCACTGACTGTAGAGATACAGATACTTTTGAATCGTTCAACGATCAGATATCTAATAAAAATTCTATATGTAATAAATTAAATAAAAATTATAGAAATCGGTGTACAGTTATATTATATGTAAACAATTAAATACAAATTATATAAATCGGTGTACAGTTGCTTGGCCATGTTACCTAGTTGCTGGGATATAGCTCGATGACAACTATACTGCAGGGCGTAACTATAAAACCACCCTAAAATTTTCAATTCTTATGTATTGTGGTTAAAATAAAAACGAACCAAGTAATCGTTAGGAACCAAAGATCTTTGAAATCGTGTTGAGAAATCAAATTTCTGTAGCTAAGGATAAATTATATTCCCTAGAAAAAGTGGTTCGTTTTTATTTTAATCATAATACAGAAGGATTTAGAATTTTAGGGTGGTTTTATAGTTATACTCCGCAATGTATCTGTGTAAAGTGTTTCCAACGATTGTACCCTGGTCTGTATGCCATGTTAGATCGTTTTATAAATTTATGTCGATTTTTGAACTGATATTTAAATCAATACTTTTGAAGAGTTGTGAAGAAAATATAGAAATTATCGTATCTCAAGCAATTTTTTTGTTTTCTTGATAAGATTATGTATACTGTTATCGTAAAGTTCCAACTGTTCTTCAATGCAATATTATTCGGTGGTATTCTTATGGTGTCGATACAGTAATGGATATGCATATACAGTTAGTTACGAAAGAAGGTGTATATTGAACCATCGTACGATAGTCTGTTTTGTATAAAATATGTAGTTCAGATAACTTACTTTTTAGGAGAGGCAGGTCGTTCATGAAGCCTCCATCGTCTACGTTTGTGTTCTGAAACGAGAAAAGAGTGAGACGTTAATATAAATTTAGTTACACAAGGAAATAAAATATTGAAGTGTTTTTAGAATTGAGTAAAGAAAATAATAAAAGCATCCTATTCGTATACTGCAAAACAGTATCGTTAATATTTGAAGTAGTTCTTCTGCATTCCATACCTTTCTTTAATACTTCTAATTAAACTTTGTGTAATACAGAAAAGAATTAATTTATTAGCTATATACATTATTATTTTATTAACTTTTATATTTATTATCTATGTTCACAGCGATTTAATCCATTACTACTCATTGTTAATACAGAATACAGAAAACTGTATGAACGATAACTTTTAATTCCTTTGTATTTGTAATTTTCATATTACAAAAATATTACATTAAACCTCAATTAAATACGCAAATACGCTTCTCTTACATTTTAAAAAAAGTATTATTTCTTGGATAACCTGACGTAATCGAATTTCCTCGTAGACATTTCTGTAATGCCAGAGTAGCATTTTCCCGGGCGATGCGACTCGATTAAAGCGGCGGTAGAATGGTAATAGAGAAAATGCTTTGCGATTACGTACATCGTCGCTCACCTGGGGGTCGTCCACGAGGCTGCTGTGGAGAACGAGGTCGGTCTGGTCGAGGCCTGGGGGTGGTAGGAGGGCATCGGGGCGGCGAACGGCGCCATATTCAACGCCCCTTCCGCCACCGCCCCCGCCGCCACCGCCACCGCCACCGCCTCCGCCGCTACTGCGTCCACCGTCGTATGGAAACGACGTGTGCATATTCGCCTGAAATTCAGAAACAAAGTATATTATTACTTCCTTTGTTCCGACGAAATGTGAAGATACATCGAATTATTTACTGAACATCATACTACTAAAAGAAATTGTCATCACGGGCCATTTAACACTAGAACTGCCAGCATTGAATAATATATAGAATATGTAAGACAATCTAGCATAATATACTATAAAATAAAATCTCTAGTAAATTAAAAGCCAACAGAAATTCCGTCGAAGGCACCGTTATAATTCCAGTAGTGGCAAAATAGTAAATCTGTTATTTTGACGGATTTGGTAGTTTTAGTGTTAAAGCCGATACGGTATTTAATAATCAACTTTTGAACGGAGAATGTTGAGGCAGTCAAGATCTAGTCTTAATGTCTTTTATTTGAATCTATAGTCGAACTATTAAAATTATATCCATTCCCTTTATTTTAGTATTTATTATAGAGATAATGGTGAACGTCGCTTTTATCCGTCGCAAATTTTGTGGGTATGACTTGGTACTGAAACTAGTATTATACAATTAATATTTTTTAGAAAACAAATTTTTCAAGGCTGAAGCCTGTTCTAGTCGTCTAAACGGTAATGTATATCCTTAATCAGATGCAGGAGAATGATTTCATATCCTAGGATTGGCCAGTTGTATTCTCATCAATTGTCTGACTAAATTTAAATATATTTTATTAAATGTTACTGTGCAGCAGAAGGATTTCAGTATTTAATTTAGTACATATAATATGTGCATATTAAAGTAAGTAACATTGTTCTGACACTTTATAACCATATCGACAATTTTTAACGTGTCTGACCAAACACCTTTATATTCTACTAACTACAACGGTGAAAACGCGTTTCACAAATCGGTTGATCTTTCTCTTTCTATAATTAATAATATATACATTTATTTTAACTAGACATATTCACAATACACATTCTGACACAGACATGTCCAAATGTCTGACCACATACCAATGAATTCTACTATTAGTACCGATAAGAACTTTTGTCGTCATTCCATGACCAAGAATAGAATCTACAAAATCATACGATAAGACCCTGACACTAAATTTCAGGAACATCAATACATGGCATAGAAAAAACTTATTACTAGACTGCGAATTATTATGCAAAATGAAGTTTTTTAAAGTATTTCATACGGGCAAAAGCAAAGATATGAATTTTATTTCCCTCTTAAGTATCATACTGGGTTCAAAATAACATAGAAAATTTGTTGTATCTGACAATAGTTTTTCTTTTACTTTTTAATATAACATCCGTAGTCCACGTATTACTGAAGCAACAACCGTGCAAATACGCGTGAAATATACTTCCACTTGGTTTAATTGTATGATCCGCAAGAATACGATATTGTAGCGTTCGCTGAATTCCAAGGGAAGGAATCACTGAATAGAAGCGTTTGCTGAAGTAATAAGAAGTAATCACGGTAAATTATTTCCTAAGAAGGTTCGACTTGCAGTTACAAAGTTACAGACACGAGAAGACCTCTTCGTGTAGTCAATCTTACTCGTATCGAGGTTCTAGAAATTCTTACTGGTGCGTCGGGAACCAGGTTCGACGCCTTTACACGTCAAGCCCAATGTGAACACGAAGGCACACGTTAATTCCACGAAGAATCCACGGCATTTGATAGGTGGTAAATAGGCAAAGGTTGCAGGTCAGATCCGCGGTTGAAGGCTGTTGTCGAATACACGAGGAAAATCTTCTTCGATCATCAGCTTAACGGGGCCTCCGACGTTCGTAACGATCGGTATATCTATCACATCAAGAACCGTCGTCGGTTTTTCTACAAAACTTTTCAACCGTTCCGAACGCTACCTTATTCAACCGAAGAATTTAATTATCCTACAAAGATGAACTGCATCATTGTATACGTGTACCGTTGTTCGAATACTTTTAACTGTAATTCAAGCTGAAAGTCGTTGTAAGTCAATTCTGCAATTACAATTTGTCCTTTTTGTAAATCCATAAAAAGCAATCGATTTATCATTTTAATCCTTGCGCACCGTTCAAGTAATTATCACACGGATGGCTTATCGGGGATCATTAAGCTAAATAATTGAAATTAAAATCGAACGCTGGAAACGTATTACTTCATATCCGCATAATAACATGCAAAAAACGGTGATTAATGAAGCGTATACAAAAAACCATTAAAAAAATGTGCGTTTCATTTCGGATCGGATCGACCCTGAACAGTTAAACACAAAGGTTAAATA
This sequence comes from Dufourea novaeangliae, assembly GCF_001272555.1. Lineage (NCBI taxonomy): Eukaryota > Metazoa > Arthropoda > Insecta > Hymenoptera > Halictidae > Dufourea > Dufourea novaeangliae. The sequence goes on along the minus strand of NW_015373942.1, from coordinate 1,883,809 downwards.
CAGCGGTCGTGCACGTGTCTCTCGATTGAAATACATTCAACACGAAACTGTACGGACGATTGAACGATTCGTTTGATTTTGAATCTCTTATTTGAATTTCATTTTTCGAGAACCAGTTTCACCGCGTCGTTAAGGTTTGAACGTTGTGAAAACAAAAAACGTTATAGACAGAAGAAAACAGAATCCTACTGAAAGTCTCGGATTGAAAGGAGACCCAGTTCTCACGTGAACGACGATGACTCGATGACTCGACGATAGCTCGCGAATCGTAGATACAATCGACGGTGGAGGCACGTAATGCAATAATACCACCAGTCAGGGATAGAAGAATGGAAGATTTTACCATCTCTCCAAGATTCTCGGGGATTCATAAAAGCTCTTAAATACATTACGACCAAGCGAACCATATACGGACCCCGAAACGATTACCCCCGTGATTAACCATAAATATGTCCGATGACATTAGGATTAATTTCGTCGAGGTATATATAAATAAATGCAAAGACGATAATGAAAGCCACGGTTTCGAGATACACAGGCGAACGGCGGAAGTTCATCGTAAGAGATAAATACCGATTGAATGCACTCGGTAAATCCGGTATCGACGGTGATTACGTAAATCATTGTGCGTGCGTCGCACGGGGAAGTATATTCATTCACGATCCACGTGAAAAATTGATTTTACGATTCGTACGGCTGATCCGTGTGTGCCGTTAATGGAACGGCCACGCTGTAAACGGTCGGGCACGTTGTTCATAAATATTTGATTATTAACAGAGATCAGGTTTATTACTGTTCCGCGGTAAGTAGCTATATCGTGGCTGTATAAATTATGTTAATCGGTATACTACTGGGACGCGAAACGGGTAAAGACAATATTTTTACGACGATGCAATTTATTATAATATCGCTGTTGTAACGTAGCGAGTATTTGTACTGTTATAATAAAATTAATGTGAGTATAAGTGCATGTTGTATACAATTACCGATTGTTATAGGTTGAAACAGGAACATTGTGTTTTCGAAAAAAATATGTTTTATCGAATCGAAATATGCAGCATCATTGATGGTGAGCATACAATGTACATAGGGGAAGGTTGTTTTGACTTGGTTATTTTCCGATTACTGAAATTATAATAGTCTTCTTGGCGGAAATTACATTTACTTTTAATTTACTATATATTTTATGTTGTATTATATGTTATGTATATTACTATATTATACAATTTAATTCAGTATACCTATATTCAGTACTGGTGGTTCTAGTGTTAACGCATATAGGGGAAGGTTGCCAAATTTGGATCATTGCCTAGGTTGGACCACTACTATAACTTGTTATCTATAAACAATTTACGTCATGTGATATACAATATGTATTGCTTATATACTAAGTTAGTTAACGGCATCACCACTCTCATACATGTATTGCCTATCAAATTAAAAGCAATTGTAATTTTCGCCAAGAGCACTATTATAATTACAGTAATCGTAAAATAAGAAATCTGCAATCCGTCATTTTGACGGGTTTGACAGTTCCAGTGTTAGTAGGTTTCTTCCAGTCAGATAATAATTGATACATTTGATTTTTCAAAAAATTTGATCGAATTCCTCACATTCTGTAATTACCATTTCTCCATCAGAAAACGTTTCATTTCTTGGATATAGCCACAAATTTCAGAAAAGGTAAATGGTCTGTTGGGGAACAAGCTGCTGAATATCAACGTATGTAACAAAATTTCAAAATGTAAATTATTTCCAGAGAATATTCCCAATGAAACGAGCAAGTTTTTTTTCTCAAAGTATTCATAGGAATTCAAGATCGATCATCGTGGTATTACTAATTATAAACCGCGGGGACATAAGATTTTATCTTCGTCGAATTACCCCATTGTGTGAAAGTTCTCCATTATTTTTACGCCATCGCTGACCGATCTTCAGATTTCAATTCAAGAAAACGTCTCATAAAATGCTATTGCCACCGCCGTTAGGGCAATAAGAAATGCTCACGAGGCCCGCAAAACCTCGTAACGAGCGCAATAAAATTTACGGAATTATACTTGGAATTAATGTAATCGGTTATTAATCGTTCACGACGCGAGCGTTTCCTTTTAATGAACGATACACGATTATCACGGGGATTTATAGACAGCCAGAGCGTGGCCGTTGCCGATCTTATGTAAGAGATTTTCTATCCGTGGCGCTCGTCGAATAGAAAAAGATGCCAAGACAGATTTCTGGGAATTGAAACACAAAGTAGACATACATACGTTTGGAATCTTAATCACCGTCCACCGGAGGAAAAACCGGAGATTTTATCCAGACTGCGGGTCTGGTTGTGCCACAAATACGGTTATATTACAGCTCCTCGCCATTATTGTCATATATCTTTACTATGCGATCCACGAGGTTCCGTCGCGACGAGAAGAAATCTCAGTGTGCACGTTTCACCGATTTTCTTGCCAGATTGTTGCCGTCCTATTGTAATCGTTTTCTCCGTTACGAGTATTCTAGATTGCCGTGATATGTTTCCACGAAGGTAACCACGAAAATATCGAAAATAAAACTCCGTACCGTGAATTGCTTCGTTCACTTTCCGTACCGAGAGTGTGGGAAACGATCTAGAAAGAGTTGAGTACAGGAATGACGTAGGAATTGTGTTATCTTGGTTTTACCAGATTGTGATTTCTTATGTAGATTTAAATACTTTTGGGTTATTTTATAAAAGCAGCATTAAATGCAAATGTTTCCTTTTTTTGTGGTTATCCAAAAGTTAAACAGAGTGTATATATTATTGAATCTTCAGTGCTTAAAATATCCATTATTTAATCTTCAATACTAAAAGTATCCCTAGAATATTCTTTTTCTTAGTCCTTCTTTAATCTTGAATATTTAATCTTTGTCAATATTTAAAACATACTCTGTTATATTTTTGCAGAGAACTATCTCTATTTTAAGATACTCCTCTTTAGCTATTTTCTCGAATAGTGTAAAAAATTATTAGTTTGCTGTAAATGAAAGAAAAGTTTGAACTACATTTGCTTTAATTATGCTCTTACACTATCTTCAAGTATCAAGTGAAGATATAAGTAAAATTGTGAAGGACATTTTGTTTGTATTACTTAAGCAGAGGGACTGTCCATTCCAACTACAAGTTATATTCTTGGCCTAAATAATAGGTCGTTTCAAATTATATACCATCATATTAAATATAGGAATTACCTTATACAAGTACATAAACTACTCTGTCGCTTATATAATTCCGTACACTATTTCTACTAAATAATACAGAAACATAAGTAGTAACTTAAACATTTCTTCACAGAACGTTGTCACACCTATTCGACCAAACAACGAATTCTTGTCTCAAAATCAAGAGAAATTCATGACGAAAGAACGATAAAAGTAACAAGTGGCGAGAACGCATAAGTAAGAATTGCATAAAAATTTGTAACTTTCATTTCGAAAGTATGTGAACGAATGTGTGTGTGTCACTGTACGCACGTACAAGTAACAAATATATCAAATCACTTTGCATAGTTCAAGACTAGCTTACAAAAGTAATTATCTAAATTCAATATTTCGAGTCATCATCCCGGTAACAATGATATTCTACATGGCAAATGCATCATTGCAATAAATGTATATGAATGTAATAGCAGCAATCAATTATCCGTACAATCCTAAACAAAAAATCCGTCATTTAGCTTGAAATACATTTATCCTTATTTGTATTCCGTTTCTACGAAGGTGAGCTTGTCCCGTACATTTATCATCGCACTCTATACGAGACGTTTAGCAAAATACGTATGCTTAATGAGCCCACGATATGATCGATAGCGCGTTCGATACGTTGTTCACGCTTCGCGTACACGACCGAGAATTATCCGAATCGGATTAGCCGGTGGATTAGGGTCACCGGTCGCGAAATTTCACGGGTTTTATCGCGTGTGTAACGTCGCCGTCGTCGCCGTGCCGTTTCAACTGCCGACTTTCACGCGACCAAAGAAATGGAAACGGGCGCTAATTAACGGCGTGGCGGCTACTAGAACCGATCGTCGGGGCCGTGTTAGTTATAAATTGATGTAACCATGCCAGCCCCCCTTGGACTAATGAGATGAAATGTGATCGCCTTTCTCTCGTTAAACGGCGGGGCGAAGTAAAGTCACGTCGTCGCGCAGTCGCGAGTATCGATACTGATAAATGGGCTTATGGGACCGTCGCCGGATATATTGCGGCGGGTCCTCTAGATCGACAATAACGAGTCCTGGGCCCCGTGTTTCCTCTTGCGTAACCATCCCCCGTCTGTTGTGATGGTAATCGAGCGACGGTTGAGCAACTTTTCGCGGTGGCATACGTTACGTGGCCAATAGACTTCGATTTTTGATTGGAAGTTGAAAATCGAGAAACGATATTTGGAAATTGGTGTTGTATTAGGTGTACCAAGTGATTTATTATTGTTTGATGAAATTGGTATTAGTCTTTGTGAAGCTCGAGGGTTTATAGTGCTTTGTTTGCATTCTTAATGGTTATTGAACATCTTATATCATTTTAATATGTGTACCAATAAGTGGTTCACTATTATTTGGCGAAGTTGGTATTATTTTTCTGAAACTCAAGGATTTATAGTGTTTCGTTTCCATTCATAATAGTTATTCAACACCCTACACTGTGTTTACTTGGTGAATAGTTGCAGAGATTATTTTAATGTAACATTTATCGCCTTGTAATGTAACGAAATGATGGGTGATTTATTTGTACATCTAATACAATAAGTGGATGCAGATATTTTTGTGACATACTTAACACGTCGAATAGTGATATAGTTTCTGCTCTTGAGACAGTATCATGATGAGATATGTTTGTTTAGATTTTTGTTATTAAAAATACAATTATTTATATGTTGACTAGATCATTTCTGGCTATCATTATTACTCAACTACATAGTAATTATATTTGTAAAATGTTGAATGTTTCTGTTTAGAAATTCAATGTTTCTTCGCATTATTTAAGAGTTTCGAATAACAAACACAAAATCTTTAGTAGTATTACACTATTAGTGCAGTTGCGAGTATACACGGGAAACTAAATTAAAAAAATTAAATTCATGTAAATCCATAAAATATTCAAACTTGTCTAAAATATCATGCTTACGATACAAAGTTGCTGGAAAGTTTATGACCACAGATAAATGAAACCTGTTTTACTAGTATATAAAATAGATTTCATACTGGTAACACAAATCATAAATGACCAGCTAATGGTTTCGGGAAAATTTTAAAATTGATGGGTAGACGTCTACCAGTTTATATGAAAATACGACTTTATATAAGTTCTAAGCCCTCATATAATCTTTACGTTGCTGGTAATCGAGATTAGTAGTTGATACGACTTTAAGTAATAACAGAAAAACATTCATCGCGTTTGTGTAGGGTATCAATATTTCCATATTAATAACCACTGTTTAAGGGAGACAATTCCACTGCTCAAAATAACTAGGGGATCATTATAGTGGACAACCCTGTTGCGTCAATCAAACGAAAGAAAGGAAATAAATGCTCTAGATTTGATAAATTATTATTATTTCCATGGAATTCTAACACCTACTTTTGCTTTTGTAAAAAATTATCCAGGAATTGTACGCTATATTGACAATTGCAACGGTTGCAATATTCTCTAATTGTTTTGAGTAGTGTGAACTGTTTAGACCAAAAAATCTTATTTGTCAACTGTGACGAATACCAGCCTGACAATCACTCCACACGTTCTTTACAAACCCAAACGAAATATTGTATCCAGATGATGGTGATTGTCCCCTCGATAGTCGGCTCTCAACTCTTCCCCGTAAGAAAGACGCGCAACAATGATGACGACTTTGTGAATCTAAGATCCCTTAACGGAGGGGCGAGGCTGTCACAAATTGTACTCTCTCGAGCATAAATGTGAGGATCGTGATGGGATCCAGACGATGCACCATAATTCCGTATAAAACGCGTGGGGTAGGGTACGAGGAAGCACCGAGCCTCCTCTCGTTTTCAAGGATGAAGCTATTGGAATCGGTCGATCCACTTGGCTGATTATTGGCATTGTCGTCGCTTTTCCCAGAAGCGTATCGTCGTTCCTTAGTGCTTCTTCGCGAGTCTGCTTTGTGCGATTCGCGAAGCTTGCAAGTACGCACGATTTCGTGTATCGATACGTTGATTGCGAACATCTATTCACATTGTGGTCAGATACCGCACCCGATAACGTGGAAACATAAAAAGACAAGTACATTCACTCATAAGTATTGAGTCACTTGGTCTGTATGAAAGAAATCGGACGTTTTATAAATAATGATATATTGTAGGGCATGTCTGTTATTTCGTAGTAGCAAAGCATTGTCCATCGAAGTTTGATGACTTTTAAACAATACTTATTTCAGATTTTTATTGCACGTTCGATAAGTGTTCTAATACTTATAAGCGGAAATTGTAAGTTTAGTATAGATATTAAATATTACACGACTTTTTCCCTGAAGAATAATTAAGACACTATAAAATCTTTCTTAAGACATAATTAAGAAATTTGTTCATAATATGCATTGCTTTTAATAAAATAAGAGGATTCAGTAATCTCAAAAGAGAAAAGGGCACCAATATCTTGAACAGCATTTACGCAATAGATTTTATTGAATCTATTAATAAAATAGATGAATTTACTTTATTTATTATTTCACGAGAGAATCAATTCAGCATCCTCATTATTGTAAATTATCACTCATAATAATTGAACGATATATAATGAACAACCAAAGTATAATTATTGTAAGAATGGAATTTGTGTTTTAAAGTAAAACCTCTACAGAAATGTTTATTCGCAGTGATATGAATAAATATATCGAGGTAAAACTGTGGGTATTGAAGACTTTACAACTCACACGGAACGAGCAGTGTGTAAAGCAGAGATGAGAAACCGTTTACCCCTTTTACGTATCTCTAACACCGTCTTAAGGATTGCAGTGCTTAGCATATTTCCTTCAAAGTAAACGTCCCTGGTATTCTGCCGGAGGGAATGCCAAAGGTCAGCCGAAAATTTAATAAGTAAATTACTTGAGGGAGGGCAGTAAACGACGCTCCTAGGGGATAGTTTATTCAGCAGACATCAAATCACATTGAGAGGTATCTATAAAACTATAAACAACACTAAAATGATACATATACAAGATGTATTTTAACTAGGAGTGACATTAAAATAAACTGCAAATAGTGAAAAATATGTTGCAAAAGTTTGAAATTTTAGTCGGTTCATATATTAAAACTTCAAATTGCTTCTAATGAAAAAATAACGTTGTTACAACGAGTAAATTGAATTTTCTTATTATATCAAAATTAATATTTATTTTTTTTTTTAATTAGTAATCCCGCAAATTATTATCTACTTTTGTCGATTAAATTGTTTATACATCTTATGAATTAGGGAAAATTATGCAATGTGATATGATTTCCAACGATTTGTCCCCTTCATGCCGTCCAAGTATATTCTACATCGTTGTCGTTCTCGATGTTCTATAACACAGATACCGAACCGAAAATGCTAAGGGTGGCAAGAGTCGACGTGTAGCAAGTTTCCTAACTATGATCAACTATGCAAGACGGCATTACTGCGTATAGCTCTGGAACGGTGCTCAAGACTTCCTGTCCCGCGTATAACTATTTTGTCTTCTGGTAGACCGAAAGTCCCGTCAAACCCCCGTAATCGCGTATCCACCCAGAAACTTCGGCTGGTTTAGACAAACTAGAAGGGACACAAATCTCCTGGAATATTTCACGCCATATCTAACGGAATTTACGTGAATCAGTATTTCTGTTAATCAATAATTATCAATGGTGGCATACAATTTGTTTGGACGTAGGACTGTAAGAGGTTCATATGTAAAATTTAGAAAAGCTTCAATGTACGTTTATTCTCCATAAAAGGTTCCTAATTATATTGATATGCACAATAACTGTAACACCAAGGAAACATATGGTAATAAAAATGAAATTAATAGAAAACAGAGCAATTAAAATTGCATTTTGATGAATCATTGATTCCTCAAAATTGGCAGGTGAAGTTTCATCTACGACACATACGACGAAAAATTAATCAATTCAGTTGGGTTCTTTTTGGTGTTGCAATTTTGATGTATAGTAATATACTTTTAATCAGATTTCATTTTTCAAATGATTACGTAAATATTTATCACAAGCATTGATGTCTCTCTATTTTCTAATCTTGGCCTGCAACACAAGTTTCCCTTGTTCTCTAAGCAATTTTTAAAAAGTGTAATTTAGGAGCCTAATACATTATAATTATAATTATTTTAATATTTCAATCGCTATTACAGTAATCTGTAACTTAACGCGAGCAGGTTAAAGAAATTATTATTGCACGAGAATGTTAACATGCCCTGATGCCGGATTATAGAAGTATTTGCGGGATTTGTCCGATGTTTCATAAACCAGGAGAGATTGCGTCAGTGTAAGATTTCATTGAGAACGAGGTCGGCCACCCTTCTTTGAAGAATGTGCTTTGGCCAGACTGAGATAGGGTACGAGGGGTTGTACTGCTTGAAGTAATCGATATCGCAATCTCGTAAGATAGTAAAGTATTTTAAAGCCAATTCCATCACTTCATATTTATATTTACGAATATACTATTCTATGTAACACTTATTCTATCTAAAATTCTTTATTTTAAAATGCTCAATGCGAAGAAATAAAAAGAAACAATGCAAACGTTAATTTACAGACGTATTAGTATGTACCAGGTTGTTGCACATTAAACATTACACGAATTTTATTATACAAAGTAAGATTAAATAGACTCGACATACATCTTTCATTGAAATACAAGTGTCACATTCATGTTAACTTACGTTAACAAAAGTTACAATAAAAAACCACAATATGGAAAACAAACAGTTGTCCCGTTCGTTAGAATATAAAATATCGTTAAGAACAAATCGACGTAACTTCTGTGATCTGCAAACTGAATATTCATTTCAAGTTAACGATATAATTTCTACAAAATTAAACAAAAATATTGCTTACAGACAAAGTTGACAATACTAATAATAACATGTATCGTTAATTTCTCAACAACCGTAAATAAATGAACAAATTTACAATGGACACATTGTTGGTTTGTAACAGTACCGCAACCTTTTATCGACGAAAAGTAAATACGCGTATCGGGCATCGAAATATTAAACGAACCAACACCAAAACTGTGTGTCGATTTTCAACGCTTTACCGGGGGACAAATGGCATTGACGGGAAGGGCATGTTTTACAGGGCGAATCTTGCAATAAACAATTTTCGACGACGGGGACGTGTTTCGCAACACGAGAACTGCATATGGCGACGTGCAGGGCAGATGCTTTAAAGCGAACCCCGTGTTCTCTTCTGCCCACTTTTCGAGCCCCGCGAAACCGAACGACGTATTCTTCTCGTGCGCGTTACGTGTCGTGTTTCGTCGAGGCCCAGGTCCTTTTTGCCAAAACGTCACACGACACCGATAGAAACCGCCCCGAAAAACATAATCCATAGTGTGGCGTGCGCGTGTCACACCGTGGGTAATTAGGGTGATATCGTTCATAAAAGCTATTCGAGTAAGGTGGACCACAAATACCATTACCGTTCGCGTTATTAGAGGTCTAAAGTTGTCCATTAAATAGCGTTGCGTAACCGTAACAGGAACTCTGTGCGAACAAAACTCAGCGGGCGTTTATTTCGAAGGCAAAGCTCCCTGGGAAGAGTACCTACGACTGTTTGTCGATTAGATTTCGATTGAATTGGTCAGTGACAGAGGGTGATGTGAAGATTTTTATAATGAAGTGGAACCCTAAACGGAATTTAATGAAGATTTTGTAATTTATTTTTAAGTCGTTGGTATCGTTGAGAGGGGAAATGAATGACTGTGTAACTTGTCATTCTTCAAATTATTGTATTAAAATTTTATTTTCTATAAAGAATGACAGTTTACTAATTAGTTTGTATTACTCATACTTTGATGAATTATTGTTAAATTCACGTATTTCTAGATTACTAAGAACTTCGTTACAACTAAAAGTAGTCTTTGATATTCATGGATTTGTATTTATTAGGTTTACTTTCTCGATTTTAAGCTGTATTATCGAATAAAGTACTGGAAATATTTATTACATCACTCTCGAATTTACATAGTTTGCACAATTCTCATATATTTGATAAAGTGATTCGTGTCCGACTTAGTTTGGGTAAAAGAGCGAGCTACATATGTTTCCAATAAACGTCTGTTTTAACCAATTTTAGGTATCCTAGTACTAATAATAAGAGAGGTATGAGCCATAACGTATTTAATATTCCAGCGATGCAATAAATATTTCCAGTATTGTCTATTTAAAATTCTTTTTCAATAATTTTATCGTCGACCTTGCGATTTTTTGGTAGCAATAAAAAATTGAAGCTTTTAAGAATGTTCTGTTAAATTTTCAACTAAATCTATAATTATTACAAATTTTCGTAAGCCACCTTAAATTTTTAGACAATGTTATCGGAGCACACGCAGTATCAACATACGATAACTAATCCTCAAATCAGATACACTCCATTCACGAATGCATCTTCCCAAAAGAATCCTTTAAATCCCTCACGCTCAAAGGTACCACGCGCCCGCGCAACCCCTGTTGGATCAACGGTCACAGTCAAACACATTTCCGCAAATAGATCCCCGCAGGATAAACCTAGATCGACGCTCTTTCGCGTGCGCTATTCCCCGCATAGTGCAAACAATTCCCTTGGCACCTCGTCAAACAAAAAGCCGTGGCATGGGTACTTAACCGAGGTTTCATCCATTCCACGTATTTGAACGTGTATCTCCCGGTTGCCACGGAGGTAATTTCAGAACAGAAAGGAACGAGCTGGAAAACGAGCAAGAAACCGTTGAGATTCATCCTACAGACCAGAAAAATCCGATCCTAAAACGTTCCGTTGCATCTTCGATTTCCTTCTCAACCCAGGCCAGTTTTTTCAGCGTGTCACGGCTCGTTTCTTTTCAAGTTACGGGAACATCAGGAGGGGCCCGTGAAGGCGGGCCGTATTATTACACGGGGACAGGTACGGCCTGGGCCCCGTGGCGAATGCAAATGTCGCGCGCATCGCTGCGACCAGTGGCCCGTGGCTCGCGTGTGCCCTCAGTGGGGATCAACGATCGCAATCACCGATGTTACGGGTGGACTTATTGGCCCCGCGATACGTCTAATAGATCGATACCACCCATTATTACGCCACCCCCCTCCCCTCTTCCCCCTCCTGTTCGCCAGATGGGTCCCCGAGCGGGCCCCGTCCTACAAATAACACGCCGCGCACTTTTCTAATGAGGTAGTAAGGCCTGCACGTGACCGGATCTCCGCGCGCTTCGATTTTACGCGTGCACGGGGGAAGGGGAGATTGAGGGGAGGCCAAGAGATTGTTGGATCCGCGCTAGATCACCGTGTTTCCGCGACCACCGTGAGACGATTAAGCCAGATTCACACTAGCGATCGAAGGTACGGTTCGATCATGATCAATCTGAATTTAAAGTATATCTCTCTTATTGGATTACGTGTGATTGATAAAGACCGCTGACTGATTTGACGTGATCTGACCGTACCGTGACCGCTAGTGTGAATCCGGCTTTAGTCGGTTCCGTTCGGGACGTCATGGATGCTACCTTTAGTGCTGTCTCAGATTCTAGTTCCTGTAGGGGGAAAGATTTTGTTCGTCCTTTCTGTTATGCCAGCGACGGCGAACCTTTTTTAGCGATGGGCAGGACTCAAAAGAAAGATAACCTGCCTACCTAATTTAATTGAATTGTAATAGTTGATGATGAATAATTCTACTAATTTATATTTATTGTTCTATGTAACATCTACGAAAGTCCTGAGTTATGACTTATGTTTATGCCTTAAATATTTACGTTCAAGATACATGTGAACAAATAAAATAAATATGATTTAAATCGTTTCCTATATTAAAATGGCCTACGACGAGAAACAAGTACGACACAAAGAAAATGAGAATACCTCGTTTTTCTCGTATGTCTGAATATGTCAGTTAACAGAATTCCAGTAAAGAGGGCAGTATAATCCACCACGTCAGACGTATTTCACGCGTATTTTGTCCGTATGTTCAACAATTAATAACTTGGCAACTAAGCTTCAAACTCAATCTCACAATTCTTGATTTTCGTCTTTTAATTTGACGTCTAGAATCCACCCTTTGAAACAGTCCCACATTTTTGTTGACACCACGTTTACCAACTTCGTTTCTGTTCAACCAATTTTCAATCGATTATTGTCAACTACTGCCACTCGGTCCCGTACAAAATAAAAATTCTTCGTAATCTGATACAATTTCGTGTCGATCGGTATTAATGGGTTAAGTATAAATCGTGACGTAATCACTACTCACCACGTGGATTCCCTCCGCATCCCTCCTCAGGTCACCGCTCCTCTGGCCAGCCGTGACGGCGGCGCTCAGGTGATTGTAATGATGCTGATGTAACGTGTTCAGCGTCTGCGTGTAAGGGTCGCCGACGAGGTAATCGAGATGTTGCGGCTGGCCAAGGCTCGGATGCTGAGGACTCGCCGGCGCATGGTGATGCGAGGGGAACGGGGGAGGGAAGTACGGGGGTTGGAAGTCGGAGGCGGTGGGCAACGAGGCACCGCCGTGATGGGGCATCCCGCTGCCGTTTCCGTTCCCTCTGTGACCATGATGATGGGCACCGGAATACGGCGACGAGTTACCGCCGCCCAGCGAGGATATGCCCCCGTGACCAGTTAAACGGTCCTGCGAACAGAAAAAAAATACGATATTATTTTAGAATTCTCGATTACAGTAAATCCTCGATGAGTGTTCGAAGGCCCTTTGGCACTGACAAGGAAACGTCCCCAGGTGTAACGCTGACTTTTATAATGAGGTTTAGCACAGTGATAGAGCTTGGAATTCTGAAGCCAATATTGGGCCATTAGTTTATGAAATATTTAATATTCAGTGTTGAGGAGCCTTCGAGCACTCATCGATGATTTAATGTATTGATGAATTTACTCGATTTTTTGTTTAATGTTCTCAAAGATTATCGGCGACCTTTCGAGGTTATACAGTAATGAAACAGCGATTGTTTTAGCGACCGATCTCTCAGGGACAAGATATTTGTCATTGATCATGAAACTGGCATTAGATTATGTAAATTGACGTGACACCAAATGATAAGTTCAATTTTTTAGATTTTTAACTTACACTACTTTCATAATCATCGGCACATATCATATTTCTGTGATATAGAGATTTTGATATTTGCTTTCCCTGATTGAAACTTCCACGACTATATTTGTTGTAGCTATAATACACAATAAAAAATATATTCAGCAGTCATGTCAGTGTGAAGCTGAAACGATCCGACATTTCGATGGTCTCTGTATCTTTAAGAAAAAATCAAAGTTGAAGTTGTTTTACGTACAGACGAAATTTATAGAAATGATGTATAACATTGACTAAATTTCCGAGTTACAAGACAACCTAATAAATTTTTAGTACTGTTCTCCAGCTATCGCAGTTACTTCAGTATTAATGAATTTCGTTATACAAGTATCACAAGCATTTTCCGTTCCCCTAAGCGGTCTACGTTCCTCGAATTCATTTCTTCATTCCTAGGTACCAAGATCGAATCATCCGAGAATCTATTCTCACCGCAGCTGACCGTAATCGTATCCGACGAAACGGCCTCACGCGTCGATGGAACGCGCGCACGAAAAGCGAGAAAATGAAAAAAGAACCGAATAATAACCGTAATAAATGCGTGATGGGGCCACGCATTCATCGATATACATACGTACAGGCGTGTCGAGTGAAACTTTCGCCGCTATTAAAAAATCATCGGTCGGCCGTAATTGCGGTGACTAATGTTCGGGAGTACAACGGACGAAGAAAAAATCGTGTCAGCTACGCTGGAGGTCCGCCATTACTATAAACGACGAGCTATATGGGACAGTATCGCTTGCTCGCCGAAGGTGGCGAGGATAAACGCTATGCAAATCTTATGGCGAACGGCGCAACTCAAACAGCTTAAGGGCAGAATGTAGGTGTGTCGCGATCTTTCATGTGAAAACTGTATCAAAAGTTAATTATAAGTCCGTGGAATTAAATATGCGATCAGGTACGGTGGTCACTGTCCTTTTGTGGAACATTTGTGGAACGATGATATTGTTAAAATAAAAGCTTGGAGGACTTTCAGACAATGATATAAAGTCAATGTCCCTATTTTTAATCGTATAAGAGTTCTGCTATTGCAGAAATTGATTTTTATTATTTATTTATGCAACAATCGACATAAAATCTAAGTTGATATCAAATTTAAACCTCCTTTTATAAACAAATTTAAATAAAAGTATTTTTAAAAACATTTTAATTTAATAATAGTTAATTTAATATAAAGTATAAAATATCCCTATTTCTGCTCAGCGAAAATGGAAGTGATAAAGCCAAACTTTGGGGAACGGTATTATGGAGTCCGTAAGTTTTTTAGTAAAAAGACAGCGTCCACGTGTAACTAAAACAATCGCAACAGAATCGCTCAAATCCGTCTTTACGACGGACACACTTAACATTAAGTAAAAAAATATATGTACTGAGCAGAAATCGGGACGTGATTAGAAATAGAGACATTGGGCGTATATATATGTATATACCTTTCGTAGTCAAAGGGTTAAATGAGCTCTTTTGCAGTTGTTGTTTGTTTTGAGTAAGAAAATATAAAACTATTGATCGAAATATGTGTAAGATATCTTACTCATAATTTTCTTAATTATTCCCAGATTATTACACTGAATATGTACATTAATTACAATTTGTAAGTGCTTTTAATGGAGATTTTTTTGCTTCCACAAAGTACTTTTGTATATTATAAAATCTTGCATTTGCATAAATACACTGTGAATGTCAACCATTTAAAGTGCTACAGCAAAAAATTTTAATAGACCTAATTTCAGAGAATACACGAGACTTGGTTCTTAGTTTTAGCTTCACGAGGTCCCATTTGCTTGAGAATTTTTTGCAGCAACGAATGATTTTAAAGATTTTAAATGATAAATCCGAGCATGGTCTACTTCAGATGTCTGACATCGCATCACTCAAATGAAGGTATAATTATACCAGGATATCTAGCGATGCAATTAATTAGAACAAAAAATATATAACTAATTATTCCATTTAGGCAACTATAAAGACTAACCTCTATATCCTGTCATTCAAGGCAAATATTACCTTGATCTTTCTTTCGGATTGCCAATCGAATCCTTTGCTATAATAACACGTATAAAAAAGGATTATCTTTCTTAAAATTAGTATCCTCGAAGAAGCGAGGCAATTTCAAAATTAGGATGTCATAGGAACACGATCTTCCGGTGTGTGTACATCATAAAAAGAATAAAATTATAGTGTTCAAACGATACCACAAAAACTCCGTGGAACTCGTTGTAGCTACTTTATTTCGTCATTAAAAGTTTCAAAAGTTTTCATGTCGAAATAATGTACTATTTGCACCGAACGATTAATTCAGAACTATTTCAAGGATTATGCGCTTCGCATTGTTCTTTGTTTTATTCGAGAATGAAAAATCTCATTCACCGTTGCTCAATCGCATTGTAAAGTTCAGATGAGAATCTCTGTATAAAACGCTGATTACATCGGTGTTTATGTGAACTATCGATTGTATGGAATATCGGTCATAAAATGCAAGATCATCAAAGCAAATTGCTGAAGTGTGATCAAGCAGATTTCGCCTTGAAAATGTAGTGAACTGCGCGTATAAGCTGACATTTAATTAGGGAGAACGATTGTAGTAGTAAAAAAGTAAGGAAAATAAATATAAATGGTACTAATGAAACAGAATAGAAGTTAAGAATTTCATAACAATAATGTTCCCATAAGTTTGCAGTAGATAAAACCTTTTAAATTGAAGCGAACGATACCTAAAATAAATTTAATCAGTGTACAGTTTTGTATACCTATCCACTTAATATTAACCAATGCACACGAAAAAATATTTTTAAGTATTTTCAACACGTTTAACATCTTTATCCGAGTTTCAGAATTTTTCATCGAATAAAACGCCGTGTAATCTGGACCACGTGTTCCTCCCATGGCACGATTATGTAGTATCATTCAGGAAGATAGTATCAGCAGTGATTTATCTGAATAACGGCGGAAAGGCTTTGTATCGACACTATGCCGGCGCGAGCCATTAGGTCTCCGTTCTCGTGATACGATCTCGAACATCTCTATACGTCCGTAAAAGGGCCAACCCGGACTTTTTTTCCATTCATGCAACTTTCTACGCGTGAATGTCACGTGTCGATTCCACTTGTACGGTATAATGTAAATTTAATTCGTATTGCCGAGGGAGCAGCTTTCGCGACAGATCATGTCTGACCGGTGACGGGTAAAATTTTATACGAACAAACGACGAGAATCGAAGAGGACGTATAACAGTTTATTTCTAATTATCCGTTCCTTTGACCAATTATCTAGGAAAACATCTATTGAGATGGCGTTTCATTCATGATTCAATTCTTTGTTAGTACATCTACGAAGAGGGACTGAAGTTTGTCTTGCATTTAATAATACAGTTCTTGAAGAGATTGTCACAAATTACAAAAGCATTTAACGAGTCTACTGTGTATGTCTGTACGAACAACTTCTAGATCAATTGCTCTTTTTTGATTTCTGGAGGGAATACTTGAATTTTGTGACTGAAAACGTAGATATATACTTCACATCAGCGAAACTACAAATCATTGCTGACAAATATGAGATATTAACTCACGACGAAATGTGGCGTATTTTTAAAATGAGTGTTGCACTAGTGCAACACTGGGCGTTAAGGGGTTGAAACAAGTCTTAAATATATATTTTGTGGAGTTAATCACTTTGGCAAGTGGACGGCTCATGTATTGCAGCCGCTACAATCGTCAATACAGTGTACACTTTCTAAACAATTTAAATGCCTTTATTTGCCTACTACAGTAGACTCACATTAAAGTAGCGGTGCGGGGCTCTCGAGGCGGTTTTTTACAGTCGGCAAACTACGGCCGCGGGCCAAGTCCGGCCCGCCGCCTCTTTTAATGAAAGAGAATAGATTCTACAATTTCACATTGTATGCGTCAAGTATATAGTTTCAAAGTATGCGCTAAAACGGGTGCTTAGTTATAACGGTCTTAGTGGCTAAAATATTTATTATTTGGTCCTTTATAAAAAAAGTTTGCCAACTCTACTGTATAACGATCCCCCGATTGTCTTGAGCAGTATGCGATTAGGGCGTAAAAGTCCGACAGGAATAAGAATTCGATACCTTGAAAGGCACCTCGTAACGGCATTTAACGACGTCGGCCCAAAAATTGAACGGAAAGGTCCGTTATAGAAGGGAACTCTCACTCGACCAAACATGTGACCGCCTAATCTGCCAGTGAGTAACGAGGCAAAATTCACCGTGTGCTTTCCAAATCGCTTTCCAAATCACCGTTGCGAAACTACGTCGTGCGGCCGTTGCAACGGGTACTTTGGTTCGCCTAATTTTAGTACGATTATATTTGTCGTTTAACGACAGGCATCGTTACGATCGGCGAGCAGAGTACCGTTTTTTTTCAACGCTCCACCGAGAAAGACATTATAAGGCGTCTTCAATTTGCAGTAATATTCGTTATTCGACCATTATCGATCGAATTTCTCTCCTTGTCCTACGTTGTCACTCGTAAGTTGAAATTTGTGATTTGAATTTATCGCGTAGTTAAGTCTCAGATTAAAAGCCGGCGGAATTGGCAAATTTGTGGTCTCTCTTTCCTGTTATCGGGACTGCTCTTTTATGTTTATTGAAAAAAAAAGATTCATTGCCCCGTTATTTTCGTGAATTCCCCATCGTCATTATACGAAATGGCACGCTCGGCATTAGTAGTTTTATTGGCGGTTTTAAACGTTATTTCGTGTGTCGATGGGGCAAATAAGAACGCGAGAAACCATTACGGTATATTAATGTTGGGCTTAATTCGTTGAACTTTCAACAATCGTGGTACTGGAAAACTTATAGTGGTAGAAAGTAGAAACTAAATGGTACAATTTTATGGGATAATAATAGTTGATTGGGAGATAATAACTAATTAATACGAAACAGAGATGGGTGAATATTTCTTCGAATTATTCCTAGAAAGTAAGAATTTTTAAAATAAAATATTTCTCTATAAAAAAAGGAGATATTTAAAAATTTCATGTTTAATATTAGAACTACCAGCGTTGAAGATAGGTATAAATTAAATGGCATAATACAGTAATATATATAATATATAGCACGATTTAGAACAATATAGTATAATATAAAATGTATAGTAAAACAAATGTCATTATAATTTCTGTAATCGTAAGATAAGAAATCTTGAATCCGTCATTTTGACGAGTTGGTAGTTCTAGTGTTAAACACTAAATTTCAATTATTTATAGGATGATCGTATTTAGTATTCAGTGAAAATGAAATAATAGTTTACATCGTGATTTCCAAGTCTTATCTTTATTCAGTCAAAAATTAGTTTCTCACGTCTGCTTCCCTAGTCCACAGTCTATCTAGATAACAAATTTGCCTATCCTCATTATAAAATTATGTCTCATTCACCGCGAAGGAGTTCACATCCATCACTGACAGCAGGAAACCTCGAATGGAGATTTATTAACGAATTTTACCTTGAAATGTTTATTATACGCGAAACCGTGTTCCTCGAAAGTATAAATCGTTGTTCACGAGTCGATCGTCCATATTATTCCCCGGCAAAATACGGATCCAAGATCGATCAAAGCGAAGAAAGTAATTTAAGGAGTCAGCGACCATGTAGATCACAGAGTAAGAAAAAAAAAAGGAATGTCTGCGATCATTTAATAGCCAGTTCGATCAAAACGATCTGTCACTATATACACGCATAAAATTTTCGAGCTAGGAGTAACCTGCATGCGGCCGGTCCATTTCACAAGACGCATAGCCGAACTTTCCAGCCGAGATCGCTATTGATAACGCGAGAGAAATCGTCCCTCTTACCACACATGACAAGTAGACAATTAATAACCAATAAGTCGACCCGTGTCGAAATCGTGAGATCGTAGATTACGGACAAATGACTAGAAAAGAAAATACGGCCGACGAGTGTTTAGCGGAACTTTGAATACCAGGCTGTGATTCATCGAACCAGATAATCACAAATCACTCGTGAACTGTTCATTAGTCCCAAAAATATTTTAAATAATAATTTTATGGTTCAATAGTTATTCTTTTTCGATTTTGCCTGCACAGCAATGATTGAAATTCGGTTTGAAGGTTTTAGTTGGGATACATTAACATCGAACACTGACAAGGGAAACATCCCAACTGTCCGACTTCGATTTTAATGGAGTTTTGTAAGATGATTGTCTAGAGGTTTCTAACGAATTGTATGCATTTATAGAATATTCGGTCATCTAAAATTCAAAATAATAAAAAGTTTTGAAAAGGACATTCAGGGTTTCTTTTTATTTTGAACCTACTAGAATCTTTGATAAGCCAAATAACTTTTTTCTAGGGACCTGTCTACTATCATCTTACGAAATCCCGTTAAAATTGCAATTTGACAGTTGGGGTCCTTCCCTTGTGAGTAAAAAAATTAGGTACTGAAGTATTGGAGGACCAAAGTGGTCACAATAAGTGATGAAAGTATTCAATCCGAAGAGTACTAAAAAACTCGTCACATGAAAATTGTACTTTACATTACTGTTTGCAGAAAAAATTTCTGTGTATTGGTAGTTAACTAATACGTAGACTGCGGATATTTAATATTTATGCAAATATAGACTTTTATGGGCTAATTTACATGAATTGGAGTCAAACAGATTCGTTTATGTATGCCATAAATGCATAAAATCCGCAGTCTACTAATAAGTGAAGCTGTGGAAGCTTAAAAAAATATTACGTGCACGCAAATTACATGTAATGAATCTCTTATAACAATGTAGACTTTGAATCCTGCCGTTCGGATACTTTCGTTATTTACTGTACACATTATGCATGGCACGAATACAGTGATTTTTCTGACTTGTTTAAAGCAATAAATGTGTTTGTTCCTACTAAGAAAGAGTCTATGTTTATTTGTAATTTAATAAAATATTCAATACAAGAAATTCATTTTTATCTCATTCATGTTGTTAGAAATTAGTCTATCAAGGTTGCACACTTGTAAATGAATTTATAGTACTTGAAGTTATTTGAACTATTATACCTTATAGTTAGTGATACAATATGGTAAATTTATTGTAATCTAAGCAATTGTTCCAGTAATGTTTTTCCGTAATTCGGTCCAATGTTGGATTATATTTCCACACACTACTGATAAGTAGTAAATCAATCGTAATCAACAAATGAGTAATCTTTCTACAAAATGTGGTTCAAGGACTCTTCGATGCTCCAACGAGTGAAAATTTATCGTTGTAGACGTCGACGTAAGAACATCGTGAACACTATAAAAACTTTGCGTGCACGTGAAAAAACTGCTTAATCGTAGATTCAGTAATCTTAAGAATGTCATTTCTACAGACGATTCCCTACATTTGAAAAATTGTTTATCAACGGTGACTACTTCACAAAAACTTGTGTAGGTTTCTGAAACATTTACGTTCATTGCGAATAGAGAATCACTTGACACAATTCAAGGAACAATTATAACCAACAAGTAACTATCACTGAATATCTTTAATAAAATATTTGTAATTAAAACAATTTTAATTAGGATGTTCCATTAAGGTGTACAAATACTATAAACTTCAATTTGAGTAAGCTTTGAAGAAGAACTTACACCTTCATTCACTAACAACAACTATAGTCCGTTCAACGAGACTAGTCAATAAAAATAACTAAAACATTCGCGTGCTAAGCCCAGCTATTAGCTGATAACTGTCTTTGTCCCTGTCCCACTTAAATGGTCATCACCTCCCTTTATTTATAATTATTAATTTAATCATTAATTTATTACATTATAATACACCGCGTGACATAACTATAAAACTACTCTAAAATTTTCCATTTTTATGTATTGTGTTTAACTAAAAACGAATCAAATATGCCATGTCTGAAATCGTGTTAAGAAGCAATGTTTCTCCAGAAAAGAATCAATTTTATTCTCTATAAAAAAGTAGTTCGTTTGTAGTTTAACCATAGTACATAAGGATTTAAATTTTTAGGGCGGTTTTATGGTTACGTCACGCAGATAGTACATATACACAGTTAACACATAAACAGATTTTTAAGTGTTTCAGAGACACTCATAGCTCCCCTTGTCATTCACGCTTAAGTACTATGACATACTTATACTGATATTCCAGTCGTAGCAGTACTATAAACAACAATACTGGAAAAACATATGACAATAAAAAACCAGTAGCATTCCTTCGTTTATAGTTATTGACTCAACTGGTTGGTTGATGCATAGAATTTCAATGTTACAACTAAATACGACAGCACTGCATTAAAATACATTCCACCAGCACCATGGTACAATTAACACTAGAACTACCGAACCTGTAAAAATGACGGATGTCAGATTTTTTATTTTACAACTACTGAAGTCCTAGAAATATTTCCATCGGCATTTATGTTAACTTTTAATTACTGAAGTACTTTATATTACATTATAGTAAGCTGTAGTGTATTATATATTACACGTATTAATATATTACACAATTTAACTTAGTATACATTCAACGCTGGTAGTTCTAGTGTTAAGTACAAAATCCTTTCTTTTAACATTAAACTTTACAAGTTCCTAACTTCACAAGCAACACGAAATTCCTCGAGCCTTGGAAGCATCGTACGTCAACCGTCAGAATCCCAAACATGTCAGTCCCTAATCTCTATCTACAACGCCTAGTTTTGTAACTGGGAACACTACATACGCAACCACACCGGTCTCTGTTAAAAAAAAGAAAAAGAACTGAAAATGTTAAACACACACCTCGACCTCGATCACCGTGGTCATGTCAACGTGCGGCGCGTAACAGAGCGCCAGCTTGTCCGCTGTCGGCGCTTCCGTGCGCGGCGGAAACATCCCTAGGATCTCCAGCTTGCCGGTTAAGGGTCGGTTATTATATCCGTCACCGTCACCGTTCGATCGTTTTTCCTCCGCGTGAACCACCCCCACAATCACTATATACCCCCGCACATCACACAATCACGTTCTAGATGTCAATCCTGTATACACCACCACTCGACGATTCTCGATCGTTTAATCACCGAATCCACTATACACTTCGATCACTTCTGGTTCTCTACTTGGACAGACCCCCTCTTACGATCACCAAATACAAAAAAAAAGCCTCTAGAAAAACCAATCGATTAACCCACTGACAAATCCACGAAAACCGTTACTGTCACCAGCGTCAGATCGCGCTCCTTATCCAGGCGCGTCTAACAGGCCAAAAGCGTTATTAACTCTGCACAACGTATAACAATAAATACGATCGTTTAATGTTATCACTAAGTAAACGATAGAAAGCAGAATTCTAGAGACCAGATATGCAAAACCCCACAGACTCGAGATCATCGATTGACAGTTGTTCCGACGATGATGCTAAGCCCGTCGCGCGAGCGACGAGCGATCGTTTCCGCGCGGATTCGAACATAGCCGCTGGATCGGTCGCGGGCATCAATCTACCAGACGGGTCTATGGCGATCGAGAGATGCATCCGTTACACGACGGTCGTAGCGATCGTGTTTCTTCGGCGACTGACCTCGGGGAACGGGGGGAATTCGCAGGGAACCGGAAGTATCGTGTACGAGAAAAAGAAAAAAAACAAAGAGAGAGAGAGAAAGAGAAAGATAGAGGATCTTGGGGGACGGCGTGCGCAAGAACAGCTGATCGGGCTGATTGAGCGGTGTGTGTTGCGGCCGACCGACTGAACCACCGGGACGACAGCGAGGCGTATGAAACGTATAACAAAGTGTGCGCGCCGGCACCAGAAGACGACGAAACGGGAGGTGGTACCACGGTGTGCGCTCTTACCGAGTGCTACTAATACTACTACCTACCGGGGACGCGGCCACCACCATCGGGACCGGCGGAGGACGACGACGCCCGGCGGCAGCTGCACCACCACCACTACTACCATCACCATCACCACCACCACCACCACCTTGAGAGTTCCACCCCTACCATCCTGCGAAGGATAGGAGAACGGAGTGGTCTCTCTTTCCCGTTTGTGCACGCGTGTACCCACTAGACGACGACGACCGAAATCTCGCCCGAGGGTACGCGCCACACACCACGTGCAACTACTCCTAGAGCTTGCCCCCCACCACAGTCGTACGGGAGGACGTCCCAACGATTGAGCGAATAGGAGAGATACCCCACGGTGTTGCACGACGCTGGCCGATGATTATCGACTACCACCGCCGCGAATTCTTTGTTGCGATTATGCTTAGGGGTTTGGTGGACGGACTTTGGGGGTTCGGAGTTAACCCTTGTGTAGGCAACCGGGTACACGGGTAACCAGGTACCCATTTGTAAATTTCCTTTTACAATTTTTTGCGTGCTTGTTTAAAACAGGACTTGGTGTATTATGGGAAGGGGAGATTCAGAGTTTCGGGAAAGTATGGAAATAAAATTATTTATGTTTATCTAATCTGTTAGAATAGGAGCATTCCGATTGCTCAATAACCGTGGATATTTTGGCTGCCCACACAAGGGTTACGCGAGAGAGTTTCTGGCGACGGAGGTTTTTCTATTGATTGTTTTTTTTTTATTAAAATGTTCTGTTTAACCCTGGAACGCCACCCTGGGGTTACCGACGACCCCGCGAAAGTTGAATATTGTCTGAATGAAAATAAACATTAGAACAATCAGCTTTTCTTTACTTTTCCTTTTTTTTTTTTTAAAGAAATGACACTGTGCAGTTGTGCACATTGTTTATTAAGTCATAGTATTCTTATGCAAATACCTACGATATTATGGTTCGAAAAAGGCAAGCTGCGGTCCAAAACCACTTTTTAAGTTGGTTCACAGAATTTTCTGAAAATTATAATATCTTTTAATCTTCATCAAAATACTTTTTTTCATTTTTTCTACATTTTGTCTTTAGTATACCTATTTATGTTTAGATTAGTTAGTAATCCTGTATAACACAGTCAGTTCATGATTCGGTTCATCCTGTGCAATATACTGTAATTAAAATTCTTTACAAAATATTGACAGGATACATCTATTAGATACTTCCTTTCCTGATTATTGATCAGACAAATTAAAAAGGATTGGGGAACAAAATTTTTGTAATTTATTAACCTTTAATCAACTACAGTTTACAATATCCTTTGATGAATATTATATTTTACATGAAATAAGGAGACATTATAAACTGAAGTTAACAAATCGACATCACTAATTAGTATTATAAAATTCTGGACATGTGCAAATGTAATTTAAGGGAAGTTGTTTGTTCGTAGAAGAAAACGATGCGCTGTCCTACCTTATAATCTTGCGCAATAGAGCCCGTTAGTTACTGGATGCATTTGAAATATCTAATTATACATATTGCCTAGCAAATGAAATATGCTGAGATAACGACTTGACTAACGAGCGACTAAAATTTTTGTCTTTTCTTTGGATAAATAGAAGGTGTGTCGGAGCTAATAGTCAAAGCCAATAACTTTGAAATAATCAGTGCCTCTCTCGGAACTGAACACACGTGATATAATTGTTGCTTTTTTCTATAAGAAGTTTAAAACACAGGAATTTCTTCAAATAATTTTATTATATATAGTAATTTATCGAGAGAACTAACTGTATTAATCACACCAATAAGGACCTAATCTACTTACTTCGTCAAATTAACCATTTACCCTTCAGAAAGTCGAATATTCGATCGCATCCTCTAACGCGCTTCGCCATTTGTACAAAACGGGAAGACATTTCTGAATCTCAACTACGCTACCAGCTTATTAACCGTCCGTGCCCCTGTTATTTTCACTGCTTCCATCAACCCATCTTTATTATATAACTTCCATCTTTTATGTCCAGACCTGTTCTTTTTTATCTTATAAGCATCCAAAAATTCTGAAAAAATCGAGGGATAGTTCCCAGGGTCTCTACAAAACGACCAAATAATTTTTAAAGTTAAATGTTAAAAGTTTGTTTTCAATAACAATCTCTTCGTTGCAGAGATATTTGCGCGCGAAATTTCACTTCTGGCATAAAAGACCCAGGGGGGTCACGGAGCGTTAAAAAAGAATAGTCGATTACTCATTGGTGCACACCAAACACTTTTCATCGCAAACAGATGGACCTTGTGATTTTATTTTCCTCCGGAATCGCGATATATCTGCGTTCAAATGGCGGGCCACGAAACCTAATGGGAATCTTATCGGGGGCCGGTTTAACGATTAAACCGCAACTCGTACATTAATAGTATTTATCGCTCCTCCGCGGGTTAAGATTAGATCGTGACGCGTGATAACACCTGGATCGTCGTTATCCGATTCGGGATACGTTTCGCGGCGGGTGGCGCGACGTATTAATTAAAACGGCCCCGCCAGAAATGTGTTCCCGGCGCGCACGCGCGTTTTTCCGTCAACATTCGTGTTCCATTCATGCCACTCGCTACCATTAATTTGCAAGGTGAAAACTACCGTGGCGGAGCAACGTTATAGGTCGTCGGCTTACGCGGGCCGTAATTTATGCCGATGTAAATTCTGCCGCGTAATTACGCCGCGGAACGCCATTCATGGTTGCAACGAGACGACGCGTCGTCGTCGGCGTGAAAAGACGCGTAGACACCGGAATCAGGCTCTTTTCCTCTCTCTTTCTCATTTTTTTTACCCGCCCGGCGAGACATTCGACGACAAAACGGTTTCGTCACATCGATCCTGCGAATCTTAATTAACCCCTTCGCATCAGAGGACAAGATATCTCGCTACGTGATTTCGTTTATGATATGTTTTGGACGAGATATCTTGCAACGCAATGTCTTTCATGCGATGCTATGTACGAAATATCTCGCGACACAAAATCGTTCACGCGACGCCGTGTACGTGCAATGTCACGAGAATTGTGCTGATATAGGTGCAACCTTTTCGTATGAACTTTATATCTTCTTGCGAAAATAAATAAACTAAGCAAATTGTACCTTAAACTTATGATCAAATGTGAAACTTAAAAGGAGTTAATAACATACGACGTTATGAACTTTTAACATTCACCTTCTTTTCCCAAGTGTCTTGTAATACTTATTCTAATAGGGGATATCAGACAAACATCAATAAGCGTACACATTTCCCTAGTAAATTAACCCAGAAACCTATTTGTGTTCTTCATTTATTCAAATTTCTCTTTTACATATTGTAGAAGGAATGTAATCACTCATATTTCACGGAGTAACCAAGCTTTCACAGAAGAAAGGTCCACAATTACATAACGTACGTACAGACTCCTCTTGATTATCGTCCTAAACTGGGGTCCGCGTCGGGACAATAATCTTATAGGGAGAAATGCTTCAGACCCTCGTATATTCGTTTTTTGTCCGAAGCCCGACCTGGGACAATAAAAGCAGAGGGGTAACAATTTATGCGCTTGACAGATTCCACGCCCCTCCCCCCTCACTGGTGGCGATGACGCCTGGACAATAATCGTGTAGAACTACCCAGACGATAATCGAGAGGAGTCTGCATTCATACGCGATAGTCCCGCTAAAAATAAAAAACCACGTTTTCTATTGATCAATGACACGAGCAAAGCTGTCCGTAAAGAAGGTGACAATCTTTCGACACGTTTGTTCCTTGTGTGTAATACGGTTCAAGGGGATAGAGGGTTCGCTTCCGATTTTTAACATCGAGATCAACGAGCGCATCGATGATGATCGTTTCAACTTTCGAACGGCTGATTAATCTCGGCTTTCGTTTCCTCGCGGATTTACAGTTGGATCGAACGAAGAAGAAGTATAGGACAGAGGGGAAGAAAAAGAAAGGGGAAAAAATGGTATCGTGCGCTTGCTCCGGTTAGGTACCAACGTATAGTGAAACGGAACAACGTTCAGCCTCCTGGCGCGATGAGGCCGCAGGCTACCGATCACGCAGCATCGTGTTGTCATCCGATGCAACAAGAATTTACTGGGGCAGTTGGAACTGGTCCGTCTACACGAGTTTCTAGCCACGATTTTTACGGTTCCGTACGGCGACGTCCATCAGACGCAGAACCGCGGATACCCGGCCGAGAAATCGGTAAACCGAATGGAATCGTAAAGATTGCTCGTCGACAGGGAATTAGCTACGCCGCGGAGCCGTGGCAATTATTCGATCGTTTTAAATGCTTTACGGTCCCGTTTACGGACTCCTGACGCACGCCGCCAGTCAAAAGTATTCGGCCGTTTGTCGTGTGTGTACACGACGGCATTTGAGAAAATTGAAAATAGGATACTAGAGAGGATGATTAACCCCTGGGCGATATTCGGGTCAGTTTGACTTGAAGTCAATGTTTGATTCTTGATTATATATTTTATTGTAGACATTCGCAAATTAATTTGGTACCGATAAACGATGTTCATCAAGCTTTAATGTGCTCTAAACAATATTTATTTCAGACTTTCAGAAATGTCGCAATGCCTTGTAATATTTATTACATATTCGATAAGTGTCTTAATACTTACGAGCGGGAACGTATTTATTGGGACTACGATCTGAATTATAACGCCTTTGGGTATCTATGATAATTGGACTAGTTTTGTGCTAACAGAAATGGATATGTGGCTGACTTATCCAAAAATTATATTCCATTAAAAATAGTCAATAGAAACACAACGAATTTGTAGGCAAGAAATTATGCAGTTTTTGTGGAAAAATAATTGAATTAATATAATAAAGTGTATACACTCATGTAATGAATAAGAACAGATTTAATTTTCTATAGGCCCAATGACTAAAAACTTCTAAGCAATAGTAACAGTATATAAACTGATAGTATAAAATCTATTGAAACTACAATGATTTTATTGCCAATTAAAAACATGATATTCAGATTTTTATATACTAGGTAGTCAGAAATAGTTACTAAGCTTATAATACCTTCCAGCAATATTTAAACGAAGAAAAGTTTCTAATGAGCGAAATAGTTGCAAAAAAATAACACGTCGAATAAGGTACGCCGCCATTTTTTCCTTTCTCTGTCGGCAGTAGTGCAGCAATATATCTTTCACTAGACATGATAAACTGTCAAATAGAATAACGAGACGACCGTAAAAATTCATAATTAATTACTGGAGTACATCTTCATGTGCAAATAAAATGTTATCGAGTAACATTTTATTGCGTGTATCATTTTCTATTCGCTTCCATAATACGATCTCTTTGATCTCGTCTGTTAATCATCCGCAACCGGAACATTTCACTCGGTCCCGATTACGCTTTGCGAACTTTCGATAGTCGAGCTCGCTGAAGGCTGTGTGCCGATACCTAGAGAAAATCTATTGATAAGCGTGTTCGTGCGTATCCAATCGAATCCTCGGGTTCGCTCGATCGCTGTTTTGATCGAACAATTTATACTCTTTCAGCTGTTCGTTTGACACTGTGCTCGATAACTCTTCTACGCTGAAACAAGACTGTCAGTAGTTTCTAAACATTTCATCATTCATTTCCAATGTATTGTGTCCTGGTGTCTGTTAATTAAAAATTTCTTCAAGAATCATTATGAAATTTTCAAGTTTCATCCGACATTTTTTGTGCAATTTCGTTGAAACCGATTATCAATTCGTCAGACGATGGACACCTGTTTCCACTGCAGATTAGAAAGTGATTTAAACCGGTCGACTCGGTTCCTCGTGCGGAACAACAAGAGGCACTCATTTCAAATTTAGAAAGTAGACAAATTCGTCTCAGTCCCCTCTCGGAATAATGTTTGCAATGCTTGAATTTTAAAATAATTCTACAGACCACTGGGTGCCTCTCTTCAAGCAAGTCAGAATTTCAGCGTGCTACTTATTATTATTAATACCAGTCGTTCGAAATGTAATTTTTTTTTCACCGTTCGATCGACGTTTATTTATCGATTTGCGAAGTCGTAGGTTCCATGGAAAAATTTGTCTGAACTCTCGAAAACTGTAGGAATTAGCATCTCGTGAGATGACAATCCACTTTTTCTTCGTTAATGAATCTAATTTGCCAGATATTAATGCAACAATAGGTAATCGACCATTTCTTTAAATTACAAGGAGATATATATTTTATCTTAAAATTGTCTTTCTATTCAATCATTTAAGAAACATGTTGTAGCATGTGGAAAAACCATTATGAATGTAATGTAGCTCAATAGATACTCCAGTTTTACGAGGATTAATAGTAATTTCATTAAGGAACAATGGATCACTTATTGCTACACCTAATGAACGACAGATCAATTTATAATTACATCGATGTTAACCTACTGCAGGATATTAATCCCCATTGTTAATATATTCCTCCGTTATTTATTACAGTGATCGTTACCGTTGGCCGAACCCAAAACGTGTTCGATTCTAAAAATACAAATTTTTTCGATTCGCGGCTACCGGGTATATGTGCTATGGGAAGAAACAGCGTGAGAGTAAACTATCGATAAAGGAATAGGCCGAGGTGGTAATCACTGATAATCTTCAGTCCGTTACTTGCGTAAAAGCAGTGATTGCCACTGTTACGCCGTGGATTAGGTTGAATTGGTTACAGCTGGTTGCTTCAAAGAACGTGTTATTTAGTCGTTCATTCAGGAATGATGCACGATGATCTGCCGCTCCGCGGATCGATCGACCCCGATGAAATAGTTTCGTGCTCCCCTCGAATTCTTGGCGGTACTGAATCTTTTCGCAAGATCTATTTCAATAGAAAATTCGAGTAATTTGTAATGCACACGTATTTTACTTAGAAAATTGTGATATGTAAGATGTCTACAATTATTACCAGCTTCTCAATTGACTTCGATTTTAAAACTTGATAGATTGAATAGAATACTGGAACTAGCTATGGAGATCAATTTCTTCGCAGAAAATATACTCCGATTGGCAGTTTTGTTTATATTTTTTTAGAGCGATGGTAGATTGTAAAAATGACAGAATATTTAATCTGAATAATTAAACATGTTAATTTAATAGTATTAGTTATCTAAGGGCAAGTTTCAAACCATATATATATCTTGTGTCACTACATTATTGATATCATTTCGTGATACATCAATTATTCTTATACCTAAAATTTCCGTAGTCTTTAAATCTGAGTACATTCTACATACTCTCTGCGACGTCTGATTGGCACAGTTAAAATATATTCACTTTATAGACAAAGGTTTCCGTATTGTTCTTACCCCATCCTTTAAGCGTCTGATTATTACCCTCCAATTTCGAGACATCATAGCCAATCAATACTAAAACATACATATATAGTTGCATACTGAATTTCTGTTTAGAGAATAGAGTCTTCCAGACGTAGCTAACTGTGATAATAGAGGTTCCGTTATAAACATGTTTAATCCACCGAATTCCCTTAACTCTACCAAAGTTGGACTTACAATAATCATATATTTAACTCGCTGAAGTATACTTCTTATCATAAAATATCTATAATACGTCTTGTGAATAGATTTCTATCATTATTGGTAATAGTATCCACAAACAGTTCTCCGTAAAGTACGTTTATCGACAGTTGACCATCTCAATAGCATCTGATTCTCAGATGGTATATTTCGATCGGCTTAAACGAATTTCTAATTATCGGTGCAAATATCGAGGCTCTCGATAGAGGGTAGCGACCGAAGATCCATCCGCGATTACAAGCAACGGCTATGGGGATACGCACCGGTATTCGGGTATGAGAGGCACGTGCAAGTGGAACGAAGAGAAGACAAAGCTGAAGAGAAGCCGAAGAAAGAGACTTGGATGACGATGGTGGGAGAGGGAAGTCGCTAAACGGCATTCCAAGCGGACCATCCAGCGCCACCCAACGGTAACCAACGCATGACGCCCTTATCTTACCTGGTGTTACCGCACCTTTCCTTACGTTACCTTACGTTACCTTAACGGATCGGCCACGGTCAAGGAGAACGCCGATTTCGGACCACGACTTACCCAGAAATTGCACTACAGAGACACTCCCTCAACTTCGATCAATCTCTGCAGTTCCGTTCTAGACTTGATTGAAACTGATTCGATCAAACTTTTCGACTCGTATGGGAAACCAAAAAAAGGATACATCTATTTAGGTCATACAATTCTGTGACCCTCGTTTTATCGAAGAAATTCATTTTTCTACTGTATGCAACGAGAAAATTCGAAATAAGAGGTTTTGGAAGAATTTAGAGAAGAATGGTCACTGATTTCACATATTCTCTTAGTTTTTTTCTATTCTTCTATTGGTTTTTTTAAAAAAAGGGTACATCTATTTAGGTTGTACAGCACCAGGACGCTCATTTTAGTGAAATAATTGATTTTTTTTACTTCAATGTGATAAGAAAATTCGGAATAAGTAATTCTGGAAGGATTTAAAAAAGATTGGACACTGATTTCACGAATTTATCTCAGTTCCTTTCAGATTCTCTAGCTCTGTTATAGACTTGGGAAAGTGATTCAATATTTTCAGTTCACAAACGAAATTACTTAAAAAAAGATTCATCTATTTAGATCTTGCCGCTCGATCTGGTTTATTAAAGGAATTTATTTCCTTTTGTTATATACAAAAATACGTTATTGGTATAGTCTGAGAAAGATTCATAATTAGTAGTGGTGTATCCAGTTCTAGGTTCTCTGGGAAGTTCAATAAAGACTGCAGGCGCAATTAATATAACCTGGTCAGTAATTACGTACTCAAGAATCCTATATATCGTGATTTTCCGTTGCCATAATTTGATGGCCGACCCGCCGTTGTAAGTAGCACCGACGTGTACGTGGGAAGAGGGTCATACTGCCAAGTCAAAGCTAGTACGTCTGGGAAGACCAACTGTACGCGCCGAGGTTGAATTAGGCTTTTTGTTAGGGGCTCAGCATGATTTGTAGAAATGCTTCTTACTTCGAATTGATTTTCAGTTATACACTCCATCGACCATTCGTGCTTCTTTTTCGTGGATAACTGTATTACGGTGAAAGAAAATTGATAGGAGGAATAATGGTATATTGCGACCGCAAGATTGTGTCTGTTTTGTTTCTGTATCCATTGGAAACACGTGTGCAAATGTAAAATTTCGATGAGTTAATCCGTGAAATGATTCGAATAAAGTTTTTATATTATAGACATTCCACGTTGAAGTCCTGCAAAGATAGAGCAATGGAAAGTTTTCAAATACTTTTGATTGTAATAATTCAATGGGTATTATGTATGAAGACGTCGATAAAAGAAAATTAACAAGGAAAAAATTGCAATAACGTTGCTTACAATTTCTTGTATTCATTTTATTTTAATGATTTTACACCTGTTTCTTTAGCATGGTATCTCACACGGTGAAAAAAAGTTCCACTTTTTGCAGATAACATTGCAACGTGGTTTGCTGTTTCACATTGCTCGTCTATTAACATCCTTACTACATTCACACCTATCAGCTACACGCGGTGAACGTACGTTTTGTGTGCGTTTAGTGTTTACACGCTCGTCTATTCTTCACCGATTCATATACATCGCATTCCAATTTTTTCATTCGATTCACGGCAATTGTTTCCATACGCAAATTGACCGATTCTATTATTATCCATTCGGGTTATACTGGGTGTCCATAAATAAAGGTACCTAAATTGCACAGTGCATCAAAGGGTTAAGTAAATAAAAAAGATTTGAAGATAATAAAAAAGAATGAAGATTTAGTTTTATACAACCTTTTTGTAATTTACTTAAATCAAATTTTCTCCCGGCAAGTTGATCTTACTTTAAAAAAAAATAATAACAAAATAAAATTATACTACGACTTTTCAGAAAAATATAGTTTATAGTATTATGAAGTGAAAGCTTAAGGCATGTAAAGCGATCTATCGATCTAACTGTGAAATCTAAGGTTACAAGATGAAATTAAGACTAATTTGATACTTTCTTAAATGATTACTCACATGATACTGTTTCATTTTCAATAAACTACTACCAGCTAGTTATTTCTAAGGTAACGGTTTCGTATATTACTATTAATAAAGTGCAATTTATAGGAATTCTTGACGCCCACTGCACTTCGTCAGTGTTCTATACAAATGAGGCTACAACATTTTCAAACATCCTATATAATTCATCCAAGGTCCGAACTAATGCAAATTACGAGGAAGTGTAACGCTGCGTTAGTACGCACATTTTTATATTGCAAATAATCGAGCACGATGGTGGTTGAACCATGCGGTGCCGAGAGCACCGTTGCCAATCGATAATAAAGAAGCGTGAGTAACAATGAGCAACAACTTTGCAAGCCTTTCTCAAAAGAGCTGACCCCGTTCAACGATAAATGTTCTTAAATGTACCTCGCACCGCCCCCTTTTTCGATCCTCTGCGTTTATTCACGATGTTCGTGTTCGCTTTCTGTAAGAACGCTCGAATAACCGAAATCTTTTATATGTTATTCGGCCAATTAAATTCTCAGGGAAATGCTAACACTTCATTTGTTTAAAATTTAAAACGAAGTGAGGATTATTCAAACTGAACATCATATAAGTATGTATATACCGTACGATTGAATCACTGTAATCTCTCAAATCGTCCAGCATTCCCAACCTACTTCACTTAATCATTTTCCACGGCACATTACGTAATGACGTGTACATCATCGGTGACATGTAGGTTAAACCAATTACGTTAATTGGAACACGTTTACACGAATCGAAATTCCCAAGAAGTTAACCCTTTAACACTCCGTGTTGCACCTGTGCATTTTAAATTTAATAGCTAACTTTTCTCATAAAGGATTCGTAGTTTCATGCGCAGTAGATCTAAATGTTTTCGATTGAGAAATACATGTATTCCTTTCAGAAATAAATAAAAAAAAAAAGGAATAAAGTTGGTTTGATTAATATCGATATTTTCGACTTCAAAGCAACAACGTAGTGTGCCTCACAAGTCTGTTTCATTCAGTTGACCAAATGATAAAAACTAAGGTAAAGAGAACAAATAAATAAAAATGGTAAAAAAGTTTTTATACTTAATTGTTATTTCGAAATCATATGAACGAATACACTATCGGCGAAAAGTAATGGGACCATTTCTGATTATTAAAGAAAGTGAAATATATTTTTCTACAGAGATTTGATAAAGGTAATGTGCTAAAACTAATTGGCAATGATTTGTATATGTACTTATTTCGTAACTTTTATTATATCGTAAACCGAATAATGAGTTACTGTTCCATCAATCATGAACTCAGCTCCCACACTTTTGCCTGGTAGTGTATAAGAGTCACTGTACACCATTAAACATCCGTCTCATAATTTAGAAATATTGATTCCAGGGTCTGAGTGTTAAAGGGTTAAATTACAGATTGTTCTCTAAATCCGTCTCATCCAAATTTCTCACCGTTCCACGATGACCGTGCGTTTATCCCAATAAAATTCATTTTCTTAATCCCAGAGACGAAGATCGTGGTCGCACACAATACAACATTACACTACCATTAGTATATTGGGCAAGACACGCTTTCTACAGCAATCCCGTCGAACCCATTAAACAAACATACAGAAAATTCCCGTTTCGCCCGCACGAAACGGTTCCCGCTGGCGATCAATCATGATCGCGTACTAAATCGTAGCCACCTTGAACCCACCCGATCCCAGCTCTTTCTCGTGTCTTACGCCGAAAACCACCACGGTCCCTCTCGATGACCGCATTTTACCAAGTCGAATCCACGCAGAACCCGCGACGAAGGCACGCCGATCGCGGGTTCTCTAATTACGGAGAGCCTTTCGAAGATAAACGATTTCCTCCTCGATCGAGCGCGTCGCTAATGGCCGCGGGACCTTCGGCAAATAAAAGTGATGATGAAAAAGCATCTGGGCGGATGAGATGAAGGAGGAGTAGGAAGTGAAGAAGGGAGAAGGAAAGATCGTTCGACAACAATGATGTTCACCGTTAATTTGAGCGAACGAGTGAATCGGCCGTTTATCGTTTTGTCGGTGTGAAGGCCGCGCACACAGCCGTAAAGTGTGTACACACAGACACGGAGCCATGCACAACACGTCTTCTGCGTGGAAAGAGAGGCGAGAGAGCCTGGTCCAGAGGGTTCAAGCTAACGGGACCGAAAAGCCGATCGTGAGCGCGCGCGCAACTCCGTGACTAGCCACGTTTCGCACACCTGTGTGAAACACGTATTCACACACGTGTGTGTGCGCGCGCGTGCGCCACACCGAGGAGGGAAAAAAGTTTTTACAGTGCCTGAAACGTGTCCGCGACCAACGTCACGGTGATATACGATACACACGGAACTACTGTGCCTGAGCGACGAGAGGTTCCGCCGACGCTGCTTTGGCTGGCTCTCGCCCTGGATCCAGGTGATTTCAACGCTTGTCTAGGGCATGACTCCCTCGATTCGGCGAGAGGTCTCGCGAGTCGACGTGTTTTTGTGACACAAGGGGATGAACCGATCTAAGTAAATATACAAGTAAGTAATCGGTACTCTTGTTTCGATACTTTTGGGTGAGATATATTCTTGGTATCGAGGAAAAGTAGATCGAATTGAGCGTGTAATCGTTATGAAGGGTAATGAATGTGAAGATGGTTGTCGTCCAGTTATATTACTTTGTTAATTAAATATATCTTGATAGATGTTCATTAATAAAGTATATCTTTATTAAAATCAGAGATGGGTAAGTTCATTATCTAGATAAAGAGTTTTGAATAACGAATAAGAGATAAAAATGTACTTTGTAGTTTTTAAACGTTCAAATGTAGGAATTCCTATTTTTATAACGAAATAATATTTCTTCCTGATCGAGTCGACATTTGGCAAGCAGTTATTTAATGCTACATTGTTCTTGTTCTCTTGAAGAATTGTTCCACACCCTAAGTTAAGGGGCGTCGAATGAAATATGTTCTGCCAATGTCTCTACGTTTGCCGAGTAACGCGTGCATTGTTAATTAACATTGTTTAATTTTGTTTCTTAACATTGTGGTTATGAAAAGGAATTCCAGTGGTTTGCTTAACAATTTCCTCGTCATTTCTTCCCCCTAGGTGTGTAATATTGTAAAGAATAAAAAATCATACGTGTAAAAATCGTGTTATTCCACTATATGATCCTTAATGGGTTAATAAATATTTTCATTCGTAACAACTATTAAAAACATCAAACAATATAATAAATATTAAGGAGTTTCCTGTTACAGCATTCTTATGGTTCAAGTACTCCCAATCGCACTTAAATGTACTATTTATCAAACATTTATCATTTATTAATTGCAACGCGCGTTGTGAATGGAAATGTCGTGCATAGTTCCCGACGAGATTCGCTGGCGTACGTTACTGTTAAAGATCCAATCGCTATTAGTCAAGGAAAATGTCAGCCGGAACGTTTTCATAGCTCGCGCGCACGTGTATGAGCGATCTATTGCGCAACGGTCCCGCTGCTCTGGGGCCGTAGGTCCGCGTTACAATGTTAAACGGCAAGTGTGACTCGGCTTTAGTCTCGAATTTATCAATCGGATATCTCGTAATGCAATACAAACGGGCCGACTCCGATTCTTCGCCACGTAAACGCCATAATTAACGTTTCATGACCGTCAGAACGGACATTAATTATACACTAGAAACGATATTCCCTTATTATTCTATCAGACAGTCGCGGCGTTCGGATATTTCCTAAGCGATAGTAGACAGACATGGGAAACCCTTAAATTCCAAACGACAGGTGTGTAATTAAAGCCTGCGAATGGAGCCGTCTAACAGGCTGATGTAAAATTATTATCAAAACATATGCAAATGCTTGACAATACATCTTGAAACATACTCAAAATCCTTCACGTGTAATGTACTAGAATTTACTATACACTGAATTTACTAGTAATTTACTACACTGTATATAGGTACTTTATTAGAAACATTTCCCAATTTATTTATATCAGTTCCTTCTTAGGAAGATGATTCTCTTTTCTGTTTACGTCTTTTTTCATATTATACGAATAAAATATCGTTTAAATATGGGCTGGTTGGAAATATAGTGTCATATTAGATACTTTACTCTAGCGGAAATAGTGTGAGACTATGATTCAAGAAAAATGTTTTAGATACATCGAATTGTTATATCTTAAAATCTTGAAGTAGAAGTGCTAGCCCATATTTAGACCGTTTCCTTTACTTATTTATTTAAAGTCTGATACGTGGAGTCAAATGTCATTGGGAACAACATTGGTATCTGTCAGAAATTCTTTCCAATTTATTTCTAGTAATTTTCTTTCGGCCAAACGAGAATTCTATTTATACAGAAAATTCTCTTCTTGATTAGTGTATCACCACAGGAATACCAATATTGTCGTTTAAATTGTAATACACGGATATATTTTTATCGACTCATTAAACGTGGAAATTTACGGTGTCGTTAGAATCTAAATTAGATACAATACTGAAACCCGTTTGTTATCCTTCGAATGAAATTAGGAGTCGCTTTCCGATGGAGCTATGAATCGAATCTCGTTTCTTTCTTTTTTTTTTTTGGCTCGTGGGTCAACGGCCAATTGATGGATCGTTCCTGTTCATTAAAATACAGGTATACGGGATGGTAATTCGACGTCGAAAGCCAACGTTTATGCGCATAATAATTATTAAACGAGACCTGATGAAATATACGTGGTCACGTTCGGATATACACTTGGTTCGCGATCGACCGAGAGAACGGTCGCAATTTATTCCACGATCAACGACAAAGTGTCTCCGTGTGGAAGACCGATTTATTCCAACAATTCTCTCTTTACAATTTCGATTAGTTACAGATTAGGAAGTGCTCGTCTTGTGTCTCTGTTCGGCTTCGATCACAAATGACATCTCGAAAGCATTCGTTTCCTGTACCAATCGTTTTGCATCGTGTGGCAAATGCCTAACGGTGTTTTGTTTTCAGTAATCGTAAATTTAACCACTACTACGAATTTTCTTTGTACGATTGAACCCCACAGAATGTACGTACACACATGGCTTATTATAATTGCAAAACAAAGAATGCGAGCTCATGTCATGTTTCGTGAGTTCTAAAGCAGTTTAGTGACCAAAGAGAAAACGAAATATGTAATATTTGCAATAATTTTCTTCAAACTCGGTTGTCATTCATATGTATTTATTTAATATCAGTAGCATAATAGATGAAGAGAAATTACTTGTTTCATTAAACTCGTAATTATGGTTTGAAAAGAAAATTAAAAAATTGTTCAACTTAGATGTAATAATTGCCATTTAATACTGCAAATAATTTCTGGTAACTGATTTCGTAACGGAATACAGAGTTTTTACCTTTCACGGAATAAAAAGTTTTGAAATCAGAGTAGACTGAAAATGATTAACTTGATTGATACGGTAACATACATTTCACGCGTTCCTTCAGTCACCCAAATTAATTTAACCCCGATATCCTTCTACTCGATATATTCCATCGTCTCAATGCTTCAAATACACCGTAAAATATTATCCTTTTGACAGGACCGTACAAGTGAGCGCTAATAAATCAATCCAATTAATGACTACGGGCATTGCACCATCTCCCGCTTTGCACTCTTCGAGACTGCTGATCAAAAAGATAGATCTACGCGGCTAGCAAATAGTGGATATTTATTATGTTACGTTGAAGTCGCACGTTGACGTCGACTAAGGACTCGAGTACTAAGAAAAGTTTAGCTTGAATAAAATAAAAACGAAAAGGAACTACGATTTAGAAAAAGTAAGTGATTTAACATTTTATTACCCGATAGACGGTAATATTTCATCCTAAACAGTTCGTAACAAAAACGATTCATCTAATCAAAATTTATATTTTAGTGAGGCAAGAAATTCTGCAATTCCATTAAAATTTAATAAATTCGCTTGATGGTCTTTTTTTTAACTCAATGTATTCAGAATGTTTGCTATCTACTTTGTATTGAACAAAAGGTTCGATAATACTATAAAAAACATAAGCAACTACTATTCAATATTACTAGACTGTGAATATTTATGCAAATATAAATTTTTAGAGAATATAATAATTTATAGACTCGTATTAAATAGAAGTACGTTCACTATGTTAAAAGTTCCATCAGATTCAATGTCTAATATGATCGAACTTTCTTAACTCTTTAGTACCAAGGGACCATATTCGAGAAGTAACGCCTACGAGAAACCTGAACTTTAAAATTATTTAGATTTAAATATACAAGATTCTTGACAATTCTTTTTACTGTTTTACTTTACACATTTTCATCACACGTACAAATGCCTTCCATTTAATTGTAGTTTATAAAACTACACAGAAGATAGGAGAATAAGAAAAGCAAAATCAGCAAGATCCCACTTCGGCACTAAAGGGTTAATCAGTTTACTATACTGACAAGGGAACATACAAAAATGACAATCACCGATTCAGATACAACTCTGTGAGGAAGTAGTTCTCATAAGAATATTCAACACATATTTTTGTAGCTGCTACCATCCACGTTGAACAGGTGAAAACAGCCCTCAAAGTTAGGGGTGTGAAATGCATACGATCGAGTATCTCGGAAATTACTAGAGATAGGGAAACTGTTTAAATGAAACTATTATATGTATTTTGATAAGGAATCCAGTTATATCATTATATTCCAGAACATTTCATTTGTTTAAATCATACACTTAAAAAACACCACTTTTTCTTAATTTTTCAATCCAAATGTTAATTCATTTTCGTGTACATTTGTATATAAAAACTATATATCCAAATATAAAATACAGATAAATAGAAACTCTGATTTTTGCAGCATCAAAAAGCTTTCCTCGCAATTTTGTACAAAACTACTTGAAATACGTATAAATCAAACAGACAGTAGGTAAACTGTTACGATTTTCATGTAATCATGTGAGTTCCATATTATACCTAAATGCATTAAATCCGTAGTCTGATTATTACAAAAGAAGGTCTTAACCGATTCGAGGAGTGCCCACAACCAGACAGATGTTGCAACCGGTACGAGAGTTAAACAAGGTTTCCGTGACCACTTCTCTGCACGCTGATCCCCGACATCCAACGTATTAATCTGATACCATGTCAATCTTCGAAAACAACATTGTTGCACCTGAACAATGCGTGCACGGAATTGCACACACGCCTGTACACACAAGGAACGCGATACCACCCGTTGTATCCCCGAACATCGACTGTAGCGGAGGCGAACTCAGGGCATAACGCGACCAGCATCAATTAGATCGTGTTATGTTAATGTTGGCCGCGTGTATGGATCGAAATGCACGCCGGCGTGGCACCCAATCATCTCGGTTGCGCCTATAGGATATCCCCGATCCTTGTAGGCGGTCGACAACTGTAACGCACTGTGGGCCGCAGGTTCAAAGCGAACGGCAGGTGCAACCGACGGCATGTGAACCTGTTAGGTGGAAGGAACGGGAACTGCCGCGAATATAATTGGGTCGCGTGATTTATACGAAGCCATACTTCGATCCAATCACACGAGACCTCTTTCTAAATGTTGCTCGAAAACGACAACATACTGCTGGAATCTTGGTCACGAGGTATATCTGAACTTCGAGTTCGCGGATGTTTATGTATTTATAACATTCTTTGGAAAATGAAATTAAATGAAGATATTAATGAAGTTTATGATAGTAAGATCTAAAAATAAAAATGAAACGGAATATTGAATTCTGAACTGAAGGCGTCTTTACGTCAGTAATAGCACATAAGGAGTTTTAAATTTTATTAAAATCTTCATTTTATTATCTTCTCCAAGTTAAAGGATGCTGTAAATTCATAAATATCCGCAGTCTAGTTATTATGAACGTAGTAAAGCCCCTAGTACAAAACATCTGCAGTCTGGTGATAATCTTTACGGAGTGATTGCGTATTTCATTTTTTTCTAATAGATGCATCAATATTTAACATAATACATCTCTGCATGGAGAGTATAAATATTCCATCAGAGAATATAAATATTCTACAAGTAAATTTGTATAAATATCTGTAGACTACTTGATGAATACCATTAGAAGAGATATAACCGAGATAATTTTTCACTTAATAATGGAGCTCACGTGACGTAACCAGCTATAAGAATCTTTAATTTATGAGAATCTTCGACATTTCTGCCGTCAATAGAAGTCTTCAGTCACCGAAGAACAGAAAGTTTCTATTTACTCAGGACAGTAGTGAAATATAGACGACAATATCGAAGAAATATTTAAGTTATTTTCTTCTACAGAAATGAACGTTTGATCTGACAAGTCATATTCCACTTGTTTTACTCGTTCTTTCAGCGAAGAAT
This sequence comes from Dufourea novaeangliae, assembly GCF_001272555.1. Classification (NCBI taxonomy): domain Eukaryota; kingdom Metazoa; phylum Arthropoda; class Insecta; order Hymenoptera; family Halictidae; genus Dufourea; species Dufourea novaeangliae. Next base: position 1,842,340 of record NW_015373942.1, on the reverse strand, counting down.
CATCCCCTCGGTCAATAATGTACACATATTGCACTATACTCTGTGTAAGATACCTTGTAATTTCAACGAACAATCACAAGTGAATCCTCTGTTGTTTGACAAGTTTGACGATGAATTAGCATTTAAACGACGAAACAGACGCGTCCTGTAATTGCACACGATGTCTCGTCGACGAGTTTAAACGGTTATCTCGGGACGAACAACATTACGCGCGACAATCTCACGTATCAAACAAAGGAGAAAGGTTATATGAGGATTTCGCAGTTGACTTTATTAACTCGATTCCTGAACTATCGTCGTCAGAATCGACGCGGGAGCGGCGTTCACGAACGTCATGATGTATATCGACAGAGGAGCGGGATGAGCAAAGTTCATGGCCGACGCTTTTTCCTTTAATCGTGATAACACGATCATCGTCGCGAAATGACATTAAAAGTTGTTAATAAGAATCCCCTCCCCACGTTCGTTACCGTATTAGACGGTCGTTGATTGAGCATCACGCGCGAAATTAATGGTGTGTATCGTTAATTGTTTAATTGAACGATGTTTATTAATTTCCTCGGCGCTGGCATTTCACTAATTAATTACGTGACCAACATCTGTGCGTTTCTCCAGTTGAATGATGATTCTGTTGAGTCGACGAAAGCGTTGACAATTATTTAATCATTAGCACATTCAGAAATTACCTGTATAGTTATGCGAGTTTATGTATTTCTTGGATTCACATTTAATATTGTACTTCTGATATATGTATTACGATGAGACACAAGTTCCTGTTTCACATACGAACAAAATATGTACTTGTACGTGGATTGTTAAATTTTAACTGTTTACAAACGGTTATTGCGATGAAGATTTACTGACAGTCTTTAATGTTGTGCATTGTAAACTTGAAATTTTCAGTTATGCTAGGAATGTGAATGAAACATGACAGATAAGGTAAGGTGCAAAAGATTCTAAATAACAGTAAAAATTATATATATTCTTCAAGTTTTGAAGACGTATAAAAATTATGATTTAACTTTAAAATTGTGATATAACAAAATCTGTATCACTGATTCACGTAGTTGAGGAAAAATCAATAATTCAACGAGAACGTCATTCAAGTATGTTGTCACGCTTAGAGGGTTGCAACAACACCAATAAACTGAAGGGAACTAAACAATATGATGACTTTGTTATCATTAATAGTTGTTCCATCAATTTTCTTTACTGAAATTAAATTAATTGTATTCTATCGATTAATGTACATATACATTTTAAGGTGAAATATTTCGTTCGATGACAACAACACCGTCAACAAAGTCATTCCAGTTAACAAATCATTGGTGAAACGTGATATGTACGGTGTACAACAACGTCGCGAAAAGAGTCGCGTGACAAGGAGTCCCTGACTTGTACCAATAAGTCAGTTGGTTCACCTGTGCGTGCTGTTCGATCGTGTATTAACGCCACCCCCACCTTCGTTTTATTCACCAATCTCTCCCCCGATAGAATTCAAAGTATGCGTGACTTCGATGATAAAGAGGACCGTCATAATTTTTCCATCGCGTGGCAAATTGTCGTGCGATCCTTTTTATTTCTTGTTTGTCGAACATTTTCAATATCGCAACGGAGAGACTGACGACGAAACCCCGTGCCAATAGATACATCTCGTGTGCTGCCGTGCTATTAAGACCTCTTCTGAGACACTGTCACGCGATTCTGTTGGCACGGAAGCAGAGACAAAATCAGGTGGTCTAATTGAATAATTTGTCTCTGCACGGAATATCGAATGAGTCTACAATTTTATAATCTGTAATGCAATCGAATTATAAACTGTTGATTAAGTTTCAGAATTTACCGATTGAGCTTGATTGAAAAATAAAGTAAAACAGTAGAATAGTATTTGTTATACCATGCGGATGTAATTTTCGATACCTTGACTAATTGGCGATTATTTGTTTTTACCAGTAATCTTCATTTAAGCTTATGCTCACAATTATTGGTAATAACACGATATTACTTGTTTACCATGATAATTTAGTGGGGATTGATAACTAGAAGATTATATCTTAGAAACCAGATGTATAATAGAATAATTAGAAAATAATAAGGTACGTAGAAGGCAGACTATATGTATTACACCACCGCGAATGTTCATTTTAAGTAGAAACAGTGTGTAATAGACAGACCAAAGACCAGTTATGTTCTCAAGGAAGTTCGGGTAAAAAATTTTCCAAACCGATTTCTTAGATATAAAATATCTCATTCTGCAAACCAACATTTTATACATATCCTCTATAACCACAGAAACATCTAGAATTTCAGTCTACTAAAAATCTTCAATTCAATATCATAATCACGTACAATACACACTTTTCATCGCAGAAGAAACTTCAAAAATTTCAGTCTACTAAACAAAAGGACACCAGCAGTCAGATTTCAATATCAGAATCACGTATAATACAAATTCCCTGCAACCGCGGAAAATTCCCGAATTCTTCGGTTTACTGAAACAAGAGAAAAGACACCAGCGATCGCAATTAAATACCACAATCGTGTACAATACAGAATGTATTGCAATGATGGGCAACCGAGCCCGCGTATTCGTATTCCTTGACCCTTCTCGCACATTTATAAAGATGAAAAATTCTACTAAATGTCCTAAAAGTTTCATTAAAAACGACTACCCGAAGTTAGGGCCCTCTCTTTGTTAGCAGGTGGTCACTACAATAATGATTGCGATACATTTGAATTGTATCAATATTTGGTATCGATACGTATTGATACCCAGAGTATCGATACACACATGTGTATCGGGAATAAAATATCGATATTATCGGTATCGATAGTTACAATTAAATTAGAAGTAATAAAAGAAATCGACCAATCGCAAACTTTATGGGAACCTTGCGATTGGTCAATTTTCCTTATGACCTGTTATGTTACGGCAAATGCAGCGATTGTATCGAAATTTCGATATTTATGGATTAAGTTATATCGTCACATTAAATATTGATACAAAATATCGATATTTAAATTGAAATGTATCGACATTCGAAATATCGATACTATATCGTCCATCACTACACTATTGTGGCACGTAGTGTCTAAAGGGTTAACGTCAGGGTCACGAGTAACCCACGTTCGTTATTCGTTTAGGGTTAACCGTTCTACTTATCCGCGACGATGACCTATCGTCGCCTCATTTTTCGTTCGATTGTTTCGATTAGCCTTGAACGGCGGCCATTGTTTTAGGTACCGCGAATCGACGTGTACCGATGCTCGACGAATTCTACATGCGGATACAACCGTTAACCTTTTGCCGTCCTACTTCGATTCAGCCGCCTTGTATCGAAGATGTGTACGCTCGAATATGACTCATAGATCCTCGACGAGAAATATGAAATATGAATTGTACGGTTCGCCGGAGGTCAGCCGCGGCGTGAGGTAAATTGCCGTGGCGCGGGGGGCCAATTCGTTAACACCTTGCCGGCTGCTGTTACGGGGCGAACGGTTTTTCGGATCTCATCCGTGATTCATCGTGTTTACGTTTATGTAAATGGAGTTTTTCCACTTTGTTTTGAAGAATAAAAACTTCATTAGGAAGATACGTACAAGTGAGTAAGAAAGAATTTGCATATACGCGCTTCTTTGCAGTAAATTTAGAAGTTGTTTATTCTATTTCCAGCTGTAACCAACGTGCAAGCAATGACTTGTTTTTATAATTATATATTTTTTGTCTTGTTTGATGTATTTACTGTAATGCAGCTCTGAGTGTGCAAATAATTTTTACTTTATGAGCTGTCTAGTCAATATTAACGATAGACGTGTAAATAGTGAAGTATATTATGATTGAACGGATGCATTTTATTAGACTAATCGATAAATAATCTACTGTTCGATGTGATAACTATTTAAAAGTAGTGTTGGAGAATCGTGATGAATGTTCTTGGAACAGCATAGACTGTCGATTTCTTTAATATTAAATTTTGAATTCGATAAAAAATAATGGATTACTTATCGATACACCTAATATTAATTTTTGGATGAAGTAGATTTGTTTCACCGTTTCAGTTCCAAAAACAATGCGTTCCGATAGTTTGTCAAAGGTTGTCATATTGATTTCAACCGACTTTTTGAATTGTTTTACTTTGGACAGTAGTTAAAAAAGTTTTAATTTATCGTGATTTCGTAGTGTTTACTGACTGATAAGCACACCTCTAAAAAAAATTGTTATAGTCATCGTGTGACGAAATTACATACCTACTCATTGAGTACTATGAATTACACAAATACAAATAGGATTATATAAAAGATATATACAGGATAGCAGTCAGTAATTATGCAATATACGAAAATAATATTACCCACATATTATGTTATCCTATGTAACGACGTTATAGCTTGCTACGCGCATGTTCTGTCTATTGACACATCGTTAACATAGTGCTACGCGTTTTCGTAAGCAAAATGCGCTAAGAATACGTTGACGCAACAGTACGTTCTTCTTACGTGTCTTGCTGCCCAAGGTGGAGACCTTGCGGGTCTACAATGCTTCATAAATTGTCAGCCGTGAATGGTAGCAGAATAATGACAGTCAACTGCTTCTGCCCTTATCTCGCCAACCAAGAGGTTCACTAACTTAAAGCACCACATGTATTACTATAAATCCATAGTCTATTAATAACATAATATCATTTCATCAGTGTCTAATTAGCATATTTTTTCAATCTTTCTTTTTATTGTACATAAAGAGTTTTGAATATGGAATAAGAATTAAAAAACTAATTTCCTACTGTTCGTTGAATAAACATACTAATAATTCATGTCATGACGGAATAAATGTTGTTTTTCGTAAACGGAGTCGTTAACTGCAATTTTGTAATTCATCACCGTTCTAAGATAAGTTACAATCATTGAAATTTAGCAGTACCAGACTGACATATGATATGCAGCAATCTAATAACATACGTGGTTCTTTCAAAAAGTTCTCGAAGTGGACTGGAGTGACAACTCATGGCGTGTTTCAACAGAATGTTTCTTTCAGTTGCCAATTTTACCCAAGAAATGAATATCAACATCACCCAAATATGAGCGACACCTAATTGAAATCTACGAGTAATTCCAGTGTCCCTTTAACTGTTACCTCAAAAGTTAAAGTAATCCTTATATACTTTAACAATTCAATTTATACAATAGATATCAGTTGAATTGTAAAATTACGGTTCTTTCTCCAGCACGATTTCACTATCACTTCCTACTTAGTGTTTGAACCTCAAATTGTACCTTCATGTTTCAATATTAATTTTCAAATATCAGACACTAGTATTACATATATCTTTTTGTTTATGTGTAAATCAGAGTCCCCACCGAGTAATAAAATTGTTTCCATACAATTCTTTACACGTTACGTTTTCATTAAGTAAAATAAATAAAGTGTCAGTGTTAGGGACATTGACTGTAATTCGGGACATTTACTCTGATTCGAATAAGTCAACGAAAAATTGCGTCACAGGTGTCGGCGCGGAAGCACAGAGAATGTTCCATCCTGAAAACTCCTCCGCCGTGGTCCTAGCTGTATACATACCCTACCGGTGAATTGAATGCTTGGGGCTGGCCGAAAGGCACCTGCGCGCATGTCAGCTCATACCCGTCGGCATGTTACGCAAAGTGGCTGCCTACGTTTCACCGCATTTATTTAAACATGAACTCTATCCGTCCCGTCGATTCGGTCCACGTTTGCACGTTCACAGAGACACGCCTTCAGTCTCTGTGTGTATATGCATGACCTGTGGTATATATACCACTGTGCACACTTAAATATTGTGCCGCTATAGACAACAGGGCGTGGAACCTGTTACCAGTTCCAAGTAGGCGGATTCGGCCTGGTCCACCGGGGATCGATCGAGACCTTTTCGACCACGGACACCTTGAGAAATTGTTTCACACCGCGTGGGCGATACGAACGTGATTCTGGTACTGAATTGCGGTCGCTGGTGTCTTTTTTCTTTTTGTTTTAATAAACCGAAGAATTGGGGTACTTTTTGCAATTTTAGATTGTGTATTGTATACATTTGTGGTATTCAATTGCGGTCGCTGGTGTCTTTTTTCTTCATGTTTCGGTAAACAGACGAATTTGGCAATTTTCCGCGGTTCTACAGAATTTTTACATTATCCAATTCTAATATTGAATTACAGATCTTGGTGTCCTGTTTTTAATTGACTGAAATTTCAGAAGTTTCTGCTGTTATAATAAATATCTGTTTTACGCGATTATAATATTCAATTGAAGATACTGGTAGTGCCTTTTTTTTTTTGACAAAAATTTGAGTCGTAGAATGACATATTTTGTATCCAAGAAATCTAATTGAAAAATTTGTCACGCGAACTGCCGTCCGAATATAACGGTTCTCGTCGCAGACCACTGTCGTTGCTTTTCGATCGGTCGTTCGGGGGTTAATAAGTCGCGGAAAGGTGAACTGGCGTTCGTAGCACACCGGTTTCGCCTCGTTGCGACTCGCTCGTGACTACGATCGTAGGCAGGGGTAAGTTGCAGGGTCATTAGAGGGCCGGTTAAATGCACGCCGGGGATCTAGCGATCGTTTGATAATGTGCCGTGGAACGATGCCTGGAATTTCGTGATAATATCCCGACGATCGAGCCGCGGCGACTTCTGCCTCATGGCTGTTCGCGCGGAACCATTTCGACGGAAGCATACGCTCGAATATTTTGCGTTCCTCCAGCTGTGATCGGATTTTTCATCGAGTCTAGCTGATGGAATCCAGTTGACACGATCTTGTCGAGTATGGTCTGTGTTTATTTGATTCAAGGCTGTGTCTACTGTTCATTCTGGTTCGATGGGACTTAGATGTACCATCAATTTTGCGAATGATTGTGTATTATTTAAGTTTACTTTCTGAATGTAAGGTCGTGCAACAAAATTTTTGTATTTCCTCTTGATTTGTGCACTTTTAGTGGATCATCGGTAAATGATTTCAGCTGTTAATAATGCAAGATGATTTGAAACAGTAGACGAAATATGATAGATTATTAATTTGCTCCTCTTTGCTCGTAACTTCAATAATAATTATGTTAAGTTGTCAATCAGGTGACTTCTACAACAAGAAGAAAGAATTGAAATTAGAAAATTCTAATATCCATTACAATTTAAACATGCAGCAGATTTTATGCAGTTATAGCTTGTACAATACTCCATCCTCAATACCCCACCACCATTCTTCCCTAAACCGAGACACCCAACATCGTTCCGTTAAAGGGTATCTAATATTCTACGCTTTCTTTTCCATGAGATGATCGTGCATCGCGATTCACAAAGAAATTAGACAAGTCATTTCCCTTGTCTGAAAACCGATCGCCATCAGGCAAGTCGTTACCCATTCTCCCCTTGGCAGTTCAAGGGATACAAATGCCGCATTCCAGTAAACGAACCATATCCTCTCTCTCCCTCTGTCCCTCTTTCCGCGGCGTTTCTTTCGGGTACCGTTTGCATACTTATTATTCGGATGCGTTGTCGGCTACTCGTCGACCCTTTGACGGCTCGGCTGAGAGGTAATTTCGGCCCCAGAAAACTTAGTAATTACTATGTAAATCGGTCGGTGAGAATATTAAGGTCGTAATATATGCGTCTTATTTCGTGCGCTCGTTACCGCGCGCCGCGACGTCGCCCGTTCGAAATTGTTTCGCGACGCAACGCCGCAATTTTCAACTTATCAGGGGTCCGGAGGACCCGTTTCGGGGACTTCTAATACACGAGGAACCACGGATAAGCGAATTCGCACGGCCGTTTCGTCGTGTTCGATTAACGCCAGAACTACCGACGATTAACGTACATTTATTCCAATGATAATATGATAAACTTTTGAAAACATACAAATTTATAAATTGACTAACTTCGTCACTCTCATATTTCAATAAAAGACGTGGAATATCTCAGAAAATACAGTGTTGTAGCATCTTAATCATCGCTATAAAAGTGTACTGACTAGTCTTTTTGACTGCTTTGGTAGTTCTAGTGTTAACCGCGTCGCGTTAATCGATCGTCTCGTTCCACACGCTTGTCCCGGCGCTCGCGCGTCGCAGCGCTTATTCTTTCGTCTGACACGCTAATACGGAGCCGACGCAAATTTCGTGGAGGTGCGAATCCCGTGGTATATTAGCGAAACCGAATTGGTCCGTCCGTTCGGCTATGGGTTGGACCGTGTACCTTGGGTAAATTTTAACCTTTGCATTTGCTGCTCGGATGTACCTATTCTGCAGACCTGGGAACATCTCAAATGATATTATTTGACATATTCAATGATTACTCGAATAATATTCTTTAAATATTATTTCAAATAACATATTATTTTATTTTCTGAATATTTGAAATAATTCTTAGCAATAATTGTGATATTGTTCTTCGAAATTGTATCAGGTGATTAGGTCTGACTTTGATTTATTGACATTTTTCTGAAGAGTAACATCCCTCTTCCATCTTCCACACTAGTGGAAGGATTATTTTCTTTCGCGACAATATAAGTTCTAAATATGAGTTGCTATTAAGCTGTTTCATAGAGATAGATATAAATTCCTCCATACTGGTTTTGCAACTGTGACTTCGTATGTTTATAATTCAAGATGGTTACTATCGATTCGATTGGGTACATGTATACAACAAAAGATCCCCACCCTATTAAGAATAATTTTGTGCAGATGTATTCCTAGAAATGAGATAGTAGTAATAGTAAGATTGTTTAGGAGAAGTTTATAGATAAATGTGTAAAGTTTACGAGGGACCTGCTTAAATTAACTTTTGATTTACTGAAAGTTCGTATCGTATTGATTTTGCTAATTCTATAATGTCTACCCTTAAATTCTATATCTTTTAGTATTAAAAACATTGCGTAGTACAAGCAGCCTGTGAACCATCATCTTAAGAATTTTTATGGAAAGCCTTTCAGCTAATACACGAATAACTGTTCTGAAAAATCGATTTTGGTGGACCCATAAGTGTCTTTTAATTTTTGCTTTTAGCTACTTGCCTTTCGCAATATATTCCGATATAATCGTCATTTCTTTTTAATACGAAACGGTAATTGATTGTGACTATCTTAATGCGTTTCGAGATAGCAAAGAAATTCTGTTTCCTCGATACGGTTGGCTAATTAGAAGTGTATGTATAATGAAATGTTAAGTGACAGAGATAAGAGGAATTCGAATGGTTTATTCGTGCAACGTGAAATAACGAATATTCATAAGGATCAATGTCTGTCATGGAATTCACATATCACGGTATTATAGCCAATTAATGACCAATTTGCAATTTCTGTTATCGCCATTTTATTCAAATTTCATTGTGCCCTAATCGCTCTGAATATGTTTCACATAAATTATATTGCTACACCGTGTATTCGTTTGCTGAATACAACTTAATATGGACATTTGACTCGTGTATTATACGTCACGGAAATTAAGTGCATAAGGAGTTTTGTTTTACTTGCTCTTAAAATGTTCCGGAAGTGATCATTTTTCAGATGTATGTTCGTACTCGATTCTTTTAAATAAAAATATAGAATTTAGATGACGTTGAGTCATTTATACCGTCCGAAATAATTAGAAAATAAAGGAAATAAAGGAGTGATATTTTAGTAAAATATATATTATAAATTCTTCAAAATATTGTACGTTTCCAATGGTTAGCAATAGAACTAGTGTATATCTTTCCTGCCTAATTTTCACTTCGTTATTTCTAATAATAGACACACATTCTTCAAAAATTACTAATAGCATGTTATCCAATATTCGATTCATTCGGTTTAAATAAAATCAACGTAGATTTTTAGCTGGATCCAACTAAAGTCTATATAAAATTCGTAAGAATTGATAAGAAAATAATAAAGTATGTAGAAAACAGACAATATCACACCATCATGAATGTTCGTTACAAGTAGAAACAGAGAGTAATAGACAGACACAATATACTGATATTGTTGATCGGTGTATGAACTGTCATATTCCGAAGAAAACTGGTACGAAAAAATGTTGAAAAATTGAATTGGAACTGAACTGAAATAGAGTTCAAGGAACACGGATTCGAACTGACCAATTGCTCTATGCCTAGAAGCTGGAGGAACGCGAAAACTCGGGCGATTCGCGTTTCAGCAGTGGTAGAGTGGAGAATGCGCTCGCTCGCGTAACAAAACGGATACAGTAGCTGCGGTGTAACCGTCACTCCCGGATGGCGAAGAAACGAACAACCAAAAAAAACTTTTATGGTACTGTTACCTACGTTTATTATCTTCCGCTCCGTAGACAACATGCATACTTCAGAGACTTGAAGCTGCATTTAGCCGATGATCACGAAGCCAGCTGTTATTCCTCAGGTGAATACGATTTTGTGTGAGAGGAACTGTGAATTAGAAACGCGTATCGCGTTTCTTTTACTGTAATTACCCTTTAGTATTCTTAACGATCCATTCCCACGGGGGAAAACGGTTCTACATCGAAAGTACTTGTGTTTTTACACATCGAGTGCAATTAAAATACTTTGTGTTGTTTTTTAAATATACTTTTGTTGTTAGCTGTTTCAACTGTTCCAGGTCAATCAATGGTTTCCGTTGTTTAATTCAAATTGAATAATTACAACCAAAATTAGTAGACATAAAAAAATAGACGTTAAAGTTAACATCAGATCTAACACATTTTCTGTTTTATTCTTGTCATACTAAAATGCTTAAGAAAAAGAAAATTCAATCTCAACATCTGTCTTTAGAAATCATTTCGAAAAATGTTATTTTGCGTAAAGTTCCGCAGCCTAGAAATCTTTCGATTAGAAACAAATTGATTAGCTGTAACCAACGATCTTATACCTACGTTTATGGAGGCTATACTACTTTGACCCTTCATTGAGCGCTAAGAAACTATAGAAATACTATGAAAATTGATATTGACCAGCTTCCTAAAAATTTAACTAACAGAATAAATAATAAATTTGAAAAGAGTGAAAATAGATGTTCCAAGGTAACACCGATTTAAGACCCACGATGTTCCCTTATTTGAAGTAACTATTATATCTGCTAACTCCTATTAAAATACTACTACATTAATCTACTATTATACCACTCCCACTTAAACAGTACCACATTTCACAACGTACAGCGAATATTTACTCAAACAACCTACACCAAAATCGAAGTAGGTGTACCCGTACCAAAAGTGGTACAAAACAATCCACCAAGCAAACAGAATTTCCCAAAACACCGATAGCTTTTTACCCGCAAAGTCCCAAGGATGCACAATTCAAACGATCCTGAAGAGATCCCCGCTCAAGATAGTATCCTGTCGATAAATTCTCCACACCAGCTTACGACGTCATCCAGCAGCAGCGTTAAGTCGCGATGGGAAACACGGATTCCCGTAAAGAGAGCTTCGGCATAATTTCGCAAATCCTTCCGTCGCCGGAGAAAAGCCCCACGAAGCCCCAGGCCCGTGGATTTTTTTTTTTTTCGTTTCTTTCGACGATCGCGACACCTGGGTACCAGTAGAAGTCTTTTAACGAGTTCTCCACGCCTCGCCCGCCCGTTTCTACTGTCCCTCGTGGGAGGGCAATAAAGATCTGGATTAAAGCCGGTCCCAGACGGCGCGCACCGTGCAAACGCATAAACATATATACAGGGTGTCCCAAAATAGCGTCGACTCCCGGAACTGACGGTTCCTGATACGATTTGAAACAACTTTTTCCTTAGCCAAAATGTTATCCGAGGCTTTGTTAACGAGATATTAACGAAAAACCTCGACCAATCAGGGCGCGAGTCTGCCGGCCGAGTTTCCGCGGTAGGGTTGGTTACCAATCGCAGCGCGTTGCTAACGCTACCACGCTCGCGCTTTGATTGGTCGAGGTTTTTCGTTAATATCTCGTTAACAAAGCCTCGGATAACATTTTTGCTAAGGAAAACATTGTTTCAAATCATCCCAGGAAACCCTCATTTCCGGGAGTCGAGCTATTTTGGAACACCCTGTATACAGTAAGAGGCAAAACTATGTATACTTCTGTAGTATCCTACTATTGTAACATCATAGCAGTATTACAGTTGGATATGATTTTCTTAACATTTTCGGGGTGAATAGGCAGCCAAAAAATTCGAAAGAAAGAAACTCGAAGATATAACCAAAAAATTTCCTAAGTATCGTTAAATATAGCGAATGTCTTGTTATGATTTGGGTTAGTATGGCAACCTCCGGTGTAGAACAGATGATTTTTATTCATAGTACCTACTATGGACAAATTTGGATATTTAAATATTTTAAAATCAAATTCAGCTGCGAGTGCATTGATGAGTCTTTTAATGAGATCGCAACCAAAAATATACAGCAAAGGTGGTTGAACATTGTTTGGTGGCAAACACTTTCAATCAGTTATGTCCTCCTCCACGGTCTCCAGATCTCAATGTAATAGAGCATCGATACGAAATATTAGATTTTAAATTCAGAGAAATAAATATGAATGAATCCCATACTTTTAAAGTGTATACTCACTTTTGACTCTCACTGTATGTATACGCGAGAGGGCGAGGCCCCGCGGTCGTCTCGATGGGGACTCAATAAACGGCCGCCACGGGGCTCACGGGCAAATTTATCCGTGTAACGGCCGTTTTACTCACACAGCCACCGACTGTATATTATTACATCGTGGCACGCCTAGGCAGCCGCCGCCCGGTGGCTCCCGGGTCTCTCCCTTCTTGTTATACCTTCGCTTATCCGCTGCCTCCTTTCACCTACCGCGGAAGCTGACAGATAAGGGAGTACGGGGTGGTGTTCCGTTGGATTAGAAACAGGTTCGAGCTTCGTATTTCGCGGCTGTGGGCGCAACAGCGGCCTTTAAAACGCGCGCGATCGCCCCGTGAATGGGACTGTGTACGGACGATCGCGTTGATTCAGATCGCGGTTTCTTTTTTTCGTTCGCTTCGCTTCCGCTACGCTCTTCGCGGGATTAGTTTTCTGCGAAATGGTGCGAAGCATCTGCGTACGTTCGATCGTTGTTTAACCCCTTGTCCTATAACATCCAGTCAGACCCGTGTTGATGATTTAAAAATTAATTCATCAAAGAAGAATATTATTCGGTTTTATTTAAGTTGAAGGGAAATGCCACGTTCCGGCATTAATATTTAACTTTTATAGTAAAAATACAGTTGCGATTAGTAGAACATTCCTTTTGTTTCTGGGAAATTATCGACAACAATGCAATCCTGGCAGACGTTAAGAAAATCGTAGGCCAAGGGGTTAACTACTTCACTCTACTACACACAACTACGTCACATATTACGTCTTTCATCTCCTTTATATCTGTTTTATTCTGTGACTGGACAAAGTGGAATAAGGTACTATGCGAAAGACCGCCACATACTACGATGATTCGCTAAAAAAACTACGATTATCACATGAATATTACATGAACCCATCATCTTCCGAAGCCCCCAATTGTTGTCATGAACAAATAACATCTCTTTCACGAAACACTATCTATCAGAAAAGGAGATCCGACTTAAACGTCCAGAATTTTTTATGGTGAAAGTATCAAACTATAAACTACCATAATCGAAGAATAAAAACGTATCGAACTCTTGTAAAACTTTCAGAAAACAATTTACATAATCGATCATTTCGCGAAGTAATCATATACTACTGAAAGTTCGAATCTTGTCGTGATTTGCAATGCAGGAGATGAGAACATAAAAAAAAATTCGAGCCCGTTAGCAAGCCATTTTGTCACCTACACGTTCCTTAATACCTATAGAATAAGGAATAAAAAATCCGCTCGTTTCCGGCAAATTGGATGCCAGGTGAGAATGTCGTTACAGCACCTGTAATCTTCATAATCGCTCGTAATTTACACGCGAACGAACGATCACTCAAGGTAATTTGCGTACGATTCGTGCGAATAGTTTAACGCCGTTCCAGACGTTGCCGTGGTCGACCGTTTATATTCAATTTCATTGTTGCAATATTTCCACGGAAGAACGCGTTAACTACCTCGTCGAAAGGATCTTCTAATAACTCAATTCTCTATACGCGACGGAAGAAATCAATAGGAGACGCTATCACTTGATTAAATTGCTTCAACATCCAAGGAAACCAATATTTACTGGACACAAAATAATAAAAATAAAAAAAGGTAAAGCGACGTTGTAAGAAATATTATTTATATATGATTGATTGGAAATAATTAAACGATCATCGTCTATATCTATTATATAGTAATTCTATGATTAATCGATAGATGTATCGTTAACACGTTACTGCCGTATATAAACAAATTCTATATGTTTTGCAAAGTATTTTCGATATGCTCAAACAACAATTAAATTCCCATCAATCTAAGCTTGCAGCGGTACTTACTGCTCAATCGTTTAGCTTTGTCTCTTTTTGTTTTCATCATAAAAATATAAACGGTTTAAAAGCAAATTAAATGACCGTCAAATCACATTGCTCTCTATAATCGCGTTATGTGAACCCAGTTACAGGATTATATGGAGAGAACACTAGTTAATTCGATTATGATTTTTACGTCTATAGATAGGTTTTAAGATCCTTTTAAGCCTCGTACACCGAATCCTGGGTCATTTTGATCCGCCTGTTGTGACAGTCGACTGTCGAGACATCGGATCCTGTTACAGTAATACAATCACTTTATCTTTGTTAGATTCATTTGAAAATAAGCCTTCTTGAGAAATAGTACATTCAAAAGTGAATGTAAAACTTTATTCTGTAGCATATTCAGGGTCTTAAAAGAGAAAGGTCTAAAACTTAGGGTCCAAAATTTAGTGTCTTATACATTGCGTGGCATAACTATAAAACCACTCAAAAATTTTCAATCCTTATATATTGTAGTCCAAACAAAAACAAACCACTTTGTTCTAGGGAATGTAATCTATCCTTCTCGTTGGAAACATTATTGCATAATACGATTTTAGACGTGGCATACTTGGTTTGTTTGTATTTTAACCATAATACATAAGAATTGAATATTTTAGGGTGGTTTTGTAGTTATGTCACGCAGTGTAGTACTGAGCGAGAAAAGTAAAAAATGTCTAATCAACATAGGTCCCAAAATCAATCCTTTCAGTGTGAAATTAACTTCCACATTTTTGAGCTCTAACAATAGGATCCTTCTTTTGACACCGTGTATATGGTATCAGGATAATTACTATAGGTGAGAATTTGTTGCCCACGCATTTTTAATGACAATTTTTTCTTACCTTTCAAATTATTACCAAGGAAGAATTTCCAAGGAAACATTACTCCAAACAATATGTTACAAATTCAATTCCCTTTTATTCCCTTCAACTTCCTAGTCATCAAAAATTCAAAATCCCAATTTGCAACTAGCGTCATGTTTATTGCTGGGTTGTGGTTTTTGCGGATTGAACCAGTTCGAAGATCAAAGTACGTGCTGAACGCGAATCATCAGCAACGCCATCGAATCGTCTGTTGCAATTCATTTTTTTCTGACCTAAAAGCAATGTCGAGTTTTTTTTATTCCACTCCAGCGGGTTCGGAAATTACCTGGTCGGAAGCTAACGAAGGGACACGAGAAGTTCGACCACAGACTCTAACCAAGGTGTGCACTCCCTGCAACAATGTGCAACAACCAGAGGAGTGCCAAGTGAGGAAAAACAAGCGGAAGCGTGCAATTTCTCTGATCGATGATTGCTTGGCCCAACGTTATCGTAACGATACAGGGCTACCTCGACAGTCCGGAAATCGTGCACGCATCGGCCAACCGAGCCGGGATTATCATTCACCAAGAATTTTAACAGCTACCTTCGGGAGCCAGCGAACAATATATCAGACGTCGCGGCCTGCGCGTACGAGCATCGCGCATGCCTATCATTATCTAAGACGCCACACCGTTTGATTTATATCTGGCCTTTTGACTACCGTGGCTCGCGCGCCGCTCGGAATTTTCCCGTGAAAATCCGTTGTCTCTTTCTATCTATCTATCTATCTATCTATCTATCTATCTATCTCCCCTCTCTCTCTCTCTCTCTCTCTCTCTCTCTCTCTCTTTCTGGAGGGAAAATACTTCGATCGTCGTGGACACGATGACTGACGAGTAAACGTGGAATTTCCTATAAGCGTCAGACGCGTGCACTCTGCGATTGAAGAGGAAGCTCGTCGGACGTGCTAGGTCGAAGACAATGGAACGGAATGAGAAACGGATACAGGTCGCGATACATTCATAAGAAACAGACGCTTATAGGGAATTCCATTTTAACCCTTTTGTTCCCACTATAGCCACTTGGTAATGTATTTTAAATTAGAAAATGAAGTATCGTAAATATATACAATAAGGCAGCCACCTCTCTGATAGCACATGACGCCTTGAAGACGGCTTAAGGGCGTATTAGACCTAAAATAGCCGTAAAATGGGCGTCTTTATGTGGCATGACAACACATTTCTTAATATGTTGTCAAGGGCATCAGCCTGAGTAATATTGTGAAGGTTTTAGGTGGGGATCGCTGTTTGTAAGCATGTTATTATCAGAAAAAGTTTGGTATTGTACTTTAGTAGTGTTAATAAGTAAAATGACCGATGACCTTGACGTATGTTGTCTAGGTCATCTTATTGAGTGACATTGATAAAGTTTCTTCACAACTAAAACCTTTGCAACAGTATTTAGGGTGACGACCTTGATAATGTATTGAAAAATTATTGAAATCAGAGGTGGCTCCCTTATTTGTAAATATTTAACTAAATTATTAGTATCATGTATTTTTTCATATATGTGAGTATATGTATAATAATTTCTTCTAGTCTTGTATAGTTGGTATGACACAAATTTGAATGTGGATTTAATAGCTTATCGGTGGAGTGAGACATTATTTGTGCTTTGTTTTTTTTATTTGATGGAATTCAAGTGTTGAGCACTGTTACAAACACTTAATTATAAAATTATAAATTCTTTCAAATATTTCAAGAGGGTTTATTGATCAAAGATATGAAAAATTTGGTTTTGCTGGTTATAATAATATTATAATGGGAATTATTGTAGATAAAATTGCCAAATGGCAACGAATGAAAAATGGCATTAGATGGATTCAAAATGTTAAAATGTTCTTGTGAATCATTTATATGCCATCTAGTATATGCGAAAGTACAACAAAATATTCGTTTGGTAAATTTTAAACAATTTAGGAATGAAAGGGTTAACGAAATGGTATATGTCTCGTAGAGTTGTATGAAATATTACGGATTAATCAGCGTTTTCTTGGATCGTCCCTGAGAACGTGAATAATTTATGACTCTAAATTTTAATAAATGGACAGGTAAATGTGCTTAATATCTTCATGTTTGAGTGAGATTTAGAGAGGGGAAGGATTAAATTTATAGAAGTTGCGAAAGGATTTAGGCTGACTTGAAATTGAGGATTTTTAAATGTGTTTCGGGATATTTGTAGGGAAGTAGGTGAAGGTAGATGAGAAAACTGTTTATAAGAAAACTTTGCCGTTAGAATAGAATGTATAGAGAAGGTGAAACGTAAATAAATTGTTTACCATGTATGAGAAAGTAATTAAAAAGTTTTGTTTTGAATCTTTGATCTCGTTGGATAAATGTCATCCAACACCTACTTCTGCATCCTTGTTATACTTACTTTTATCATCCTTCTGTGATAAATATTTCTTGTCTTTAATATGAAATTCACTGGTACGTGATTTGGCCAAACAAATATGGCACAAACTTTTGTGAACAAATTTATGAGTCACTATATATAAACAAATGCTCCGTGTGCAATTCAATGAGTTTACCTTACAAATATTCCAATTATCTCCCTGTGCTGTAGATTATTTAATTGCAAATCGAAACCTCATGTGTCTACACAATAGAATAACTTTCTCATATTTATACTTGCTATAACAATAGTATCTATAACGAATCGTACATAATTGAGTTCGAATCACAAGACCTCATTATCCCGACCGAATTCCCCTGAACCCAACACTACAAAGCAATTAATATGAAATAACCATTATCGACTGACCGCACGGCTAACTGTAAACAGCACCGAAAGTATGAGTTAAGTGTATTTAGTTTCCTCGCCTGACAGGGGATTACAGTTTCCGTAGGGAGGAATAACTAAACCTAATAACAACGCGCGCCTCCACCTCCTCCCAAATGAAGAAGATCGAACGACGTGAGAGTCAGGAATGAAAACCACGTGTTCCTACCTAACCAACCTCGTTCCCCCTCACCCTTGTGTGTGTGTGTGTGTGTGTGTGTGTGCCACGTGAAAGGCAGGGACGCCAGCCTCACCTTTAACCGTTCGTATAACTTTATAACGGCGATTACCAACGAGCGTCGAAACTGTCCGCCGGGGATCTTCACGATGATCAAACCGCGAGTTTACTGTTTTCCCCTCTACGATCGAGGGTGTACATTATCGTTAGAAGTTCACCGAATACTCACGAATGCCCCTTAACACCGCGTCGATGAACTCGAATCGATTAACAGAGGAATCGATGCGACGAGAGTGACACGACTATGTAGGCGTAAAAAAAAACAGAGAATGGCCCGTTTGAGAATTTACGACGTTCCAGGAAAGATTGACTTTCCATGGGCGGAACTTCATGGAAAATTGAACCCTTCTGAACTCTGGAGATTATTACGTGAATACTTGGACGATCTTGGATTTTATGTCCTTTTAAATTACTTCAGTTACTCGGAGGGGTTCAGGTGTCTTCGAGTGTAATTTCGTGTTTTTAAAGAATTCAGGCGCGTTAATGTTAGTCGGTTAGGTAAACACTGCAGTGGGAGATTATTGATTCTTGAAAAGATATTCGGAGACACAGATCGAGCCATAGGATTTAATAAACTTTCAGGAATGCTTGAAATTTAATATTTGATGTTTCGTAAAAATTATAGCTTTCCATGCCGTTATGAATGGCTATTTACTTTGACAGTTAGCAATTCCCTAAAACAATATCGTAAAAACGGAGGAAAGCTGTTTTCCTTCATAGACTCGCTGCCAGTCTCGTTATCTAAGGAGTGAAATTTCAATCACGAGAAATAACTTTTCAAACAGTGATAAAACATAACTAAGAAATTTTCTAATATTCCCTTGTAAATAATGGAATAGTATCAGAGGAATCTTGGAATCTCGAATCAATCCGAAGATCCGAACTCACATGTTGAAATCAACCCCTTAATGGTTCAGGGAGTACACGATCCAACAGCAGACAGAGCAAAGAACTACAAGCTGTCCTTCTGAATAGACACGTTGTCACTGCCACTTTCTAAAGTAGTAAATTTCGAAAGCTAGAGACGTATTCTTCGAAGACGCAGAAGAAATGGGACTTCGTGTACACGTCGATGGCGAACGGTAATATCGAAGGATGTAGTCGCGGGAGAAAGAATCGGTGCCAGAAACGATCGTGGATGATTTTTAATCGGCGATCGACTGGAAATACGGTTAATGGAATCCCTGGATGCTGTTCTATGGATCCTGGAATCGGCATCGGAGCAAGCGTGCACATTGGATCGGACGCACGGAACGCGACGTCGACACATTACGGAATTGTGTGTAAATAAATTGTCCCGTAATCTCTAGAATCCCCGATCGTCGGATGATGTTAAGCTATTACCCGTTCCGGTGTTTCCTCGAAGGCG
This sequence comes from Dufourea novaeangliae, assembly GCF_001272555.1. NCBI lineage: Eukaryota > Metazoa > Arthropoda > Insecta > Hymenoptera > Halictidae > Dufourea > Dufourea novaeangliae. The sequence continues at coordinate 1,822,692 of NW_015373942.1, read as the reverse complement.
ATTCCTCGATCTGAACACGTACGACTACACGCGAATAGACTTTTTATAGCCTTTTCACAGCGTTGTTTACTCTGCAGAGCACATTCCTTTTTATTATTCCGGAGATTTTTATGTATGAAAAATTGATTCGTAAGTTTGTATGTTTAATAACTGAATAGAGAATAGTAGATAAATGGTGGATGACATAAATATCATTGAATATTTGATGTTTGGTGTGTGTGTGTGTGTGTGATCAGCAGCAATTGAATAAAAACTTCAGGCCTGAATATCTTGGAAACCATTTTAATTCAATTTACTGTGAGAGTTATTGTCGATACGTTATATATCATTTGATGTTATAAAAGCTTGTAATTTCAATCTGATTTTCCTTTTGTTCATTTATTACCTTGTTTGACAAGCTTTAGAATCATTAAGTAATATTTGCGTGTCTGCAGTGTGATTCTAGTCTAAATGATTAATGTTACTTTTGATAGATGGTAGTGTAGTCAAGGAAATTATTACTAGAAATCTGTAACAACGATTATTGAGAAATGACACGAGGCCTTAAAATAGATTATTACCACAATTCTAAATCGTTTATGCAAACTTGGATTAGTTTCGAAGCTGAACTAATGAATATTAGGTACATATCGAGAATCGATGCAGTGACTCACACATTCGTTCACATACTTTGAAAATTATTATTGAATGTGCAAATTGTCATAAAATTCTTATTTCTATATCTCTGTTATACCTAGTTTTATCATCCTGTTGTGATAAAAATTTTACACAGATAGCATTTGTTTATTAACAAGTAGAAAGGAAATCTAAACGGACTTTCTTTGACGCACTTTTAAAACGAGTATTGCACAGGTGCAAGAGTTCAAAGGGTTAAATACTTCTCTGGATTCGAGTCCATCCATTCAAAAAGAACTACTACTCTAACCTCAAAACTAACATTCACAGAAACTGTCCATTCAGTTTGTTATCTTCCGTTCGTAATTCGAACCTTCCACAAAACAAATTCACCCAATTCTCTTTCCAAGGAGCAGACACGCGGTTCCCCGACCTAACCTCAAAAATCCGATTCAACCGTGAAAGGACCGAGAAGATCCGCATGAGAAAGAGAGAGACGGGTCTCCGTCACGGGGAAACGCGGTTAATGGGATCTCTAATGGTGTTCGACGGTTCGTGGGGACCGGCGTCGTGTCGGTTACCGGTGGTCAGGAGATGCCAGGACATCGCGTCTCGTCGGATCTCAGGATCGCGCGTAGATTTTTCCTGAAACCCGTTTCGTGACCTCGTGTGTGCACGGACTCCATCGTATCCTACGACGATCCTGCCTACGCGCGCGCCACTGGACCGTGTCCCCGTTTTCGAGCGAACGACGACGGTCGACGATCGTAAAACCCAGGGGAACGGGTTAGAGGATGGATCCAGAAGGCACCCTATAAGATCTTGTATCTCGAGCGCGAACGCGCTACAGCGATGTTACCTTGCCGCAATTAGGCCGCTTCGTACAGTGCCGCGGTTATCCGATCAAGATAATAAATTTCCGATCATCGTTTCGGAGCAACAGGGACGCGGGACGCTCGATCCAGCCGCTGATTAGTCCTGTCACGGCTGTATCTTCTACCCGCGCGGAGAGAACCGACTACGGGGATCCTTGATCTTGCCCCCTGAAGCTCCACGATCAAGGATGAGCGACCGAGGCTACTACTCTGGTCCCAAATGGTGAAAATCTTGCCAAAATGCGAAGACGTTCTTTGAATTTTATAAAATTTGTTATACCGAGGATTTCGATGTCGTTGATTATGAATGTGCAATCAAAATTTGAAAAAAGAAAGTGGCAGCAGACAAAGGCGGGGATACCTGAATCCGTACACCGCGCACTCTACAACTTTCTTGGCATGGCCTGGTCATAGTTGTAGAGTGCGCGAATAGGAAGAAATAAATTTTACAGAGAAAAGATCACAGAATAGGGACCTATTTTTTGGCAATTTTTTCATACTTGAACCGGGGGTAAAATTTGAAACGTAAGGGTATTTTTCATATTTTTTTTTATTGCAAAAGTAACAGGACGAACGAAACTAAAAGTTATTTAAGAAGGACCGTATGTTAACAAGGTATTTTATGGGCGATTTGAAATTTCCTTCAAGAGGTACGACGCCATCGTGGAACAGCAGCGAATAAAAATGGAATTTTAGAGGAGCCGAGATTTACCGCCTTGTCGTTTCGCAACTACTTCCTCGACGGAGCTGCTAGAGCCTCCCTTCGGTATTGTCGTGTTATGAGAGACTTTAGTTGCACCGACGATGCAGTAAACCGAAGAATATTGTTTTCGATTTTTCCACGAGCATTGTTGCGTTCAGGGGATATATTTAATGGATACTTAGAGGGCCCAGTTCCGTATTGGTTTTACGGCGGCAATTAGAAGGTTGTAGCCTCGTAGAAATGAGTACTAATGTTCGAGCACGTGGCACATGGCAGCGGAAAGATCATATTGGCTCGTAGAGTCTAGGACCTAGACTAACAGGCAATTTGTTCGACGAGATTTAAGTTTCGATTGATGGAACACCTTTAACATTTCACGAACGAAAATAACGGCTGGATAGAATGGAGAAATTGTACGGTCGTGATTGCTGTCGTTATTCGTCGAACGTACCTGAGATTTCGAACTTCGAAGATCTCTATCGCCGCGACGTTTATCTGGCGCGGATCGACGAAATCAACTGAAAGACGTTAATCGAATCAAGATGGCTCCTATAACAGGGGGGGGCTTCCTGGGCCGTAAGGATGACGCAGCTAATAGCTTCGTTTTATTATACTACGGGATCGAGAACAGCACACCTGATTTGTTGTCGTCGTGCGCGACAGAGCCAGCCGAATACGTTCACGACAGTGAAACAGGTATAAAACGCGCGTGGGCGGACACTTCAACCGACAGCTGCTCTTTCACTTGCCACGTGAGAATTTAGTTTCTACGCAATGTAGTCTGAGACCCGTCCGCCGAAGAGGGCCCACGGAGTATGGTTTAAAAGAGGATAAATGTCACTGAAACGTTGCCCACGACGGTGGTGCGCTTCTCAAGTTTCCCCCGTGGCATTCGATATTCAACTTTCGCATCATTCGAATCGCTTCGGGAAGTGAATGGGAATAGCGCGGCGGAACGAATGTGTGCCTGGGGTTGTTAACTTAGGGCTGTCTAGCTTTCTCGGTAAATGCCTATTCGTGAATCATCGGATGACTTAACGGTAGAAGACCAGGATAGATCCAGGTGACCTATTTATAACTTAAATATGAGGCATAAAGAATTCGTGGAACTTGCAAAGTATTTTTTAAGGTATTGTAAGTTGAGGTAACTTTGTCCAAAGTCAGAAAATCATCATTTTCGATTTGGTAGCTCATTTGTAGGTAGTTTTATGTGAAATACCTTTTCACGTAAAAATCAACTTAATTTAAAAATTAGCAGAACTGCATAATTGAAAACGATCATTTTTTGCCTTGGGACAATGTTACCCTGACTGAGTCAATGTACTTCAACAAACAATACTATTTGGATCGTCTGCACGGTGATGAAAAAATATTTCAGTACTTTAAGGGTAGATAGTACTTGCGAACTGGAGAAAAAAGCCTCCAAAAACTATGTCTATCATTCGGAAAATATTAATTTTTCGACCCATATCGCACACTTTTCCTCCATTTGATGAATGCTATCTATCCTCAAAGTCCTAAACCCATTTTTCTGGTACCACCCTGTATACCGTCTCCTGTGACTGTGTTTAATTATTTTATATTAACAGAAACCTGTTTTCTATCTATCCCCCTCCCTAAACAATCCTTTCAATCCCCAAAACTGGAATACAATACTACTCTTTCAGAGTTAAACCATCCCCTAAAAACTCTAACAAGACAAATCGTCTGCAAAAGCAGAATTTAACTCTCCTCGTGTCCTGTTAACAAGATCAAACCAAATAGTAACAATGTGTTCCTAAAAAAAAAAAAAAAAGAAACCAGTGAAACTCACGTCGTCCCTATCATCATGAAGATCGTCATCGGCGCTCTCGTCGAGAACGAAGCCCACGTCGTTGTTGTTCCTCGTCAGTGACGGCAGTTTCCTGGGCGTAAGCTCGTCGCCGTCCGTGTCTCTCTTACGCTTGCCGTCCCTGTGTTCGTTCAGCGTGGTCTCGTGCTCGTCCAACATGTCGGTGACCATCAGTTCCGACTCGACGCTCGTCGGGGACACGACTTCGTCCAGAGGTGACATCGTCGTCCTGTCGGCATCACCAGCCTCGAGCACGGACATGATGAGCCACTTTTACCGGGGCAGATGCCTCCTCTCGATCACGATCACCAGAATTCGCGGACAGTTCAGTCCCGTCCGCGACGGGACACCGTGTGTCGGTTGCCTAGAGATGGCAACGCACCACCACTGTTCAAGTGAGTACGAATAGAGGTTCATAGAGTCTTTTTCGTTCGGTACACCAGTCCCTTTAGTGTCAGTGGTACAATATTCCGATATCACTAATACCTGCCTCTTCCACGTGCCTTATTAGTATACACTTTCTCTTTTCAGTCTCCACGCGGTGAACAAAGCGTCGACGTTGACATTCAATAAGAACCGTGTTTATAAATCGTGGATCATCGTACGGTTCATTTTCGTGTGGATCATCGGTACTTTTTTCACTCACGTTCGACCAGTCTAGAGACAATAGATGGTAATATAACGGTCCACGTCATCGTTAAAACGGTACACACATCCAATCTCCAAAACGAGCCTGATCCGTTCCTCCTTTCGGTGCAAACGAAACGAACGAACGGGTGGTACGGGAACACCTGTTGCCGAACACACGCGTGGAAGTTCCGAAAAGTTTTAGTCACTCGAACCCTCGACACGATCATACAAGGGGCACGATGCTTTCAGGTTGGTCGAGCGAGATTCGTTTCAACAAGTTGTCTGGCGAGCGTCGAGGAGTGCAATTGAAGTGTCACGCGCTGGGAGCTAGTGCACGTGGAGGATCCTGTCCCAGTCTAGAATTATTCAATTACAGTAGATTCGAACGTCGTGTCGCACGTGAATCGCCTGTCATCAATTCATTCCAACTCTAATATGCCCGAGACAGACGACTCGCCTGAATCTAAAATCGAGTAATATGATTTGTCCGTGAAACAATCGTTTTTTTTATCACCGTAGCTTCGTAGCTAGATGTGAAACGATCGCGTCTACGCGAGCATTAAAGTCTCCCGGTTTTCAGCGGTTGCCGCTTTGCTGACCGATGACGCGCAGGAAAGAAGAGGAGGTTGAATCGTTTCTTTTTACGGCCCGATCCGTTCTGACTTAATAACGCTGGAGTTGCCTCCGGTTGTAACTAAATTCCGCCAAATTACACTGTAACCTGGTACCGAACGATGCGATCAACGTTGTTGTACTCGTCGTGTCATACCGCTCCGGGTCGGCCCCTTCTCGACGCTCAAGAAATTACACCGGGTGTCGATCGATAACCATAATTCCGTGTGATACAAGCATTAAACTAAAAAAGCGCGCAATTTTCACGGCTGACGCAATCGTTCCCTCGTAATCGTTTGCACTGGGGAATGCCGGTCGAACAGTTCGAACACTCACGGGACGAACGCACGAGGAATCTTAAGCCGTCGATTAGAGAGGGGAGGGGTTTCGATCGGCTTGAAAAGGACCAGTTGAACACCGCGAAGCTGAACACGCGCGCTCGGAAGGCTCTGAAACGACGCGCAGAAAAAACCTCGGCCGGTCGCGAATAGTCACGTGGCGAGCTCGTTTGTAACATACGCTCGTTGCGCCGGTTTGCTACCGTTCTCACATTCAGCCCGGTCGCTCGACTCGGCCTGATTTCACCGTGGAATCGAGTCCCGGGCGGCTATCGTTAACGAGATTGCACCGATCGATTCGCGTACACTTCCTGCCGGCATGACGGGTTTGGAATTCTTGTTGCCAGGTCGCTCGACGTATTGTATTCGTTCATTCGATCCTGCGGTTTAAATCATCTGGACCAACAACAATATCAATCCTCTTTTCTTCTATCAATCGCATTCTATACACCATTACATAGTGTATCTTCGAAAACAGTCACTGATTCTCTTTTTCTCTCGATCGTAACGGAACGTTACTTCGTTTTCTCGTCACGTTGCACATTCACCGATCCCGTCCTCCATTCATTCATATCTCCAGATCCTCCAAGTCCCACGGCGAGGAGGATCGGATTGTACCCGAAAAAGGTCCCTCGCTTCTATCCTCAAGTCGATTCCTTTTCGCCGTCAGAAGGATTATATAAAAAACCTCTTCCTTTTTTTTACCTTCTCTGCTCGAAACTCCACACGTACACGCGCGCACAAACACGGGGCCAAGTTTCCCGTCAGCGGAAATACCGCCCAGCCGGTCCCAGAGGTTACGCAACTACCGGATCAACGTCTACGCAGGTAACATCCCCGGGGGCGTTAGGATGTCCATACCCCGGCACCGGAAGAACGAACGGATCCCTCGGGGCTGTACGATCGGTGTTGACGTTCCGCACAACCGATGATCGGGTTGGTCTCGTAGTCACGTGGCCGAGAGCACCGGTGTCACGTGGGGGCGAAGGGGAAGGTCGGGGCAAGGACGGTCACACACGTGGGTCGGTGAGTAGGGGAAACGTGTAGGATGTGGTGCTGCGCGGTGTTACGGGGAGCGCGTCGTCGGTTTCGGAAAAGTTCACCCGTGAAAAAAACAAAAAATGGTAGGAGTTTTGGTGGCTTTCGATGCACGGTACAGAGAAGAGCGCGTGTATATTGGTCGAAGGTCGACGAGGACCGATCGCGCGACACCGCGTTGCCGCGCGCGCCTCTCGAGAATGGCCTAGAGGCGAAAAGAGGAAAGGATCACCTCGAGTGGCGCCGCCCGCGGCAGGAGGGGGCAAATCTCTCCTGGGCTGTGGAGAGCAAGTGTTCGCGGGTCCGATATGCCCCGATGGACCACCACCACCACTTGTATCCTCTTGACCACCACCACCACCACCACCATCACCACCACGGCCATCATCGTCCACCACCACCGGCGCTACCGCAGCCGATGCCATCGGTATCACCATCACCGCCAGGCTTCGTCCACATTCACGAACACCGTCCGCCGATACCAGCTGTCCCCTGGACTGTCCCTTTCTCTCTCGTAGGATTCTTAAACAGTTCTCTCTTGCTCTCTCGGAACTGTCCACTCCCGCGGTCCCACTCCTCGTCACGCGGCAATAGCGTTGTCTTCGTTCGACTTAGGCCAGGATCGGACCCCACGTTTGCCGCCTCTATGTCTCGGTATCCACACTGTCTGTCCACCGTCCGAGACGTATCGATGATATCCGGCCAGGTAAACAGTCGGGAGTACGATTTAATACTGTACCCCTTTCGATGGACTTGAGTTTCTGTTCCTCTCTGTTAGGGTCTCTCTATTCTCCAGCTGATTATCCTGGTACCCCAAAACGCATTGCGTCTCACTTTCAGTAAATGGTTTTGCAATTGCACTGGATGTTGCGTTTTTAATCTTTACGCGAGTGTATTCAGGACGTCTTAAGACAATTTAGACGTGTTTCAACACTTCGGAATAATTCAGTTGAGTTAAATACCCTCTAGCCGAAAGATGATCGTTTCCAGTATCTTCTATCAGATCGATAACTATACTCTGTAAGCCCACAAGACAAGTTCGAATAGAACCCGAATTTATGAGACCCGAGTTTAATTGTTTCCAAGTGCTCAATTCATCACAGACGTAGATTCCACATACTACCACATACTCAAGTCCATATAAATAGACTGTTTATCCGCGGAGCAGACCAGTGTATATGCGTCGAACGTAACAGCACTTCCGCTACTGACCGGTTCATCATCGTAAATCTTCGCGTGCAGTTAACAATTACTTTGTCCAGTCGGTTAGCCCCGGTGTTATTGAACCGTTAATTCAATTACCGACGATTGATTAGCTCCACTTGAAAATCTACCGGTGTATTAATGTACTGGGAGTCTACTGGAATCTCTTTATCAGCGGACGGAACGGCAAGTTCTATACGGAACAAATATTTCCAATTAGTACGGTCGGTACCGATGAGATTGCTACGATCATCCTCCGTCACGGAAATCGTTAGCTCGATTTCAACGGTTTACGCGATCGCGTATAGGTATGTGTATATGACAGCTGGCATCGACACCTTGATTATCCTTCCCGGATCGTTAGTTCACGTCGTTGCCAGACGACGGTTGGATCGCGGCGTGTTCTCTGAACGTTCTCGCGACGATTCGATCAACTGGTAGATCGCGGCTGGACCGGTCTACCATTCTCTCTTCCTCGTTCCACCGTCGGTCTCTCTGTCCTTCTCGACTGGCTACCTTCGTTTGCGCTGGCTACTCTTCCAATTAGCATCCCGTAAGTAGAGCTGCGCGCACCGGGTTTACTTCGCTTCTACGGCTCGGATTACATCGTGCTTGCGATCCGTGCACGATGAATCGAGCGAGAAGCATCGTGTAAAAGAGGACACCAGCGACCAGTGAAGATATTCACGGCAGAGGGAAGTGACTTTGGCCTTTCATTCAGTACTTTTTACTTTCCACTTCTGTCATTTATAATATTTTGTGACAATATTTGTGAGATGGGTTTCATAATTTTTTTTGTATTAAGTGTACCAATAATAAATTCATTAGATTGTGTCAAATTCAGTGCTTATTTTCGAGGTGAAGTAAATCCTCGGTGAGGGTTCGAAGTCTCCTCGGCACTGACAAGGAAAGGTCCCCGAGTGTAACGCTGATTTTTTAATAACTGTTTAGCACTGTGGTAGAGTTTGGAATTCTGAACCTAATGAGATTTGTTTCAATCGTATGTGGCCATTAGTTTATGAAATATTTAATGTTCAGTCCCGGAAGCCTTTGAACACTCATCGAGGATTTACTGTAGTCAGAATCCTATGCTTTTTCGGTGATATTTGGCCTTGTTCTACAATGTTCGAGGTCGTTCTCAATGAAGAAAAGGGTAGAAAGATGTTTTAAATTTAATTTGTGTAACCATTTTATGAAAAACAGATAATTACTTATTAGTGAACCTAATAGAATTTATTCTTCTCTGGTTAACGTAATTTGAATTATGATTTTCAGCGAATGGAAAAGATGGTTTCTTAATGACTTATGTAGTAGATGTTCATGGCTTTATGGATATACAGAATTAATTGAATATAAAAGAGATTAAAAATCCAGTATATGAAAATAAAGACAGACGTTAGTTGGTAAGCTTCACCACAGAAATTTGAAATCTCATTTTACAATCTTTCAACGTGAATGTTGCACTTAAGGGTTCATTTACTGCCAAAAAAATTAATTTTATGTTTCACATCATTAGCTTCTAAATATAAAGTATCCACGATCTTAAATATTTTGAATGTCCATATAAACTAAATTGCTTTTTAAGTGGTTATTAATTTATAAGAAAATTCATAAATTTTTCACATTATCAGCATCTAAATATAGAATATCCACGATCTTAGATATTTCGAATTTTCACGTAAACTAAACGTGTTTTATAATTTTGAAAAATGTTTGACGAACCTCGAATCGCATCCCGGCGAATTCTTGACGTAACGAGTGGAATCGCTGTGCGTAATCGCAATGGCGTCGGCACTCGATTGACCGGTTTGACATCGGGAGAACAAACACGTTTTGTATTAAGTCTTACGATAGAGCGACTCGATTTTTTCGAGCTCAATGACGCGCGGGTCCGATATAGCGATTGAACGAATACGGTGAAATATTTATAAGTCATTCTTTGACTTAAGAATAATTCATTCCCGGTAAAAACGAGAAAAAAAAATGGAGTCTCGTTAATAACTATAATTGTATTCATTATCTTGCTCCGGGCACTTGTTTTATGTTTTTTGTGTAAGTTTTTCTTTCATTTAGATAAAGCTTGACCAAACAGGATATAAAAAATTCATTAGAAACAGCTCGTAAAGACGTGGATGTATTGTGCATTACTGTTTTAACAATGTAACACCATCGGCTCGAGGAATAATTTAAAATTACATTTAGACATTCGGCGGTATCGCTTATCGTAAAAGCGTCGCACGAGATATGATTTAGAAATTGGTTAATTTGGTACTTCGACGATGTAGGTGGTAGAATAGGTCTCGACACATCTGGATTATAAACATTTTTTGAAAGTAAATATTTTTTGGAATCGTGTAACTTTTTCGAAATTAACAGTATTCAAACAGAAAGTACTTTACCCATAGACAACAATTGACCATTAAGCCCACCATCAAAGATAATTTAAAAGATTATAAAAACAAAGCAAGAACTAATCAGTTATTTAAAGCATATCAACATACACGATCATTTGTGGATGCAAATCATCATGTTATTAATGGTGTCCCTAATAACCCAATACATTGGTTAATGCGACTATAAATAACAGAGGGCGAAAAAAGTGTATCGTTTTATCTATATATCTCTCTCGTAATGTGCAAAATGTTTTTCAAGTAATGGTTATGACTTAACTACAGAATTTGTATGCAAATACAGATTTTTATGAAGTAATTTATAGAGAACGAACTCAAATAGAATGATATTTATTTTATTAAAGACTCTATAAGGTTCCAAGTAATGTGAAAACTTTATTACAAATTATTGAACTTTTTAATGAAATAAATGCATCAAATCTTCCGTTCAGTTATGACGTTACATGTACGCCAGTGATGAAAAGTTTGTGCCAATGTGGATTGCACCTACAATGATGAACCATCACCATCACGTTTAAGGGGTTAAAGTTGTACCTATCCTGGACTGTGGATACGTTTCCGAACAACGCCCGAACACCGAGCGAAAATGTCGATGTCCTGTGACAAGATCGCATATAGGGGAACATTCCTCCATACGTTAACCCAAATATGAGCACCAGCGAACGTGAAATAAGTCGCTCATTAAGAAAGAATGCCTCCGCTGAAACGGTTCGCGGCCGGTGTATAATTTAAACCGCAATAAACTCGCTTAGAACACACTGCTCGCTCTGTTACTCCATGTTCCACGCCGTTACCGTGATTCATACACCCCGTAAAAACTAACAAACCAACGAGGCAGTAACCGCTTCGAACCACAGATTTATGGGAGAATAATTGATCTGTAATCGATCCCAGATTATATCTCGCTCGAAACGATTAAATGTCTACGACTGCGTATGTCGATCGAACATTTTGCGTGTGTCCATTTGTAAAAATTGTCATTTCTTGAAAAAACGTACCAACATATCATTAATTATCCAAAATTCAAGTAATCTTTTCTATACTATCTTTAATCTACTAAACTGTATTTTCTACTGCTTCAGTGGTCAGTAAATTTGAGTAGAAAATAATTTAACGAAACCACCTTATTCATAAGGAACATTATTCCTTGATTGTTCTTAATACACAGGGCATAAGGAACTGCTTAACGCAAACCAGAAAATAAATAAAATTTGTACAAAATATGCAATCCCTCATCCAAACCATGATTAACAACAATAAAAAATGGCATCTTCAAGAAGACCACTGCCCGTAGTCTACCAAGACATGACCTAGTCGTAATCTCAAGAGTAGACCACACGAAGTTCACTCACCAATATCTCCTCAATAAAGTAGAACCCCCAACAACCGAACTGTGCAAAGTTTACCTGACAGTGGAGCACATCATCACTCATTGCAGAAGATACACCACCGATATGCAACAATTCAACGTAAGAACCACCTTGAAGGATAATCTAAAGGAGAATGAATCGATCCAAAACCTACTACACTACCTAAAACATACCAAACTGTACAATAAACTGTAAACATAAACTTTGAGTCGCTAATAACCCATACAAGTAGTTGATCCGATGTTAAATAATCGATTAAAAACAAATTGTTTTTACGTATTGTCAAAATAATTTCAATACTTTACTAAAATGCTATAGTCTTCTCGAATACGTCACGAATCCTGATTCTACTACTTTTCTGGTCCATTTTAATAACAGTTTGCCGAGACAGTGGGCGTTTCCGAGATACGCTGTCTTCGTTATCAAAGCGTTCGGTATCAGTCTGAAACGAGTGAAAATATTCAGGTCAGATGAATAGCAACCGGCAACATCGGACTTCGGATCTGAAGCTTCCAAAGGAGGCTGGTCCCTCCGGCATACCAAGACAGATCACCTCTCCCCCCCCCTTCCTACCACCGCTTTACGCGCACCTGTCCAGCCTCGACGGATGGTATTCTGATCTCGCTTCCTACAGAGAGGTCCGTTGTTCTTTTTTCTCAGATCGAACGTCTAAGTGATTCCATTACTCGAAAAAGTCTTCTTGGCAAGCAACCGTTCTATAAATTTGTTTTATTTTCTCTGCGCTAAATTTAGCAAAGAAATTTCAAAATTAGGCTACGTCATAGCGACAGTAACTTAAATATCGTCAATATATCGTTAAATAATTCATAGATGAGATCGAATTGTTAAAATAACTAGATTATACATATTTATGTATATCCCCATGTCTATAGATTATTGTGCAAAAACACTTAATCGAAGATAAGTAGATACAAGACATTCGTTTAATTCCAATAGAAACAGAAACTTTACTAGTTGCGTAATGCTTGAAATCTATTATGGAATTGTATCTATTTCTTATTATTATACTAGACTACGAATGTACACTATGTGATATAACTATAATACCACCATTCAATTTTTAATACTTATGCATTGTGATTAAAATAAAAACGAACCACTTTTTTCTATGGAATATAACAATTTCGGACACGACACACTTGGTTCGTTTTTATTTTAACGACAATACATGAGAACTGAATATTGTAGGGTGGTCTTATAATTATGCCACGCAGTATATAAGCAAATATAGATCTGCATGAACTGATTCATAGAAACTTGAATCAAACTACTCTAAACTCTGTCAAGTTCGAAACGAAACAAAAAACTCAAAACCTTCGTTAAATTGTATAATATATCGGTATGTGAAACACATAATACAATATAACAGAATATAGTACAATGTAAAATGTACAACAAATTAAAATTCAACATAAATCCCGACAAAAGTACCTCTTACCATTTCAAGTAATTGTAAAATAAGAAACTTCAAATCCGTCATTTTGACCAGTGTTAAATTTTCATATACACCAACTTTTAGCCAGCCAAATAAACTATAAATGCAATAAAATCCTCCGTATCTTTATCACGCTGCCAAGTGGTATCTCCCTGTTGAGTGGTTCACTAGAAAGACAAGGTAATGTAACAGAACCGTCGTCTGCCGGATTAATTTTTTATCCCGTGGCCCTAAATCGCAAGACGAGCACAGGCGACGCGACGTCTGACGTTATACGGCGAGGCCGCTCCGCGAGAAAATCGAGCGAAGATAAGCGGATACAGGTACACACAGAACGGGTGGGGAAGCGTATGGGACGCTGCCATTTGTACAACAATATATTATCCTGGGCCAGCATTGCGTCGTATCGTGGAGGCTGGATGGCCTTTACCATCAGGGATATTGTGCGGCACCCATACGTGGCCACATATTGTACGACACGGCCGCCGCTATCTGCATCCGGCAGAGACACCCTTACAAGAGGACGTGAAAATATGTTCCAAAGATTTCTCCGGGGAACGTCAATGCATCTCGGCGCCCCGTCGACAGTATTCACCAGATGCCCCGTATTATCGAGCAATCCTCCTCTAATCTGAAAAATGTATCTTCCTTGGCGTTTAGCAGCCGCGAAACCCTCTGTTGCCGAATACCATGTTCGCTGCCATCCAAACGTAATTGCGTTTTCTGACCTTTCTTTGATTCTTTGGTTTGAAGTGATTTATCAAGATAGAAAAGTAAATAAAAAAATTTGAGTTACAGTTATTCTCAAGACAGACGGTGACGAAGATATTACCATCAAAGGTTAGGTTTATTATGCAGGGGATGATTGACTGATCTGGGCACGATACGGGGGTCTTGGGACAGCTATCCTACTATACGTCTCTTATTATTCGCTAGCTATCTATAATTTTGACACTGGAAAGACTATAAATAATAGTGCTACATTACGTTACATCTTTACCCCTCATATTCTCTAACTTCTAAGAATTTATACAATTGCAAAACTGTAAATTAAATGACACCACTGTAGTTATATAAGCATCAATCACCTACAAATGTTTCCTCCATCATCCAAACGTTCAATTAGGTTCAACACTATGTTCGTTATCGGTGGATACTTCTAAACGGCTGCGTTTAGAAACGATCGCGAACGAGACCGGTGGAGGCGACAGGAAACAATTTCGACGAGCAATGGCAGACATGAACGCGAACACCGATTATCAGAAATTACTTACGCCAATCGCGTGTATCGCTGGATGAAACGTTACGATCGCGAGCCATGTCTGACCATTTCTGTTTCGCTCCTTATCCGTGCCTCGGCCAATGATAATGGTATATAGGCGTGGCCTACGGGAGATTTGTTATTACAATCACGTCTGGCGACCACGCGATTAGACTCGAATTCCCCGTGTCGCTTCTAAGCAAGCCGCACGATTCTTGCGGAATCGAGCCGATTGGCCGTTACGATTTTCTAACCGGTCATTGTTGCCGTTTTGTTCCATGATCGATGGAAAATTCCCTTCTATAGGTTTCGATCAGTCTCTCAGAAATATCGATTTCACGATAATTCGTCGTTGAAAGTTTGTTTTTGAATCGAGACATTTTTATAGATATCGAGTGAATCTCTCAATGTTAAAGCTAACATCAGATCTAATACATTTTCTTTCCTATGCCTACCATAATAAAATCCTTAAGAAATGGAAGAACATTCAATCTTCACATTTGCCTTCACAAATCACTTTGAAACATGTTATTTTGCATAAAGTTCCGCAATCTCGTTATGACATTCATTCGTCATAGCATTGTGACTAATAATAAAAATTGTTTCCGATAGCATTCGTTCGTTGTAGCATACCTCATTGTATTAAAATGCAATAGAATCTAAAAATATTTCGAAGAATAAATAAAAAAAAAATGAAAAATTTACAAGTTAACCGTTTTCTCCCCAATCAATAAATTAAAAGTATAAAAAAGTGTGATCTTGAAGGATCAGTGTAACGAATACCGCGAACAGGTTAAAGTCTGCCTAAAGTTGAACGATCGAAGGCGACGGCATCGTCTGTGGAATTTTTAATTCCGCCCAGTTGGGACGCCAAGTTTCGCGATGTTTGTTCCCTAAGTAAATTCTACGCCGGTAATTACGATCATTCCGTCGATTTTACGATCGTCACACTTTAGTTTTAGTATACACGCGTTGGCGCTCGGAACGAATGGAGTTTCATCGAATCGCTTTAACGACTGGAAAGATTCGATCTTCGCTGTTCGGCTAATCGATAGGCTTGGGATGTCGACAGGATGGATATGAAACAGGTACGGCCGCATCCGCGTGTTCCGTTATATCCATTCTTCCACCATTTTCTTTTTGGCGCTTGTACACGTAATAGAGTACAGTTTATAGCTTATGAGTGGGACACAGAGGCGTTAATGAAGGAGAGATTTTTTCTTTTTTTTCATCGGCGGATTTATTCCCCACTAATCGGTAAGAGTGGTTGCAACAATGAACGCACAAACGATGTCGTGGGCTAGTTGGAATGAAGAAGACGCGATTGGCTCGCAATGTTTAGGTTGCTACTCTCGATAGAATCTACGATAAATTACGCGAAATTGTCATCGAGTAACTACGGGGTCTGTCAGAAAACTAATTAGACTGACAACGTAGGAATTTGTAATATCAACTTATCCAGAAATTAGCCTCTTCAAGGTAGTTCCTTTGGGAAGACTAAAACCGCTGGAGACGTTGTTCCCACTTCTAGAAACAGTGATGGAAGCCCTCGACTTTCAGTTATCCGAACTTTCTGCATGTTGTTCACGACCC
Organism: Dufourea novaeangliae; assembly: GCF_001272555.1. Taxonomy (NCBI): domain Eukaryota; kingdom Metazoa; phylum Arthropoda; class Insecta; order Hymenoptera; family Halictidae; genus Dufourea; species Dufourea novaeangliae. The sequence goes on along the minus strand of NW_015373942.1, from coordinate 1,806,756 downwards.
TTGAGATGGATTTTGATTTTTGGGAATAGGGAGAAGTCAGATGAACTCAGATAGAGGTGTAAGGGAACTGTGGACCACAAGAATACTGCTTATTGGGCAAAACTGGTTCACAGAGAATTATATAAACATTTGTTCTTGAATGCTTGGAAACGCTATCAATTACACTGCACTGTTTCCTGTGATTCCACAGCCCCCAAATTCCACTAGATCTAAGTTCATGTGGCTTTTTCCTGTTCTCAAAAATCGAAGCCCATCTCAAGGGTCGTTATCTTGGAACTGTGGACGACATCCAAAAGATTGTGTTAAACTAACTGAAAGCAGTTCCAATTGTAGAGATTCAGCACTGTTTTCAGAAGTGGAAACAATGTCTCCGATGGTGTATGAATTCCCAAGAAAATTATTTTAACACTTTGACTGCCATGTCACTCAACTATGGATTACATCCACATTGCAAAAAGGCTGGAATGTTTAAATAAGTACCGTCACAAAATTCTTGTATATAATTAATATCGCAGTATAATTTAAAACAAGACCAACAACTAAACTTATATATTTTCGACGATTTATGACTTAAAAAACAAAATAAAGCGTGTCTGGCTACACACGGAATTTTTCACTTTGGCAATCACGTGTTAAATTGTATGGTTTAAATGTATTACATCTATTTAACAATTATTATTAAAGAAGTGTCTTGTGATTTTTAACACAAGTATGATATACATATACAAGAACAATAAACTCTCAGATATTTAGTTTTTCTTTCAAAAATAGGAATCTTGTACAATTCCTGACGCAAAAAAAAAGAAAGTAAACAGAAACATTGGCATTTAGAGTCTGTTAATGAAAATGTATAATATCAAGGAAAATGATAAAAATTTTTGATTTGTAGACTTTACAATACAAACTTCTACTCTATTAATCTCGTTACTTTCCTATCTAACGTCTGGTATATGCTTCACATTTCTACTTACAACAAGATACAAATATGTGTTATGCATATACATCGCCTGAAATTATCCGAACCGGTGTTCTATCTACTATTAACAGTCTCGTTGTAGAACATCTTCAAAAATCATCCGATATAGCATTCGTGGTCTGAACGTCGTCTCCTTAGCTGCGGACGTATGCGCAACACGTTCCTTTATAAAACCCGTAAATACATATACTCGTTGCAAACGATCGTCTTTCCCCTTTGTTCACCGTTGCAATAAGAGAAACGATCGCCTGGGCGATCGATGCTCGGGATCGAGGGGAAGCAAAAGAAACAGAGGGAATAGAGAAAAGGAAAACGAGCCCGCGCATTCGATTCTACTCGGCCATTAGGGCACACAGCCATCTTTCGAGGCCCATTCCGCGGCCGGTTCACTTGTGGTTTCACGATCGAGAGGTAGGTGGTGTATCTTCTCGATCAGCGTCTCGTTGCCACGATATCGTATTCACGGTATCCTCATCGATCCACGTTGTTATAACTTATTCAGCCGCGCGCGTGAACACGTAATCTTCCGTCCCAAATCGACCGCCAGAGTCCGATTTTGCGAATAGATCGCGTGGCGCGTCCCTTCGATCGTGATCCTCTTCAGGTGTGTATCCATTTGTGTATCAATGTGGACAGGCAAACGTTGCACCATTGCGTATGAAAATGTAATACAAAAATACGCCAACGGACCGATCGATTATTTGTCGGTTTTTCGTTGTCACGTCAACGGATATCGCGATGTTCGTTTCAACAACTTTGGGGTAGGGAGTTTGGTATAAGCCACAGTTGCCATGTGCAATTCACGCAATCATCCTTGAATGTTTTTTGTTAGTTACGCTACGTGCGTCGCGAAGATCGTGGAATACGAAATATTCTCGAAGAATCCGAATTAAAAAAAAAATATTTAAGTAATACTACACTTCTTGTTATTGGCTAGATTGTAGTCATACTATTTTCTGTACACAGTTATCTTGCCATTATAGTTTCCCTTCCTTCGAAAAATAATCGGCTAGTTACTCTCTAGTGTCTAGCAATCCAGACTTTACTATTATTACTATTTTGTTCTGCGTGCAATTCTGCTTAAGGGAAACAGTCATTGTACATTTCTCTGTTTTTATAGATTTGTGACACCCACCAACGCGGTGACTTTCTTTTTTTTTTTCATCAGTATATAATGTATGAAAATGTAGAAGGGCACTACTGATTCATGAGGTGAACTCATTGTAGTCACATAAGGAACTGATACTCTATTTCTCGTGACAGGTTTTATCCTCAATTTTATACGTATATGGATGCAGCGATGATACGCAACGGTGGTACGTAACAAATGGATACACACCTTTCCTGTTGGGATGTGGAGGAAAGCGCCACCGGCGACGTCATGGATGCACTGTGCTCTGATCCAGGGGAGATTTAAAGACGCACACGGTGTTTTTTTAATAGAGGAACAAGGGGGGGCTTGTTACTCGGTCGAGTTATGGGGTCGCGTTGCTGCACGAGAGAAATTCACGGTATCGTCATGGGAACTGGGTATCCTGACACGTGAAATGTTAGGATGACCTGTGAATTCCGGAACGGGATCTCGAACTTTGAAGGTGTGACAGGTGCAACGTGGTATGTTCGGGATTTTATGTAATTAGCTGACTGAGCTGCTTTAATTTTATATGGAATACCATTTTGGGTTACAGTATTAAAATGTAATGTGAAGACACCCGGAACAGAACAGGCAAAACTCTTAGGACTAATTAGAGCAGCTACCCCTGTTTTATGAATTGTGAATTCTCTACCTCTTGAACCTCATCCAAAAAACATTATTTATTGTTCCAAATTACCTCCACACTTAGATAAAAAAATTCAAAACCTAAATCAAGAATTTCAAAAAACGAAAAAAAAGTGAAACTAACCAATTTTCTATTATCCGCTAAAAAGAACCACGAGAACTCTCCAATTTTAATAATAAAATGCTATTGTTTAGGTATACACGAACTCGAACAACTGTTCATAAAAGTTAATTGGTTAAATATCAGGATGAAATTCTAAAAAATTCTTTCTTTGCACTATGCATACGAGGAACTGGTTCAAATTCTGGCAATGGTCTGAATATAGTTTAATTGAAGTACAGGGTCATAGGTTCTTTATCATAGCGGGAATAGTATGAAACTACGACCCAACAACAGAAGAAGCTTATTTCAAGTTCAAATCATAAAGTCTTAAATACATTAAAGTGTTACATCTTAAAAATTTTCAATCAATTTGGCAATAAGTACTAAGGTAAAAGTGCCAGCCAATATTTAGACCACCGCCTCTACTATTCGAATAAAATTGTGCCAAATTCAAATCCCAAATCTTCCGAATCTAAATCACATTGATCCACATACGAATAACCTAAGTTATAATGTCTGTACCAAACTTCCAATCGACAAATCCAAAGACCATGACCCAGCTAAGTACACGGAATCATTCGCCATTATTTTGTTTTTTCAGCTCGCGTATTTTTCCATCACGCGCGCGTTTCATTAACTCCGTCAGACATGGTAACAGGGTAACGATAATAAAGAAACGGTGTTTAAACGGTTCACCGGTAAAAAGCGTCGTCGGACAGGGATATCACGCTCGGGCGCTATCGAGTTTTATGGTCGTGCAAATTACGGTTCGCGGGTTTTCGCGTGTAAGCCATATAAAAAAGAAAAAAAAAACAACCCGGTTCTCGCTGGCTTTCTTCGTGTTTCTGGGCCGCGAGAGGTCGTGACAATATTCAGCTGACCGTTCAGTGAGATAAGTGACTCGTGTTACACACATACTTCGGGGTGTTCACTTTCGATGAACGCGCGAACTGGAGCGTGCCATCAGACACGCGACATCCTTGTATATTCGTAGAGATTTTTTAATGAATCGCGTAATTTCGCACAGTTAAAAAAATGTTAAAAATATCACAGCAACGAGAAGTACACCGAAAGACAGATTTAGCAAGAATAGTTAAGAAACGAAAGCATTTTGATGAATATTATATTTGTTACTCACGTTTATGCGTAATTAGTCTGCGGATGTTTATGGAAATGTGGAACTTTATAGATTAATTTTTCGAAACTGGACGGAAAGAAAGATTCAGTTGCCTTGTTAAGAATTTTAGCGGGTTCGAAATGAAAAGAAAACTTAAGTATACAGAACCGCTCAAAAGTATTCGTATTAGGAAAACACAAAGAACTTTCTATCCGTTACACTACCGGTCGTTTCTTTCTTCTTCATGATATTCCACACACTGCTCTTCGGTTTTTTTCGTTTATAGTAAATCATCGATGAGTATTCGAAGACTTCTCTTCACAGAGTATTCAGACGTCTTCAAACGCTCATCGATGATTCACTGTATTTGGAATATCACCGAGCGAATAACCTTCACCACGAAGAACACACACGACAGAACGTTTCTCAATTGAAATCACGACAACTTCTTCGGAGTTTTCAGCACGTTAGAGCGAATGTTGTTTCGCCAAGGGACGAACAAGAACTGATTATGGAAAAGGTGAATTTCGTATTTCAGAGTTTCATGGTAGGGGCATGGTTCTAAACAAAAAATGAAACGGAAAATATTTCTCTAGTACCTTATGGTTAACGAGTGGCTGAGGGCTATAAAATATATACCTGAGTCTGAACATTATCATAAACTCCGAAGTTCATACCATTCGAATAATTCTGAGTGGTTCTGTACATTCTGAAACTTGACCATGTCCAATTTTCAGCTTTCAACAATCGGACATGCTATAAATGCATAAAAACCTCAGTCTACAAATACTTAATGTATGCGAATATGGTACATCTTTTTATGTTTTTACAGAAAAAAGAGAATACATTTCGTGTATTTTATTTAAAGAAGTAGTAATAAATAATCCTCCCCAAAAAATAAAAATTAAAAATTTCAATATTTACAATTTAATTTTAAATTTAATATTATAATTTACAATTTTATTTTCTTTAATAAAAATGATAAAATTTACCTAAAAATTCAAACGAAATCGGTAAAATCGTCACAAAGAATGGTACAGCCTCGCAAAGTTCAGTAATCGAGCGAAGACTTAATTACCGTCCCCCGAAGCGAGGCCAACAATCGACCATTACAATGTAATACATTCGAAACGAAGAGTAATCTCTCTCGAATGCAAAGATCACGTCGTTTGTATCGCCGCGGAGCCCGGAGCAGCACCACCGCGTGCTGCCACACGAAATGGGCACGCTGACGCATCAAAGAACCGGGAGAGCCTGCATTGATCGTTCATAACGTAATCCCGCGTGAATAACCGTACACGGGAAAATAAGAAAAGAACGTTGGACGAGCGCATCATCGGGACGGGAACGGGCTTTCTTCGATAATGTAATTTCAGAACGTTGTATTGTTACGTAGCGCTCATTAAATAAAATGATACGACCTGTAGTTCACGGAATTAATGGCGCGGAAAAAAACTGTGAGAAAAAGAGAAAGAGAGAAAGAGAGGAAGAGAGAGATACGGGTCAATGGCAGGTGTACTGAATCTCCATCCTTATTTCAGGTTACCGTGGTACCGAAGTCGTGAACCTTTCAATTTTAATTAATCGATAAGAACCGTTTTACTTCGAGGAAACTCGATCGATATCTGCGGAAAGAATCGCTCGAAATTAACAATTCTGTTTCTTTTTTTTGCCAAGTAAGTGTTGCATATCGGTGATTTCCGACTATAATGTATCAAAGCTCAGGTAAAATTAAGGGAATGTATTAATCGATAATTATAGAGGAGTATTATATATCGATATACTGGGTGTTCGAAGTATAAGATTCAATATTTTAACTCTGATCTGTTGAAATTTGAAGTGGTTACGCCGTACAATTTTGTTAATATCTATATACATTTTTATAACGTGTAGATTACAATTTGAAAAATTGGAATAATGTAATCAATTAAATTAAAAAAGAAAATGCTGATTTCATCAGTGAATGAATAATATTAAGTGAATGAACATTTCTAACCAATGGCGCGAAAATGGTTTGAATATAAAATAAATTGAAAAAAATTAATACTTAATCATTTGCTTGTTTTAATAACTTAATTTACTTGTTTCGTATATTAGTGTTCATTTTCTGGTGCACCACCCTATGCGTTCATTTGCCAAAGTGATTAGCTCCGCGAGACAGTAAGTAGAGAAAATAACTAAAATCAAACAATTAAGTCACCAGCCCATGGCTTTGGTATTAAAATACGAAAAAATAAAAAATTGGTCACTTTGGCCTGTGAACGTCACACATTTAAATTCGTCAAATGTACAGAAGATCATTCTTCCGAATTCGAATCGATCAAAAATCGTGGGAAGCAAATTACCAACCAAAAAGAACGACCGAAAAGTTTTTCGGGTCACGCGTGACCCCGACTCTCAGTAGCTTTCAAGGCTTGGTAACGTTACCGGAACGTTATAATCGTTCTGGCGGTAAGCCCGGATGACGTAATTACTACCCAGGGCCGAATCGAAAAAGCGTTAAGCGAGCACGGAACCGACGCCTGATTATAGTGGAGCGTAATAGACGGCTTTTAAAAGTTTATTAAGTGGCCGATTGTGTGACTGGAGATTGTCCATGTAAATGTTGGGTCAACGGCGACCGGACCGGGACCAGGATTTTTCAAAGGGCCCAGCGGGAACATTAAGTGTGCGCCAGGGTGCATACACTAACGGCCAAAAGTTTGGAATCACTCGATGATGTTTACCAAAATCGGATGTTCTAATAAATCATACAAATTTTTTTTTAACTCTTCAACACCCAGTCCCTTAAATCGGTAATTTTAAATTATGAGATTGATAATGTTGTACCTTGTTATTTCGAAATCGAAAATATCGATATTAAACAGACCTACTTTTTCATTTTTACTTCTTTTATTTATTTTTGGAGAGAATACTTGAATTTCTCAATTGAAAACGTGAAGATCTACTTCAAATCAGTGAAACTACGAACCCTTACTAATAAAAGTTAGATATTAACCGGCGACAGAACTTGATGCACTTTTAAAATGAGTACTGCACCGATGCAACACTGGGCGTTAAAGGGTGAATGTACCAAATGTCAACAACAATACATTTTATTTTAAGTGATTTTACTATTTTTTTATATCCAAATCTGCGCGAAACTTTTTTTCCACGCAAATGGAATTTCATGCTAATTCAGACTTTTATCAATTCATTTATTCAATTGAAATTGTATCACAGATTAGTTTCCCTTCTTAAAGGGTTCATCACCTCCAGAGTGAAGTAAAATTTATACTCACGTATTCAACAATTTTTACTGCAACAACAACTTTTACTTTGTTTAGCATTTTCACAATCTACGATAAATGCATAAAATCCGCAGTCTACTGATAACTGAAGTGAGTACCAACAACACGATACAGGTGATTGTGGATAACAGAGGGATACAGAATTTAAAAGGCCGGATAAAGGATTGCAGAAGAATGTCGAGACGTCCTGGCGACGCGGACAAGAGAGGGCCGAAGAACAATTCGAAAAAACGGGCTGTTTCGCCTCCTCGTCCTCTTCCAGAGGCGAGATTCCGCCGCGGCTCGCGCTCGTTTGGTCCAGCCAGGTCAACGCCCTAGTGACCAACGCACCTTGTTCCTCCGTTCATAACGCGTATAGTAGTATATAGTATACAGGGTGTCCCAAAAAGATGGGTCAATCCGCAACGTGGATATTCCTCATGTAAATCCAAATCGAGAAGCCCTTGACTGTTTTGTAATTTGAAGCTCTATTCCCGAGATACTAGCAGTCAAACGAATTCACACGTACGTCCAGCGCAATCAAGAAGCACACGTTCCAAGTCACTGGTCTCTGCTTCTTGCCTGTGTCTGCGCGTACGTGTGGCTCACCGCTCAGCCGATCGTTAACTGTTAAGTCGAGTACCTTTAAGGGTGTACATCCACTTAGAGATGTTAGTTTTAAGCGATTTTTCGAATTAAGAAATAATGGACCAAGGAACATGTAGTTTTACGTACATGTTTGTTCACACCTCAAGAAAGCACGGTAAAATTTTTGTGCAATTGTCTTTTATATTAACAACGTTATTACATGTTTTTTGCCGTGTATCGCTCTGAATGGTTGCCACGATTCACGTTGTTGTATTCATCGGAAAGAAAAAGATCAAAGGTAATTTTAATCTATGAAGCAGAAAAACAATTTGTCAACAAAATGGCAGCCATGTAAAACAAAAGTTCATTGCATATAATTTGCAACTTCTTCAGGCAATCAAAAAACTATTGCATATATCGACATAATTGTAGTTCACAATATACAGAGACGTCTATTTTACATGTATGTTAAAGTTTAAGTAGATTGGTTAATTCATTACTGAGATATCGTGGAAGTCAAGTTGAAGAGCATGGTTTCGAAAAAAACGCGTTTACTCGTGCAACGGTACACCGTTCTCCGTATGCACTGTTCTCTTAAAATCGTTATAACTTCGTCATTTCAATGAATTGGAGCACATCACCTTGGGAACACATTCTTACGGTGTTATATTTTACGAAAATACAATAAAAAATCGATTATTCGACTTCTTCGAATGGGAATACAGTAATGTCTCCATGAGTGCGTCGTATTCGGGCCGGCTTCGGAGGATTCGTGGCAAGGCAAAAAGGTTTCCAACCTTTTATAAATTTGTTTTCTGCCCGAAGCCGAGTCTCTGCTTAGCTTCTGTTTAGTCTGTTTTGATTCATTCCATAAGGGAACTCCCCCAGTGGTGGGAATAGCGCTGTTGCTCCTGTCGCTTTCATCGAGGGCTCACTGTATTTCGGAAATGGAGCTTCAAATTACAAATCGGTAATGGACTGTTCGATTTGTATTTCCATATTGCGGATTGTCCCATCTCTTTGGGACACCCTGTATGCCTTCAGCGAGCAGAGCGGTGTCCGAACGAGCGCGCGTGTGTTTGCGTGAAGTCGCGCGCCGGCGGGCCGTCTGCTTGTGTCCCCCGGCGCGGTAAACGCGAGGCGATCTAGGGCAAACGGGTTCGAGCGTTAGGAGCCCGCGACTTTTTCCCCGTCTGCCCTGACGGGATCAACGCGCGAGATCGAAAAAATCTGCGGGGGAAACGGAGGAGTCGCCGCCTCAGGAGTAGGTACCTACGAGCGATCGTATGGCGGAAGCAACGACGCCCAGGTCTTCGAGAAAGTCGCGACCAGGTGGAAGAGAATTCGACGATCGTGGGCGTGGTGAAGTTTTGGGAACGCTGGTAACGTGGGAATGAACATTTTCGAATGCCACGCTGAACGAAAGATCGTAACCGCTATCCACCTCATCTCTGAAAACAGATCTTTGCTTTCTGAACTCGTACCGTCGTTTGTGAAATTATTGGACCTGGGTGATTTCTCAATCTTCGACTTGATTCCTGGTAAAAGATTTGGTTGGACGCAGATAAAACGACCATAACTTTATATTCTAGGTTGTTTGCCAATGGATTTTATAAGAAAGTTCTCCTTATTAGTGCATGAGGACATGAAGAAATGACTAAATTTTGGGACTTTGGATTAGTTGAGTCTCAGAAGAAATACTAATTTTAAGAATATGTTTTATGTTGTAGGAAGTTAATGGAAAACTGATAGATAATTTTGTTTGTATAGTATACATAGTAATGTGTATGAACGTAAATATGTCATACGCAGTCAAATGCCTCGAAAACTAAAATTAATGTAAAAGTTCGATACCTACTTAGAGTTCGATTGGTATCGATAACCACATTAATTGTTCAACCTGGTATTTCAGTACTGAATTTTTCAATCATTCTTAGAATAGCACAAATTATAAATATTGGTGAATATTCATATGCACTTATCGTATCCCAGCCGCATAATGGCAAGCGTATCTCCATAGAGAATCATAAAGTACTAAACCCTCTGTCTAATAATTTTTCGTCATAAAATTTTAGTATTAAAATCCTCAAATACCATCTACTGGTATTCGTTTATAGACATTTGAATTCAAAATATATATTTAACTATGCAGACACACATTTATATATGAAAGGAGAAACGTGTTACACAATTAACTTGTAATTGTGACCATTTCAATTATATTTAAATAAACAATTCCGTATTGCAGTCAACGAACTCGAAAACGTGCGTGTAAAAATCGGAATCAATCGATCTTCTCGAGATACGCGTAACGCGATTTGAAATTGTAGACGCGACGATGTCGAGCTCCATCGAAAGTTTAGCATTGAATTGCTCCTATGACACGCACGCGTACGTTGCCCCATTCCCCGCATCAGCAACCCCTGTCATTTCAGTTTGCGGCCGCATTCTGCACCGCGCCGTAACGTCCGATCGAGGCGATCGTGCTGTCGGACATGGCAAAAAATGAGTAAATCGGTAATTGTCGGCACGATCGTGCGAGACAATCGTTGACGGAACGTGCGTACACGCGATGGAATCGCTTCTTCGGTTTGTCCCTCTCTCTATCTTTTTCTGCCTTCAAAAATTATCGACGTATTAACGAGATCATGTTGCATTACCCGTTTAACGGTGGAATTTTGTTATGGAAATGTGTATTGAGTGCGTAATTGATTTGATTCCTTTATTTAAATAAAAGAAGTATATTATTCAATTTTTACTAAAATTTCAATTTTTATAGCAAAGGGTATTTTATTTTCTCATGTGACGAGTATACTCGTCATTATACAAAAAGTGGTACTTTCCTCGTGACAAGTGTACTCGTCAAACACTATCTATTTCGATCGGTCGATAAACATGAAAAACGTTTAGAAAATTAAAATCTTTATAGATTAACTAATTTCTTCACTTTCATATCGTGATGTAAGTTGCAAAAGATCTGAGAGAACGTATTGTTATAACTAGACTGCGGACGTTTCTCCATTTAAAGTAAATTTTATTACACAAAATGCAGTAAAATAAAGACTTTCATAAAACTTAATGATATTTATATACTATTCTCAACTTACTTTTATCCTATTTTTATATTCGTAAATAAATGTCCAAAATTGTAAATTTGCATACACATCCACAGTCTAGTTAACATTTTAATCATCGTTTAATGAGTGTAATGACAAGTCATTTTGACTTGTTTGGTAGTTCTAGTGTTGATCTCGATGGTTATATAGTTATGATTGTCAGTAATAGTTAGTATAGATTTTCAATACTGCAATCCCCGGAGCGCAGCCTCGAGCCGATTTGCACGACCGGCGTTTCTCGTACATTAGTCAATTTTAAGGTCGGTCAGGCACGTAGATAATCGTTCAGAATTTACCGTGCATTACCTGACGACGATGACCAGGGTTGGTCGTCAATGACACGGGACACGTGAGCAAATTACGCTGTTTCGTGCCCCGCCGCGTTCTTCCTTCCGCCAAGGCTTTTAATTTCAACAGTGTGCCGCGCGTCCTCGCGCCATCTTCCTCATCCTCGATTATTTCTTTTTTCCTTCGACGAAATTATGACGGACAACACGCAAAAATTGACAACCAAAAAAAGATTTCCGTCTAAATAAGTTCGTATTTAGGACAAACCATGAAATCTGCATTTATCGACGTGAATTTTGAATTCTTGTACAGGGTAGATAAACTTATGGTACAAATATAAGTCTAAACGATAAAAAAAAATTACTTCAATATCAAACTCTGTTTTCGACGAAACAAAATCAGAAAAAAATTCCAGTCTGAGATAACGGTCAAATATAACGACGATTCGTTAGAACATAAATTTCCGTCTCCAGTCTTGAATATGTTAACGTGACGAAAGATCAAATAAATTTCTGTCAAGTTTCCATTTTTATAAATTAGCGCCTGGAACTGTGAATTGGCATAGATATCCGCAGTCTAATTATAAGTCTGTTTCGGTAAACTGAGAGATCATTTACAAAATCTTCCTAAATGTTATGGAATTAGACGAAAGCATGTAAATTAGAAATCAAGGATAATATTAATATTGATGAGAAGAAGTTTATACGAGAAATTCAAATCATTATACATATATAGTTAATTCTTGTCGTGTTTGTTTTGATAAATTACAGTTGTATAACTTGTATATTTGCGAACGGAATAAAACAGAGAGAGAGAGACAACGATAGACGGTCATTTATCGATCACGAGCGCATGTTCAAATTGTTATTCTTACGAGATACATTTGTTGTTCGACTGAAGTCGTGCACTCATTGATATCGGACAACGTCGTTAGAGAATCGCGCGAGCGGACAATGATTAATGCATGAGAGACATTTTCGAGGATCGAGCTAGCTAACTTTCTAACTGGCTGACACGCCAACGTGAGATATTTGATCGGCCATATTCCTTTTGAGATCGTCGCCCGACGACAGACGTGACAACGTGGAAAGAGATCGGAATTGTAGCGAAGGAGACAGGATTAATTTATCCGGGGTTGTTTTTCTCCGTTTGCCCCGGTGTGTTTCTGCTTGTCACTCGTGAAATCGAACTGTTTGCCGATAGTGATAAACTCTTTCTCGAATATAACCCATTTCTTTGTCATTCATATTTTTTTCAATTAATTTTTTTATCGTTCATTTATTTATCATTTTCCTTGATACTATACATTTTCGTTATCAGACTTTAATATCACTGTTCTTGTTCAGTTTCCTTTTTACGTCAGGTATTGTATAAGATTCTTATTTAAAAAAAAAAAACTCAAAATCTGAAAGTATATTGTTTTTGTAAAAATCATACTTGTTGCGATTATCACAAGACACTCCAAGGCTCTTTATTAATAATTCTTGAACAGCGGTAACAGTATGTAAATCATATAATTTGACACGTCGACTGCCACAGTGAAATAGGCCACACGTAGCCAGACAAACTTTATTTCGTTTTTCAAGTCATGATCGTCGTAAATATATGCATTTAATTAATAGAGGCTGCTGGTCTTGTTTCAAATTATACTGCGATATTAATTTTACTCAACGGTATTTAAATAATTCAACCTCTTTGCAGTGTATGTGTCACCTATATTTAAATGGCGTGGCAGTCAGAGTGTTAAATCATGCTTTAGCAGAAATCGTACTTCGATTTTTACAACCAACAGTATATGTTAAAAACTTGTAGCATTAAGGAATGATGTGCAAATATTATATACCGAAATATCAATCACTGCAAATATTAAAAACAAAGTCTGTTTTCATCGAAATGTCTGTACTGTCTATTAATTGAGTAATCAATATGCACTTCACATAATAAACACATAACATAACACATAATACATGAATGTAAATTCTTTCCAGTTAAAAATGATACGTACATTCATATGAGGACGTTATTCATTAAACTATAAATTAAATTGAACAATAGTTTTGACAAAACATATCTATATACTTCAGTTTGTGTACTCACGTGTACACCCTCTATGTATAAGAACACGAGGAAGATTGAAAATCTTGAATCATGAACGAAGGTACATTAATTAACAGATCGGGCGTCAAAGATCGTTAGGTATCATTAATGTCTGGACCTAATTGCAATTCAACACTCTTGATTGCGACCAGTGTTAGCTTGAAGGATGTACGCACAGATGCGTGCGTTGCCGTGTACTTGCATCTTCAATTAAACTTCAGTCGAACAGAATTACAAAACATAGCAAACATGAAACTATTTATATTCTATCTCTTGTCAGTTCTACTTCTCTCTTACTAGTACTTTCTAGTTCTAGAAAACTAACCTTTAAACGAAAAAAGTTTAAAGAAGTATTTTCTTTAATTTTTCCATTATTTTTCCATTATAATTGCTAATTAAATCTAAAATAAGAGAGGTATTTTAAAATCGTGATGGGATACTGGTATTTAAGTTCTATGTATTTTCACTTTAATAATTATTAATAAAATGCCCATGGAGCCAGGGTCGGCGCTACCATCAAGGCATTCTAGGCAGTCGCCTAGGGCGTAAATCATGAGGAGGCGCAAAAATCCAGCCGGTCTTATTGAACGGAGCAGCAGATATAACAATCGTAGCATTTTGTTTAACGTAATGATTAAAAATATGCATTTACCAAGCTTCAACACTTGATTTGAAGGAACTAGTAGAAAATTTTGCGAGGAAAAAGATAAGAAAAATGAAATTTTAATTTTATGATCTATGTGTAACATTTTTTGTGCAATTGATAATAAATATGTGGATTCAAATTGTTTTCTTTTTTTACAATTGCAATAAAAAAAAAAGTAACTAATTTTTAAAATAGGGGGCGCGTTAATTACCTTGGCTTAGAGCGTAAAATAACCTGGTGCCAGCGCTGCTTTGAGCATTTGTGATTTTTAAGACAATAAGATATCTAAGCCTCTTCGATTCACTGTTCTTTAATAGTGAAACAAAATGAAAGCGTTTCTAGGAAATAGAACACGACCTACATTGAATCACGAAAGCGAAGCAAAAAACGTAATGAGAACAATATCGTTCCCAGGCAAAATTATATCTCCCATCGATGGAGCAATCATTCGAACTGAGAATACAATACATAACAGTCTGAACTCGTTATTCCGCTTATATAAAAAATAATTGCTAGGGGAAACCCTAAGTGAAAGTAATCGATGCGATTCCGATTAATTAAAAGCGAACTCCGTTTCGAGATCTTATCTGGCGGCCTCGCTCCTGACGAACGGATATCTTATCTTTTTTAAAACCTTAAACGATTCGTCGATCTGAATACTTTCATTCGGAACGATTAGCGGTTTGTCTATGCATGATCTCGTTGGAATACAATTTCTACTCCATATTCAGGTCAAACTTCAAGCAAGATTGACAGTACATAAAATATTCTCAATTGGAGTTACGATTGGGACTATGTTCTTCTTAACCTTCAAAAAAATTCGTTTCTTAGTTCCAGTATATAATTTTTCAAAGATAATTTTCTTTCAACGTAAGTCACAACGAACATGAAAAAGGAACCCATAATGTTTACATCAGAGTGTACAATAATAGCTACTACTAGCAACGAAATTAATAAACAAGATTTTACAAGTAAATATACCAATTCATAGTCTACTGTTCCTTTAACCTTTAGAGAACAGGACAGTACTTTCTTGACTCCTTATATTTCCATGTTTGAACTATTATACATTTATTATAGCGTTATACTACGAAAAATGATCAATCCCTCAACAGCTTAAAGATACACTTCCCGTCCTTTATAGGTTAAAAACCTAAATATTCAATTACTAAAAAAAAAAAATAACCATTTACTCATTGGTAAATCAACAATACTTTATGGGTTACCAGGCAAAGCTGAAAATGACCAAAGATCAGAAAATAATCAGAAAGCTCGAGTTGAAGTTTTAAAATTTCACGAACATAAACGTCATTGTTGCTCCGAAGCGAGAGTAATTGAAGAACAAAAAACGAAGACAGACCATCGATCCTAGAGAGTATTTCGAGTCCCCGCTCGCAATTAAAAGCCACAGCAACAATTCCTCTCGTCGGTTTCGCGCTTCAGGCCGACGCGCCGCGGCCTGTCTCTCTCGTAATTACTCGACAAGATTTAATCGGCGCCACGCTCCGGGCTAATTAAAAATTCCTCGCCCTCTCGCGGACTCTATCAATAAGAAGATAGTATCGGGGCTAACGGTAAGAAAATGTCTTTAGTCGTTTCTTCGTTCCGCGAAAGAAAAGAGGGAAAAGTGGGGGGAGGGGATATCTTATCCGCGAATCTCAAAAGCTATCCGTCACACGAGAAGAGAGATTGTTTGCCCGACAATTCGCCGTTTTTACGGTGAGCTTGCAAATATTCACGACAACACGATTCCGACGCAATTCGCCGGGACAATCCGAAAGGAGGGCTAGGGGTCGTATACCCCCCCCTCCACCCTCCTCGAGTCGAGTAATTGCATCCTTTGTGCGCGTTGGGTGCTCCTTGAAAAAACGATACGAAAAGAAACGTAATAAAATTCGCTCCCCACCACCCCTCGATGAAAAGCGCAGATCATATGGGTATCCCGAGATTGAGCTATAATTCATTGTGTTCGCATTAATTGGTAACGGCGAATGGAAATCGTGTGTTGACCGCAGGGACTTAAACCGGTATGATTTTGATACCGGTATTATGCCATCAAAGCTATACCGAAACCGATATATTACCGTAGATCGAACTAAATACCGATATTTTTTTGGTTTCTATAAGGGTAGCGTTTATATCGGGTTATATAGAGCGAAGGTATTATACCGGTATTTTACGTTTCGGTAGAAGTCCCTGGTTGACCGAAGATTATTAAAAGCTAACGTTTTTTCGATGTTAATGCGTTGAGAAATTTCAATCTTGGAACAGGCGCGGGAATGACAGTAGTCGGTTCTTTTGATTATGGCTGGGTTAGTGGGAGTCCTTTTCGATACGCGAATTTTGTAGGAAATGATGATTTTTGATTAGGACGCAGGTTCCTAATGTGGGCGCTGAGAATATGTGGTGTGGCGTTTTAGTTATTTTATTTTCTTCATTTTTAATGTAGCTTTTAAAGACTCAGAGATTACACAGACAACTACACTTGGAAATTTTGACAATAGAGTCAGAAGAGGCGCTGCACAAAAGGAAACTTCGAAAAGTTGGTGGTCAGCTAAAGAAAGTAGGGAAACTATGATTTAGGATAAGTATACAATCTTTGGGAAATATTGTATGGATTCTTTTAAGTTTCTAACTATAGGGTTTGTTTCAAACTATGCTCGTTGAGTTCATGTAGTAGCTCATTTTCGATAAATTCATATTTAAACATTTTTTTAAATATTATCTTTATACTACTTTCTGACTTATGTAAAATTATATGTTACTATTTCACTTCCTTGTAGTGCATATAAAATAGCCGGAATTATAAGTTGTATACGTATGCATATTCTGAATTATAAATGGATCTATCTATTTATTGTATGGATATTGTAGGCAATCGTAATCAATTATGTAAAAGAAGCAGAATAAAGCTTTAAAAAACATCAATATTCGTAAGGTTGATTTTTATAAATTCTTTAATCCATGAACTCAATTTTTCCGTGATTCCACTGTTTGTAAAATAGTCAATGAAAATATTACTTTTTCGAACCACATTTCGCTTCTTGAATGTAGCAATACACGCTAGAACCATCTGCTGAGGAAATCCAGAATAAAGCTACTCCTTGCTGCCTTAACTATCTGCAGATATCTTGCTTACCGACTTCATTACCGACTTCTACGATTGTATCCGAAGAGCTTCTGAATCTCAACTTTATAGATCTCTGCCTTTACCTACGATTCCTGAATTATCTTGAGAGGCTGGTTACAAATCATAGGGAGCGTCGCTGAGATACCACTATACGAACGATAAATATCACTATACTCTTTATTACGCAAATAACATATCAGAAATTTAATAGTCACAAGATAACGAAGATAATAATAAAGCAAAAAGGTTGATAGCAATAAGTGATTTTAAGTCTTTATTTAAAAGAATGAAGAGATGAAACTTTTCATGAAACCTTTGTAACATACTAAACTTGAGAATAGTAAAATTGAAGAAACAAATAAAATTTCTGGCACTTTACGTCTATTCTTGCCCCAATATCTTTAATGAAACGTAACATTTCTATTTTGTTCGTGTTATTTAGAGTCTACCACAACAATGCAGTTTCAGATCATAGAATTCAGTTCCTTCGAAATGGAAATTTACATTCTTAATAAACAGACCTTCCCAAACTGTTTTGCTACATAACTATGGTCCGCCCATCAGGACGAGTTAGTAGAAATACCCAAGACATTCACTTGTTAATTCCAACTGTTGGCTGGCCTCATTCTCTGTGCCACCTAAGTGATCATCACCTATCTTCGTTTATAGTTACTGACTCAACTGGTTGCATCAAATATAACTCCTTCCGTCCCTATCCAAGGAAAATGATTAGCTCCCAAATGAAAATTCATGTGCAGCGTAAAAACCGGTTTCGTCTGCCGCCATATGTTTAACCGGCTAATTGACCGGTCGAAAAGGGGTGGTTCGAGGGGGAGGAGGAAGGGCGCGCGCCTATCCACCTAGATGACGGTAATAAATATGCCCCCCTGTTAAAACCTAACTGATTCAGGACATTCCGTAATGATCGGTTTAAGTGTATGATTTAAGACCCGTTCCCGTTAACTTCCACGGAAAAACCTGCGGGTCGCGTCCAATCGATACCGTGAGCAGCGCGCTTCCACTTTAATGCGTTATCGTTTCGCGATCGCAAACAACTCGCCGGCCGGGCCGATGTTTACGGCATTAACCGCGAAGAGGCCATTTACGGTGATTACAAGCCGATATGTTGGCTTAGAAAAATTTCTGTTCCCTTGGTGTCGAGCATTCAGGGTAGTACACGCCGCTGTCGTTCTCTTTGTTGGTTGTGTCCATCGGCGATGGAGAATTTAATCGCGAGCATTAGACGACGCGAGCAAGGTTACACACAAGGGGTGGCTCACACAACCGCGTTCCTTCGATAGAGTTTATAGAATTCGTCGAACACGAACACTGACCGATAACCTGTAATTTTTAGTTATTAGGTGGAATGAACGGGGTCCCTGAACCCCCGTGAGCAAGAATATTTTTGTTAACCCTTGATTGGTAAGGTGGAAGTCGTATTACTTATTATGCAAATCTTACTGTACACAAATTATTACAGAACTATTGTTTTGTATTTTTATGTAAGAAAACATCAATATAAAGAAGTGTTTCAGATTAAATAAAATATTCTGAAAATATTCATGGGGTTTCTAAAAGCATACGTCACCAGTTAAGGGTAATAGTCGTCTCTGGGAAGAAAAAGGTCTACATGTGTATGATTTATATCATAATAACTTAGAGTTAATGAGGATTAGTATTTTGATACGGAAATTCTTGAGATTTTTGAAGGAGTTCTGGTTTAAATATACGGTGATAATGGATCATTGATGTCAAAGGGCAAAAGAAACTGTAAGGACGAGGGAGACTAAAGAAAATTTATTCTTCAAAAATGGTGGATTACTTTTTGGTATGCGTAATAGTTTCTCTATTCAACCCCAATTTCACGTTCAGAAGCAAATTTTCGTATATACTACAATACTCTCCGTTGAAGAAGACTAATTAAAAAAAATGTGTTTCACCAAAAAGACTGACAGCCATCGCGGTATAACAGGCGCACAAGAGAAAAAAGGGGGATAGAAAGGGAAAGGGGTCGCAACAGCGGAAGACGGTTTCGCGTTTCACTTTTAACCCTCCGGAGTTTGGGGTTGATCTGACAGAAACATGCAAAATGTTTTTATAAATATTTTTAAATAACATACTCACATCTGGAGAAAAATTAAGATACAATACAAAATTGCCAGTGCTCGTTGGCAGATTAATACCGAGGAAATTGTTGCAGGAGGCAAAACATTTTTATCGATATTCAGTCATACATTTACGCTCAACTGAAGAGCAGTCTTATACTTCTGACGTCAGGTATAATATTTACATGGAAAACAATAAAAAAATAATTTTATTCTCCTTGTTGACTAAAGGCTTTAATTTAAAGCACTTGGGTTGTAAAACCACATTTTTAAAAAAGTAAATAGGAAAATAGATATTTTTGCAATAATTACAAATCCAAGTGTCGAACTCTGCATCAGCACATTTATCGTATTCCATATTGGTGATTTCACAAAGTTAAAAACACGGTATCGTGCTTTATAAAAAGAATCACATAGCTTCACATATACTGATGAATATCACCAGCAGGTATGTCAAAAAAGAAAAAACAAATAAGGACGGTAAAATAATAAACACGAGAAATACATCCAAATCACGTGTACGATGCCAAAGTGAGTTAGTGTGATAACCTATAGCCCTCTGACAGATATTGATTCGTCTGATTTAAAAAAAATGGCACTATTCCATGTTAGATACACTATTCCATATTATGCCACTGTCCTCTAATTCCACCACCCAACCCCAATCACACATTCAGAAACAAACTTCCGTACACACCTCCCTCCACCCCGACAAAATTAAAAAGAAAACATACGTTTCACCAAAGACATCAAAATCCATCGCGACGTAACGTGCACACAAGAGACACGAACAAACGGGGTGGAGGATAGAAAGAGGGAAAGGGGTCGAAACAACGAAAGAGGGTTTCGCGTTCCGCCAGGCAGTCGTAAAATCCGTGGCTGGGCCCTCCTCGTCTCGGTTTCGTGGCACGCTCGGAATTTCCGAGCGCCTTTAATGAGGCAGTTTTATATCGGCGTCGGCAACACCGAAGGGAGGAAGGTTGAGAACCCAAAGTTGGCTCGTGCTCGATGATGACCTCTGACCGCCGAAGACCGAAGAGTGGAGACGAGGCCATGCTTGGGCACGCGAGGCCCAAGACTTCGCCCCGAGGCACGCGCACCATTCCCCTCTTTCTTCTCTTTTTTTGCTTCCCCCTCCCCCACCTCCTTCCCCTTCCCCCACCCTATTTCTCTTGCCCCTGCCTTGGACCACCACCCCCTCTTTCGCTGCCTCTTCTCCTCGGCTCCGCGCCACCGTCTCTCTTCCATCGTTCGCTTCTCTTCTTCTCTCCACCCCCCCCTCCCTACCCTTGTCGGTCTCTCCACATAATTTTGCGCGATTGGCCGGTGTCATGCCGTGCAAAAACACTGCCCTGTGGAACTCCATGATGCCGCGGCGCGGCAAACGGGCGGACAAGGAAAAAGAGAGGGAGAAAACACCAGCACTGGGTGGTTGTTTTGCATGTGGCGCGCATTCCTCCCCCTACGTATATAGGTCCATATACTTCGTGGATCGAGATTCGTTCGAGATCCTTTTGAACCGGGAGAGAGACCGGGGCGTGATCGGCGTTTCGGATCGACCGACGTCTCTGTGCCAGGGCTATCTACAGATTGGAATATTTTGATAGACCCAACGGGGATGGGCGTTGGATAGGATCTTGGTTAGCAAGTTCCGCTTTGAGGAGGCTTCGTTGTGCTTGGGAGTTGTTGGACTATGGTGGCCTAGATTTATTCTTTCTTTGAATATAGATTGTACAGGGTGACCCTCGTGAGACATGGTTAACCTTTAGAGGATGGGAAGCCTATTTGGGGCCCCAGATGGGGTCACTTAGTTTTCTTAGTATAAAAATATATGAAAGATCTAGCTGAAGATATAAAAAGTCATGAAAACACCTGCCGGTACTCTGAAGGTTAATTCGGATCTCTGATATAACCCTTTTATTCTTGATACACGGAAAGCCCCCTAGAGTATCCAAATTCTGGTGAAGTAGTGATCCAAGAAATCGACGTTCTATGGAGGCTGTATATGTTTGTTACGTTGTATTATATCGAAATAAAGTCACAGGAGGGTACTTCATAACTTCCCTACTGTATTACAAATTGGTTGTAGCTGATTTTACTATGCACACTCAGGCCACTTCATCTGTCAAGTAATTGATATACCCTACCCTTAGGATTGTTCCTCAGTACACAGCAGGGACGACTAAGATATTCTTCGAACAAAGGATTCAGTATAATGAATAGAACTTTGTGAAATGTACAGTTCCTCTAATACTACATCAGTGATTTATTCGATTACCTAATGAAGCTAGCTCTAATGGTTCACAAAACGTCAGTACTATTCTCTCGAAACTCCACAGTTTACTCCCAGAAGCTTCAACAGCTGTAATGCTACATGATGCCAGATTCTGAAAGTCTCCAATCCTATTCATTTTCGAATGTCATCGTCTATCATAACTGAACATTCTCTTCCTGACTCGCCACTAATAAACAGAGAGTTTCTTGATTTTTCATCGATCATTCCAACGACAGTTCGGAAAGTCTACGGCCGTCGCAAAGGCAAGCAACCGGGGCTCCGCCATTGGAGTCGGTCGCCGGATATCAGGGGCCGAAGGATACGCGGGCAGGTATCCACAAAAGAAGTTCCCGAAGGGGGCGGTGTGAAGGGCGTATCCCGCTAATTATAATTATACTACGCCGGTATTAGCAGCGTGAAATGCAACGTAAATTCTGGTGAAATACTCACCGCCCCTCGGGGGCCCACGGCGCGCAGCTCGTTTGCCAAGCGGAGAACACACGCGCGCGCGAGCGCTTTGTTTCGCGGGCCGCCACGAGTCGTAGATCGACCTCCGCATTGTCGTACATTACCGCCGTGGAAATAAATGAGTTCGTTACGCGAGAAAAACGAGAGACACGCTAACGACACACGGGGCCGGCCGACCAACCGACTCGCTGGCTGCCTGGTTCGCCGCCATTTGTCCGTATGCGCGTCGTTACGCTTTTTTAATTACATCGCATTAATTACATGGCAATAATTAGAAGTGAAACCGTCGATGTCGTTTCCTGTCACGTCGTTCCCGAAATATCGCAAGGATCGATATCTCGACGTCGAGTTCTTTGAGTGGATTACTCGATGTACACTTTTACCGATAAGTATTAGGACACTTCCCAGATAGCACGTGACGTCGAATGACGCTTTAATGACGGCTTAATGGCGTCTTACACCTAAAACAGCTGTAATATGGGCGTCTTTAAGGCTTCATGTGCTATCTGGGTTATGGAATATTGTAGTAAATCTTGCAAAGAATTGATGGGCTCAGTGGAAAAAGGGCATATGTCACATCTGCGTCGGTTTTTAACTTTTTGTACCAGCTTCGACTTTATTTTTCCTGAATGTAGTTATCGTGTAAATTTATATTATTGTTGCATGTGCCGCTATTCCACTAAGCCCCACAATTATGAAATTGCTGAGAGTCTGGAAGCAATATTGTTTAGGGGTTGCGAAACCTCGATGGATAATGCTTATACTACTATGAACTAATAAACGTTACTTCGAATATATCATTCTTTTGAAATATCACACTTCCTTCGTACAGATCAGGTGTTCTGATACTTAGGAGCGGTAGAATATCTCTGCTACATGTACCTATCCATACTCATGACTTTACACCAAACTGACGCTAGCACCATCAGAATCAATTCCCTCAAAACAATTACCTTTCATTCGCAAAAAGTACCTATCCTTTCTTCTTTTACAAACTGCAATACAAACACGATAATTCACCTGTCAAAATGAAAGTTACTAGGAACAGCAAATTACACCAGGATTTATAGCCACATCTAAAAAAAAAGAAAGAAGCACAACACCTCGAGCCACAGTCGATCCATCAATCTCTATCGAAAGCCACGAAACCGAAAGGGAAAGGTACTCGTGTTCCGAATGACGAATAGAAAAGAGGACTATTGGCTCCGCGGTATACCGCCCTACATTCCTAATTCATAAATCTGCGCCCTCCCGTTCGCTAATTGATAATAGTAATTACACCCGCGTGTCGCTCAAACGGTCCTGGAGCAGATTATACGTGCGCGTGTACCCGCCACGTCGTTATTTATCATCGTCGACTTAAGACTTCGCTCCGAGGATTGAGTCCCTGGGCCAACGGGGCGCCGTTCACCGTGCAGGAAGGGCGGGCGCGGTTTCTCGTAGTGCACTAATAACATAGTGGCGACCTGATAATTAATAATGAAACAGCACGGGGGCAGGGAGGCACGGGGAGGGTGGGGAACGTGCCGGGCCTGTTACGCTCCGCGGCACCGGAGAGAGAGAGAGTGGGTGGACCGCCTTTCCGCGTAATTGCAAGGTGCAGGGATCTGCTACGTGCGATTCGTCGACGGAATCGAACAACTAGGAACACACCGGCCAGCCACTGCCCCGCGCCATTGAATCGAGAGAACTGCGCCGCGTGGAGAATTGTACGCGCGATCGAGAGTGGTGGAAGATCTTGGAAATTTTCTTTCAGTTCTAGGGTAAGTGACCCAATTACGGATGGTGTACGTATTATGGAGGATTAACTTTATTTCTATGGATTAAAGACACTGTATTTATACAATATCTGAAAGAATTTTTTCGAATGATGTTCAGTGTCGCTATTGATTCGGAGATGTATTTTTAATTTAAACCATTTTATTTAGTATGTTTTGTATTTTAATGCTGAATCTGCCAATTTGATCGTGATTCTTTCGAACAGACTAAGCAAAAATGCTTAGAAGTCCTACATGCACGAAAGTTAAGGCAAATAATATACTTTTATGGAATAACATAAAAAGAAACGTATATATGTATATACTAAATATTATACTTTTAGTAAGACACTCTATAATAGGTGCAAAAAAAACTTTCTTTTTTCTTGTTCGTTCAGTATTTCACTCATTTTCAATTATTTCATAAGAAACTTCTTTTTGAGGATTCCAGAAAAATGAAACTTACTAGACAGCTCAAAAAAAAAAACAATTATCAATAATTTCTTATTATTTCTTAAGAAAAACAAGCTCATCGGGCCACTAATCTGTCAGTAATTCTGTCACTTACCCTATACCTACACAATTTATACCGTCGCATCTTATGAGGGAAGATTAATCTAGGCTTTGTTCTTCGAGACTGTCAACTTACCGAAATCTGTTGTCGGTAAAATCTTTGGGAGCACCTGCCAATTGGCATTACAGATTCATCGCATGATGAATTTGATTTTTAACATCCTATGTCGTTTTAACTTAACAAGAAATCGGAAAGGAATTCTAAATTTAAATTATGCAATAGTCTTACTGTAACCGCGGTGAATTAGTTATTGGTACTCTTAATACAATAGAAATTTAATAATGATTTTAACATTTTTAGAATGATTCTAATATTTATGTCAAATCTCTATGAACGCAACACCTAGCCTAATCATAAAAGAAATAAACAAAATTCGTCGTTACCAATTAGATACCTTTACCAATTAATCAGACTATAAATCTTAAAAACAACGTTCTAAATATACAATTGACATTTCTTTTTAATAATCTCTTAACGTAACACAGTGTCCCGGAAAAGAATTTTAAAAGATCATAACACCCAGGCCGCAATCGTCATAAAAATTCTATCCTTTATTCGTTTATTAATATTCTTCAACCCTCTTTTTCCTCATTCACGCAATGGAAATCTCCTACCTCCGCGGTTTTCCTCGGCTCACCGTGGTTTTTTCCATCGGAGACCTCGGACGTCGTCGTCTCGCGAGCTAAAGCGAGGACTCAACGCAAATAAGATAATCTCCATTATAAACTCGGGGGTAGGGCGAGCAAACTACAAGAAGTTATTTACTCGTCTCGAGAAAGAGGGGAGAAAGGAAACAAAGTAATAACAACGGAATGAGAATAAGAAGGCTGGTTTGAATCCTTAAGGTCCTTCCGCAGAGATCTTGGGCCGCGCAGTCGCGTTAAGTCTCGCCTTGCCATCTGAGCTCATTATCCGCGGCAGAAGGGCATCTTCCAACCTCATTTGCTGTGCAATTCCACGAATACCTTGCTGACCGGCGTTAAGCATTCGACGTTTTATTCTAATCAACCACTGGATTATTCGCGATATCATTTTTGATGTAATTTTTCTTAGCCTCATTCTTCACAAGTTTAAGTTCACTCAGAACTGAATGTAATATCTATTTTGCTAAATGACCGGCCATTTTATTTTTGCTTGCAGTTTTATACAATCAAAATTATTACTATTAGCTTTGCAATATTCGAATCAGCCACTGGATTATTCGTGAAATCATCGTTAATTTTATTTTTTTGGCCTCATTCTTCGTGAGTCTAGATTAAATTGGAACTGAATATGACGTTTATTCTGCTGAATGAGTGGCCATTTTATTTTTGCTTGCGATTTTATGCATTCATAATTATTATTATTAAAATTATCTTTGCAATATTCTAATTAGCTACTGCATTAATTCATCTAATCTCAGTATGAACACTGAGTTTCATAATAATACCAGGTCCGGTAGTACATCCGAGCAGGATGTTATACTATATGCAAAAAGAAATCGAGAATATAGAATAAAATTTGTTCCCATAATGCTTTATTTCTAAAATAATCACATTTGAAAGTCTGACGGATATGCGTGCAATTGAATAGGACTTGATTGACGCGTCTGTTCATCACATTCCGTATCTACTTATTGTCACCACGAATACATGCATACTAAATGCAAATTCTAAACAGTTTTTCTCGAAATTTATTCTTCTTTTTCGACTTATTTTTTCCTGTAGAATCACCTCCTGCCCGATTCTACTACCTGACCTCAGACAACCTATAAAAAAATTTGTGAAAATGTGTGCTATCATAGGTTACTTGAAAAATTGATTGAAGCCAGACGGTTTGTCTGATTTAAGAGGTTCCTGACCCCAATTTCGTACTATTAATAATTCGAAACGAAGCCTCCAACATAATATCGTTATCATTATTTTTCTCTTATTGTTACATATACATAGAATCATCTTTTAAAGTTTCTGAGACTAGTAGACAAACGCACTGTGTAAGCAATACTTTTAACACTTTCGTTTCAGTATCAGTACAGTTACTCTTTTTTCCATCGTGTCAGCAATAATTTCTTTCCTAATTCGCAATGCTTCATTCGAGAAAGAATTCCCGAGTGCTGGTAACATTAACAGAAAGTAGTACGAAGGAAAATGTAACGTGAGTTGAAGCAAATGGATGGTTTATGCACCACTGTATGTGCCCAGCTTAATTTCATCATCGACCAGAACGTTCCCGCATTGTTACCGAGCTGGTACGCGTAAAAAGTAAATACCGATACGGACAAAAGGAACATTGTATCTTTAATTGAACCTTTCCACCGAGCCACGGCTTCCTACGAAGGTTAAATTCGTTGAATTAATGATCTTGCGTGTTGGCAAATAACGGAGAACAAGTGTTGTTCCCGCACAAAGAACCACGGCTGCTTTTAATTTCGCTGGAGGTTTACTTAACGCATATAGCGGTGAAAAATGTACTAATTTTTATTATCTACCTTGCGTGGAACAGCTTTATTTACACCGATTTACAGACAAGAACTTCTTTGTCGGTACAAGATTTAATAACTTGAGAATGTACTGAGCTGATTATTACTCGACGAATGGAGTTCCTTTTGTGAATCAAATGCTTTCAATTTAAAAGGTCAATTTTATATTTATTTGAACTTAATACTTCGTACTATTTTATCTTATTTCAAATTATAAAGTTGTTAATGTTCAATTTTCAGTTCGACAATACCGTTATGAATAATTGTCCAATATTTATTAATAAGTCCTTAAACTAAATATTGCCAAGTAGAATCTGATCACTACCCCAAATGCAAACTATTACTGAAAAAAAAATACATTCGATACGCCGTCAGTATTTCAATATTCGTTCTAGAAAACTTTACCTCGGTGATTTCAATGCGACGTCACAGCGACCTCTGCATACATCGGTAATACATCTTTAACGATCAGATACTTTAATGGTGTAATAGCTTAACCGAAGATCACTATGATATGCGCGTCTAATTGCATCCACGAGTATCTAATCATTCACGAAGATCTGTTCGATTTGACTAAATAATTACAAGTCGCTAAACGTGAATCCGTTAATTACGAAAGCAATAATCCTTCACTTTCATATTATGTTCTGAATTTCACTATTATAATGTACACTTGTCATGTATTAACTTAATATACTCAATAATCAATGAAATTTGAAGTTGCTTAATTTTTTTTTTCTATAAGAAATAAGGTGACTTTGATTTGAAATTCCGATTTTAGTCAAAGGGAGTCGAAAAGTCGGAAGTTGATGTTATGTTCTCGTTTAAGTTAACGAGGCTCGCGTGATACCTCAAGTTCTGCGGGATTCGTAGGCTCGCGTTCTCCCTAATTTCCGGACAGTGTGCCGGGGCCGGGGAAACATGTTAGTAAACCAGACAAACTTAACGTGCCGTGTCGAACGATGTACCCGCGAGATAAGTAAACGACTGGGTGGACGTGGCTATGCACGATGAAGCTTTTTTTTTTTCGTCGATACCTCGCTAGATACTACAGGGGATAATTATGAAATTTTGTAGTTCCACGGTTTTAATTTACACAGGCCGCCGAGACAATTAACTTTAGGAGTCTGTACGCGTTTCAGCATAGTGTGGAAGATATACCTGTCGTGATATGATATTTTAGAAAGTTAATTTATAAGCAAAACACCACGAGGAAAATTATTTATGTTTGCTTTAGAAAATTATTTTTAAATTTAAGGATTTGTTGTTTCCTAAAATTAATATAAAGTATCAGCGTTCTGGCTGCGAATACAAAAGCAATTGAACAATCGTATTTTTTACATTTAACAGACTGAAAAGTCAAAGCGAAAGATGGGAATGTATTATCGTGAAACAAAATTGTATGAAGTTAATTATTTTAAGTAAAAGAACCAGGAAAAAAATTAATTGTGTTTGATTTAGAAAAGTACTTTTAAGTATCAGGATTTGACTTTTATAAAATTACTATAATATAAAGTATCAATTTATGGTTGTGAGTACCAAAAGTAATTACGCAATCATATCTTGTATGTTCAATCGATTGAAAAATCAGAACGAAGAATGGAACTCTATTGTCGTAGAACAAAACTGTACGAAGTTAATTTCTTTCGGCAAAAAACGTTAAAGGGAATAATTTATGTTACATTCAAAAAACTACTTTTAAGTATGACAGTTAACAAATTATTTTGCAATTTGTTATTTGTAAAATCAGTTTTTGGCAATAAGTATGAAAAGTATTTGCACAGTCTTTCTTTTATATTTAATAGACTGACTTTACTTCCAAAAGTTGATTTTTTTCAAATACACCCAAATACGAGATCTAGTATCGATAGTTATTTTCATCTTGACACATAACGTTAGTTTTTGTAAGTGTTTGTCAAAAGACCTGTTTATTTAATAAACTCATCCGTGAGAATCTGAGAATGTCACTGATTGATTAAAACATGGTTTGATGGATTATGACTTGTGAACGATTTCACGAACGAAATTATATTTATGTCACGTATGTATGATTCAGTGAATTCACGATTGCGGCAATCAACTTACATAAGAGCAACACACACTTACCCAAGATGCACCGCAATCACCGCCTCCCAGTGTCTGAAAGGTCGGCATGCATCTGAACGTCATCCTGAACCTTACCGCCGAAATACTATCCAAACGTTCACCGCGGTTCTCCGGTCACAACTTACCTAGAACAAAGCGAAACACTTACTTAGTGATCGACTGAACAACCCCAGAAACGGGAAATAGATACTTCTACTATTTGAAATGTTGCAATTTTCAAAATCAGAAACTTGTGGCCAATTCAGTAATACTTCTTGTACTTCGAAGCGCTTTACAATTTTGAAAGACGAAGGGGGCAGAAATATGTTTGAAATTTAACGTATCGTCAGTTTATTAAAAATAAATGTAGAATACTTATTGGTGCACCTAATGCAAATCATAATGTGAAGATTTGTATATTAATATGTAGATTCAGATTTTATGAAAATTATATGTTTATTATATGCTAAACAGTGGAAGGAAGTTTGTTTTGCTAGAACAAAAAGCTCATGCGTTCCTAACGAAGTAATTAGGAGCGCATCAGACATCATGGAACCCGCATGTAATGCAACTTCACCGATGCAAAGAATAAATCCATTGCTTAATGTGGCTTTCAATTAGGAACGTACTCCTCTGATGCTAACGTCCCGTGAAACGCGAAACAAACAGCTCCGTCGTTAATATTTCTATCACATGAAAGATATTGACAGGTAATTTTGCACGATCGGCACAGAATTTCACACCGATTGGTAATACTGAATAGAGATTAAGGTCAGAGGAAAATAGAAATTATTTAGCTTGCTTAATGTAAATCCATGACATCGGTCAGAAGCCATGGAATAAAAGATAAAGGAAGTTAATGATAACAGGGACATTGCTTTCCAAATTTTACCTTAACCCTCGTGGACTGCTTAGATAAATTTCACCAGAATCTAATACTTTCTTTTCAATTATATTTTTTACTAGAGAAATTTATAAATTAATTTGACACCAATAGCTTACATGTAGTATTATAATCTAGCGATAAGAAAATATATTTCCTTAAGCCGAATTGAATTCAGGCTCAGTTTAATTCAAGAAATAAATGCAATAAGTAAAAATGTGTGGACAAACGAATATTATATGGTGAATAATTTAAGATGTAGGTTTTATGTCACAAAAGAAAGTACACGAAAAATATTAAAAATTGGGAAATTCATAGAAACTGGCGTCAATTTCTTTTTAAACAGCTGTTTCCTTCATAAGTATTACAAAAAGTTACGATTTCCTTGATACAATTTCTAGTTGTATCTATTCACCTAAATGAAAAGTAAAACATTACCTCCGCATTTAACGTGTTAACAACTTCTTCAAATCCCATTACTTATTAATTGTAGCCTTGATATATTCCAGTTAATCCAGTTTTAAGTTCAATGTTTCACATTGAAATAATAGTGTACATCTGCAAAACGTATCGAGATAAACATTTCCATGCCATTAATTACTGGATGTTTTTTCTGGAAAAATTCTGTCACGAAATCCCGCGGCGAAGACACCGAACACCTGCCTCGCAGTCGCCCGTCCCGGGGCGCATAATGCAGATGTAAGTAGATCACCGCGGGTGTTCCTTCGGAGCAGCCTCCTCCGCTTTTCGCTTTTATTCCCCTCTGTCCTCCTCTTTCTTTCGCGCGCTTGTTTGATGCGTGTAATTTCATGTAAAACACGCTTCGACACCGGTAATCCATATGCTAGTCATTTGTTAGAAACCGTAATTAGCCCGACTGTTTTGGAGCCTCGGATATTTTTTTAAAGGTTGAATTTAATAGCGCTACATCCACTGAACGTGTATACGTGAAATTTTATGAACGTAACTGTCACAACCGTTCGATTAATAATAATAACAATAGAGCTATATTGTACGTAATACTATAAACCTACAAGAAAATATATGTGAAACTAATACAGCTTTGTCTTGTTCAAATTTTATTAGTTTGCTTTCGTCAGATAATTAGTTTTTACATGTTCAAGTTGTGGAATATGCCTCTGCATATAATTATTGTTCCAATAAGTACCTTAAAGTATCATTTCGAACGATTCTGAACATCACGTTAAACAATATTTAACTAATTATATTGCCGAAACGAGGAAAGTTTTGCAAACTGTGGGTTTCAACTTAACATGCTTTTTTTTTAAGGAAAGACTTAAGATCTAATAAATTCACTGAAAATTGTCGTTCGTAAGAATATGGACTCGTGTTCCAATTGGATTAGGGAGTCACTTTATACAGGGTATCTCCGAACTGGTGGTCCAATCTAACAAGAGGTGATTCTACATACAAAAGTAAGTTACAAATGTAAAATAAAATTTTTTCATATGTACAAAACACTGTTCATCACATTCCGTTTCTACTTACTGTCACCATGAATACTTGCACTACCAGCCAAAAGTATGGGACCTGGTCTTATAACTAAAGAAAGAGGAAAATATTATTCTACAAAGATTCGATGAAAGTAATGTACTAAAACAGATTCGGAAATAATTTGTAGGTGTTCTAATTCCGTAACGTTTATTACATCCTAACAGAACAATGAACTGTTCCATCAATCATGAGTTTTTGTAGTATATGCGTTGGATAACTTTTTTAATACGATTATATCGAAAACGAAGTACCAGAGAAAAATTTATATTGCACATTTTCGATTTATTATTCCACGCAGAATCACCTTCTGTTGAATTGTACCATCAATTTGAGACATCCTGTACGTAATAATATAATTGTAAATTCTTTCTCGAAATGCTATTTACAAAAACGACAACTGAGACGTCACCTGTCGTGAAGAAGAATTGGGCTATTTTTTATGGGTCCGCAGAGTCGAATGCCAGGACACGAGATACCTGTCGATTCCGTCCGTTCAGGAATTCGAAAATTCGACCACGGGGTTCTCGGTTGCGTAAGCGATCCTCCCTCCGCTGACCAGCCCGGGCTGATTACTAGGCCGAACGGAGCGCATTCTTTTCGCCGGCGAATAAAACCACGCGAAACGGTCGAACGAACCGGAGGGTTGAGAAGCAGGGGATCCCAAAGAGGAACGCGACGCCTGTAAAAGATGCACGCGAGAAGAGCACCACGATGGGGACCACGATGGGGACTACGATGACGAACGACGGGTGAAGCATTCGAGACAAGAGTGTGAAACGAAAATTTATATTGTCTCGAATTCATCCCCACTCTCCTCTTGTCTGTATAAGATAAACAAATTCCTTATGATTACTGTTTATTATATTTCTAAATCAACCAGAAGGTAAGAGAATATTATTTCAAAAAGTATAAATGATTCACTTTGAATATACCTAGTTGAGCTTGGTCTATTGAATCGAAGTGATCAAAGTTCAAACTTTTGAAAAACATGTTGATTGGTTGAAACATGCCTATCGCTATTCAGTTCTTTCGTTCTACGTATATTCGTTTCACACATTTTGCAACGAGCTTACAACCATTTGATTCAGTCTTACGTTCTGAATTATAAGATTCGTAACAAAAAGAGTTAGATTAACCACTAAAACAAAAGTAGTCTAACTATATATTGGGTGAGTCGAAGTGGGGCAAAAAGGGGAAACAAATGGGACGTAGGTAATTTATTAGGCAAAAATAAGTCAACGGTGTGGAATACAATATTTTTGTACGAGGCACAGTCTTTAAGAATATCGATTTTTCAAACACCTCGCAGATATGCATGTGAACAGGACATAACACAGGCTACTGCGTCTGTGCATTACTTACTGTTTCTACTTACGATAAACACAGTGCTTACATACGTATCAAAGCCTTCAAAAAGGGAAATTTCATCTGTACTTTTGATTTACTTTTGCACAAGAAATGATTATTTACTAGATTCTGTCATTATTTGAACCACAACCTAGAATGGAAACCATTGTAAAAGTGAATTAGGTGACGGTATAAATTCCGTCTTCCACTTTTTTCAAATACAAAGAACAGAATTTTCTACACCCCAAGAATCGAACCCTATAAATATTATCTAAGAAGTACGAAATCCAGTTAACAAATCTAGTATAACCCAGAAAATGAACTTCTACTGTGTGAAATATATGTATTGTATAGGGTAAACGCACTAAACTAAAGTTACATATTAACCGGTGACACAGTATGCCGGACATTTAACACGAGTATTACATAGATGCAACATTGTAAAGGGTTACATACTTCTTTGGATTCGAGTCCATTGATAAAAAAAAAAAAACTATTACTCTAACCTCAAAACAAAAATTCTCAGACCCTGTCCCAACCGAATGAAACAATTTTTATAACCGAAAAGAGTGGAAAATTTGATACAAGAAACAAGTAAAATGTCACTTTTTAAAAAAAAACGTGGATTTAATACACTCTGGCTCTGAGGTCCAGATATACAGTCCCCTCACTGGTAGGTGTTCATATCCTACTGTATCCACCCTATTGCAACCTAGTGTATCACAGAAAGGGTCAGATCTTTCGTGGCAACCTAATATCGACACTCTAATACACCATTCCCTCCTCCTTTTAGCTCCCTTCTGCTCCATCTTCGCCAGTGACCCTTTCGTCTCCCCTCCCCCATCTGTCTCTCTTCTCCTTCGATCCTATCCTCTCGTCTACGTCACTCGACGATCCAAGCACGGCGCGGAAAACGCAACGCGCGCTCCGATGCCGCCGCGCGAATGAATAATGGATTCGAACGCAGCCATGTCGGCTGCCCGGTTGAATATTCATAGTGCGTTTCTACGGGCATGTGCTGCCGCTGATACCGGCGGGATCGGTGGATCGTTCGTTCCACGGCTGGAACCGTCGAGCCGACTTGCACAGGACGAATACACGCGACTGAGCGAGCGTGCTTTAACCGAAGCGAACGGTCGAGCGTTCACGGTGATCCGTGACACACGCACACACGTAACGTGACGTGACCGAAACGATCGTCGCTGGACACCAGCAATGCTAATCGAGGAGCTTGGCCCAGCAACGCCTATGGGCTGACCAAGCGGACGAATACGCTTCGACCTCGTAGTGTCCCATCATTCGGTTCGAGCATCAGCTCTTTGTAATACAGGGTGGTCCACCTAAAGGTAGCCACCTAAATATTTCCTTCAGTTGTGATTATAGAGAAAATATGTTGAATTCAATATATTTTTATACATTTAAATTTGTTGATGTAATTTGAATGGTGTCATAGGACGAATAGGTCGCAAAGAATATTTTTGTGCTAAGATGATTTTTTTTTTTTAGTTTTCAACGTCACCGATGTTTTTTTAGTTATAGGTGTTTATTTTTTCTTTCTTTAGATATTGTAGCTGACAGTAAAACGTATCAGAAATGTTAGTGACATGACCTCGAAGTGACTTTTGAGTTGATCTGTTATTGTACGTTTCGGACAATGCATATTTATGGAGGGGTATTATTTTAAACACTTAACATAATATGATAACTCAATAAGTAAGTTATAGATGTCTTGTAAATTTAACAAAATGTCATTTTACATGTTTCCTGTATCAAATATTTCAGTCTTTCCGACGGTAAGATTTATTTCGTTCTATGTCGTCTAGTTTTTAATGTAAGCACGTAATACTCTAAAAATGATATTAAGTTCATATTTATAAAACAGTGTAAAGTCCATCACATAGGGGAATTTGTGATTTTTTTGTTTTGTTTCAATTTTTAGATTTTTTGATCCCCCGTCGGATGCAACTGGCCTCACAGATATGTTCACGTACTTTCGAAAGAACAAGTAAGTGTCAAAATTTTTGTAAGGTTTCTGGTTACTTATCCTCACCACCTACGCCTACATTATTCTTCTGTGATAAAATTTTCTGAATATCAAAACGAAATTTGCGGTTTGGTATCTACTTTCATCAAATATACACGATAGACTATTGTTAACAAAATTGTGAACCACTGTATAGCGACGTAAAAACAGCTTGTTATTACCAAGTCAATTATTAAGTGTTTCTAGTATTATTTTTTCTTTAGGTGTTTAACGTCGCATCGACTCCTTGGTCATGAGCGACTCCAAGGTTAGGTTATATTTCCTTGTGTAATATTCGCTGTCTTTTAGAAATTTGAAGATGTCTGTCATGCAGCCCTGTGATATTAGGACTGAAGTAGAATTTAGTTTGTACTTCAC
This sequence comes from Dufourea novaeangliae, assembly GCF_001272555.1. Taxonomy (NCBI): domain Eukaryota; kingdom Metazoa; phylum Arthropoda; class Insecta; order Hymenoptera; family Halictidae; genus Dufourea; species Dufourea novaeangliae. Next base: position 1,771,778 of record NW_015373942.1, on the reverse strand, counting down.
TCTTTGGTTTTGATGTTTCTCAAACGTGAACAAGAGGTGGTTGATTGTTAACATCTCATTACACAGATTACAAACGGGTGGTTCTATTTTTCTGTGTAGTTTTCTTCTTCTTTTTAGCATAGTGTTACAGTGAGCACTAATACTGTCAATAAGTAAGAACAGATTTAGAGAAAGCTAATGAAATTATCATCGAAATGAAAAAAAATTAAACGATAATTATCTTCTTATGTGTAGTATCTAGTTGAGGTTTTAAAAGCACTATACTTATAAGCAATTGTATTTGGAATCGAAATTAGAATCTGCGTTTCCATCGAGAAGTTGGTGTTGCGCAAAGAATTCTGAGCATACATGCCTAACACGTGATATTACATCACGTGATTCACGGAAATTATCGTAAGATCCGCGCGAGCAGTCTTAAATATCCTCCCTCACACACGTGTAATTAGACTTTCACTTTGCACACCGAGACGGAGTAACTATTCCAGTAATCAGTAACGTTATAAACCCATTATTTCAAAATGGAAGAACGTTTCAACTGTGTGCTGTAAGTTCATACATTCCGTAGAAAGTTGCATTTTAATACGGTTTATAGATACATAGAGGGCACACTTGGAAATAGGAAAAGGCAATAAATAAAAGAGAATTTCAAAACAGACACGACAGGTGGACGATGTTGGGTGACTGTAAAGGTCACTTCAACTGGTACTCCAAGTAGAAAGAGAATTGTCAATGCTTTATGCTTCTATAAAGTTAAGAGGCACTATAGAAAGAAACTCCACGAGGAAAGAAGCGGTAAAAGAAAGAGGCTACAAGGAAGCAAAGTTTAATGTTAACAGACTGTGAATTTTAGACTGAATGCAAACGACCTCTTTTAAAAAGTTTGAAAGTCTAATGGCATTTTCTTCCACAAACTAAACTCATTTCGAATATTTGCTACACGAAAACGATACTTCGAGTCGAACTAGTTACGTTACGAACTTAAATTAACGTGCTTCGACATTTTTCATGTAGAGTTCAATAACATCTGAAGAGTTAAGGCGCTGTTTCGCAAGTACTACAATCAACTTCGTACTGACACTGTCATACTAAAGATCAATTTGTCACCTAACTCATTATTAGCACCCTAGCTGCAAACCTATCGAAACACTGGAACCATCGAGGGACCCAAAGGCTAGGATCCTAGGCATTAGGAATCCAAAGTACTAAAGATTCAAAGACTGGGATCCAAGGCAGTAGGGATCCAACTGCTAGGATGCAAGGCACTAGAGATCCAAAGGCTAGGATCCAAGGCATTACGGATTCAAAAGCTAGGATCCAAGGCATTAGGGATCCAAAGGCTAGGATGCAAGGCACTAGAGATACAAAGACCAGGATCCAAAGCATTACGGATTGAAACGCTATGATCCAGGAAGTTAGGAATCCAAAGGCTAGGACCCAAGGCACTAGAGATCCGAAGGCTAGGATCCAAGGCATTATGGATTGAAAGGCTAGGATCCAAGGCATTACGGATTGAAACGCACTAGAGATCCAAATACCAGGATCCAAGGCATTACGGATTGAAAGGCTATGATTCAGGAAGTTAGGGATCCAAAGGCTAGGGCCCAAGGCACTAGGGACCCAAAAGCCAAGATCCTAGGCATTAGGGATTCAAAAGCTAGAATCCAAGGGATGAATCAAGCACATTCCCTGAACTGTTCACAATTAATAACCAGTTCACTCTGTTCGTTCCATCAACTATACAATCATTAATCTGTCGGGTTTCCACCGCAACGCTCATCAACGCTATCATCATCCGCAGATATTGCTTCCGTCCGCGAAACGAGAACCGGATACAGAGCAAACCAACCGGGTAAGGTACAACACGTTCTATCCCTCGGTTCCGTTTCGATCTCCAACCACGACAGCGAAATTTAACCATTCCGAGTATCCCGAATTCCGAGTGTACTGTTCTCTCTTTTTTCTTTTTTTTTCGTGGTCACCTGGCAACGTCGTCGGGTATACGACTGCTAACGACGCGCCATTAAATCGAGTTAACGAGGGGAGTCGTGCTATTTACCGAGCTATTTCCTAGCCGGACCCGATCGTTTCGCCCCGCCATCGGTAAACCACAAAACGGCCGATGCCTTTCATGGAAACGCGAGACCAGGCAATAGTTTCAGCGGACACTCCCGCGACAGAGATATCCAGCTTCGACCCGTTCCGCAACCGTGGATCGTTCTCGTGATTTTTCAGCGGGATCGATTGCTTCACCCGCGATGATGGGACCACGATCGTTTCGCTATCGATTGCCTTTTGTCATCGTTTCTTGCGCTTACTCTAGTCCTGAATTTCATTTCTCGACGACTGACCAATAACTGGTCAGCATTTGAATGCTGAGATTTCGTGGGGGAGTGTACTATGATTTGATAGACCTTGTCAGAGTTTTTTACTGACGATAAATGTTTAATAAAACGTGTTTTCTTGTATTTTTAAGCCTTCTGTAGCTTCAAATAACTATTCTGTGGACTACCAGCTTGTATATATTGTGATATTGATATGCAAATCTTGGTTTCTAATGGCGGAAGATATATTGAGTAGTCTGAATTTTAGTATTTACAACTAATGTCCAATTTGTAAATAGTTCTTCTATCCTGTGATTCTGTTAGAAACCGAATCAGAAGCTATCTGATACTTGTTCGTGTAATTGTTTACTGATTCATACAACGTGGTCCAAGTTTTACGAATACAGTAAATTCTCCATAAATGCTCGGAAAGATCTCTATGTTAAATGCTTCTACTTCCTCCGCACTACTGCTTCTAATCTTTGTCGGCCGCCGGCAAAATAGAAAGCCGAGCTGCCGAGGCTGAGCTTGAAATTTATGAGGTGCGGAAATAGTGTTCCTCTACGAGAACTGTTCCAAAACAGTCCCGAGTTTCGAGCATTAACCGAAGATTTACTGTATTAGTTTACTGAAAAATATCCAATTTTCGAAAAAAATAAAGTGATCCTAATTTAAGCAAATACATGTTGTCTTTAATGAATCAAATGAATTTTGGAATTTTATATATTTTACTACATAAATTTTTTTTCCCCGATATATTAAATGGACTTGTTTGCCTAAAAAATTTGTATGTGTCAATAAAATTGCATTACAGTCCTCCATATACATAATCGTAGATTGCAATTCCTCTAAGAATGAGTTTAAATATCAAACGATGAAGATAATGGAAATATAATAACCTATTCTTTGATATTCATTTTGAATCACGTGAACATTTTACGCTTTTCATTTCTCGATTATTCAATTTTCTTCTTTGCGGATTGCACGGTGGAGATTATCACACTCTATTATTAATATCGATTATTACGTATCCGAATGTAAACTCGGCCGTGTAAATTGTTTGGTTCACGTGGAATCGCGGGTGTTCCTGTAATGTTTACTCGCGGCAGACCAGGTTAAATTATTTACACTTCTGGATCGCGTTGTTCCGAAAGTATCGATACAGTTATTCTAACACAGGCTGCATTTTTCAAGCAATTTTGCGTTTACACAATCAACATTTTTTACGCGATAAAATGCGACCGAAAATCGTAGCTCGACTGAACAAATGTCAATTTGAAAAATAACTTTATTTTCTACTTTAGATATCTTATTAAAAATAGTTTACAATTTATGGTTATAAACATCGCTCAGTATGTAGTCTGAAGAATGTTCGATACCAGTAGTGGTGTAAAATAATTGTAAAGATAATTTCAATTGAAAATTACGCTACACTAGACTGTGGATGTTTATGCGAATAAAAATTTTTAAGGGTTAAACTGTACAAACTGGAGTCGAACAGAGATTTTTTTACTTTATTTACTATTCTGCCAGGTTCCAAATAAAATAAAAACCTCTTTAAACTTTATTAATCTTCTGAGTACAGTGAATACCAGGTAATCATTTATGCAATAAATGCATATAATTCACAGTTTAACGATTACCTATCTATTTCTTTTCAAACTTATCTACAAAAGAAAGTCTCACGAGTATAAATACAAAAATGAAGAGTGATTAGAACTTCAGTGCCACAAAATTCTGTTTTACCAGGTAGTAAACAGACATCAGTCGGCCGACAGTCGGAAAATTATAAAAAGAGGATATTCTCGTCTTTTATCAGCCGTTCTTCGTACGCGTGCATATTAAAACCGCGGGAACACCGCAGTCTCGTATACTATTGCGTCTGCTCGCACGCACGGACACTTTACGGTCACAATTTCACGCTATTAACTGCGTTAATCTCTCTTTACATGCATCCTATCCGCGCGACGTCGAATCTATAATGAGCCCGGTCCGCTGTATAAAATACGGATATAATTGCAAAAGAAAAAGCCGGGGAAAACGAGGGACGCATTTTATTCGTGGTGAAGAGACCAAGCCTTTTTCCCCTTCTGCCGTTCATTAACCTGCGCTCATCTTTTTGTAGGATAATATTAAACGTGTAATAAAAAATAATAAACATGTAGTTCCTGGTGTAAGAAAATAGGATATTTTTAGAAAGATCCTTCGAAGTATTTCTAGCTGAAAAATTTTAACTGCAACTTTATGAGAATTTTTACTAAAAAAGTAGTGAGAAGGTGATATTGTATAATATTAATTGGAACATATCGCACCTCCATGATAAAAGTGTTACGAGTAAAGAAATTTTCAATTTTCAGTTTATTATGTGAAAAATTTTCTGATACGTAGATTCATCATCTAGAAAAATGTTATAAGTTGAAGTTCAGTATTTCAACGGAGATGATACTAGTGTCAGGTTATTTAATATATTATATTAAATACATGCAATACTGTGTAATGAATCAGTTTCTTTTCGCTCTTCTGAAGGATTACATGTTTTCGACTTGTGACATTTTCCTTGCAGCGGTGTGATATATCGCTAGTAGTATGTAAATGCACGTAAATTACGAATAAACAAATAAGAAAAGGTGAATTCGCACTACTATGACTATATTCTATTCCTTAGTTTTATATCAAGTATAAAAATCGGATGTCATTCATCCTATAAAACTATCGTCACCATACCCCTTGAAAAAATAGAAAAATAAACTGACAAACATTGAATGTATTGATGGATAAATATATTTCTTACAAAATTGAATTCCCGTTCAATTCATGTATTTCACCAAAAGCCACAATTTTTACAATAATCTAATATTAATCCATTCATTGTCGGGTCGAAAGGTCCACAAAATGATTTGAAACTGTAAATCTCATCTGACAGACAGTATAAAATATTAACCCCGTGAATCATTACAAGCAAATTTCCTCAGTTGATCTTAAGATTGTTCATCTGTCCAGTCTCCTTAATCGCTACCAAACCCAGGAAACGCGTCAGGCAACCGTCAATGATTTCCTTCTTTTAACCTATCCGGGGCCATCCTCCATTAATCCCAACCGGGGCAAAAAATCGAGATTCACTATACGCGACCCGTAATTTAAAGAAACTCCCGCGGTACGATCAACGGAGAGAACCTTGTAAACACGATCTCCCCCCCGGTTGCCACACGAGACGAGCAATTCTCGATTCTAGCGTGCCAGTCGTCGTGGATCGACACAGATTCATCTCTCTCAGCAGTATTCCTTTTATAAGGCATTCTTTTTCCTTTCTTTAATAGACTGTCAGAAGAAATTTTTTCTTTCTTCATCTGACTTTCATAAGTCATTCCGTCCACGACGTGTAACGAACCCAGGCGATCGCGATTAAAGCAAAATCCGGCTAATCTGTCGAGGGCGGTCCAAGAAATCGGATCTACATTCGGGGCCCTTCGATAATGGCGGTGTGTGGCGGGGAGCATACAGCAACGCAAAAAAGGAACAACGGCATAAGACCAACGAAATTGGTTCGAAGGGGGTGGAAGGAGAGGGGGAGACTCCCGACGCGGCGTCTCGGATACCCTAAAGAGCGAACGCGCAACATTCCGATCCGTTACAATTACCGAATAATTCCAATGTTGGCCCACATTCGGCCAAAGGAACCCGAAATTAGGTTGATTAGAGGCTACCGTTCGTAAGGATCGCCACTACCGGAATTTAACCGGTTATTATATGGATACTGCACGGCGAGGGCTGCGAGGTTCAACGATGAAACGGAACCAGGCTCTGGATGCATCATGGGACACACACACTGTATTCAGCCGCGAACTGGAGGTGCTGTCGATGATTTTGTGGTATTGATACTACAGGGTGGCCCGTATGTCACTTTAGCTATTAAGAAAATTAATACATTTCTTTTGTTTGTTGAGTATCTGTATTTGTAAAATATTTCTGTTAAGTGTACCAATAAGGGATCCAGTATTTTCTGACGAAAACATACCTGAACTCTGTATTCGCTTCTATAGGAATTGAGAATCTCTGTATAATATTTTATTCGTATCGGTAATGATTTTCCAGTATACTGTACCCCATTTCTCCTCAGCGGAGAGTCGAGAAGAGAGTTTTTTTTTAAACTATATTGTTTCATAATTTAACAGTAATATTACATAACATAGTGTTTATTTGTTGATACACCTAATATTCGTTGGAGTTATTAAATTTTTAACTGGTAGAATGACTTATGGACCACCCTGTATATTATTGACTGTTTTCAAGTATATGTGTAATAGAAAAGTCCCTAGACGTGCTTGTACGTTTGTCGCGCTCATTTTCACTGTTTAACATGCTACGAACATAATTCCAAAGTCAAGAAATTAAACTAAAAAAATATTCAACGATTGTGAACCTATTATTTGCATCAACCTGTTCCTAGTGGATTTTGTGTCCCAAGGCGCCCGCATAGATAGTTTTATACTTGCATAATGTATCAGGTATGCACTCGCTGAATCCACAAAAGAGGAGGCCGTATTTGCTTATGCAAGTAATCAGGTCGATAAGCGGATACAAAGTATCACAAGGGGGAAAAAAGCTAATTTTACGCTCCCCGATTCTCAGAATCAGATAATTCACACGCACTCCGCTTAATTATATCGATACGAACGCGTTCCGCACTTGTCTTACCACGGACTAATCGGCCGGTTGATCACCTGTGCACCGATGCATGCCTGCAGTTTGACAAAATTGCGCAATCTGTCATTTGCCTCTGCAAACAGGTTAATTGCTCGGCCACCGATAAGAACCAACGTGCCTCCCGTCTCACAATCTGACGAATCTGACAGTAATTTTAACTTTTTCGTTATTTCCTGTTCATTTATCATTTCCCCTACGTAATATTTATCTGTCATTTGCCTCTGCAAACAGGTTAATTGCTCGGCCACCGATAAGAACCAACGTGCCTCCAGTCTCACAATCTGACGAATCTGACAGTAATTTTAACTTTTTCGTTATTTCCTGTTCCTTTATCATTTCCCCTACTTATTTATGGGGTAAACTTTTGATGCGAAATAAGTGCAGATGTAAATGTCAAAATCCTATCGATAAACGAATGGGAAACTGAATAAGAAATATAACTGTAATACAGAAGACACGAAATGTATAAGAATGGAAAGACAAAGACAAAATAAACAGGATATTTGAGAATAATTTACTATACATAATTCAGGAGCAAAGAGAAATGGGTTTTTGTTTTTACGATGTTGACGGTCAGACACGTTTCACCTTGAAAGAAATTAAAGAAAGGTGTTTGACAGGGTAATGTGTATCGGAACCTAAAATATTTCTTCGAGTGAGAATCGTTACCATAAATTCAAACGTCATAGACTGCAGATGTGTATGCAAATATAGACTTCGACGGATCAATTTATAAGAATTGGAGTCAAGTAGAAGTTTGTTTGCCCCATTAAAGTTTCTATAAAAGTCGACAAAAAATGAAAACTTTGCTAAATTTGATTTAAAATCTGCAATCTACAGGGTGTCCCAAAATAGCTTCGACTCCCGGAAATGTGGCGTCCTTGGGATGATTTGAAATAATTTTTTCCTATGTACTGCGATTGGTAGCCAACGCTACCGCGGAAGATCGGCCAGTAGACTCGCGCTCTGATTGGTCGGAGTTTTTCGTTAATATCTCGTTAACAATGCCTCGGATAACATTTTTGCTAAGGAAAAACTGATCTCAAATCATCCCAGATATCCCTCATTTCCGCGAGTCGAAGCTATTTTGGGATACCCGGTATACTAGTACAAGTATACAGCTATAATTCAGTACAATAATACATAGATAAATAAATTTCACAGACTGAAAAATAATCGTGTATAAACGATTAGTTAATTTATCTTCGCCCGTTAGTAAATTTTCCCACAGAAACTGTTTTGCAATCCTCTACATATAAAGGTTCCAAAACTGAAATTTTCGAAAAATAGTTTAAAGAGGGGTGTCAAATACGAATCGAGACGAACATATTACTTCAACACGTAAAAGTATTTCCAACGCCAATTCGTCGGTTATTAATAACGGGATCGAAGTAATTTAATTAAGACTAATACATTTATAGCATTCGGTTGAATTACGATACGCCCGGTGATAAATCGTTTGTTTTAATGGCTACCATCTCTGACCAATTATTATTGCGCAAGAGGCTGCCTTCGAGACGATGCTTGTCTGCCCACGCAGATGACAACGCATGATCGGAAACACGTTTGCAAGGATAAGCGGCCATTAAGTTGGTATGAAAAGTATCCCCGTGTCGTAATATCGGCGACGGCCACGGCTTCGTTAGTTGGACGAACGCCGCGCCGCTTCCTAGCCAGGAGAGGAGAGATTTTTCATAAAAACTCTACCGTTTTCTACACTTTCCGCCGATTTCAATATAAATTCCGTTTCATCGCTCGTATCGTCTCGCCTAAGTATTACTTAGCTTCGTAGAATATTCAAATAGCTCGCGAAAAATCTCGCGGTTAGGACTGTACACGGTATTACGTCTACACTGTTTGCTCACTTGTTAACTGTTCAAACGAGTAATATTCGAATTTTATGGGACGGATGAAATACCGAACATTACGGGTGTTTATTTGCATATTAAAATGTAGAGATTTAATGTATACGGTGAAGACCTTTCGTGGAATTTCTTGTGTTCATTACGGAGTAGTGAAGAAGCCGAAGATTTTATTGACAAAATTGTTGTTCGGGTTACACCATTCTGATTCACTTTTTATTCTGAATTCTTTTGGATTGTATGAGTACTCGTTTTGTAATGTTTCCAGGAATTGATCAACATATCTCAAATTAAATTTTTGGAAATATTTCGTCAACGATCCACACTTTCGTGTGTAATAGAATACTTAGAAACTATGCAGTAAATGTTACAAGACATTACGAAATTGCTGAATCTCTGAAATAAATATTGCCCAGGGGATATTTATGCTATATGGACAATATTTTATGCTACTATGGAGTTTGTAATGAATGGGGCCTCAAATGTACAACTGTTGCAAAAGATAATATTTTCTTCACACAGACCAAGTTTTCTAATGTTTATGAGCACTAGTGTACATTAGAATTAAAATTCCTTTAGAAAATAAAATTATGAATATTGAACATGTCTACTGCCTTTTCATAACTAAATATGACAATTCGATTTCTGGTTCATTTTCTACATTTTCAGACCTAAAATTTCATCATTAACTTACAGAAGATTATAACCCTGTCTTGAAAATTCTACAACATTAGCCATCTCGTAAGTTTTCACACATGTAACCTACAACAGAAATATTTTTCAATTTGTTCTGTGATTTCCCAAAAACTTTGAGAACCTTTAAAACGCTGTGAATACTAGACTACCAAAGCAGTGAAAATAACAGGTTCGCAAACACTCGTAAAACTGACTGAAATGTAATAACCGTGCATTTCACAATGTAATACAATATATAAAATAAAGAAATGAAGTAACATACAAATCTGATTAATTTCGTAATTCTGTCGTTTGTATCGACCAGATAGAAGTAGGTACATGTTAATTTAGTTCTAGCGTTAAATTTTGTACAAAAAAACAGCCAATGCAACATGGTAATGTATTTGATCCAGTGATTACGACGATCGAACCATTGTCTTCAGTGTATATTGGAAACTTTTCAATCGAAATGTCTTTCGAAGATCGAAAAAGTTGTGGGCAAAGGTGCAAGTGAAGGTCTGCGAAGGGTTCGTCGGAGCGGGCGTTTCCGCCCACGCGGTTATGACGTTGCCCGCGAATTCTTTTAATACCGAAATAGGCTTGAAACCGTTTCGTTTCAGAGGTTAACCAGGGTCCCTCGAGTACTAGTGTCTGGCAGTTCTGCCGTTTGAATGGCTAGTTAGCGCGAAGATTGGTTTTCTTCGCATTATTGGTCCCTTCTTCGGTCGGCGTTATTGGGATCACCCAAACACACGGCAGTAAAATCAGCTAAGCTGGCGGTTATTTATTGCTCGCGGTGGCACAGGTGAAAGAAACGGGCCTTTGGCTCGCTCTCTCGGCATCCCCGTCATCCCCCGTTCCTCCTACCTTCGTCACTTCTTTTTTTTTTTTTTTTTCGTTTCTTATTCCATCTTTTTTTTAATTGTTTTCCATCGACTGGCGGGTCGTTTTAATCACGCAGAATTTTTTAGTGGCCGATCTGTACCTACCGACGAACACGACTTGCGTCGTGATTGACGACAGAAGCAAGACGCATTGTTCGTCGGCGGTGTACGTTCCTTTGATCTCGTTGATTCGATGTAAGTCGATGTAAGGAATATTATTTCTTCTCTAAGATGGAATTCATTTTGTGTACAGTAAATCCACTAAACGTGTAACACTGACTTTTTAACACTAAAATTACCGAACTCCTTCGGAGAGATAGGAATTGGAACGACAAAACCGGTCGTGGTAAGTTTAGTGTTAATGAGGTTTAACAGAATGATAGAGCTTGGAATTCTGATGCCAATAAGATTTGATTCAGTCCCATATGGCCAATAGTTTATGAAATATATAATGTTGAGTGCCGAGAAGCCTTCGAGCACTCATCGAGAATTTACTGTACTCGTATATTCACTGACGCTAACTGATTTATCTGTCATTTTTGGGACTACTATTTTTGAGGTATTATTTTTTCTCAGTTGCATAGGTCATTTAGGAAAAATAGTAATTTTGATTCATCAGGTTAATATTTCTCGTTACTACGTTTAAAAATCATCTGGTTATAACTGTTTGATTTAAACACAGCGATACCTACGCAAGAAGCTGAAAATCCGTAGTCGTCAGAGGGTTAATAGAGGGGAATTTGTACCTCCGGAGAATCTCCATGCAGAGCATACTACAAATAATATATTGTTCTTTAAGAATTGTTTACATTTGACTTAAAATTGAACGTAATAATAAACATCGAAGACGAGAAATTATGAATATCTTAGGGTTGAAACGATCATTCTTCCCTCTTCCTATTACTATTTAAAATCTCGAAGTAGGACCTCGATTTCCAAGACGGAACCACCTTGCGCAATATTTCGATCGAATCGAGTAAACTCGATATTAGTCTCGCGCCATTTTGGTAACACCCACACCTTCCACATAAAACTCTCTGTTCAGGCCACCAACAAAATTCATACTAACTATTACTATTCCTATATATCACATCATTACCTATTCCACAAATACCAACACAAACACAGTAAACAAATTACAGTAGATACCATTACCCCTCGCAGACCTAAAACAAATTACAGTAAATCTACCATTTAAGATTGAAACATGTAACACGCGCATAACCATCGAACATTAGAAACCAATGAATAACTATCCCCTCATCCATTACCCAGCAACTTAGCATTCATTCAAGCCCACGACCAACGATTAACCGTCACATAGACAAACACCTGATCCCGCCTAACAAACCTCATCTATCCCTGTACCAGTTTTACAAATCGATCATTTCCAGAGCGTTTTCCTTTAATTTCCCCTCATTTCCGTCGACACAGTCGACGAACAACAATCGGGGGTATAACTCTGATCACCGTGCGCACCCGCTAGAAACCGCATAAACACAGCTCACATTGAAATCGAAACAATCCGTGACGAAGAGTGCTCGTTCCCTCGGAACGCCAATTACACTCGTGCTCGATTTTCATCGAGTCGGTTCGGCAGGGATATGGGGTGGGGGGGAGGACTCGCGAGAGAAGAGCGCGTGCAAGCTTTCCGTGCGCGTACCGAAGTAATTGGCGATCGTAAAGCATCGGAGGCGTTAACAGCAACAACGGAATTGTTACACCGCCTCTCCTTTCTCTCTCTTTCTTTCTCAAGCTGGGCCCTTGGCGCGACGATTAACAGCCTAATAATAACCGTTCGCTCTCTGTTCGAAGTCGTTAATTTCGTGGCCGCGATCGGACGCGATTTTTTCACGCGTCACGCGTTCCGTTTCCTACGAGATGTGTATGTATGTATATAATGAAGTTTACGGGGCAATTAGCGCTATCTATCATTTAGAGTTATCATTACCGGTGGGCCTCCACCATCATTGTAATTATTTTTCGCTCGTTGTGGGAATTGTTGACATTAGCATAATTATCGTTCGTTTCTTTAACCGGGGGCACCCCAACGGACCGTCAATTATGTACAGTTTATGGCGCGTGTACTTCTGTCCGAGAAGCATTCGCGAAGGTTCCCCGACTGTGACGGTTAATCGCGAGATTGTGATCACTGATGGATCTCTTTAGGAATTTGTAATTGCCTTTTGTGTGGTTTTAGAATTGTAATGTGACAAAAAGTGGAGCTGTACCGTCATGGAGGATGCTTCTGATGTATATTATATGTAATGAATTTGGGTAGTTTGTATGGTCGATAAAGTTTCGATTCTAAGCGTTAATTGCACGATTGTTAATTGATCGAATGATTTTCAATCGACCTGTTCTTACTCTTAGGAGTATTTCATTATTTTGGCTATATTTAGTAATTATTACTGTTTTATTATTTATTTATCTTTTTTTGTATATTTTTTTAAAATGCATATTTGTCGGTAAATGATAACACGACCATCGATTTTGAAAATGTATTTTAAGAAGGTATATTAACTATGTGTAACAAAATATATTGACTTATATTATTTTAGCTCTGAATAGTGTTAAAAGTGGAACTACAATGGACAATTTAAACTCAACAAAAAGATCAGATTCTTGTGAAATTTAATAAAATTAAGTTGAAGTAATTATTTACAACTCGATATTTTTATTTGTATTCGTAGCTAGGAACACTGACATTGTCGAGATTTATTTTCCAAAAATAATTTACTACCCTATGACACTTGAAAACAGTAAAATCGATGGAATACGGACTATACAATTTTACAAGTAGAAACAGTGAGTAATACACAGACGTGTTACGAAAATTTTAGACAGTAACACGAGCACTCGTCGAACATACAAAATCAGTGTCCATCAAACAACATGCCTGGTGTAAAAAAAATTCCATTTGACGTTTTCGATTTATTTTTACACAAAGAGTCAGTTCATTCACAATTGTACCACTATTGTAACCGTACTCTGTATAGTATTATATTATGTAGTATTTTTTCTTTTTTTAACCGTACTATGAATATATTCTATACTTATATGCATTTATATGTAAAATTATAATAGTGCAGTTTAGGTCCTTCTTAGCAGGTCTTTGTAGGTCCATCTACACTATTCAGAGCTAAAATTATATGAATTAATATATGTTGTTACATGAAATTAATGTATCTGTTGGTACTAAGATCATACTTGGACCAACAAAACATCGTCACTAAGGAGTACCAGTGAAAACAGTGATTACTAAAGAGAAAACACTCAAATAATAGGATAGCTGAACGTTTACAGTATAATATGCATAAGTATACTGCTTAAATATTCCGTTAGACTGAACGGACATTATACAATCATTATCAGAGATTTCTCAAAGATGTACCGTAAGGGACAAATATATTTATAAATTACAGAATGTACAAAAATAGTTATATTATGCGCGTTTTTTGTATTTATAGCTTATTAGGCTCTGTGCAGTACAGTAAAAGTCAAAAGTTTACCAAATGCAACGCACTTTCTATTTTATTCACTATCCAATAACATACTTAAGAAAATTAAAAAATCCCTACATTTGCCCTTATCTCCATGAATTACTTCAGAAAATGGCATTTTGCTTAACTCTTCAACACTCAGACTCTTAAATCGTTATATTAAAATTACGAGACTGATATACGTATATATTGCAACTTAATATTTTGAAGTCGAAAATATCGATGTTGAACAGCCTTATTTTTTTTCATTTTTTTTCATTTTCTTTCATTTTCTCTTTATTCTTGGAGGGAAAACTTGAATTTCTCAAGAGAAAAAGTGGAGATCTTTTTCAAATCAGTGGACCCATGGATCCTTGCTGACAAAAGATAGATATTACTGGCAACAAAATTTCACGCACTTTTAAAATGACCGTTGCACCAGTGCAACACTAGGAGTTAAAGGGTTAGAGACTTGCAGTCCTTAAACTTAATAACACTGCCACATATGTATAATATACTAAATATACTTTGGCCCTTCACAATAACCGTGAGAAAACCAAAAACATAATACGTAAACAAACTTGAAATATTTAATTTTATCAATGTACATGTAAGTAACTGTCCTTCGAAAACTTTCGTTAATTTTGATATTGCTTTACAATCCACGATGCGTTTGCCAGAAGCTTCACGTTTGAAATCTTTTTACAGTTTAGTATTGGCGGGGCTGATGATGATACGCGTGAATGATAGCCGGTGAACTCCGTGAGTCACGCACGCACACACACACACACAGTCGTCGAGTCCGAGCAATAGAGGCACCCCATCCCTCCCCCACGAATGATTCCATTGTGGCAAGATTTTACGAGTCGCTGTTAAAGCCTGTCATTACAGAGGGTTTGCGGTTGCCGAGGCATCGGTCGCGCGCGAGCACGCGGCCACGAAGTTGCGAAGAAATTCCCAATGATTTACCGCTCAATTTTATGAACTTATATTCCATAAGACTGACGTATCTATTTCACTTAAACGCGTCCCCGGGGCGCATGACGAATTGCGAGTCGTAACGCCATTGTAGCGGGTTTATTACCTGCGGCCAGGTGTACGTTTCAGATACACGAGATAGTAGGAAATGAATGGATGATGCGTTCACCGTATGTAAACCGGCCGGCCCGATTCCCCCTAGTCTGTCGAACGATACATACTGCGTTTTGAATTGTGGAATTCTTTGGGAATCGTTTTAAACGAATTTTTACTGATTTTTTGGAGAATTTAGATCAATTTTTAGGGATCAGGTTTTGTAGCAGGCTATGATGCACCCTTTGCCTTTTAGAAATTTGAGCTTAATATATGTTACATTATACTGCGTGTGAATGTGTTCTGTGAAATTGAATGAAACAGTAATACCTACACTAATTATCGAAGAAAGTTTAAAAAATTATAGAAATAACGAATCTAATTTGTGTATTATGGTTATTGAGATTGATATAAACTCGTAGTGAACTCTGAACAGAAGTGGTATAATATTTGAATATACTTGGTGGCGTGTTTGTAGTTGGGCTATCGATCGGAGTTGAAAATGGAACATTGTGGAGAGTTATTTGAGTAAGTTAAGGTGTCTTTTGTGTTCTAACAATAGTCAATTACATTGTGTTCAGATTTTTCTACCTTCTTATAGACGGTTAATTGTGAATAATATATCAGTAAGCAGAAATAAAAGATTTCTTACATGACGAATTGTCGTTGAAAACAAGGAAAATAATTTAAAAAAAAAAACAGTTCACGCCATGATTTTAAAATTCTTTCCTTGAAGGAATTATATCCGGACCCTAGAGCCAGGGAGTATTAAGTCTACTTTAAAAAAAAAATGACATTTTACATGTTTCTTGTATCAAATATTTCACTCTTTCCGATGGTAAAACTTATTTCGTTCTAAGTCATCTAGTTTTTAATATAGGTGCATAATAGTCTAAACATGATTTTAAATTCATATTTTAAAACAGAGTAAAGTTCAACATATAGGGGAGTTAATGCAAAGTTCACTATTTCTACATACAGGAACTTGTTTTAAATCCATTCAATAGTTCGAACGGAACGTTTCCAAAATTACAAGGTTTTCGAACCTTTGATTAGCTCTCCTCTAAAGTTTGAAAAATGTGATTTAATACACTCTGGCCTTGAGGTCCAGGTATGTAGGTATCTTTGCCATAAAGGAACTCAATGACTGATTACTTCCACTTTGATCCTTTCTCTTTACACACGATTTATGAGAGAAACAAAGTGATAATCTAAGGTCTGTCTATTTTCACATAACAGTGAACTTCTCTTTCACATTTAACCAGTAGAACTTTGACAGAAACCTAATAATTACATCGAAACCGATTCATCCTGTCACGATAGAATCTAAATTATAGACCCGAGTTATCGAAACTCACGAATAAACGGTAGAAATAGATGCACATTCATCCAGGATGCGCAAGAAATACGTTCATCCGATATACAGAATGTTTTTACTTGAAGTTTAACATCACGACGACGGCTCAGCGTGCATTTATTTTCAAACGCTAGAAAGCGCAGTCACGTTCTAACTAAGGTGTGTCCTTAGAGTATTCGTAAGGATTCATGCTTTTGCCGTCAGTCAGTCCTGAACGGATTGAGAAGTGCTATAGTTGGATAAGGAGATAGCGGTCAAGAGACGATGAAAAGTAATATTCCTTTCCTGTCATTCTAATCGTGCTTACGTTTCGACATCGTGAAAAATGGCGGAGAGAATAGATAACGGACAGCAAATGTTCATAGCTTGAATGATTTTTAATATAGAGCATTGATAACTACGAACAGAAGATATTAACACTAGAACTACCAGCACTGAATGTACGAGTATACTAAATTAAATTGTATAATATAGTAATATATTCAATATATAGTACGATTAAACGTAATAAAGTATAATATCAAATGTGTAGTAAATTAGAATCCCATGTAAATTTCACCTAAAACATTATTATACTATCAGTTATTCTAAAATAAGAAATCTGCCATCCGTCATTTTAATGGGTTTGGTAGTTCTAGTGTTAAGAAAAAAGTTTTCTTTTCAAACTCGTGTTAATTTGAATGGTGGTATTAGACAATGGAGTCTCAGAAACCCAGTGCGTCATTTACATCAAGTTAAAAAGAGTGTCTGTCATTTGCGGGATTTTGTTTTGTTTGTACGTTACGTAAAGAATGAAAACGTGTTTTGTTTTATCCTGCTCTTTGTTCTCTTATTATGGTCCGTGCAATGAGATGATTCAGTAAAAATAACTAAAACCTTCGCGTGCTAAACTCAGCTATTGGCTGGTAACTGTCTCTGTCCCTGTTACACCTAAATGGTCAGCACTTGTTATTTTTGTTTATAGTTACTGACTCGAGTAGGATGAGGTATAGACATCTTACTGAAGATATCAAACATTAATATTTACTGTCGCTAATAAAAGAATAAGTCCAGGGTATGCAAAATCCTAGTGTAAAGTTTACGTCGTGTAATACAAGTGTGAAATTTCAGGGTTAGGAGGCTTAACATCTGTTATTTCATAACGTATAAATACATAAAAAATTTTTTTTTATATTTTGAAAATCTTGAGACACTGCAATGCATTCAGTATTAGATACAAAGCAATTATTTAAACATTTTATGTCCTGTACCCCCTTGTACATCAAAGGCCGGAAGAAACTATATAATTTATAATTGTAGAAACTAAATCTGTTACAAAGTTTCATGAATTCCCAACTAATCATAATCACCTGGTTACAAAGGTAGATCTTGTATTTCCATTACAGTAAATGATTAAATAAAATCTAACAAAAGACCTTACCTAAATTGCACGAATTTTGATATAGCTATTTACCACGTTTGTACATCAGTCTGTAATAACAACGTAAACTCGCATAAACGTCTGCAGTCTAGCATTAATACAAAATAACGATCACCTTCGAGAAACGAAAGCTTATTTACCACAAATCACTCTAAACTACATCGAACTTTATAAATTCCGAAATTTACGTTTCACTGAACTAGTCATCAGCAAGGAAAACAACGTCTGTCATTCAATTCTAATATTATAAACAATAATAACATTTTCTGTCTTTGCACCAGTAAAACGAACAAAATACCTCTGTCACGCGATACAAGACAAAAGTTGCAGTCAAGGCCCACACTCGCGCCACAAATAGTTCCCTACCGACACAGATCAGTCCGCTAATTATTGTACAAAAACATCAACGATTCGCGAGATATATATCTTGAAAAGAGTTTACCATTTGATGCATCCTCGCGGTGTTATAGTAGTCTAGGTTCGGCATCCGGTCCAACGATGAATTAACCTTGTGTCGCACACGAACTGACCCTTCCACGAACGAGACAACGACTGTCCGAAAGAATCCGAAATTACACAGGTCCGGTCATCGTCGGTTTATCAACTCAAAACCAAAATGAAAAATAAAAAAAAACCAGTATTCCCTCGCACTCGCCACTGCGTGTTCGCGCACCACTGACGAAATCCAAATAGGGTCCCCCGGATAGAGGGGTCCACCGTAACGTTTTTTTTTTTCTCCGGTCACTGGTCACCCACGCGACGCGCAAGTTTATATCTGGAACGGTCCGCGCGGTTCGGGCCCTCACGGCGGTCTAATCAGCTTTCTAACCCCGAACCGGGGGCAAACGTGTCACACTGTTCGCGGTCCGCCCCACCCCCCCCTCTAGTGAACACTTGCCGTGACACGGGTCTGCACAGAACTGGGGAGAGTGGTTTGTGAATTTTTCGTGACGGTATCACGGGTCGCGTGAGAGATCGCTCGGCTACCTGTCTCTGTGCGGGCCCAGTTTCCAGCGAGAACGGGGACAATACGGGTGGCGATTCGGTGGGACAGGGAGAGAGAGAGAGGACAGGGCGGAGAAACGAGGGATCAAAAGAGAGAGAAATGAAGAACAAAGGGTGAGAAAGAAAAGAGAGAGAGAGAGATAGGGAGAGAGATAGAGAGAGAGAAGGAAAGTGGGAGGTAAGGAGTCAGGATGATATCGAGTTACCGAGTGTACGGAGAGGATATTGTTTTCCGATATCACGAGCTTTTGTGTATGAGTATTCGCCTTAAACCGTCGTACACGCAGGAAGACTCGAGGGTTACTGCGCCCGCGGGGCCTTAGCTACCAGATAGACGCCCGGCTCGCGAGACCGCTGAAAGAGCGGTCGGGGTGGGAACTGGGATGGGCCTTGGGGGCCTGGAGTCGCGTACGAACGGCAGCCGATTGGTCCGCGGCTGCCGGAACGGGCCCAATCCCCAACCACGCCGAGCGGACCGGCACGTGAACACGGGACGCCCAACTGGACGCCGATTGGCTGGTACCCCCCGCGCGTACACGGAGGGACCCAGCTTGCAGACGCATCGACGGTGCGCTTCTCCGTCGTGGAGAACCTCCCCCCTCCCTCATGGATAATGTCGTGGGGATTTTATTTTGCTGAATAAAGGATGAGTCTTTATCTCTTGCTGCCTCCGAGCTCCCCTAACCCCGCGATTCTCTGGACCGATATCGGCGCGGGGGCTTCAAAAGATACGAACGGAGTTCCGAGGCGGGTTGCAATTCGAGATGCATGTCCGATTCGGTGGATGCTGGTGGTGTTTGCTACCTTCGTGCTTTGCCTTGATGATTGGTTCTTTTTTCTCATTTTGCTTGATGGCTGTGATGTAAGATGTGTATCTGTTTTTTTTTTCTTTTTGAAGGATGGAAGAGTGGAAGTGTGACGCGGCTTTGAGTATATTTATAGGGATCTGGTTTGAGGTAGTCGAAAGATTCGAAATGTGAAGTATGTTTTGGGATATTTGAAGTGTGATGTTCGCTACTTTCGTGGGATGTTTTGATGGCTGTTTTTTTTCTTTAAGACGATGGCTACAGTGATGTGAGATATTTTTTTCTTTAAGCGTGGAGGAGTGGGAGAACAGTCTGAGGAGTTTTTTTTTTCGATTATTTGTAGGGATATAGTTTGAGTTAGTCGAAAGTTTCGAAATTGTGGAGTATGTTTTAGGATGTTTGAAGTGCGGAATATTGGATATTGTTATTTACGTGGAATACTTTCTGTTACTTAAAAATTGGTTATGGGCTAATTTCGTGACAATTCCTTCTGTGTAGATTTCTGTAAACTGGTCCATAGAGACGTGAATTTTCTTGAACAATTTTGAATTTGTCTTATCGCGTGTAACTTTAAACTCGTGTTGTACATTTTCTATTCGATTCGACAGATATTTCGATTCACTTACGTCCTATTGTATCAAAATTAACATTCTCCTACTATATCTAAAGGAAAATTATCTGAACCTTGCAGTATCCAGAAAATACTTCAAAATAGTCAATAAAACTCTTGAAACATAATATCCTACCTCTTTCAAAGGTAAATTCTCGCTGTATTCCGTGAAATATATCCTAAGGTGCGCCATTCGAGTCCTCTTTAGAAATAAAATATCAGCTCGGCCGTGGTGTCGCCCGTTCAACGGCGAGGGTGAGTTACTGTTTATTAAATTGTGCCTCTTTCCGTTCTTTCCTTATCCGAGAAGGGACGCGCCAATCATAATCGTGTTACTTTCACGGGGAACGGCTGATTGTACGACTACACGGTTCGGATCTTTGCTGACCACGCGGACGCATTCAGTGCTTTTAGTTCCATCGTTCTGGTCGACGACCCAATTTAACCTGAGGGCAGTCCAGAGGGTAGATTTCTGATCGGCTACCTGAGCAATGAACGAATGAATGAAATTCCTTCGACCGCTTCGTAGAACGTCGCTATCCCGTTGCTCTTTATTACCACCACAAACCAGTCGCCCCTTGTATCGTTAGTCGATCGGACTTACTTAATTTTCAATTCAGGAATTTCAGTCACGGCTGCGTTTCGTGGTTGACGCTCGTCAAATGCGGAACAATAATTTTGTGTATGCACTTCCGTTCGAGTTAGAATACATTTTGTGTCTATAAAAATCTGGAATTTTATAAAAATGACTTATCTTCTATCATTTTTTTTATCACATTTTCCGTGTTGGGATAATTGTAGTTTATTGAGCTTTGGTATTTTTTACACGACATCCAGACCTTCAATTATTTCATAATGTTTATTCAAGTTTATTTGAAAGCACACATTAGATTTGTTTGAAAGTCTTCTCGGTTTTTCATTCACATTTTAATAACAAAAGCACTAACACACGAAAAAATTCACCCAAAATATATTAAATTTCCTTTCTGTTTGATTACCACTGACATTTTCGGACGTTATGCGTGTCTATGCTGTATTTGTCCATAAGACAGGCAAGTTGCATAAACAAATACCTATCGCACGATCACGCCAACGTGTCTTATTTCGTCCATGCGAATCTACGAAGCACCTAGCCCAAATTAAGATGCTCCCGCAAATGAATAGCTCTCGAATGTACCGAAGGTATACGTACGGTCGAGGCTGGAATTCCGAAGATGAAATTACCTTACGAGGAATTCCTGAATCGGTTGTACGAACGCGGCAGTTAGGTCCGAATCGTGACAGCCCAGGGCGTGCACGCGAGCTTACAAGAAAATTTCAGATCGAGCTGGCGAAATTGGAAGGGAGGCCTTTTAACGAGATGCGGTCATCACTGTAGCCGAAACCCTACGCTCAACTTTTTACGGTCATCTCTTCTACGCGTGCACCCTCTTTTTTCTCTCTCTCCCTTCCTCAATTTTATCCTTTCTTTCTTTACCAACAAAACAGTTATACATTATAACTTTTGACATTTCACGCGACCATTTTTGGCAGGCTTTGAAGTTTAGCGTTCCCACCACAGCAATATATTAAAATTAAAAAAAAAAAAACAATTTAAAAAGTTGAATTAGTCTCTTTTGCCTGTGAACGGATCGTATTTAGATTATATGAGATGTACGCACTGAGCATGGAATTGTGCCTATCATTTTTGCTATTGTTGTTTGTTCACACTTTATATAGCTATTGTAATATAAGTGAAAGCGAATAGAAATCAGATATAACGGGAAAGTTGTGAAATGTGGTACGAGTTTATGTCAGTCTGTGAAAGATAGAATAGAAGTCTGGTAATTATTCGTAACTCGCATATTGAGATAGTATTTCTTTCATGGTACGATATACAGGATGCCTCAACTAACTTGATCACCTCGAATAATGACTTAACGTTATATTTTATGAAAATTTTGAGGCATGGAACTTAAATGGCACCAAGAGGCACACCTTATAAGATACGTGCCTTTTTTGTGGGTGGAGGAATATCAGAGATTTCAAGGTCATCTTAATTTTTTTTAATGAATTGATCAACTTTTTGTACCACAGATCGATAGAGTATCAAATTCTGAGTAAAAATGTGTTGACCTTCATACGTCCTAAACTTAATTAAGGGGTTAAGTCATTGTTCGAGGTGATCAAGTTATCTGAGACACCCTGTATGTACATGAATAATATTTGATGAATTTCTGTTTGTGGTTCTTATATTATTCAATTAAACACTTTCAACAGATTTCTGTTAATCTGTGACATTTATGAAGTGCAATTTATTTCCTAGTTGACGTTGCTGCACGAGTGCGTAATTACTTTCAGTAGATTTTAATGAAATTAAAATTGAAAGCTTTATAACTTTCGCAGAGGTCTAGTTTAAGGTCAGGTTTGACCTATCAAAAATAGTAACAAAGTGGGAACATGTAATATACTGTCGCCTAGGAAAGTAAGTTAACACTACCTTGGAACTGTTTAGATTTAGGAAAAATTGATGAACGTCGTATTTTGCTATGAGAGAAGAAGTTCTGTTTCTTTTATTATTTATTTTTATTTCTTTTAGCATTTATTTGAGCAGTATCTTAGCATAATCTAAGATTAAATACGGTTAGTCGTTAACTTACTTGCCGAAACTGCAATTGGTGAACTTCGTTCAGTCTGGAGATGAAACTACACAGAAGACTACACCTGCATGTGCAAGATATGTGCATTTTCTGAACAAACAAACGGATGCATATTAATATTTCGAGACTACATTTCGTTTGCGAAACCTTCCAAAATACAAAATATTCAATTTACTACCTACGAAGTCTGATTTGAAGTGCTCACTACGCAAACTTCGAACCAGGTAAGAATCGATCCTCTATCAGCTCTCTGCGTTGCAGTTAGATACTCAACCCTTCCATGTTCAACGCATACAATCTAAATTCCAATCCTCTATTTCTATCATACTCAAGAATAACATACAATCGTTAAAAAAAAAACAAGTGTCTATTGGCTAATGTCCGAAACTGGTCCTCGAGTAGTTAAAAACTTTCCAGAACTCTCGCCCGAAATTCGACAGTTGGGAATCTCGTTAAAAGCCTCACGAAGCCTCATCCTCACAAGAAACTAATCCATACCGCTCCCATGTCGCGAGTCTCATCCGCGAAGAAGCTGGATCGCCTTCGCTGCTGAGAAGGTGGGGGGGGGGGGGGGGGGGTCCATTTACACAATATTTCCCGACACCTCGTTTCTCCCGGGCAAAGTTTCATCGCGGCCCCATTGAGACACACTCGAGAAGATGGTTTCTTCCTCCCCTTGAGAGTCCGCTTCTGGAGGGCACAAAAGGATGCTGCCGGCCGGTCTATACACGGGTGGTTCTCGGTGTACGGGTATTGCAAATTTAAACCCGGCGTATATCTCAGGGCGTAACCAAAGAGGTAGGTAGGTCGTCGGCGGGTTAGGTATAAGGGATCTTATTGATCTGGTAGCCCGGGGCGTGTCATCCTGGGCTGTTGGCCGCAGGGAGGACCGCGGCTAACCCTAAAGCAAAAGGGGGATATCCCCGTGGCCTGGCGCATGCGCCCTCGAGGACCGTTTTCTCTGCCCAGAGGGCTAACTTACACCAATCACTAGGAGCTAGAAACCCTTTTCGCCGACGGGGTTCGCCAAGAACTTCCCTCACGGAGGGAGAGAACAACTCTATGTATATACCTATATGTATATATAGATATATATATGTATATATATATAGATCATTGCCTGATCGTCCCCCTGTCTGTTTCTGCCCTCCGTTGCCACACGAAATCGCCTCTATTCCGTCTCCGAATGTTTCCCTCGTGGCGTCCGGGAAAAAGACATCGTTCAACGAACGAACATTATTATTACCGTCGTTATTACCGAAAAAGGTCTTTGTTAGCGCCTTGCCTTTTCCTGTTTCACGGGGGCCACCCCTTTTTTATCGGTAACTGGCAGACATTCGGCGAAGGGAAAGATACGGGATCGGTAATTTTGGTGGAGCGATGTTGGGAGATCTTTTTTTTGAAATTGTACGAGGAAATGGACGTTGTGGAAGGAAGTTTGGAGGATGTTAGAGGTTACAAGGATTTTATGTGGTAACGTGATATTTTTAATATTGGGATGATATTATTATTTCTGTCTTAATGTAAATCCTGCCGCAGTGTACAAAACTGCATATATTGATTAGTAGTTTCTTTCATTTTAATACACTGTGCTAATTAGACTGCGGATGTTTGTGCATTTATAGCATCCTTTAAGTGTGAAAATACAGAAAAACAAAGATTTTAATCAAGTTTAATATTATCGTATCTATGTGTTATTGCAAATGTAGTGAAGCCTTTAGTATAGAATTTAACAATATGTTCAATTTTAATTTTTAAATATTCGTACCTAAAATTGTGAATTTGATTAATGTGCTTTCATTAATTCTCTTGGATCCTACGAGATTGATAGTCGGATGTTTGATTCAGTTGTAAGATTTTGAAGACGTTTGCATGATTCACAAAAATACGAAAATAGAAAATACTAGTATTAAATATTATTGTAGCTGCTAAACGATAATACAAGCTTTCATCTATTATATTAAACAACACTTGAATTCATAAAAGAGTTGACTAAATTACAATGTTGGACCGAAATTACACATTTCCCCCGTTTGAGTAAGAAACCACGCCTAAACTTTCTGTTGACAGTGCAATGTGTAGAAATCTCAGCGAGGGTATTAAATATACAGGAACAGAATAATGTTGCATTGTTCTCGGACAGAATTATTTAATCAGTAATTTATTAAATAATATAATTAATCATTATATTATTTAATAAATCAGTACATTCAAAGAAGGGACTTCTAAAATCTACTATTATTTGTAAAAAATATTCATCGTTGGGTTGTAACACTCTACACAATTATGTAGTAACAAGCAGAAAATCGTGAAATACATATTTGGAATTCAACGTTAACTAATATAATGAGTCACTGACTGATGTACCTTTACTGTCGATCAAATCATCGGCGTAGCCAAGGGGGGCAGGGGGGAAAAGTGGCTTTTGCCCCATCCTCCTTTCCCAGAATTACAAAATTTTTGCGTAATATTTAATATTGCAGTATAATTTGAAACACGACCACAGCCCCTACTAACAAAACGCATACAATTTAAACGATTTATGACTTTAAAGACAAAATAAAATGTGTCTGGCTATGCACAGTCTTTTTCACTGTGGCAGTCGATGTGTTAATATTCTTGCCCTCTGCCCCCGACTGATAACCTGGCTGCACCCATGGATCAAATCGCTCGATCGATTAAAACAGAGTCCATATCAATGATTCTTTTTGTATTCTACGTGACGTACATACACTACCCAGATTCCTTAGAATAATCGACAACATTGATGCACCCGAACTGAATCATTCGTACCACGAATGAATTTGAAATCTTTACGTCGATTCCATTCATTCAACTCTAAACGTGCTTATGAATCATACGAGAAGTGAATCATGTAGAATTTCAAGAAACAGCGAGTGTATTCGAATCCGTCGATCATTGTTAACACAGGCAATAATGTTCACGGTTTCTCGATAAAATATATTCCTTATCTTGTAATTTGCCTGTATCGTTCATTTTCTATATAATTCACAACCAGCAATGGGCGAAAGGGAACTGGAGGGTTCCTTGATCCCCGTGATGCAGAAAATACTCCGCGATCTGCTATTAGCTTTTGCCGCCATAAAGCAGTTAAACATAAGGCATGACGACGATCTATACGCTTCTAAACCAGTTTCTGGCATCGCATGAGTTATAAAGACATTACACTTGGTACCCGCTGTAATTACAGCAGTCCACCGGTCATAATATTTCCGAGGGCATTCCTCATCCAGGAACACGGCGGGTTTTGTTTTGCTAATTACATTTTTCCAGGTAATCGATATCGGCGGATTTATGCTTTGAAATGACACTGCCAACATCGGTATCTCAGCAAAGCTTGCAATAATAAATATAGAAGATTCGTCGAAAGACAATAAATATTCATGAGAATTTTGCAGATTCGAGCACATTTCTTGAAATTATTCTGCAATGATAGCAGACAAGTTTTCTTCGTCTATTTACATTCCATTACTATTTACAAACATCGATAAATTCCTACTTACTCTTGCCTGTATTTTCAATATTTATTGCTGATTTTGTTCTCTGAATAATAAGATAACTATAAGAATCATTTTTTTTTTCACGGAATCAGAAAGCGACAAAAGTGTCAGGTTCTAGGGAAATGTGATCGTGTACAATAAATCTCTGATTGATGCACGCTTTTCAGACCTAAGTTTCCATACTTTGATCTTAATTTTTACATACATTTGGAGGGTTCAGAAGTCAACCACTGTAAGTCATTCTTTCATTAAAAATGATTTATGCCGTGTAAATACACTTTCATTGTTTATTTTATATGCAACCAGTTTCATATCTATATATCCTATACATATGAATAACTTTATAATTGTTAATAGCATATATTACTTTTTACAGTCCATTTTCTAAACAATTATCTCTGTTAACTTACTTTGTGACTAAGGTCCTAGACTAGAGCCCCCCATTCGATCGTTAACTTCTTTTTCCGTGCTATCATAATCACCGTAAAAAAATCTATAACCACCTAATTATTCATAAAAAAGCCATTTTTTGTAACTAAATAAGTACTGATAACATCTCAACATCAACTACAGTCCCATAAAGCTTGTGTTAAAAAGAAATTTCTATCCAGTTTCTTTTTTCAAAATGTTATCGTTAACCTTCGGATCTTTTGGTGGCAATCGAAAGTAGATTTTAAAAATCTTCTGTTAAATATTCACCTATATTTATAATTATTACAAATCTGCAGAAGCCCCCGTAAACGACACACCCTGGTCGTTCGACAACGAGATCCGTACATACGCGAGACACATCGAAACGTGCAGGAGTTATGGGGCGGTTCATGGGGATCGGTCCATCGAGGAAGCGAACGGGACGTGGGGTCGTAAGCGCTAATCTTTAACGAGCACGCTAACTATCGGGTACTTATCCGTCGCGGTGTTTACACGCACCGTGTTATGGGACTTCTTTCGCGGACTGTTCTTGTCCCTTCGCCTCGGAGCGACTTCGGTACGGGTTGGGGCTGTTCGCCGCGGCAGTCGTAAATCACCATGAAAGTCGGCGGCCGCGTTGCGGCTTCTACGACCTCGATGGAGGCGCGAGCGACCTCGCCGATGAACGTGGTCGACGCTGGACACTCCGGGACCAGGGGGACCGGAGATTAAACAACGGTCAACGGACGCGCCCTCACCTCACGAGACCCTGTTAGCGTTTCTCTGATTTCGAAGGCTTTTCCTCGGGGCGCAGACCGGAAAGATTTTAACCCCTTCGCCTGTGCAAATATACCTTCCGGGCGCGAACACCGTCTAACGCTCTCTCCCGGCCGCGATGTATATATAATAGTTTCGGTGTGCATCGAACTTTACGGTTGTATGTTGATTCGGTTTGTTTGTTGAATGATGTATTTAATATTTGACGCGCGACAAACAAATACCTTTTGGGAAGAGTTCTCTGAATATTTATGGTAGCTAACTTCTGGTGCGATTACTTCGATTTTTGTTTCGGATTCATTTGTTATGTGTTGAGAAAGTAATTTTTTTTTAATTTGCGGTCAGCGGACGCGTTATAAGTGGGCAGGCAGACGGAGGGGCCATTTACTTTCGTAAGTTAGTGGTTTGAGAAAAATTGGTAGTTGCTGAAGTATTATACGTTGTGTAAGACGAACCAACGATGTAGATTATAATTTATTATTTAATTATATATACCATATATATAATTTTTTATTAGTTATATATAATCTTTATTCTTTTTTTAAAGTATTAACACGAATAATAGCAAAATGAACAAACAAGCAATGACAAAATGAGCTGAGTTAACTAATTAGAATATATTAAGTTGTTAAAGACAACCGCCGTAGACCCTATTTATAGTGTAGTGTTTGATAGTCGTATTTATATTACATTATATTGTTTTTATTCGCCTCTACTTCGTAACTAGACATCATTGAACAAGGAGAAAATTATTTAACGACATAATTAGTTAATTTTTATTGATATAGCAAAATACTTGGAATTATTAAAAATGACAGAAATAATGTCTATTCATGTCATGAATTTTAGACTACATTTCTTCTATAAGTTGATTTTAATGCTTGCCTATATAAGGATATAAATTTATATGTCCTGCATAATCACGATAATGGATTAATTAGTTTTGTGTTATAATTCTCTACGGTATATCTGCGGAAATTATAAGAGCTTACAGTGTTGATAGTCGAGTAATTAAGACTTAAGTCTCAAAGGACTAGGTTGTTGATAGAACCACAGCCTCTTAGAAACTTTCGACCCCACCTGGGAACAATTCCTTATTCCTGGTACTCTCGTTCTTCCTTCGTTGTATGTATACTATTTTCTCAATTTGAAGTAGTTTTATTTAAAAGTTGTATACAATGGATACTACTTTTTTACATAGTATGTTCTAATTCGAAAGAATATGTTTGCAAATTTTATGTTAAGATTCTTTAAAATTCTTTCTGTTAAAATTTCTTCGTCAAAAAGTAAAATCTTATACAAAATAATGTTCAAGAAGAAACTAACTTCTATTTATTCACTTAATTCTGGTCAATTTTTTATTGCGTTCAATCTAAGTACTAAAAGGTATTTTGCTAAAATTTTATGAACATTGTATTCTAACGTGTTAATTAAAAAATATCAGTGAATTAAAAAATGATCACTTCTTCAACAACTTATTATTTCTACAGTTTCCTTAAAGCAAGTAATTTTAATATTGACGCAAAATTAAAATACCCAAAATGATTATATTTCTTAACAGAAAGTATTAAACAGTTTGCATTTATAATGGATTAATGAATTCTCTATAAATGCTTGAAACACACAGTTTGACGAGTAAGGTAAACAAAAGAATGAAATCAATCCCGGTAAAAATTTTACTGTTTTCAACAGCCTCGTCGAGTTGTTTCCATTCTATATTTCACATCACGCGTTAAATACGTTTTAAAACTCATATTCGCTCAACTGCCAATTTTCGTTCAATATTGATTTTTAAATATTTGTTCCTAACACTTGCTATATATTTTTAATTAAACGTTACAGATATGTTATTAAGACGTGTACTTGGAGTTGTAATTCGATCGAAATGTAGCACTCCGCTCCGCGTATTCTCTGTAAGCATGGAAACTGGTTTCGATGTAAACTCGTCGAATACGATTTCGGTAAATACCGGCTTCCGCGCTGATACTTGCTCTGTGTGCACAACTAGTTCCGGTAAACACGCGCCGGTTAATTAACCGAAAATTGTCGATATCAATGTCTATTGTCGATACTAAACTTCTTGCCGCGATACATTCTGCTCAACGTAACCATTCTGATCCTCTTGTAATCTATAGTTGAATCATTAATATCGTACACAAGGTACACAAATTAATAAAAATTCGAAACTCATTAAGTTACGTAGATCTGGATTAGGTTATATTTCAAAATAAATTCCGGATGTTATATTTCCCGGGAAATTGTTTATAACTTCTTGAAATAAAATATTAACTCTTTCATCTTGAACTGTCTCAGATCAGATCTCTTCAGAAATGAACTTTAAAAATAAATAACTAGACTGCGGATTTTTATGTAAATTCGGTCTTCTATCGATTGATTTATTGAACGGAAATTAAGTTAGTAATCTGTATTAAAAATCTTACTATTGTGTTTCGCACATTCATATTAGCGATAATTGCATGAAATCAAAGTTTACGAATAATAGATCGAATGTTCATAGGTTTCGCTATGCAAGTAAAGCAATTGAATTTTAGTTTTTTAAACAATCGATATGTGTATACCTACTCTGCAGCTTTATTTTTAAAACATCCATATATTTAATTTTCGTACAATACAAGAAAAATTGATCTACGTGTTACGTACTCAGATGTTTAAACTCTGTAGAATCGACAGGCTTTTAGAGACTGTTTAGTATGCTTCTTAAGTTTAGAAAGTACATACGATGGACTACGCAGATAGTCCCGTCTGATGTAATTTGTTTCGGTGCAGGAATGGTGGAAAAATATTCCAGAAATGAATTTATATTCGAGTTTTGGTTCGGAATATACGTGTACGAAGAGAAATCCATAATATTGCCAGCGGCGTTTCAAACTCTACTCCGTGATAGTTATCGTGTTCCGATAAATCGAGTGCGTGGTATCCTTAGACGCTGGTAAGACACGGCTAAGCGAGAAACATCATGTTCAAATATTCTAACAAAAGAGTAGACGAAATTTCAGTTAACATTAATAATAAACTTCCTTCATTATGTGATCGTAACTCTCGTTAAATATGAAACTCTTCATAAAATAGTACTATTTTTGATCAAAATATCACTGTAAAACTTGTTCCGTTATAAATTTGACTGAACTGACCAAAATCTGCAGTTGAAGATTTATTTATTAAAGCGAATAACTATTCGCAATAACCTGTTTTTGAAGGAAGTATGTAACGATGTTTCAGTTTTCGTAGATATGGACATTAATTGAGTGACAGCTCATAGATTTAACTAGACTAACTTTCATGTAAAAGTTGGAAAAAATACACTGTTCGAAAGAATTCGAGGACTATGACTTGCAGTTGCTGCGTCTATTAATGCCACTTATAGTTCCTAGAAAATTTGTTATGGAATTGCAAATAGGTAGGCTGAACAGCTGTCTAACATTTCCAGCTGGCATTATTATAGTGTCACTCTTCAAACATCACTATACGTCAATCTCAAGTCTCTAATCAATAGTAACGAGTAGCTAAATAATCACAGGTAGACAACGAAACATTATATTCGTAAGGACAAAGTTCAAACTATACCTATAATCGGTCATATTGCATACCTCTGTCTATGTATAGAGCGTCCCATTTAACCTTATTCGACATAAAAATGGCTTTCTCTTTGCAATGGGAAATAAACCATCAATAACAAAAATAAGTAAGATACTCCACTTACAAAGAACGTCAATACCCATAAGGAGAGGGCTCCAACTTCGGGTCACCGATTTTAATGAAACTTTCAGGACATACGTATAGCAAACTTCTTCCTCTTTACAAATCATCTCCCTATATAGAGTCTCTAAAGTTTTTGAGTCACTTGCTTTTGAAAGGTGGGGGACTTTTGAAGGATTCGAATAAAATTTCTGATGATCTTGACATAGAAATAGTAGGGCTGTGAAAGAATTTTAACCCCCAGAAGGCGAATGGTGTGGGGCTGATGCTGCAGACGAATGCAGGGTCAGTTTGACCCATATAGCGGACCCTCCATTGTACGTGGATTTCAAGGAGGAATTGTGCGTAGAATTTTATGTATATTTTCTAGTTCATATGTTATATTTACATAATAACAAAATGATCCTGCATTCGTTGTACGAGGGTTAAAACTGGAAAATCTGATAGGCTACGATTGCCGACTCGGCTTCTAACTAGGACCATCGCCTAGTTTGAATCACTATTGTAACTTGTCATATGTAAACAAATTATACCATATGATAGACAATATGTGTTGCTTATATATGCTAAGATAGTTAACGCCACGAAAATTGCTTACACATGACAAGCTACTTTATTGGTCTAACCTAGGCGATGATCCAAATTTATAAACCTTCCCCTATATTGCGATGCATATTTAGTGATTCCATAAAAATAATTATTGTAGGCTGCAGGTAACTAAGGAGAAGATCAGACTTGATTGGCTACGAGAATGGTCGCCGCAACACCAGTACGGTACGACTCTCCTCTAACAGCGTCCGCCATCGCGTAATGCACCACTGGCGACTTTTTCGCCAGCCCCGCGAAGTAGATCGAGCGAGAGTTTATACGCGTCGAGGGCAACTGAAATTTATAATGTCGTGTAATCGTAGCAGGGCGTGCACGCACCTGGGTACTAGGGTACCGGCACGTTATTATGATTAGCTACTTTCGGTCCGGTCCAGGGGAGCGATGGAGATTCCGATCGGATACGCGATACGCGACGCACACCTCGGATTACGGCCCCGGAGAAGATGATCTTCCTGCGGACGCCCGGGGCCGTCGTCAGGTACCTACACCCTACCCACCTCCTACCAAGACATACTTCATTTATTATGACTGTGATCATCGATTATGCACCGACGTCTACCACCCCGCCATGCCCCTCTTCTTCTTCTCCTTCTTCTTCTTTTTCTTCTTCTACGCCCCTCACCTTCGCCCCATCGCGTCCTGTTTCGCCTTTTCCTCCCCCTCCGTGCCCCCCGATCTCTTCCTGTTCCACGCAACGCGACCACGTTCCGTCTCGCCCGTGTTCCTCGACCAGCTTTCGATCCGGCCCGCGAGCACGCATTATCCTCGGCCAGAGGATATACGGAGCGGATTACGCCGAAGGGAGGGGAGTAGAGGGGGGCCCGATGAACGTCTGCCGACCCCACTCCACCCCTGATGAGGGTGTCCGCTAAGGTCCGTGGCGAATTCTTGCGAGAGGTGCCCTTCGCCATAGCCCCTTTCCCCATCCGACCCGCCAGTTCATCCTTTCGTCGGGTCCCGATGGGTCCCTCGGCTGGACCGAGGGCGGGAGATCGAGACCGATGATTGCGCGAGATCTAACGAGACGCCGCGACGACGACGGTTCGGAGTACGATCTCGGTGAGGATGAAGGGAGTTTTGAAGGATTTGGCTAATATTTTTGACGATATAGAAACTCTAGGGTGGGGGAAGAATTTTTGCAACCTGTTAGGGAATTTTATTCCGTGTTGTATTGAGATGAATATTTGGTTATTTTGTAGATCTAAGAATGTTAGTGGGTGGGGAAAATGACAAATTTAGATTTTCTAATGAGGGGAAAATACATATTATTTGTTTTCTTCAAGTCGATGTGAAATTATTAAGAATAAATTAATTCTGGAGAGTGCAGTCCTCGCAGAAAGATCGTAAGGCAAGAGGTTAATAGGATTAAGCTTAAATCAAAGGTGTCGATGATTATAAACAACGTGTAAAATACAATATTGGAATATAATATTGGAGAGCTATTTTTATAAAAAGTGACTTCAACTGTTGAAGTTTCAACAAAATCGAATGATATGGATTCTATAATCAAATAAAAGCTGATGACATAATGAAGAGAACGTATTTATAACCTGCAATTAATACAATTAATTTCTTAAGTTTCTTAGGTAGGTATAATTCGTTCACTGAAAAATAACCTTCGTCAAAGAGACTAATATCAGTTCATGCGGTTAAAGGTTTCATTCTGCAAACTTTTTGCACCCTAGAGCCAATGACAGTTCTTCATTATCTTATAAATCTACTAAAATGTACGTGAAAGAAGTGACACTAGGAGAGAGAATATTTTTAGTAGTTTCATATTACAAAAGCGGAGTTTTATTCTTGATAGTATATTCGTTTGGAAAGCAAATTCCTGAATTATCCACTACGTTGGTCCCTATGATCTATATTATTTGTAATACAAAATAAAAAAAAAAATAAAAAAGACAATCCATTTTCCATTTCTACATTATTTCGTTACATCTACAAAATTTCTACATACTCCATTATATTCATAAAAAATTCATAGATTATTAAGAATAAGACTGCGTCCATAATCAGAACATCCAAGCAGTTTTGATACACGAACTCGCACCCAGAAACGTTCGTACAGAGGCTGAAAATTATCCCTCGGAAACACTCAGTACATGTTTCCCTTTACAGAGTTACGATGTAAATGTAACCACGATAGACCGTAACATAACGCTACACGAGCCCGATACAAAAAGGAAGCTCCCCACAATACTCCGATACAACACCACGAGCAAATAAACCGAACCCATAAAATTTACCTAATTCCCATCAAAAGAGTCCCACAAATTTCCAACATCCATCACACTTCTTTCAACGACACAATCTCCGATCGTTCCCCGATCTCCTCGATCAATGATCATCCCCCACGGCGACTTCTTTCGCGAAACCGCTGACGAGACAGGGTATCCTAGAGTCGTGTCGCTACGGAATTTCCAACTGCCAGGCAAGGCCCCGCGCGCGCCATAAATCTCCGATAAATCTGGCGGCGGTTGGAGGGGGGGGGGCGATACGTTCGTTTAATACTTTTTCACGCGAGGTGTAATAAGGGCGACAGGGATGGGACGCGCGCGAAACATATACGCGTCTGCCAACGGAAAAAAAATAGGGGGGAGGGGGGACTAGCGTGGCTGGAAAAAAATGGAGACCAAACTCTCGTCGCGAAACAGACAGAGAAAAAGAGAGAGAAGGAGACAGCGAAAAGAATGAGAAAAAGGGAGATAGAACTACACAGAGAAAAAGGTAGCAAACCAGAAAGAGAGACAGTGATAGAAAAGGGGTTGGGGGATGAAACAGTAGAGAGAGAGAGAGAGAGAGAGAGAGAGAGAGAGAGAGAGAGAGAGAGAGAGATGCACCGAAGGTGGAATTGATCGGAGGAGGAAGGATTGGAGGGACGGAACACGGAGGGTTGCCCGCAGCGCAAGCGCCCCTCAGGCGACGTCACATTGATTCCTCCGGGAAGAGCTTACAAAATGGCCGCCGGCGTTCCATTCCTTCCACGCTATTCGTACGGGGTAGGCTTCCGTCTATCTAGGTCTCTTTGTCTGAGGTATACGCGGAATATGGGCGGCTGCCGTGGTGGCGGCGCCGCGCGAGGGGTGAAACGCGAGGAGGAGGAGGAAGGGGGTAGGTATGGGGAAATCAATGCACCTTAGGGAAAGGAATCGTGTGGTTCTCTCTCTCTCTTTCTCTCTCTCTCTCTGTCTGTCTCTCTATACGCTCGCGTATAATCTCGCTAGGAGAGCTTACCGCCTCGGTGGATCAGCCGTGTTCTCGGCTGGATGGATCGAGGAACGAAGGAGAGTCCCCGGCGCGGAAGGAATTGAATTATCTAGCGAGGCAGAAGGTGCAACCTCTAAAGATAAACTGGGCTGCCTGAAGTGAATCTTAATCTGATACCGGGCGCGACGTAACCGTTTATCGGAGGATACTCGGCCGCGATGAATAAGCTCGTTTTCGGTTGGGCGTCGAGGCACCCAGGCGTCGAGCATGTACCTTGGGACTTGGGTGTTACGACAGGTAACCCGTGGATGAATCCATTGCGACTCGTCACGCAATTAGCCGAGCGCTCCCCAATCCCTGATCGCGGGCAAAATCTTTTATCTGGCCAAACCACTTAGGGACGTTGTGGAATGCATTCTGGTTTGTTCCAAACGAGAGAAGATTTGCAGGTTCCATCAGTAAAAGAAGTAATAACAAGTTACGGTAGCTAATATAAGGACAGACTCAGTTCACATCTGAATCAATTAGCAGAAACGCTTTGGGCAAGAAGTGCAGCGAAGATCAGACTCGAGGGAGTTTTACCAACAGAACTTCTGACCTGTTTTTCAACCTGGATCCGGTGTAGACAAATAGATAATAGCAATTAAATGTTAGGTATAGGTATTTGACACTGGGCAAGTACCCACTTGTCAACTTCACGTATATAAGATTTACTTAATGTCCAAGTAGATAGATTGTGAAGAACCTGAGGAAAGAAGCAAAAGAAAGGAATTATGACCCCAAGTTCCCATCAGATGTTCCCGAAATAGAAGGAAAACTGTCAGTGTACCAGAACTCCTCTGATCCTACACAGACAGCTGACATTCAATTCCAAGAATTTCACTTTCTACCCCCAACGACGTCATCTCCTCCTCAGGATCGTGTACGCCTTACTTTTTCAACATTTAGTACATCCGAGGAGCCAATGACATTCGTCTTAATATGAAAAAACTCCATCCACAAATTGAGATTCAAACGTTAAATACAAAATACACTATCAAAATATGTTTCCTAAAAAGTACATATTTTGAGTCACGTTTATTACTTAATAGTAGCATAATCGTTATCCATATATCTTTAATATCTTCTCCAAACAATTTTTCTTTCAGACTTTCAACAATTTCGTAGTGGCTTATATTTACTGCATATTCAATAAATGTCCTAATACTTATGAGCAGGGAGTGTATTTCTATTAGTGGAATGTTCGAGCATCGACGGCTATGTATTAATTTGTACCGGTTATATTCTTTTCTGAGCATCGCCTAACACGTTGCTTCTGTCGAATCCAGCGGGAAATCACAGGAAAACTCTCATAGTCTTCCGGGGTGGAGGATCATTGAAGAGCCAGGGGTTTTTTACGGCAGCGGGATGAGACGTTTCTGTTTTAATGGCACGCTTCGTTGAAACGACAAGGTGATTGCGGTAATTATACCGGGGATCGGCAAGTATAGTGTTTGAGGGGACACGGACGCGTTTATTTGCATGGGAGCTGCTGTGGACTTCCAGTAAACGGTCCCCGTATAACTGGGTACCTATAGATAAAGCGGCGGATACTTTGCGACGTGAAATATTGCATTAAGATTACACATTTTTCAGTCGTGATTACGCTAAACGCTTTCGTAGGTTTCCACGTATTACGGAACAGTTGTGAGGCTCGTAACAAAAACGACCCTATCAATTTTTATTTTTTTTTTCTGAACAGTAAAATAATAATCTGGTACTTTTTAGAATCTTAAGGGGTTACATACCTTTAACAGGCATGGTTTAGAGAGCTGAAAATATAGGATGCAAAAGTGCATTGATAAGGAAGGATCATATATATGGAAAAGTAAATTTCTTCTAATTCATAATTTATCTGTAATTAAAATTTTCACTAAAATATTCCACGAACTTTTTGATATTCCCACGTATAAGTTCCACATATTGTGAGTCTCGCTTCTGGCTACTAGAATCTGTTGTTATCACAAAAACATTTGACAAAGGTTTTTGTTATGAGTTCCTCAGTTGTACGTGTACTCAGTGGAAATCGTTTCTGATCGAGAAACTTTTCTTATTAATTCTCCCGAACAAATTACATACTCATTCATTCTCTAACAGTAAGTCGGTTCTTTCGTCTGAGAAAATACTTGTAACAGAGTACTTTGAGGAATATGAAAACATCCAAATACACTCAATAATTTCTGTTTATTGTTCTCTTAAAACGATCTCTGCCGCAAAAATCTATTTTTATCACGATAAAGTAGAGGCAATGTGATCTAAAAGTTTCATCAGTGACACTAAAATTACGAGTGAAATCTAATCTCGAGGTGAATAAATTTTCATTTTCTGCAGTTGTCTCTCCTGTGCAGAATGGAAATTTATCGTTAGTCGATGCCCTAGTTAGCGACTGGTTAGTAAATCGGGAACGATAGCCCGTGGATTACGCTAGAACAATCGTATTAATATGCAACGCACGTTTCGGTTGAGTTACGACCGCCAAGCGTATCCGCGTTCTTTTATCGTTAGATCCTCTGATTCGGGCGTTGGACGATTAATTCGAGCATCTATGAATTGTGCCATGCGTGTAACGCATTCACGGTTCTGTGTGCACACGGTGTATCTGCCTGATTGCATTAGTGCAACGTCGTTAATGTGCACGGGTTTAGACGCGTGTGTTGTTCGAAACATTGGGGCGAAAAACGTGGCCGCGAAATTCACGATGTCACGAGATTGGTAATGAGCCTTTGAATGAGTTCATCAGAATTTGCATAATCGAAGCAGTTGACGCACGAGGGGATGTCGCAATCGATGAAATTGAAATTTTTAATAGGGACGTACATTGACGTCGAACTCTTGAAAAGAATTCTTTTTCATAGTACGAATGTGAGACTTATGTGATGCTTGCTATTTAGGAGTTTTACTATTTCGAAATATTTTCTTCGAATAATAACCTCGATCGATTGGAATAACAGGTCAATATTAAATATTGACTGATACAACTCCAGACACCTTAATCAACTCTACGATACCACGGGTTTTGCAAACGCCACCCTTTGATCCAACAATAAACGGTGCATGAGAATTAAACGGTCCTCGCTGCTAATGCATACCATCAACAACGTTGCATAATTACACGGGACAGAACTTTACATGGTAATCATACGAAACTGATTAAAATTATAATAGTGCTATCTGCTGTAGTACTGGTCTCACTGGAATTATTACCTGACCTGTTCGGTTGGCTGGCGAAATGAAATTACATCGTTCGATGTGAACAACACATGCATATTTCTTGTATTAAAAAAGAGAAAAATGACTGAGTATTATATTAAGAATCTAGCAGAATCGTTCTAGTATTTATCAATTTTACTACAAACGTCAGAATATTACACAATTTAGAGGGAATAAGCATTTTAATTGTAATGTACGTGCGTATGAAATGTCCCTTTTATTCAATATTTATTTATTTATTTATTTATCAACGGGATAAATACTCTTTAGTACAAAGTTATGATAACAAGATGTATAATATAAGATTTTTATATTTTCACTAGAACTACCAACCAAACCCAACAAAACGACAAATTTCAGATTCTTTGTTTTATAATCACTGAAATCATAAAGCCGCTATTATCGGAATTTATATTAATTATATATTATAAATTCACCGCAGATAGTTTCAGTGTTAACTTCCATGTTTCTTTCTTTCACAGGTGTCCCTGAATAAAATATAGGAAACCCTTGTGGCCTTCAATGAAATTTTAATAAACAGATGCAACGTGTTGTTGCTTCATAAATTATTCAATAAATCACTGAATTACAAATTGCAATTATATTATAATCGCAACAATTTCATGTACTTTTTTCTTATATATATAACACGGAAGTACATTAATGATAGTCCATCGCGTGTGTGGATAACAGACGACAATATTTTACGGTGTTTTAAAGCGCGATACACTTTTCCTCAAAGTATACGCGTATACGGCCGAGCAATGCGTTTATGCAAATTTGCCCCGGATACTTGTTCCTCGTGCGTAAGTACACATCGAGCGAGCCGGGTATCGAATGTTGCCGTTTCGCCGGGAGTTCTCGTCCGCAAATGGGAGCTTCGGTCTCTGCGGTGACCATGAAATGCCCTCCCCCGTGAATATATTACGCGCGTCAATTAAGTTTCTGTCTGATTTCAACGAACGGAATTTTCGATTCTTCGCCTGGAAATATTCGATTCGGTTCGTTTGCGAATATTATATCTCATACTGCGAACAGTGTGTATTGAAAGGAAGCTAAAATCTTAAAAATTTAATAAATTTTATGAATTGTTCTCCTAATAGCAACAGACTTTGTAGTACACAAAAAATTTGATAAGGAACTGAATGGTACTTAGCACAGTCGGTCCATTTACCAAATTCAGGAAGATTACTGGGATCGTAGAAAGTATCGCGTATTTCAAAAATTTAGCCCAAGAACTAAAGTATAGAAATTTTGAATCATTAGTATATACCGTGTGAATGGGATAAGTAGGATTACAAATAAAAATAGAACCTATACAGAGTGTAACAAAAGTGTTTGAACACGTTTTTCCTTAGGAAAAATCTTATTCGAGGCTTTATTAACTAGATCTTAACGAATATTCGATCGCCAGACTCGCGGACTAATTGGTCGGGGTTTTTCGTTAATATCTCGTTAACAAAGCCTCGGATAATAATTTTACTAAGGAAAAACTTGTTCCAAATTATGTCATGAGTGACCCATTTCATGGATCTACAACACTTCTGTTACGTTTCCTATACAGTGGTGGGTGTTTAGCTGTTTCTAGCAGATGGTGAATAACAAGTAGTAAAAACGTTATACGAAGCTTATCTGTATTTCCCATTAAGCAGTTATAATTCGACTGTGAATTTTATGCAGTTAGAAACAACCCTCAATATAGTAAATAAATTTCTATTCGACTCTAGTTTCTACAAATTAGTGTACAAAAATTTATATTTGCATAAATGTCTGCAGTATTGTTATAATAAATATGCAATCATGAATTGCAACGAAAGAGATGATTCTCTGAAGAAAGATGATTCAATAATGAACGTCATAAGTACCTACTGTCTTATCCTTAGGCTTAACGAAGGGACGGTCTAGATTATTACTTACCGTTTCCCTTGTATCCTGTGCTTCCCCTACAATTTATCAATAACTTTAGAGTTCTCAATCCACATAGTATATACATTCACTACGAATATCACACAAACTTCGTTCTTTACTATTATAAGATCCCTCACAGGCTTCCAGACTTAGCGCGATTGTTTTAATGCTTCGTGACCTCACACAACGAATTAACTTTGAATGACTAGTTAGGTTGACAGTAACAATAACGAAAAATCACGCGGATCCATTTACACAAGTTAACCGTCCGATGGTTACACTTCGACTGACGGTTCCAGCTGGATGTGACAATCAGAAAAACAGCGAAAAGGGGCGATCCTTCTCTACCTGCTAAATCATAACAAACCCGTAGGTGTTTTCCTTATAGTTCCAGGTGCCCCCTATAGCGTAGAGGTAGGCCACCGTGGAGGTTACAGTGGATTGAATCCCAAATTATCCCGCCCACTCCCTCCCAGGGAGCCGAGATGTCTTTCAAAAATTTTTTCCATGTTAAAGAAAATGTGTTTTCCTTAGGGCTACGGTAAATCAAGGATGAGTGTTCAAATACTCTTCAGCACAGCGTGTTCAGACGTCATCTCCACCAGTGGAAAGAAATCCCCCCTGTAACTAGTAAGTGCCCACTGGTGGAGATAACGTCTGAACACTCAATGCTGAGGAGCCTTCAAACACTCATCGATGATTTCCCGTAATTGGTAGCCTCGTCGTTGTAGGTATGTCATATCTAAGCAAGCCAGTAAAACGTAAAACGAAGCTTCCGTGCTCCTCCTTATGTTCCTGTCTTTATCAAAAGACTTCTATATTACCCTAAATGCCCACAGCTATCAACGAGTCCACGTTCGCAGGATTTACCAGCAGTAAAACAATGTCAGACCATCGAGGTCCAGATATCCATTACTTCTCGACATCCACGATCTCCGTATCGATAATGCATAAATATCCATCAACCGGAGTGGTTCCTCGAGTAGTACATTTAGCCCGGCTAGGACCTCACCGACTGTTACCAGCAGCGATCTCCCGTGTCTAAGGCGGGAGCTTCAGTCTGCGGTGA
This sequence comes from Dufourea novaeangliae, assembly GCF_001272555.1. Taxonomy (NCBI): domain Eukaryota; kingdom Metazoa; phylum Arthropoda; class Insecta; order Hymenoptera; family Halictidae; genus Dufourea; species Dufourea novaeangliae. The sequence continues at coordinate 1,730,471 of NW_015373942.1, read as the reverse complement.
CCATGAAATGAAGCTTCAATATGCATGCGGTACACCGCTCTCTCACCCTTTCTCCCGTATCCACCTACGTGTACACTGTATACCCTGCCGCCAATCCCTCCTTCCCTCACCACCCCACCCCCCTACAGATCCGATCCCTCTGCTCCTCTCTGTCCCTCTCGCCTATCAGACACGCACACACCACGCTCTCCATGTTTCCCTCCCCCTGTTCGTCACCCATCTCCGTTCCACCTCATCTATAAGCCTCATCTCTCGTCCTTGTCACCGGCTAGGCGGTATACGCGTAACATCCGCGGCCACGATCCCCGTGTGTCTCTCCATTGGTTCCAACCCCTCACCCTCTCACGTATAAGCACTCTGCAACCCTCTCTGTCCAACGTGACTGTGGTGTACTCCTCTCTCAGCCGTGTCCCGGCAATCGTGATTTTCCGTTCCCCGAGCGCGAACGACGCGCCGCGGACCAACGTAAACCTGGAACTACTGCCGCCGCATGAGAGCCGGGCCAGATGTGACTACACACGTTGACCCTCCGCGCTTTGTGTCCCGCGGGTTATTGAAATTCTCGCGTGCAGACGACAACCCAACCTGATGATGCCATCGCCGATCGCGATGTACATGTTCTCTGCCTACTGTCTTTCTCCTAGCTGTATATGTGTTTTAGTAGTTTCTTCTTTTCGAAGGCATTTTTCGTTTCTGTTTCTATTCTTGTCGTCTTGTTTTATTCTCATGAAGCGACGACTGTTGTGGTTCGATTTTTCCGGTTGGTCTACGGTATTTCTTGGGTGGGAGGTGTTTCTGCTTGGTGGCCACCACCGATCGCGATGTACATACTTTCTGCCTTCTGTCCTTTTCCTAGCTGTATATGTGTTTTAGTAGTTTCTTCTTTTCGAAGGCATTTTTCGTTTCTGTTTCTATTCTTGTCGTCTTGTTTTATTCTCATGAAGCGACGACTGTTTTGGTTCGATTTTTCGGGTTGGTCTACGGTATATCTTGTGTAGGAGGGTTTTTGCTTGGTTATTATACATTGCATAATTGCTGCTGTGGATGTACACTACCGCTCAGAAGTATTAGGACATTTGTCGTATATGCAGTAAATGTTATGAAGATGTTAGAAAATTTTTTCAGAGTCTGAAATGAATATTGTTTGGGTTTAGTCCAAGGTGGACAATGTTTATGCTACTGCGAAGTAATAAACCGTGACCTAGAATGTGTCATTTTTACGTAAGATCATATTTTCCACGTTCTGACCAGGTGTCTGCTGCAAGGTATATGCTTGCTGCAGAACGCTCTTCATGTACTACGGACGTATATATGTATACACTCGATATCTAGCTTTTTGTTATCAATATAGAATGTATTCAATCAAAAATGCATGGTGTTTCATCGAAATGTATTCAATTTATTAAATACACTAAAATTGACTAAATACATGCAACCTCATGGCTCCGATAGTGGAATGCTTAAGACAATTCGAGGATCGTTACCAGGTAAATCTTCCATTGCTCAAGCTAATTCAAGAAAACGAAAGAAATCTTTATACGTTTGATAAAACAACATATGTTTTACGTAGAATAGTATTAGCTAATTTCAATTTCACGACAACATTTCTAGAAATTATAACTAGTATTTATAGACACAGTGGCTGCAACACATGATCATTTGATTCCTCTCAGCAGTGTATATTTATCGATTCGAGATTTTCGTCCTTTCTGATTTGCTTGTTCATCCTTTTTGACCGGGTTTCGAGCAAGAGAGCTCTCGAGGATCTTGAGGGTTCCGTGAGTTCGGGGAAATAGGTTGCCGAGATAAACGGCGGATTATAATTTTAAATTAGATCCGCGGCGGCACCTCCCGCGCTCGAGCGAGCTTCCTGCCGGGCCTGTACACGCGAGTTCCTGGATAACCGCTGATTTTGGGGTAGATCTTTTGTGTTATATCGTCGAGCGTCCTCTAGTCTAGGGCAGATTTCAGTGAAGAGCTTTGGCGACGTGTTTAACATACAGGGTGAGTTAAGAAATGTGCGAAAAAAGTCTGGAAACGATGGATCGGTGCCTTAATCACCGAAGAATACAATTTTAAAGATAACTGATCTACGTTTAAAAGTAATAGGTTCGGTTAGTGTTTATCATTGGAAAGTATTCCCAGGTCATTTTTCCCGATTTGAAAAGGAATGAATGCGATTTTCGGGTTATTCTAGGAGAATTTTCATTTTTGTACACTTTAGGTGTAACGTAAATGGTCAATATGTAATGTTGTTCATTTATAGTTATGAAAAGAGTTCAAAAGCTGCTAGAAAGGTCAGGCTTCTATATCGTGTGCATTAGTTTATTATGGAATATCCCGGAGGATCGAAACTAAATTAACATAAATCACGATGATGGGTTTAATTATATTATATGAAACATTTAATTGGTCGTTAAAGTAAGCATCGTATTCAACTGAACCGAGTGTGGATGCCAAGAGCTACGAATTCGAATACTAATTTCTGATAATATTTAAACAAACTACAGTAACTAAACAGTGCGATTAAATGTACTCTGGTTTCCAGAGAATCAACGTTCAACTGGCGTTACAGCTGCTGCCGGAGCTATAAATTTCAACGCATTAATGATGCTGGTAATAAATCTATTAACGATATTAGATATGTTGCTTGACTTACATGTCGAATATTATTTTCAACTAAGAAAAATAAGTACATGAGGAAAATAGATAGTAACAGATTGATAATATCTTTAAATTGGTTTCAAGTACATACAATTGTACAACTTGGATATGAAAGTGTACATTAACACATTGACTGCCACAGTGAAAAAGGCCGTATGTAGCCAGACACACGTTGTTCCGTTTCTGAAGCCCTAATTCGTCTAAAATACATGTGTTAGTTAATAGAAGGTGTTGCTTTCCCTGTAAATTATACTACGGTATTAATATTACGCTAAATTTTCCAACAGTATTTAAATAATTCAGCCCACTTTGCAATGTACATGCCACCCATATTTGGGTGACGTGGTAGTGTTAACACCAGACTACCAGCATTGAATGTACACTAAATTAAATTGTATAACACAGTAATATACATAACATATAACACAATTTCGCATAATATAGTATAACATGAAATCCGTAATAACCTGAAAGCCAACATCAATTTTGCCAGAAGTACTATTACAATTTTGGTAATCGTAAAATAAGAAATCAACAATTCCTCAGTTGGACGGGTTTGATAGTTCTAGTATTAACACTAGAACTACCAATCAAGTCAAAATGACTTGTCAATACACTCTTACAACAACGATCAAAATGTTATGACAATACATTTTCTCAGATCGTTTGCACCTATTATTACAATGTGAAAGTGAAGAAATTAATCAATTTCTAAAATTCTAAATTTTAAAAAATTTTTCACGTTCATCCACCGATCGGAGCAAATATGCGTTTATCGCCGGTAGTTCTAGTGTTAACACTAGATTGCCGGAGCGAGTCAATTTGACTCATTTACGATTTTATTGCTATATATATAGACAAACTTAAATAATTTTTTTTAAAACATATGTTGGTGTTTAATAGAATTATAAAAGTTATACAAATACTAATTCCTTCCCCTTCCCCACTCCTTAGTTCCAAAAATCCATATGTGCTACACCTATTTTGACGGATGTGAATCAAATTGACTCATTAAATATTTTTAAAGTTGGTCTAATTGTTGGTAATAAAAAAATCAGCGGGAAATGTATTTTAAAAACAGAATATATATATATAAAAATTGTTTTGAATAAAGTTTCTTTAAAATAAAATTTTATTTTTTTTTAAAAACTTCAATTTTGATGTTTGAGTCAAATTGACTCATTTCAGGCAAAATAGGTACCCAACATCCGGCAATCTGGTGTTAAAGAATAGGGGGTACCAGCCCATCGTCTCGCGTTCGCGTATCTCACTGTACTCGTGTTACGCGAAACGCTCTGGCGAAGCCAAACGTATTTACCGGGGCAAATTGCACGTCCCTAGTCACGTATGCATATTAACGGCCACGTGCCAAAAGGCCCCGGCTCCGTCCACTTCCGCCGCGCTTCGGTGTATCCATCGAAATCCCTCGTGTTAGCGCCGGCCCCGGTAAGATTGATGTGGCCGGTGTCAGCAACATAATTGAATGAGTAGCCTGGGTACCCTGTGTCGGCGCTCATAGTGAACGCCGCCGCTGTCCTCGCTCTTAATTTTGCCGCTCGCGGGTACGAGAGCTGCTCAGAGGGTCCAGGACCTAAACCTTCGATTAATTACCGGCGAACACCTGGGACGTTACAACTGGCCACGGTGCTGGAATTGGCCTTCAACATTCCAGCACCGATTCGGGCGGACACCCTACCTATGATCACCACCACCTCCCCCTTACTTGAGCCCTGCGGATTCATCCATAGATGACTTCGCTTGGATGACCCAAAACCGAAGATCTTTTTATGTTACCGTCATTAACTACGGTAAATTCTCGATGAGTATTCGAAGGCACCTCGACATTGAAAATTAAATATACATATCATAAAATAATGGCTATATGCAGCTGGAAATAATATCATTGGCTGCAGAATTCCAAGCTTTATCACTGTGCTAAACTTCATTGAAAAGTCAACGTTACACCTGGGGATCTCTCTTTGTGAGTACCGCGGAGCTTTCGAACACTCATCGAGTATTCACTGTACCTGAATTGTCAAAATTGTTACATCTCTGAAGACAGGGAAGTGATCATGTGTTTGACAAACTTGTGTAATTGAATATTCTTCCCGAAAGATTGATTTAGTAACCACTGTATCCATAGTTGTCACCCGTATCTGAATGACGTAGCCATCAACGTGATACATAAAAGTAGGCGCGAAGAAGTGCCCCAGAACGAAGATTGATCAGCGTTGAAAAACATTCAATCGAAGACGCGTTTAGTGTAAGAATCGCGAAGGTATTTCTCCTCCATTCTCGCGAGAACCCTAACGCCCTCTTTTCTAACCTCCTTATCATCAAAACGCCTCATTCATCGACGACCTCCGTCTGAAAAATGTCCAATTCCGAAGCTTCTAAGCCTAGCCGGTATCAAAGGACCATTCACCGTGGGTCCTACATCTCTTTTCCCCGAAATAAAAATCATCCTAGCGCGGTTTAAATGAAGCAGGACAACAGGCTGTCGACGGTTCCGCGCCGGACACCTTGAGAAGCTCCGTGGAAACGGTTTTTCGAGACACGGGAAGAGGGAGAAAATCGTTTAGGAAGTGTACACCGTCTGCATTTTCACCGCGGTAACTGCAACGAGTAAGACACAGCCAGTCTTTGATGCTGGCTACATGACCTACAATCGCAGAAGGGACACTATTTTTAGGTCCCTTAAAGAAGCATGGTCGTTCGCGGACCAGTTTCGCAAACGCGCGTCGTCATCCGCGGCTCATTTCGTACGCCCTTTAACGTTCTTCTCTTTTTAATGAGCAGTCCACATTCACGCTCGAGCGGGTGGGGGCCTGGCGGAAACGCTTCTGCCCGGTTAACGCTGACAAACACCTGCCCCCGCCCGCCCAGGGCCGTTTCTTCCTATCCTCGCGGCGTCACCGCCTCCCACCTTCCACTCCCCCGCGCTCGATCGCATTTACGTTGAATTTACAACTAGCGCGAGGACAATTATCGCCACGTTTGTTTAGCAAACACGCAACCGGCTGCCGCCGCCTGGCTGTAGGCAGAAGCATTAGTTCCGTCCGCATTTAGTTAGGCTCCGCTTCTGTTTGGGCGGGGAGGGCGTACTTTCCGATAGGCAAATTACGAAAACGAGCCCTCCAGTCAACGCCTCTGTGAAATAATAATGAACTACAACAACGGAATGTTTCTAGAATTTTGTATTTGAACTGTCGGATGTAGCTGATCCGGAAGGATGAGGCGTTACGGTGGTCCTGGGAGTCTTGGAGACTCTTGTTGAGAGTTAAAGGGACAGTTGACTGCTTGGGACTTAGAGCCTGAGCAGAGAACGACTCTTGTTGACATTTATGTAGCGACAACGCGGGTTGTATCTGATTGTGATTATGAAGGTGGGCTAGATTTCATGGTTCTATCTATCTATTCTATGGTAGCTATGTGGGGAAATGCATGTTTGTTGAATTTGGGTTGGTTAGACCACTTTTATAAGTGGAGGTTGGAGCATATGTGGTCGTTTATGTTTGCGTTCTGAGAGGAAGGTACAAAGGATTATATATTGTCAGGATGTATTGTATTTATAGGTTAAATGAAATTTGGTAGTGAGAATGTTAAAATTCATACGCTTCATGAATCCTAACTAGAACACAGATGTTACTGGCTTTTTGAATATAAAATTTAAGTGTTTGTATTCGAAGTAATCGTATATTTCCAGATTTCTGGTTACCTTTTGTTCATTGATATTATTGATCTGGCTATGGAATCAGGTTAGGTGCTATTATTCTTCAATAATAAGACACCATACAAATTGCATTATATAGTATTGCATCTTTCAAATAGTATGATTTCGATATGAATTTGGAGTATTTGAATTTTCCGAAATCGAAAACCCTGTCTGACGAGTAATAAGCTCAATCTATCATTATGAATATTTTGCACAATTTTCTAACCTATAAATATTTGTATAATTCGAGAATCCTTAATACCTTAAAAACAAGTATCTATCGAAAAGGATAAGATCCCTTAAAAACATGAATCATAGATTGACCAGATCACGATCAGAGAATGAAAACAATCAGACATTGAATTATTTCTACGGCGAACGGTTATAATTTGGTCAGTGATAAATCACAAATTCACCGTGTATTGATACGCGCGAATTTGTTCCTTTGTTTTCGACTGCCTGTATGCACCTACATCGCCGAGTCGGACCGACCTTCGACCCCCTAAAACCTTCCTCTTCGTCTTCCCCGTGCTCTTTCAGGGCACGGTAAAAAGGTACAAGAGGAGCATCGGAAGGGGGCGTACGGTGCGCCACATCGTAAACATATTTTTATTAAATAATTAGAGATTAGGGCTGCTCTTAATGGGTGGTTAGCTCACTCGTGCCCTCCATTCCGCGCATTCCAACGGGGCGTACGTGAGATTCCCACACTGCGTATCTCTTTAAACTTCCTTCCTTCGGCTGCAACGCGCCCGTTCAAGCCAAATCGCGGACTTTAAATGCTTCGAACACGTTCCAGATACTCGAAGAATCTGCATGCAAACACCGTTGCACCTGTTCGGATGAACTTTGCACGATTTTAAAATAAATTGTGATTGTTTGACGAAGAAGCACTATAAAGTCATCTTCACTTTCACAGATATTTTCAAAACACCATCAATTTTATCGCTCCGTCGTATCTCTTTTTGTATTCTCATTAAAAAGTCTAGGTTACACTAAGTATTAATACAGAAACAATGAAAAACAATTGTTAATTTGAACTTTCCTTATATGTAAAAAGCAAATGTCTTTATAAAAATTTCGCAGTTTGTTTTTCGTTAAATTATATTTTTGTTTTTTTTTCCTTTAAGTAAATATTATATTTATTTTTTGAAATCGACGTGTATGCTTTCTATAATTAATCCCAAAATGCTACCAAACACAAATTTTTGATTGGTATGGAATAATTATAAGCATTCATCAAAAGACATGGTGACTTTATAGAAATTTCGGCCAGTGTATTATACCGGTGTTACTCCGAGGTCGGTGTGAAGGTCAGCCCGACCGATTCCACTCTTTTCGTGGAAACCAGGGACGAAGAAAAACGACGAATCTGTGTTCCGTCACGGACCGCCGCGTACCCGAATTGGAGCGACCTGTGCTCCTCTGTTCACACACACCAAGGTGCCGTGTGTACATTGATTTCGTCGGCCAGCGAGGGGAGAACATCTCAGCGTGCGTACACGTCGATCGCATACGGGGTCTAATATCGGACCAGGGGTCTGTGCCGTGTTCTGTTTGCTTTAGCCCGGCCTTGTCGGTATCGATCACCGTTCACAGGGGCAGTCTTTGAGATCCGCTCGAGAGCGTCCAAGTGTGGCACGAATCAGAGATCCGCAGCCCCGTGGCCCGTCGATCCGTGCAAACACTGGAACGACGAATTGGTCTGATTCGGTGATCTGATCGTGAATTCGAAACGGACGTCGAGATCTTCCATGGGACTCTTGGTTACGAACAAAGTGGGCTCCCAGACATGAATAAACACTTTACGGTTTGGTTAAGATGGCTCCCGCAAATTTGGAATAATTATAAATTAAGTTGAAAATTCAACAGAATATTCTTGAAAGCTTCAACTTACGATTTCTACCAAAAGAATTTCTTTTTAACACGAACCTTATGGAACTGTAGAGTAAATACTCGATGAGTGCTCGGAGGCTCCTTAACACTGACAAGGAAAGTTCCCCAGATGTAAGCTTCACTTTTTAATGCGGTGTATCACAGTGGCAGAGTTTGGAATTCTGGAGCCAATAATGTTTGTTTCAGCTGCATACGGCCATTAGTTTATGAAATATTTAATGTTCAATGCCGAGGAGCCTTGGAACACTCATCGAGGATTTACTGTAGTTAATACTGAGAAGTTAATCACTTCTTATTTAGTTACAAAAAACGTTTTCATAAAGAATTAGGTGGTTATGGATTTTTTACGGAGATTATGATGGCACGGAAAATGATATGTTAACGATCGAATAAAAATAAAAATTAAGATCAAAGTATGCAAACTTAGTCTGCTATGAGCGGCAACGTCGCTTGTTTTCCTTTGGTTTGTTCGACGAACTTTCGAATTTTTTCTTAAAAATTCTAATATACTTCAGTGTAACTCAATTTCCCAATTTCGCAGACTTACACCATTCTCCCCCAGAAAGATTCCAGTAATTACTCGTCTGGAACAGTTCAAACAAACTCGCGCCAATTTAATACCCGATACAGACTTCGAGGTGCACCCAGGAATTAAGGTTAATTTTTCATTTTAAATTCATACTGTACAATGCCTTATCCAGCGCTCTATCAGTGATATATCTGCGCATTAAAGAGACGCGAAACTTTTTAAATGGCCCTTTTTCGCGGACGTTACCTTAATGCCCCGCGGACATAATATTCCAAACTTTCACCTTCGACTGTATTTTTCGGTGTCTTTCCCCCCTTCTACGGTCTCTCTTCCACCATTTTTCGCCGTATCGCCGTTACGTTTGTTCTACAGTTTCGTTTTCTCCCACAAGTAGAAGCGTGGAGCGGAATCCGACGGGTGAGGGGCGGAGGGGGATATCGCGGTACCGAAAAAGCGAGGGAGGTGAATACAGGGCAACGAGAATAAGAATCTCACTCTCTCTCTTTCTCTCTCTTTCGGGTTGCCTAGCCGAAACAGAACCGAAAACTGTGGTTATGCTCTTCAAGAGCCACTAAAAGGGCGCCTACCTGCCAGAACCATTGATTACCGAAACGCTTCCCACACAGTCTCACTGCACGGAAACAAGTCGAAATTTGACTTAAAAAAGCGCTAACGGAGTTCACGGGCCACGGGGTAAGTATATCCTCACGCCACTTAGAGACCACTGTAATTTCCATTAGGGATTTTGTGTAATCGCTTCAGGACTCTATACGCGAAGCCCGCCGGAATTCGCCTTTATGACGAATCTCGCGGATTCGGAAACGCAAGGATGTCTGAGCCATCGGAGCGGCTCGTTTCTCGGTTTCTAACCTTGATCCCGTGTTTGGTGAAACCGGTGAACCTGGCGAATTTCGTGTCGGAACGGACCGCGCTCGTAATTTGTCGGATAGTTAGACTGATGGATGCTGAAGAAGAATCATTCGAGAGGGGATTGTGTGAATTACGATAAAGATAAACTAGCACTTGTTGATAATTTTGTATCAGGTGTAGCAAGGTGAAGCTGCTGTCTTTTTCCGATCTTATTGGCTGAATTAATTATATAGAAATGAGGAATTTGTTATTGTAATAACATTATGTATCTCTTGTTAATATTTTAAAGTGAATGAATCTCCAGAAATGCATCTGGTATCTTAAATTACATTATTATTATTATTATCTTAAGCCTCAACTACAGACCACTCGTTTTATAGACGAATGTAAATTTTTCTTTCATTGTCACCAGCTGATGGAAAATTTTTGCAGCTCTAGGCGTTTGAGTACCCTTAATTAATTGTAAGTGATTCCGAAACGATAATGAGAAATAATATTCAGTTTGTTATTAAAACTGTTATAAAGTAGTCGTTGTTGGATGATTCAGCTCTGAGACGAGTCTTCTGTGGTTAAGGGTTAAGCTAGATTACACTATTACACCTGATGGGCAGAATCCAAATGATTATAAGTACCTTGATAGGTAGAGAAAATTGAATACCTATTGCAACGGAAACGAATCACGCCACGAGCAATCCAAGCTCAAGGAGGACACACTACTATAAATAGCGATATGACACTGAGACTAAAATGTAAATGGATAACTCGTTGAAAAGTCATTTAACGATAATCGTTGTTCAATAACGTGGATGACGAATGTGGAAATTCCCACATGTGTTATATAAACTAAGGTTATCATGAAACATGAAAGGATCTGTATAAAGTACAGATTCCAATTGTTAAAAAGGTATTATAGCTCTGTGTAATTATTAAAGTAATAAAATGGTGTAATAATATTATATCAGAATAATACACCTGAGAATGCATTCCATTTTTTATCTACTTGTATTAATCTCACAATTAGAACGAAATGAATATGTTTCCAAGCGAACTTCTAGGGAATTTGGTGCATTTGCCCTGAAAACTTTTCATCCAAGGTAATGATCCGGAGATTATGATAGTATTATACTTAAACTTGTCTATAACCGAGGCATTCCACGCAGTCCCTATATGATAGACTATAATACGTATCTGTGCCCGCTATACAGCACGATCTTGAGTGACAAGGGTCGATCGTTATTTACGAAAATGATCGGCCTCATTATTTACCTGCTATCCATCTTGCTCGTTTATCAGAAGATTCTTCCGACAATTTTATCTCATCCAGCGTATCGACGTAACTAATTTTCTATCATTAACCACGGTAACCGTATTTTAAACAAATTAATATGTTCAATCTTCGAATGATTTAATGTCTCCTAAACACCACAAACTCTATCTCCTTTAGTTCGAAGTTTTTAAAAATGTAGCATGAACCATTTTTCCAAATATCCACAGAAATTCGGAGACTACAACAGAAGATATACATCGAGAAATCTGTGTAAAAAATAGCAAATTGGAAATTTTATTAAAAAAAATTAATTACTAAGGACAGTTAAAAATTCAACGAATCGTTGAAATTAATTCAGGTACATAGATTCACTTCTATCAAGTAAAGAAGAATAATTCTCGTTGGAAGAAAATTAATGTACGATCGCCTCGGACGATAAATTAACGACGAATCGTATTTAGTATTAATATTTCGACAAACTGCTAAAATAAATGCTGGAAAAGATAATGCAAATTTTTAATTTGCATAAACATCCGCAGTCTATCCATCGATCATGAACTCTGGGGTCCCATACCTTCAGCATGTAGTATATTTCCACAAATTTTCATTTATCCAAAAGCAATCAAGTACCAAAGAACAAACTAAACACCATTGCATTCTAAGCGACTCTAATCGCCTATTCAGCCCTCGACTATCCGTGAACCATTCCGTTCCCGCGAGTACACTCGGAGGTTAAGGTCGCCGTTTGGCGGCTTGGTTCCAGTCGAGACTCCCCTATTTTGCCAGAAATTCGGAGCCTGTCTACGTGGGAGGTGTCGGGGCGTCGGTCGTTTCCTTCGTCGAAAAGGGGAGGATTTCGCGGAAACACATTGAGAACTCGACGGACGGATTCTCATGAACCAGATATCGCATCCTTTACTTTGGTGGGGCTCCCCCTTTTCCTCCCCGCTTTCACGTTCAGCCCGAGCAGAATCCCGAGTCGTGAAGACACTAGGCGGGTAGAAGGAGGAGGAGAGGTGGACCAGGTCTCCTCTAGCTAGAGAAGGAGGCGCCAGGGCGTTCTGACCGGGGTCAACTAACCTTTTCATTAGGTAACCCCGTGTAGACCGCATCAACCGCGGCCTATAAAGTCCTAAAGCATTGACGCAACCAGCCCCGAAGAGAGACCCCTACGGGACCAGAGCGCGGGACGGCCGACGCGCGCTCGAACTATATAATTATCAGTGTGCCGCGGATAAGCCTAATAATTTGGTGGCGCCACGGAACACTTTGCCCGTTTGGAGACACGCGAACGATAATTATCACCCGCGCGCCAGATGGACGTCCACGGGGTTCCACACCACGTTTCGGACCCTCGTTCTTCATTGCGCTCATCCCACCCCCTTCGTATCTGATCTTTAATCGATCCTTAGATCGATTCGGGATACAACGACGCTGCGTGGGCGGATCTTGTCCCTTTCCAGACGGTTAGATCGTCTATCTATACCCTATTTTAGGCGAACACAAAGTTTATCGGGTTGGCCGAAAAAAGTTCGTTCGGCTTTTAACTTATAAGAACATAGAGTTCAATTGATACAAAAGGTTTTTTTATGCTTGATTTCGGTAGTTTGCGCAATTTTCTGCGGTCTATGATAGGGATTATTGTCGTTTAACCATGTCGATACGGTCGTGTCTGCTGAATCATACGGTACGGCTGTTTGAAATGAACGCATACGTTGGGTAATAAAAGCTGGCAATGTTTCCCGTACGTTTAGATATTACTGGACTTCGGATTTTATGCATTTATTGCCTACAGAGCTCCGCAAAATACAGTGAAAGACAAAGTTTTTATTGGATACAACGTGTTCTATATTTTATTCTTATGGAATTCCTATTTTTTGTCCATGTCTTTATAAATTACCTACTTTGTAGAATATCATTTTGCATACAAATCTGCAGTCTAGGTGTTACATTATACATAACCAATTGTTACCAATTGGAGCGCGTAGCCAACGCTACTTTGGATACTCGACGGTAGACTGGCGCTCTGATTGGTCGAAGTTTTTCGTTAATATCTCGTTAACACTAGAACTACCAAGCAATTCAAGGTGACTTGTCAATACACTCTTACAACGACGATTAAAATGTTATGACAATAAATTTTATCAGATCTTTTCTGCACCTTTTATTACGATAGGAAAGTGAAGAAATTATTCAATTCCTAAATGTCCGAATTTTCAAAAGTCCTTCACGTTTATCTACCGTTCGAAGCAAGTATGCGTTTATCGTCGGTAGTTCTACTGTTAACAAAGCCTCGGATAATATTTTTGCTAAGGAAAAAATTATTTCAAATCTTCCGAGGAACCCCTCATTTCCTGGAGTCGAAGCTATTTTGGAACACCCTGTATAACTGACAACAGCATAAACTTCCTCTGATTGAAACCTGGTAAACAAACTGCATCTGGTATCAACCAGGGAACAACTGCGAATCATTCATTTTACCATTCGATGAATAACAATCACTCTGTACCATCTCATGCATTCGATCTACCGGAAGCACCTCGTATTTCTCCAAGAGCAATCGTGCCCGATCGAAAAATGCAGAGCTTGTTTAAACCAGTAATTTATAATAGGTTATTCCGTGGCTTCGCTGCGACACCTTCCGAAGCCTCTCTTAACTAGAGAATCGCGAGCACAGCCCTATTCATCGCACCTGGTCCCGAGACACATGCAAACGAACGGTCCCCGCGAGTAGCTATAAGTTTCCTCCGAGCCAACTGTCCCACCATTAACAGCACACTATATATTATAATAACAAATTGGATTCCTATATCATAGCGTTACGGTCAACGGGCCACCGATTATTTCCAAGCTTGTTCAGCCCAAGCGCGCGCGGATTCATTACGATTTTATCGTGGCCCAAGATATACGACCGCTCGATATGCTTAACAATTTACTAGGGCTATTTAAATCGTCGGAAACACGCAAAAGGTAATTATCACTCGCGCCAGATGGACGAGTTTCGCGGTCTGATCTCCTTCGCTTCTTTTTTCTCTCGTCTCCTTCTGCAACTCGTCTCTGGCCGAACGTATCTCATTTCCACCCACGCGTGTACAGGGCCCTCGTTACCAGACACTTATCTTGAGGAGATTTCGATCTGTTTTTCGTTTCATTATAACGCGCGACTTGGCGATTGCAACAATGTCCGTTATGAATATCAAGTGTCCCCGTCCAGCGCAGCCAGGAGGGATCGCGTGTCATTGAATTGTATATATGTATTGCCCCCCTAACCCCCCGAACGGCTCGTTGACTTGATAATTTCATATGGTGCAGCAGAGACGAGTGATTTAATGATCTCTAACGACTCGCTAACTCGCGAGTATGCGAGATTGCTGATGATCTCCCCCCCTCTGGTCCCCTCTAATTACTAAGGAACTCGGTAAACGGGCGTCTTGCAGAGAAAAAAGTCAATTAAACGGTCCTGCAACCGTGATGGTGTTTTCTTGTACCTTTTTGAGGTTTTGTCGTATGGAAATTGAGGGAACATGGACGTTTATGCGCACTTTATCTGACTGAAGATTGTAGTAAGGGTAAAATGAGATGAAAAGGCTGCGTATTGTTTGTTGGAAGTGATTTTATAGCGTTCTACCGATTTACCAACACAATAAATGCAAAAGATTAATGATATGGATTGATAAGATCAATTATATGCATATGTAAATTTGTTTGGTGTTAATAAATGTGACTGATTCTAAAAGCAAACTGTTCTTCCATACAACGAAAATATTAAACGATTATATTGTTATCCTTATGTAGTTGAATCATAGTTTAATGGACTTCACTGAGTAGCTAACATAATTAGTAATAAATAAAATTGAATTTATACTCCCAAACCGCGATACAACTTGCAAAAATTGAAAAATTTAATTTATACTCTCAAACCATGATACAACTTGCTAAAATTGAATACACTGAACTGAAATAAAATTTATTCTCATTTTAGAGAACGAATAATTAATACTAGCTAATAATTACAAACAATCAACGTAACATTATATACAGTTTTCAATTTAATTGGATCATACAACATTACTTTTTAATCAATAAGTACTCAACATAACATAAATTGTCTTTTCATAATTAGCACAACATAATATTGTCTTTTTAATGATATCAATCAGTTATCATAAGTAATAATTATAATAATTTTTCGATCATTTGTTATAATAACACTGTCCATTTTATTTAAAATTTGATAAGCCTTGTTACAACCTACCCCTGTCACTTTTAACCCCAGCCTACCCCACACTATTCCATATTTGGTCACATTCCTATACTACATAAAAATACTACATTCATTTACGAGAATTCGTAAATAAATAGTATAAAATTTATATATTTAAAAACATTAATTTCCCTTCATTCGTCAAACAACCAAATTCCTCGAACCATCAGGGCATACTGACTGAACTGACCCAACCATCATGGTGCAAAGGTTAACTGTCAAAAACAGGTAGGTATAATCGACGAAAAATAATTCTTGGAACACTTTAGAAATTATCAATCGCCGACTGTAATCTGGAAATCTCGTGGACAGATGATGACAGGCGTGAAATCGTCGGGAACGACGGACGGTTCTGAAAGTTTCGCCGTAAAGTCTGAGGTCGCGACATGGCGGTCCACCGATCGCAACAAACGATTATTATCAAGCGTGGAACCCATTCGTGTGACATGAACACACGTAAACAGACAGGCAGACAGACCGACAAGCCTTCAGCCCCAGGGAATCCGACGCAGAAAATCGACTATCTACTAGAATTCAATGGATCTCCGCTGTCGTCGTCGCCGTTTCCATAGTACGTGGCTGCAGACATTTCTACTGAAATTCGATTTGCATAAAAGACGCGCCCGGCTTGTAATACGTCCCGCGATTTTACTTTCAACGGGGAGGGATTGCTTTTCCGTATTTTCCTGGGAGCCGAAGAGATTCGATTCGATCTCCCGTGGCAACGCATAAGGGACGGATACTCGCCGCGTGCGCGCTCTTTTATTGTAAAAGAACGACAGCCAGCCGCCTTTGCGTGCCGTGCGCGTTGAAAAATCGATGCAACGTGCGCGTTCGCGAACCTGGAAATCACGATGTCTCGCGGATTTCTTTGTGGAAAGGAAGATGATCAATTTTTGGCCGAAATTCTTTTTTTTTTTTTGACGTTCACGAATGTCTCCGGTGGCAATTGATAGATCGTACCTGTAAAATTTGGGGGTTTCGAGATACTGACATTTCTATTCTTTCGAATGTGAATTTTTATAACTTTTTATGCTTTAAGTTATTGATGTCAGACTGTTTTTAATATTATTCCTTTGGCATGGCCTTTTTTGGATGACTGAGTTTTAACTCTCCACGCATTGTACTGGGGGCACATTTTTAAGAATTTTTGGAAAGCAATTTTTTGCATGTTTGACGCAAAACACAGAGTAGGAGGTTGTTAGCGAGCAATTTTATAATGGTTTAGTCAGGTCTATATATAAATACATATGTATGTACCTACTACTATATTGCTTTCTAAAAATTCTTAAAAATGTATCCCCACAACAAGGCGTCGAGGACTAAAAATCATTCTGACTAAAAGAGGCCATCTCCGATTTCAATGATTTCTTAATATGTTGTCAAGGTTATCACTCTGAGTAGTATTGTGAAGGTTTTAGTTGGGGGTCGCAATCTGTAAAAAAGTTATTATCGGAAAAAATGTAATATCATACTTTAGTAGTATTGATAAGTAAAATGACCGATGCACGTTGTCAAGGTCACCTTGTTGAGTGACCTTCAGAAAGTTTCAGTTATCAAATGTTATTTATTATGAAGTTATTAAGAGAAAAATGATAAATTTTTCTTGAACTGTCTCAGACCAACTCTGAATGGCTTTCTTTTATAATAACCCTCCTAAAACAATAGAGCAGTTTCTACTTGAAGTGGTGTACCTGAGACTGATTCTACTTGAAAAGGGGTGACTTGAATTCGGTGGGAAAGTCAAACTTCTAAATAATTATCTATCTAAACTTTTTTTGATAATAACTTGTTTACAAACGGCGATCCTCAACTAAAACCTTTACAATATGTACTACTCAGGGTGACGAGCTTGAGAACATAGTGAAAAATCATCGAACAGACGTGGCTGTCTTATTGTAAATATTTACCGAAGAATATACTTAAAAATTGAAGTCTATGTTCGGGTCGAATTACCCAAGTGTAAATAAAAATGATGCTTTCGACGATCTCATTGAGTTTAACATCGGAACAGAGTGATTAAAATATTTCCAAGCATCGATCAAAATCGTAGGTGGACTACAATAACACCAACGAAATATTAATTTGTTGTAACCCACCAAGAGTATCGGCCACGCAAAAGAAACCAGGTCAACACGTCCTTCCCTCTGTCTTTACACAACTATTAATCAATCTCAACCGGAACGCCAGTAATCGCTTCACAGAAAAACTACGCTCCAAGTAACAATCCCTACAAACACCAGCAAACCACGTCCATCCGTATTTCACGCAAAAAGCGTCCCAGTCAAATTTTACCATGCTCTCATCTCATCCGTCGAGAAACATCGAATCCAACACACATCATTCCCCGCCACGAAACTATACTTAGGCCAGTTTTACTAAAGATATTCATTACAAGTTCCCCGTCGAAAAAAAGTAAAAACTTCGGTTCGTCATCACGATCATCATCGACAATCACGATGATCCTCATCACCATTATCTCGCTGAAACCGTATCTAAAAATCGGAAGATACTTATCAGGGTTAGGTCGGAAATTTTGCTGCGTTATGTAAAAAAATATTCCTCCTAATTTCGGCGTCGTTGTCGTCGTGAAACCGAAGAAGAAGCGAAACCATGCGCTGATTTGAATATAACGCCGCGGTTTAACTGCTGCTACGTGTATACGCGGGGATCCGTACAAATTGCCGGATCCCGCGGATCGGCAGGGCCCTTAGGGATTATGCATAAAGGAATGCTGCGCGTTCCGGGCTTTCTTAGCCCCGTGTGAGTAGCGGCGGCGCATAGGGCGAGGAGTTTGAGTAGATGGACGGATGGACGAGCGGACGGAGGAACGAATGGGCAGAATGCGCGTGCGTGGGCGGAACTCCTCGGCTTGTACACGTGTTTCCACGCGGAACACCAAGGTTGGAGAACGAACGAACGAACGAACGAAGGCTGAGGAGAAGAAGACCGGGTGAAACGAGGAGAGGCGAGTGATTTTTCGCGTTCGGCAATATTCAATATAAGCGTTCTATCGCGAACGCTGAAATATGAGAATTGATATTTCGAATATACACTGGTAGACATTTTTATAAAGTCACCGTGTTTTTTAAACGAATTCTTGTAATTATTCCATACCTATGAGAAATTTGTGTATGGTAGCACTTGGGTTAATTAATTAAAGAAAACGTTCACGTCGGTTTGAAAAAATAAATATAATATTTATTTAAAGAAACGAAAATGTAATACAACAGAAAACAAACTGCGACATTTCTATAAAGTCATTCGCTTTTTTCATATAAGTAAAGTTGGAATTAACAATTGTTTTTCATTATTTCTATATTAATACTTAATGTAACCTCGATTTTGTAAGTCATCTTTATTTTTATAGATATTTTCAAAATACCTCCAATTTTATTGCTCCATCGTATCTTTGTTTTCTATTTTCATTAAAAAAAACTGGACGTTATACTAAGTATTAATATAGAAATAGTGAAAAAAATTCTTAATTTCAACTTTAATTATGTGAAAAGCGAATGACTTTATAGAAGTTTAGGCTGTTTGTTTTCTCTTCAATTACTTTTTCTATGTTTCTTAAAATAAATATTATATTTTTTTTTTAAACCGATGTGTACGCTTTCTCTAATTAATCCCAAAGTGCTACCATACACAAAAATTTCATTGATATGGAATAATTAGAAGATATAGAATATTAGAATATTATTTGTTTTTATTTCTAAATGTGATTTAGAGTAAAATGACCCAAATGCGTCACAAAATGTTCTTTTTAGCACTATTGTAATCTTCATTCATGAATAAGAAGATTTCTTACAGCGTCTAGATTCCATCATAGAAAACTCTTTATTAAAAACTACTAAAATTCTGCTGACGTTAAGGTAATAAGAATGATTAATTTCCTAATTATATCGTGCACGTTCAGGAAATCACATCTTTCCCAAGATTTCCAGACACGACGTTCTATGCGATCGCTATTTTCAAATTCGCAGAACTGACCGAGTAAGAATAAAATGATTTACGCCTAACATCGGATAAAATTGCCAGGAATTAAAATTCTCCAATGGAAGGCGCGCGATTCGATATCGATCAACCTGTCCCGGCCTCGTTTCAGACATCTCTCTTTTCCGCAGAAAGCATTCCGCGTGCTTTTGCACGGGCGACTCGGCCTTTTGGATGATTTATATAGCACTCAAAACCAAGCAGGCGAACGATGAAGAACGAAGAAGGCAGGACGAGGTAATGCCTAACAAAAGGGCAAAGTGGAAGATTAGAGGCGATTATCGTGGATCAGGTGCGCGCACATTCGGCCGTAACTCAGCCGGGGCCTAACGCGTGGGTGGCTTACCTGTGTGTCCGGACGACGAAGGAGGAACTTCCTTGTACGTGCACCGGCAACGAATCTCTCAACCTCCTCCTCGTCTGTTTCAACACTTTCCCGTAATCGACCTTGGAATTGTTACACGCGAGAGCTGACCGATCGGACAGCTACGGGGAAGCGAGATAATTGCGTGGAAAGGGCAATTTTAATTGGCCGAGGTCATTAGTTAAAGAGTGTCAAAAGCTCTGTCAGATTTTTTGGGAGAATCAGTTACCACTTACAAATCGGTACAATCAGAGCGAAGATATTCAGTACTTTCACAAATTAAATCCAGTATAATGAGAACATCTAAAGAAAGATTTTTTACTGTAACATTAAAATATGCAATAATTTTCCTGACAAACTTTACAGATCGACATAAGTCGTTTCATCTTTGTAACACACCTGGAAATTTCGAATTATTTCCAGCTAACAAGAAAATATCTCACCAAACGTAGTAGATCGCAGTCATGATGTGCTGCAATTTTTCTACAAATTATTCCCACGCACCGTTAATTCGAAAGAAATGCTGATTTACACGTGGGTTACAAATACGAAACTGAGTAATGTATATTTTCATCTTAATCTACACACTTTCTGAATCAAAATATATGTCACATCAATGACAGCGAATCGATCATTCCTAAGACGTGATGTAAACTATGGATCACTTAGATCTGCAAGAAAGTTAAACACAGATTTTCATTCAGCAAAGACGAAAACCAATAATTAATCAATCCATAAGATTCCAATCGTTCCAAATTAGACCACAAGAACGTGAATCCGCGACAAGCATCCTTACAATCATGTCGATGTGAATCACGAAGAATAATCCCAAGCAATCAATCAAACAAAAATCGGAAGGTAGACAGCGTCTCGACCGACTCCATTGCGCGCGATCGCGTTTCGGGCATCACGAAATGAAATCGGTCTTGGAAGCAGAGCATTAACGAAAAGGACATAATCGTTAGGCTTCGGAGCAGGTATACACCCTGGGAACAGCCACAGAAAGAGAAAGACAGAAAGGGCCGCGCGCGCGATGATATTACGTTGGATCTAAAAAGCAATCGGATTAGAATTACGAAATTACCGCGGCGGTATACCTACGAAAAAATAAAGACAGAAAAAAAAAATTGGGGAAGGAATGGTTATTCAGTTGGAGGATCCAAATCTCTCGCCGATTCTCCTTTCCTTTCTTTCGTCCTAACGGTGGAGGGGGACTGTATCATTTTGGGTTGGATTAGCATAATCACCAGGGAACTTTTATTGCGCGCGGGTATCGCGAAAAGAACGCGGTGCCGAGAGCTCGAGCTGGTAGCAAATGCGCCGAATGAAATAATGAATAGCACAGTTTCTGGTATTCGATGATTATACGCATCGCGCGAGGGGCAAATTATAGATTTGCTTGGGCCCACGACCGTTCCGTCTCCTGGTTGCCCTCGTAGTATCGAGAAACGGACCAGAGAACGCCGGGAGGAAAAGGACACAAAAGGGAGGAGTAGTACCCCGAGTAGTGCGGAGGCGTAGGACCCCGGGAACGAAACGGCGACGGAGGTATACTATATATGGAGGCTAGAGAGAGAGAGAGAGAAAAATAGTCGACGCGAAAACGGCTAGGATGAAATGTATAGTTGCAGGGGCGGTGGGGGTTGTAACGAAACGTTTTTGCCCTGAAATTGTAGAGTCGATGGGAGCACGATGTGCCCCGCTTGCGGAACTTTACGCGTCTAAATGGACAGAGAATTTGACCGAATTTTATGTGTTTCTTCTTTTCTTTTTGTGTTTTTTAGCCTCGATCTGGGAAATTATATATTAGGTGGTAAGGGTAAGTGATCCGATAGATTTTGTCAAATTCTATAGGGGAGAGGGCGTTGGTTTGGGTCAGTTTTCAATTAATTTGCGGTAGTGATTAGAATGAAAGAGAAACAGGCTTTAATTCTGAAGAATTATAATTAGTAAGGTCCTACCATCGATGTTTATTATTGTTCAAAATAATAAACACATACAGACTTTGAAAACTGAAGCCAATACTTCATTATTTTGTTTTTACATATTTGCGAAAAAGAATTATTCTTCTACTTGATAAGGGCCGAATTAATCATAAGTGTTCAATTTACCATTTACCAAATCATTTTTAAAGAGCTTTCTTGAACGAATTCCGAAAACACAAAACACAGTTCCGAAACACAGTTCAAATACTGTTAAACCGACAGTTAAAAATTTAAGTAGAACACATTGTGAACGAAATAAAACTACCTGCACTGTCCTATTTAATTATAAAAATTAAATTCCACGGAGTAGTGCTATCCTAAGTTTTCGAATTTTTTTAAAATTGAAGGTTCCCTTCGCATTCATGTCTGGTAGGTGCTCATTAAGCGATTCCCATGGTTCTGCGAGTGTGTAGTCTTTTTATCCTGGACAGTTTCTACAAATATAATTTGCAAACAAACCATTGGAATATTATACGTTTCATAATTTCAGGATTAGAACGGGTAGATACAAGGAGAAGATACGAAATGGTTTCGCGTGGAAAGGAAAGAAAGGAAGGGAAATCCGCCGACAAAGGAGCCTGATGCGCAAAACATTGCAATTAGTGGGAATCAGCGAAGAATGATGGAGATTATGCAGAACATGTATAAATTGCCGATGGCATTGTACTACCTACCAGTTGTTAATTATATTTTCCATTAATATTCTGCATGCCATTCCTGCAGTATTAAGTCAATAGGAGAGAAAACTGAGAAATCGACTTGTCTACTATTTTTTTAAATTTACTAAATCTTTATCGAAACTCTTCTGAAAAGACGTGCACAGAGAGACTAAATATGAAATGTGCGAGAAATGAAATCTATGTTATTACAAGACGATCAAAGTGAAACTTTCGTAGATAGTTAGAAACTCGTTTAAGAAAACGGACATAGTGTTAATAGTTAGCGTGCGATGGGACCACGAGAAACGGGGGAAAAAAGTTATGAAACACTCGGGATACGTGGGCGCCCTGAAAAAAGGTATACCGAAATGACAAAACGAGACAAGGATACAAAAATACCGGGTATTAAGCACAAGCCTCAGAAAATGAGTATTTATAGTCCTTACACCGCAATTATTATCGAATAAAGAGTCGTTTATGAGGCCTGCCCGCAAATGACATTCGAGGCTTCGTAACCCATAATTCTGAGAGTCGTTGCGATCGCTCGTCCTTCGGAATCGGAAAACTGTACCCTTTTGCTACACTGTTCTATTACGATATTGTTTGTTCTTATTTCTTTATAAAACAAACTCTAACATTATTCTTAATAATTTTCAAATTAGGGATTTAATAACAAATTTAATTAAATAGTAGAAATTATCTGGTTGTACAAAAAGTATTGGAATAACTTGAATCATTAGTTTCTAGATATTTTGATAATAGTAAAACAAAAGATTTAATGATCGAATCGAACTGTTACAAATTTAATTTTATAGACAATTCTGATATACTTGAAAACCACTTAAAATCTTCCACATTCTCAAAGTTAATATCCAATCTTTCGTTCACACATAATTAAATAAAGTGCAGAAAGGATAGATTTTCGATGCTCGACAAGTAAAGAATGATTTCCTCAGCCAAAGTCTAATGTTACGATACCCAAGAACATAATTTGAAATTAACCGTAACTTTATTCCATCACCCATTCTAGGCACACTGGTGCGAATCGGGATTTTCAAACTTTGCTGCCTTATAACTACGGAAGTTTATGCAAATTCACTAATTCAGATACTAATAACTAAAACTTAAAACGGAGTAGAATTTTGAATTTTGTATTAGAAGCTTTACTACGTTAATAATAACATATTGATTGTATCAAACTTTATTCAAACCTTTAGTTTGTTAGATTTTACCCGTTAAAAAACGCTATAAATGTATAAATACCCAGTCTACCCATAACTTTGAAAAATAAATAGCAATGTTTAAATAAAATATATGTTTTTAATAGAGAATTTCCTCGGGCATAGATTGCTGATAACCACAGTTCATGGAAAGTTTTATGTTCCCCATAAATGTTAATTAAAGAAAGTAAAATTTTGTCACATTTTTCTTAAATGCAATGATATGAAACAAATCTTGCTGGATTTTACAGCCGAAATGATGTACTACAGTAAAATAATTGTTTCAGTTAAATAAACTACGAATTAATATTTTTTATTCGCGTTTACATATGTTTAAAGTAGTATAAAACGGAACATCGATGATTTATGTGTTCCAAACGTTGTCATTAAGAATATTATTAGAACCAGAGCATTCAAAACTTATTTTCAATCCAACTTAACACATTCCTGCATTCTATACATAGCCCTGATCTGTGGTTATCGAAGATTCGTTTAAAACAAGTTTGCAAGAAAATAATTGTCTATAATGCATAAAATACAGATAAATAACGATTTATGTTAAAATTACTTAGTCTTACGCAAAATGAAGCTGCTGAACTGCCAGAAACACTTTTCTTAAATTTCGGAGAAACACCAAGTCAGCAACTGTTATAGACACACAGATCCTTATTCGCATCAACACACACTTCCGATGTCGCTCTCTCGAAGACTAACGCGTAAATGACCCACGGACCCTAACTACCTGACATTGTAGGGGATAGACATATTTAACGTAGTGGAGCAAAATCCATACGTTTCCTTACCTGTAAATACTCAAAACTTGAATTTTTTGCTGCTGCAAATTCGCTCCAGTATGCCTATCACGGATCAAGTCCATAACAATCCACTTGAATAGTTTACAAAATGCTCAGGTGTCAGTCTGAACATCCTTGGACAAGGGTGAAATGTCTAGGGAAAACGGCTGCAAAACGAAACAGGGAAATTATACTCGCGACTGGACAGGAAAATTATTTCCCCGGACGTCTGGTTGCGTTTCGTAATAGTTCGAGACCCGAACGATACGGCACGATTTCAGTGCCGTGACTAACTCCTGGGAACAGGTGGATTTAGTCTAGCCCAATTATACACCCCAGTCATTATTAACTTCGAGGAACGAAAACATCATTTTCGTTCGCGTTACCGACCGATTTTTTGCGCCTTAATTTCTCGATCGTTGCTCACTAAAGAATTGACTCCACTATCATAGAAAAATATGAAGTTTCTTCCTGGAAAATTAAATTTCTTTTCATTGTACGCTCGATTATTTTCCAAGAAACTACAATTTTTCAATTGATGGAATTTAACCCGTTCGCTATTATTGGAATTTATAGGCATTCAACCGATATTGATACTCACTAAGGAATTAACTCCATCACGAACCAGGAATAAATCCTGTTACCATCCGAAAATAAGGAATTTCTTGTCAGAAAATTAAATTTCTTTTCATTGTTCACTCGATCATCTGCCAAAAAACTGTACAAATTTTTAACTGACTATTCTCAACCTTTTCGAAGTTATTGGCTACTATAGGCGTTTAATTGATATCGTTCACCAACAAATGTTGGCGTTGTGTCCTCGACAACGACTGCTACAAAACGCTTATTATTTCTACATTTTGCAAGATCATACTGTGGCGAATATTATAGCTTGAAATTTTCCGCAATTGTTATCCCCGACAAAAAATTTTGCCGTTCGCAGCGTCGGTCGCGATTCACGTTGGAATCTGCCGCAGCAGCTCAAAGGGTTAAAAAGCGCAGCGATGAAATGGGGAACAAATTATCCACAATTACGTATTTTCAAATGTTACCAACGACATTGTACAGTCTGTTGCACCGTGAAACGATGGTTTGTGGAATTGCATAAACGATAGAATTCCCGCGAATCGACGCGTGACGTTTTTCGCGGAATAAATCAGATTCGTCGCGATACGCTGCCTCCGTTATTAAGATCGATATCTTGATTCGTCTACGCAGGAAATTACGCGAACCGATATTGTACGATTAGAGATAACCGTCGGTGAGAGCTGTGCCGATTCCGATCGAAACGAAGTAATTCCACGACTTCGATGACAGCTTTTCGTGTCTGAGATTTCCGAATGTTCGTGTATACACAGGGTGATACAAAAAAGGATTCATAACTTTTAGGATAGATAGTATTCGTGAAATGATGAAAAAAATTTCTGATACACATGGGTCGACAAAATAATATTCTTAATGTTATAAATAATTTTTCGTTTCGTTTAAAGCAAGTGACTTTCTCGCTTCAGGAGCTACCATACCGTATGAAAACAGTGTATTACCTTATCATTGTTTCTTTTTCTGGTTACAGAAGGTTTTTTACAATTTTTATTAGTTTCCTTTACGATAGTTCTTAAAGCGAAAAAGTCACTTTTTTCGTCATTTGGTAAGCACTATTTACCCGAGAAGTTATGAAAACTTTTTTTGTATCACCCTGTATACTCTTATTTTAAACGTAACGTTGACACATAGCAATTAAACGATTACCAGTGAGTTTCACGCTTAACCTGAATGTTCGATGTCGGTTGGAAATATTGAAAGAAACCTTGCGAAACCTGTACCATTGCGTTTTTCATCCAATGAAAAGGCTGATTTTCTGTGGGAATACGAAAGGTATATAACACCGCAAAACGTTGCGTTCTTGGCTCCATTACAACGCGACGAGATTCATTCGCGGCGATTCAATTGGCGGAGATACCGACAATCATCAGCGACCATTTTCTGCCTGGGAACGTTTTTTACCGGTGTAAACCGCCATGCTGTTGCGAGATCTACACCGATGCGGAAAAATGATCGGTGTTGTTACGTTAGCGATCTTAGGTAACCTTGGCCATACTGGGAAACGATCGTCGCGATCATTCGTAACCACGTTTGCTGACCACTTCTCTTCTGTTGCTTGTTGGCGGAGCAATGGTTTACAAAATGGTGCCGACAGCCCGCGTAAATACGATTTGTCGGATGGCTTCATTTGTAAACGAAGAGACTGATTGAAATTTGAGAAATTGAATTATGCAGGAAACGAGGCATATTACTTTGAATGTTTCCTAAATGGAAAAATTCTTTTCATGTACAGGAGCGGAGATACAAAGTTGCCACTTTTCTGATTATTTATATTCCTATTATTTCTTAACGTCAATTTAAAAACATAATATACTTGGTTTCAGAGAGTTTTCAATTCTCTATCAGAATTAAAGACATGCTGAAGTTTCAAGTTGATGTTGAAAAATAAGAAAAATAAAACATATCCAAAAAGTGGTAACTTTATTGACCGGTAAGACAGCTGCTGCTGATAACTTCAAATGACTCACGGCTATAAAAAAATCGTGTCAAGTCAGATACAATTTTAGTCCTTTTTTCTTGAAAATCATAACGAGTACATTTTCATTTAACTATTGGTGAGTCTTCTTTTATTAATTATAACATTGACTGCAAAAATTATATGAAGCTTCCAAATACTCTACTAGATATTAAATAAGAATACGGAGGAATTTCTTTTCTTAAATGAAATTCATTTTGTAATACAAGGGCCATTACTAGAGGGAAGCGTTCAATGAAACTATTCACAAGAAAGTAAATATAGATTTCTAAATACCACTCATCAACAATACATAAAGATTGCCATAGTCATACGTGAACTGTCCAAGAGCATGCGAACAGCCACTTGAAGTTCCTCGAACGCAACGTAAATCTCGAGCTGATTAAAACGATCTAAATCGGAAAAGAAATTGCGTCTTACTCAGTCCCCTTCCATTAAAACGTGAGAACCGTTCGTAGAACCTGGAAGCTAAAAACGAAATCCTCATCTAATTATTCGAACGCGCGCGCGCGGAAGCGTATCGCGATCGCACGACATAAGAGCGCGTGGAGCGCGACGAGAGAGAAAAGTGTATACGGGGTGTATACCGGCGAAACGGGCGCGCAGCAGTGGTCGAGAAGTTGACTGCGCGGGCGGTGGTGTGCAATGCATCGTGGCCGAAGAAAGCGCGTGGTGGTCGGGGTGGAGGGAGCGCAAACGGTTGAAAAATAGTAGAGGGAGCACGAAGAGGGCCCCGATCGAGCGCCAGGCCGCGGAGTAGAGGGGAAACGGAGGGCCGCGTAGAGCGAGCAAAAGACAGGGGGGAGGGGGGTGGTGTGTAAGAGGGGCCTGACACGCGATGCCTGCCTCGGGGAAGCAATCACGCGACGGGCGGCGGGGGCGGGCCACGAGAGGGGTCCAGGGACCACGTTGCCTCTTCCTCTTATTCCCCCTCGTGCCGTTCCGTGCCCCCCACCTCCTTCATTTGTGCACTGTAGTCCCCCTCCGGCGGCGTCGAGCCGCCTCGACGACTCAACCTGCCAGCCAGCGCCTCGAACCTCGGTCCCCGTATCCCACCTTCTCCACCTCCTCCTCGGGGCCCCTTTGCCTCCCCCACGAATCTCCACCTCTTCCCTTCCACCCGCTTGCTCCCCTTCCGTTTTACCGAGAGGGTCCAAGAAAAAAAATAATCCCCCCCCCCCCGCCATTCGGTGTATGTGTGCATGCCGTAGCAACCCTAAGAAGACTCCGGGGCCTCTTCCGTCCCCCTCCCCGTCCCATTCCCTCCCTCCAACCGCCACAACCCCCTCGCCGCCCATTCTGCGCTGCCCTGCCCTCGTGGATTGCTCTTCGGGCTCGACGCGCACTGCTACGGGGCACTGTGATTACGCCGCATAGAGGTACGACCACCGCCGACAAAACGAAACGCGATCCGAGCGCGAAACAGCCGGTAAGGCTCTCTCCCGTCCGTTCCCGTAATGAGTATCGCCTAGGTGTTCTTTTCCAGCGTGCTTCACCCCGTGGTCCGACCGAGGATTTGTTGCGTAGGCTCCGGGGGATCGAGCCGTTGCATCCCGGTCGGTTCGATCGAAGCTGGTCTCGCGGTTCGATTCCCTGCGTGCCGATATTTGAAGCCCCGCGTATGATCCATCGAAGTGTTCTCGCGAGATTATTGAGATACGGAGAAATCACTTCGACCCTTTGGCTCTTGGGAGAATGATTTTAGGGTATGGAAAGTTACGTGTGGAAGAACATTGGCTGAACGTTTGAAACTACGAAACTCTGTTCCACGAGAGAAGGGACTAGTCTGTGGACCAAATTTAGTAGGCTTTGCGCAGTTGACTCCTACTTTCATTAGTCATCATCTCTGTCTCTACTGGGCGCATTCGTATCCACGTACTCTTTGCAAGGACCCTGAAGGTCCCTCTATTAGTAATAGATACCGCTAAGAGGCCTAGTTTGGCACCTGACTTATTCACCAATCGCTGTGGACAACACAGTTGGAACAATGAAGATTAGCTGTGCGGAAGAGGTCCCATCTTTCGTCGATCAGAGACTTTACGCTTATGTCATGGCTACTGCCACTCCAGTTATCGCTGATTTAACCCTCATAGTTCGTGATATTTCATGAATGGATCCCAGATAGCACATGACGCCGTAAAGGCGCCTTAGACCTAAAATAGGCAACTTTAAGGCGTAATGTGCTATCTGGAATGTTTCGTTCGTATAACGTTTGAATAGATTTGCCTTTACAGGAATCACAATTCTGGGCCAGAAAGGTAGCAATGTCTCACGCAAAATCTGAGAAGTAACTTAAAATATAAGCTTCTGCTTTCTGGTTTAGTATTGATGGGTGGCTAAACGCTCTGGAGCATAAAACGTATGTGACCCTCGCTGATAGTCTTCTTCCTGTATCTACAAAGATCTATGTAATCAATTGTTCGATCACAAACTCTGATACACAAATACTAACTCTGTTATAGACGTCAATTCAATGTCAGAAGCAGCATCACAACCTCAAAAAATTTCCTTCAGATATAATAGTACATACCTCTCAGATACAATCTTTTTAGATCACATCAATGGCCACACATCAAAATTTAATGCAATTCTCTAGAATATTATATGTATATCATGACATTCTATTCATACGTAGATCAACTGAAAATATTCCAAAGGAGATCCTAATATTCTTTCAATATTCCAACTCCAATAACCATTAATTCCAACTGTAGACACTGAATTGTTCGTACCTCCCGACCAGACCAAGCCCCTTATCTTCCGCGCGCTCGCACGGTCGATTGAAATATTCCACGGGAAATAATGAATAGCGCAATCGGTTATCGGTGTGGGCTTTCGTTACGCGTCTCTGGATCGCGAGATACGAGGGCGAAACAGGATTACATCGGCACGCACAATCGGAGTAGCCGTTGTAATGAGCATCGTGCGGCGGCGGCAGCCCGCGGGAGTGCGTGATTCGTTCACCTGAACTCTTGTCGTCCCGGCTAGTTCCTGCAATCGATTAAAACATTCGATTTCGTCGGGATATTTATCGTTGCGTTATTAAGCTATTTCACCGGGCGTCGTGCCCGACGGGGGTAGAGGGAGTTTTCTTCCTGTTGATAAATCACTGACAACGTAATTACAGAAGTGAACGTTGTAATGATAAAACGTAGGGCAACGGGAACTCAAAGCATCCAATAGTAACCGACAGTGTACCCTAGTGAATATAATAAAACAACACTTTTCACCTGATCGCATCGTTGCAACTTTGTTTCCTCCATCTCCGTTACCTTGATTGATTTAACATTTCCTGGGGAGTGGACCATTAAACGGCAAAGTAACGTCTATAGAACGTGTACGAAGCGAACAGTCACATCGTCCTCAGATATACTACTCGATCACGTTTCAAGGAAGCCGACACACGGTCCCGGTCAGTCCCTTCTTCACGGGGCACAACGAGATTGTCGTTGCGGGGACCGATTGTCGGCCCGAAACAACTCCGTAGGGGTACAGAGGGGGGACGACAGAGAATCAAGGCTGGCGGAGGATGAAGAAAAGGAACGAAAGAGTAGAGAGGGGCATCTGCAGCTCCGGGGCTAACTATGTAAATGAGAACGGAGAACGGATCGTCTCGGTTCAATAGACCTTCGACCCTTGGGTCCGGATAATTTGTTTATGAGCAACGCACGCGGTTATCCTGCCGTATCCGCCCGCGGGGTAAGAAGCTGCACGGTCCATCTCTCGGGTCTGCAGATTCTATACGGGGCCCCCCTTCATCCAGGCGGTCGCGCGACCAGGACGGGAGAGATCTGCCATACGATTTACATACGATTACCGGGGCAAAGTGAAGGCACGCACACCCACGCCACGCAAACGAAAAGAAGGGAGCCCAGAGGTTGTTCGGTACCGGCAGTCCTGTGGAAGGGCACACATATACATACTCGGCGCTGGGGGGGGGGAGAGGGAAGGATCGAACGAAGACAGGAGATCGGGGCTGCTGGAAGAAGGATAGAGAGGTAGCTAAGACGGGTGAAGTCGCGAACGAGGATGCAACGAAGAGGACGAGGAAGATGATGGCGAAAGAGGAGGAGGAGAAAGATGAAGAAGAGGAGGAAAAGACGAATGTAAGGAGAAGCAAGAGGAACACGAGGCCTGTACACACGGGGCAAGGGATCAGCGGAGTGGCTGTTCTGGATTTGAGTCCCGGGGCTGTCGGGATGTCGATGAGCGGCAGTCGGCGTGGGCCGCTCAGTAGGACGCCAGCAACCTGAAGAAGCCCGCACCCTTCGGGCGAACTCCACTCGGAAACAATGCCCACATCCTGCGGGACACAGCCCGCGCCTCCCTCCGATCCACGTCTACTTTTACTTCCGTTCGCGAAACGGCGGGGGGAAAAGGCTGGGGCCTCGGGGACACAGGGGTCGAGGGTGACCAACAGTCTAACGATTTTGTTCCGTCGCTTCTTGTTTGGGTTCAAAGATGCGGTTCAATAAGACACCTCCGGGGATAGTAACGTGTAACGCGAGAAGGGCTAACATGGTGGATTGCTGAGAAGGTTATGTATGTTAGCACATGGAATGACTGATTTCGCTGATAGATAGATATTACGTTACTTTTATGAATGAGAATTATTAATGTGGTGTCTTTTCTTTATTGCAAAATTACAGTACTGTAATTGTTTTAAGGTACTATCTAACATAGCAGTAAAATCGATTCTGTTAATACTGATGTTATTCAATTTTCTTCACATGCATTGGAAGATGGACATTTAAGCTAAATTCATAAATAAACTTAATGAAGATGCACCTAAGTTTCTGGTAAAAAAGACTATTTAGTGTTGACAACATTCGGCCATAAGATGACAGCTAAAAGTTTCTTCGGAGAGGCATTCAATTCAAATTCAGTATAATGATTGTGTAATGGTAATAAAATGGCCACTTTATGGCTATCATTAACATGTGTGTGTACTAACTGTTAAATAACGAATCAGCTCTTTTAATTACACTATGAAAACGAGCGTTTGATGTTTATAGCTTTCAATTTTATGTATTGGTAAATTCATGTCATACAATTGTCAGTGATAATTCTTCGAATAATTTTTCTCTTCATGTTTTACTGAACAAGTGTACAAAGACGCTGTATGAGCTGGGACACAGATATCGTGAGATAGAAAATGCACAGAAATGAAAGTTTATGTGTAAAAGTATTTAGAAACTTGAAATTGAGTACGTGACAGTTTCAGTAAATGAAGTAGTATAAAATATTGGAAGAACAGAAAACAATAGAATTTCATGTCTTGGTAAAGATAATTAGATTATTACTTTCAATACTATGTATAGCGTTTACAGACTATTTCGTTAAAAATTAATGATTTGTTCCTCGACAGTAAACTGGTCCATCAGTTGAACAAAATTAATTTCGAACTTTGAAAATGTTATTCTTCGATCATTACACGGGCGACGGGTAAATTTCCCCGGCGCATTTCGCTTGTCTCATTTAGGCGGAAAATTTGCCGAATATGCGTTCATACATATGCATGCACGCATATACATATTAGAACACTCCTCTCATCACTATTCATCCCGATGCGTATTTTAGTTGTTCCCGTGTAAAAGCAGCAGTCTGTATTTTCACCGTCAACTCGATCGATTTGCACTGCAGAAAATTTCCTTGAACCTGAATCACGGATAAACAAAAATGCAAAGTATTCTAAATTATTAATATAAGTATTGAATTTCATCCAAGCTTTGTCACGAAAGTAATCTAATAAATATTAAGTTATTTTTCCCATTGTAATTCGTACAATTCATAATGGAATACTTTTTTTTGTATATTTGCAATAAATATTGCAATCGAAAAGATAGTAAGCTTTTACCATTTAATATATTTCAAGACGAAATTACCATCCTGGATGGAAATTTTGACCAAGTATTGAACGAGTTTCCGGGTTTCTAATGAAATCGTGAGAAATTAACGGACGTTACAAGTTTACTACAGAGTCGCCGGGACGAGACCGCTTCGAGTAATACTTAACCAACTGCATACTTTCACTCGACAGTTCACAAAAGTTCAAATGTCAGCAACAGAATGGTAACATTTAAACTATATTGCCTCGGATCGTTACTTTCCGTCTTTTCCTGCCCAATTACTACACCAAGTGTTACAAAAAGATAATGCAGAAATTTATATGTGATAACACCTGATTTTATTATACATAACGGTGAGGTTATTATGCCTTAAAAGGTAAATAAAATAAATCTCCACAAATTTTTCTGCAATGAAGCCATTGAAAGATGGTTAATAAGTTAATGTCTATAAAATGGTCCATGGTAATAGTATAACACATCCTCAATTGAGGTCCCTAGAACACTTATTAAGATGTAGTTTCCAATACAACAAGTAGACCATCAAAATAAAGACTCTGACATATTATTAGGTCATTGGAGAAGTCATAATACGAGTTTCTTTAACTAAAATGAAGTATTATCTCCTCAAGCTGGCAGTTGTGCACAGACAATATTATAGCACAAGCAGTAATTAATTTAGATGAATTCATTGTTTCGTAGTGGTTTCTTTGAAGTTGAATGAAACGAAAACTACTTAACTGATTAACTTCAAATTTTTAAAGCATATTAATAAAACACGAGGCTACAATTTAATATATTTATTTTACATCTAACAAGCAATGCCTTTATACTGACATACCGGCAGGAATTATTGATAAAAACACTTCATTTAATAAATTCCATAATCTCCAATATTGTTATAGTTCATACTGTATTAATTAAACTAATTCATTTTGCCTCTAATTTCTTCACAACGAAATTAAACACACTTGATACACATGTATCGAGATTCCAACAATTCAACCTACTTAAAATCCCAAAACAAACTACCAAAAATTTCAATAAAAAATTATGAAATTATTCTCGACAACAAATATCGTTTTTAGTGTATATTATTTTGAATGGTCAGCTTATCAGAATGTCCAAAACTAAACATTAACAGAGACATTACCATTCACCTGAACAACTCAACTGTTTCCATGGGCTTAGCCAGGTTATCAGTCAGGGGGGCAAAAATATTAACACATCGACTGCCACAGTGAAAAAGGCTGTACGTAGCCAGACACACTTAATTCTATCTTTAAAGTCATAAATTGTTGAAAATGAATGCGTTCTGTTAATACAGGCTATTGGTCGTGTTTTAAATTATACTGCAATATTGAATATTACACAAAAATTAATTAACCTTGTGAAGGGAGGGGGAGTGGCAAAATCTAATTTTTTTCTTGTAGGGTGGGGCAAAAGCCACTGTTTTCCATCCAGGGAGCAAGTGCCCCCCCCCCCCGTGGCTACGCCCATGACTGTTTCTCCGGCCATTTCCAAGACGTTTCCGCTTACATTTCAGTTTCTCATTCCGCGGTCTCATTTTTCCGCACAAAAGTCCCACTAACCATGGTAATCAACGGAAACTGTTGCATCCACCCTTACCATCCCTCCCTAAAACGAGTAACACACACGTCGAGGGAACAAGGGAAACAGGGATGCCGTTCTTCTGGCGCAAGTTCTTCAGACGCCATGTAGCCGCGGCCGCCATCTTGTAATTAGGGGGATCAAGAAGGCATCGCTTTAATGAGCTGCAAGGCTTGTACACGTTGGTCCCGAGCGATAGAACGGAAAAAGACGCCGGAGAAAGGCGTATGCGAGATAGAACGAGAAGGAACGAGAGCACAAGAGGCAAAAGAAGGGGGTGAGAGAGGGGGGGGGGGCGGATGGTTAAGAGCAAAACTTGTAATACGAACGCACATAGTCCAACCGTGGCGGTTGCGGAGGCGAACAGAGCAAAAAAGACCGCTCCAGGAAAATATTTCATACCGGGGCGTCGGAGACAGGGGCAAGGTGAAAGAAACGAAAAAAGGAAGGAGATAGGGAGAGAGAAGACAAGCAGTCGGGAAGGGTAAAAGGAGCGACGTTGAACGTTCGGAGAGATGGAGGTGACCAAGCGGTGCAACGAAGCGAACCGTAGAGAGTAGAGGGAAATGAAAGGTCCATAAAAGAGAGTAAAAAGGAAAACAGTAGTAGTAGTAGTAGACGTAGCGTATGAAGATTACAGAGAGAAGACGGAGAAGGGATAGGAAGGAGAGGAAACAGAGAGGAATCGGTGAGGTGCGGATGAAGGCGAGGATGATGTAGCAACGAGCGGAGCACGCGAAAAGGATCCAAGCGGGGATCGAGCAACAGAGGGGGGAAAAAGCAGAGAAGGAAAAACGACGACTCGGTGGTTCGATCCGAGATAAAGGGAGAGCGAAGAGCCGGTAAAGGCAACCAGGGTTGAAGGGGGGAGATTCAATTGCAATAAAAGCACCGCGGCCCCGTAATCTTAGACGGCGGAGGCGTAGGAGAAGGAGAAAGAGGTCTGGTAGGTTGAGCCACCGCACGAGTTACGTATGAGGAATCCGCCACGGGCGTGGCCACATCAACGAGTACGCGCGGGCAAAAGCTTCTTCGCGCGATTTTTTCCCCCCTTCGTCCGAGAAGCGTTGTTCCCCCCTGTATGTGCCCGTGGTGGTGCGCGCCCTGGACACCATACAGACGGCTTGAGTAACGTTACGTGGACGCACCCTGGCATTGAGACTCCAAGAAGCGTAATGAAAGGTCCAACTTCCAGCTCTTAGTACCTTCCAGCTTGATATATTCACGGTTCAGGCGATTCACGGACTCTGGATGTGCTCTATCGAATCAATTCTGTCTCGCTGTTCCTCGTCATCCCTGAATTTGAGTTGGATTTGACCTTCCCTTGAATTCAACTTGGAATTCACTTCCCTCATATTCCACTTGGAATTTGCTTCCTTCGAATTCAACTAGGAATTTGCTTCCCTTGAATTCAACTTGGAATTTGCTTCCTTCGAATTCAACTCGGAATTAGCTTCCCTTCGGTGGCTTCGGTGGATGTGTCGGGGAAACTTGAATTTTGTGCGAAACGAGGACAGATTGAGTGGGACCTGTTGTGGGGACTGGACATTGTATGTCACGGCTTTTAGAATTGATAATTGATCCGAGAATCTAGGTCCACGGATGTAAACTGCATGAGACAGATTTTTTTTAACGATGAGCTCAATAATATAATAGTACGGGCTATAATACACTTGAATAAAAAGCAAAAATTAGGTCAAGCAAAATTTTGAAAATGGGACATAGGTATGGTCCAATTAGTCCTTTGGAATGGGATCATATGCCGCAATACCTAGGTCTGAAAGATGACAGAAACGATTATAAAAACTGGGAAGTAAGTTTACTCATTAACATAACTTACCAAACGATAAATAAAGCCAAATGGTTGTTTGAATAAGTTAATTAATTCCATTATTATAAATGGTAAGGTGTAAAACATTCAATACAGAATCCAACTCTCCAACTTCAACCCACAGATATAATCTATTTTTCCACCTTGGTTACTGAACACCTAACACAACGTTTCTTCTATAAATTTCATTCATAATTCAGATAAATAATTGAATTCGTATCCTATAGCCCAGCAGACATTGCAAAGGGTACCTTGGTATATATTGTCCCGTCAGTCTCGAAAGGGTCAAACGAAGATAATACCTACTCCTACAAAATTAAAGGATCATTTTATACAGACTCTACAAGGTCTAAATTAATGTCGTTTTCCGTCGACAACATGTTGTTCACAGACGAAAGGACAAAGCGCCTGGGATCGCCAGCAATTTGCATCGCCATAACGTTAAACTTATGCGAACGTTGGAGCTCGCACGACTTCCAACTAAGCGCACCTTGTATCGAGTAACAGTTATACCCTATCGCAATCGTTCGCGCTATAAAATACAACCGCGCGGCTGAACGTATCCACCAATCAGTCGGCGCCGCGGATAAGAGCCCCGATCGTTCGGTGCACGGGGCCCCCGAGTAAAATACAACCAATAAACGACAGACAGGGCAGAGAGTGTGTAACTTGTACGCGCACCTTTCAACGGGGACGCACGTGGGAGCCCCAGCTACCTCGTCTCTGTGTTTGTCTCTGTGTATATGCCAGGAGGAACGTTTTTCGTTTTCCTCCGAGGCGCGCTGACAACGTTGTTAAAATACACAAGGCAGATCCGTGTACGGATAACAGCGGTGGCGGACCGCGATCGATTGAAAACGGCCGATCCGTGGCACGCGTAATTGTGCCGCGACGGGGCTTCGTTATTCTTTTGTTCGAGCCTCCGCGGAAGACGGTTATCGAACGGCTGAATCGACTGGAATTTATTCAGACGATCAACGTACCGCGGCGGAGCACTGGGTCAAGCGGCGCCATTTATGTACAGGGTGTTGATAAAAATGTGGGACGCTTTTACAGGATGGATTTTACATGAACTAACAAGAGAGGGACCACAACTGTCTGATTTTAACGGGGTTTTGTAAGATGATAGTATACTGGTTCCTAGTGATTTATGTGAAATATTAAGCGTGGGGAATCGATAATTTTAAAGATGTAGACAATTAAAATTCTGAACCTTGGAGGTATATTTTTAATGTAAGTCGAAGTTATCGAAGTTCTGTTGGGAAAGTAAAATAAAAATATTTCGGTGAACTGGAATCGATCCTAGGACCTCGGAATACCAGGCAAACAACCTTATACAGTAAATCCTCGATGAGTGTTCGAAGGCTTCTCGGCACTGAACATAAGAATTTTATTATCTAATGGCCATATACGGCTGAAAAAAATATCTTTCGCTTTAGAATTCCGAGTTTTATCACTGTGCTAAACGTCAGTAAAAAGTCACCGTTACACCTGGGGATTTGCGGGGCTTTGCGAAAACTAGTGCACTAATGAGCCTGCTTCTGGCCTCGAAGGGGATACCGAAATCCCCTCTCCTTACTATGTGCAACTAATCACTAATCACTACACCTGGGAAACTCGCCTTGTCAATACAGAGGAGCCTTCGACCACTCATCGTGGATTTACTGTACTTCGATAATTTTTATTTAAATTTTTATACAGACAATTACAAAGACAACTACGAAATATTCATTCTTCAATTTTCGGTTGAACGTGTGCGGAACATATTTTACAAAATGTAATTATTTCTACTTATTGAGCGTACGGAAAGAAGTTTGTGGATAAATACACTGGCACGTTTGCAAGCAAAGCAATAGGGACATTTTTCTCCGATCTGTCCACCCACAAAAGCCAAACAAAGGCCTCAAAGAAGGTGCAAAGTATACACGAAACGAGTACATATTGTGAAGTGAAACTACCTGGGAATATAAGACATGTCTCGTAGCATTCCACATTCTTTTGAAATTTACTACTCTGTAAGGGATTATTAATATTATTCATAAAATTGTTAATACATTAAAGAATTTTTCTATAACGTTAATTTTATCTAAATGCGTTCTCTGTGTCTAAGAATTTTATAAATATGATTAACGATAAAGACGGATTTCTTAAGCACGCCTGACAAACAACTACCAGTGCAAGTGGTGAATTGTTGAAGATACCTGCGAAATACATGTAAAGTACGTCTGATGCGATGGGTTATACTACTCGAACAGCTGATTCCCAACAGATACACAGGCTCGATGACTTAGTGAAAGTAATTAATGAAAAGAATGGAATAAATGGAAGCAATTTCTAAAACAGTTGAAGAACGTGCCTCTTAAGTAGAATAATCCGTTGCGTCAGACGTATTTCACGCGTATTCAGCTTGTATTTTCAACGATTTATAACTAAGAAACAAAGCTTCGAACGCAATTTCGTCATTCTTGATTTTTGTCTTAGGTTGGCACATAGAATCCACCCTATGAAAATATCCCGCATTTTTATTAATACCCCGTGAGAATATCCAACATTTTTATTAACACCCTGTATAACGTGTCATGGGTTCACGCGAATATTCAGTTGATCCAAGTTTGACGTTTACATGAACAGGAGGCGCACGCACAAAGAATTTTGAAATTGCTTTGAAGTGTAACAAAGGAAACCTTGACGTAATTGGACGTCAAGCAGGTGACGGAGTCACGAGTATGTTTCCCGGTGATCGTGTGCGATCGAAATTATGATACGATCGATGTAATTGTTATTGCTGCTTCCCTCGCACGAATTTGTGATAATTGGAAGGTATTGTGTGAGTTGAATTTCGAATCAGGAGGTTCAGTGAGTTCGTTTTACTGGGTGACAATTTGTAATGAATCATTACACTACTGTGAAATACAAGAAAAACGAAACTTTCATCGGATCCAACGAGTTTTCTATTTTATTCTGAACCCAATAAGGTACTTAAGAGGGAAAATAAATTTCTACAATTGCTCCCGTCTTTATAGATTACTTTAGAAACTT
This sequence comes from Dufourea novaeangliae, assembly GCF_001272555.1. NCBI lineage: Eukaryota > Metazoa > Arthropoda > Insecta > Hymenoptera > Halictidae > Dufourea > Dufourea novaeangliae. The sequence continues at coordinate 1,691,343 of NW_015373942.1, read as the reverse complement.
TTATTTTGCATAAAAATCCATAATCTAATCATTAATAATGATTGTAGATGTACTCTGCAATTGAAACTATTTTTATACTAATAGCGTATTGACGAGGAACCAACTGATCAGAGCCAAATACCAAAAGGGTGATGATTCTAATAAGTCGGAAGCATAGAATAAATAGTTTTCAAATAGATCTTGATTTTTCGAAGACATAGAACGCGAAAATATATTATTCGATTGATCTTTATAAATATTAAAGGTGTCGAAGTATTCTACGTCTGTTCTAATAATTCTATACAAACTGACAAGTGGAAGATAGTAAGATCGGTGGTAAAACAAGTAATAATACTTTAGACAATAGAGATTTCGATGCTTTAAGTTTAAATTAAAAATTAATGATACAGCGACTCACACATTCGTTCACATACTTTTGACACAACACGTGTACAAATTTTTATGCAATTTCTATTTATATAAACCCATTATCTATACTTTTCTCGTTCTTTTGTATTAAATTTTTTTCTAATTTTGAAATAACATCCGCATTTTTGTACATAACTTGGTCATACAGAAATGACAGTCTTCCGTAAACAAACGTGTCAGTCACTGTAGGGTGCACGGGCTAAGTCAGCCACGAATTTTACAACAAATACATCTGATGTGATTATAAAGATGGCGCTAAAACGTGATTATAAAGAAAGAATTAATTATGATTCAACAACAGAGAAATCATTTACTAACCACAGTAATTAAAACAGAAAACTCAGCACAATTTCTGATCACTTTGTTTCCTATCGATTCACTTTAGCACAGAAATAAACCAGCGTTCTAAAACGACGACAAAAGGCCGAACGAGCCGGCGAACGATTTAATAAACCAGCATTTTAAAACACATGATATATACGGGGCACCCTAATATTTGTTGCTCTATGATAGGCCGTTCCGTCTCTCGCGGGGTTCCATGGGCCCTGGCCGATGTGCTTTTAGCATGACCGAAAATGTTACTCCGTTTACGCCAGCTTCACCTCGTGAATCAGATACAGGTATCTGCAGCATAATATATCACACAAGAACGTTTGGCTCTGGGCCCTCGGGACATGCGGGTGTATAATCTTTGGCCGGTCGAGCGGAGCTAAGAGTTTGGGCCCAATTACAGGGCCAGTACCACCGAACGAACGAACGGACGGACGGACGGATGGACGGATGGACGGACGAAAGAAAGAACGACGCACGCCTCCACCTTCGGAGAGACTTTCGAGCATCGCGATCACCGCGACGGTACCATGTGTGTGTGTGTGTGTGTGTGTGTGTGCGTAGCTCTTTCTGTGTAGCGCAGCCTGTACGTTTCGTGATCCCGCAGCCAAGGACGTACAGGAATTTGTAAAGACTCGCTTACGCCGGAAGGGGATAAATGATAATAGCCTCGAACGAAACACGAGGATTCCGCTAATTTCTCTCCTTCCTTGCTGTACCTTCGTTTTTTTTTGTCGCTCAACCGCCACCCCGTTACTGATCCTCGATTCTGACAAGCATGGTTGAAAAGTTAGGCTTTTGCGATGACATTCGGTGTCGGTCGAACGAGAAAGGTATGAATTTTTATTTGAAGGGAAATTTGACGGGGAAATTGGAGAAATTCGCGACGATAAATTGCTGTTAAACTTATATTTATATACTTAGCTGAGGTTTATGGTTATTCTATTACACTGCTGGAAACAGAGAATTAGTAATATGGACGGTCTTGTTGTGACTAAAAAAAAATTACTTTTACTATGATTAAGCGGAAGAAATAGGAGACAGGCTGTAGGCTTAATAAATTGATACGTTTTTTCTTACAATACTAAAACTTTGTTTTGCTTTTATATATATGTTTCTTTAGAATTATATGTTGTAATGACAGATATAGCGACTGGATTATATGATCCTCTAATTCTTTTGGGCAGTGTATTATGTAAATAAAATACACTCTTATTTTTATGGATTGGTATCACAAGTTGTCTTTCACTTCGAAATATTGTATCAGTCTATGTTTTGTTCTGTTATCATGTTAAATTTTCAAATTTTGTTTTCATAAATATTACATTTTAATTCGAAAAAAGAATCGGAAATCGCTATTGAATTTCGTGAAGTGTGCATTGTTCTAGAATAATTGTCGAATTATTAAACCTTTTAATGTTAAACAGAAGTGAATACTAAATATTAACAACATGTTACAAGTTCGGCTGCGAATTTTTATAACAAATTTAAGTGTATTATCCATTCTTTAGTAAGAATTGTAATCTGTTGTATGGATGTTGTTACTTTTTTTATTATCTTTTAATTACCAAATACATATATACATTTGATCTGGACATAGGGCAACAGAGCAAATTAATTTCATCGCGTCCCAATTAAAATTGAATCTTTTACCACAACTTACAGCGGAAGAATCCAGAAAGCGTCAGCTTACGGGAGTAACCGAGACGTACTACAAACAGAGCAAAGGAAACGAAACAGTAGAAGGATGTGACGAGTGAGAGAATTGTTTGAGCAGCCTGATAACTCTAATATTTGAGTTGCATCGTTACACATCGTATTAATCGTTGAAATTGTCTTAGTACAATAAAGTAAGATAATAAATGTAGATGTCTTGACACTCTGTTTGAAGAGCGAAGAATCATACGGAAAACTTTGAAGTAAAAATCAACCTCGGGATATTTGTTATTATCATAGTAAAATAATAAAGCCAATTATTTAAGTAAACTACAAAGTATTATCATTATAGCATTAACTGTTAATTTAAGCAGTAGAAATTATATAATTTTACATTGTCGTCCATATATAAAATTAATATATAAAATACTTCAAATGAATTTCTTTAATGTTGATTTCAAGTCCGCCACAAACGATAATTTTTTTTAGAGCGATACGAAGATATTATTGTCAATGGGTGGTCGTTCGCGACTTCGAGGCCGAAGAAAGGATGCAAGCAAAGGGTTCTCTTCCTGGCCGGACGTAGCCAGGATTTCTCGGGCACGTAATTAGCCGACATCTATCAGCCCGAAGCTATCAGCCCGGTATCTGGTCTGGAACTACCCTCGAATCCGCATTGTGCACGGCACTTTTTATCATCGTACGGGACAAAATTATTTCTTTCATACGTTCCAGAACACACTTCGAAGTTCCTACATTTTTACAAGCAGACTCAAAGAACAGACCCATCATCTAACCCGAGATTAATCGTTCAAATTATATAATTACCATCAACATTAACTCTCTTTCACGCTTATGAAAGACCGAAAGAATTTATTTCCTGCGCTAAAACCGTTCGATATGAAAGTAATAAATGTAATTAACAATTTTCAACGTGCACAGAATCGTTGACTGTATTAAAAGTGAACTTTCGATTCATCATAGTTCACCCAGTTCCGTTTCACTTTCACCTTTGGCTTCGATAAAATTACACAGTACTCCGTTGTGTGTTGAATTATTTATGAAGTCAAATAAATTTACAGAACATTACCGTTGAAATTACTAAAAAATTAAAAAAGGCAATATTAAATCATCTAATTCCCAATCGAAAGGGAAGCGCGCGCGGGTTCGAAGTCCAGGGGGGGGAATTCGGCCGCAACGCGCGAGCGCTGTTCATAACGCGGTGCGTTGACAGGTGGATAGAACGCAATTTTTGAGCAATTCCGATACACACGCGATTTCGAGCCAGAGCGGATCCTCTTCCATTTGGCGGCCGAGCCTTGGAAACTAATTATTTTGTCAGCTGCATTTCGACATGCCGTGGCAACGAATCGACAGGTGAACGGTCTCTTCCACGTATGTACGTCAAACGATTTGTCTCGCGAAATATTGAATTCGTCGTTTACCGACGCTTCGCCCGCGTAACGGATATTAATTCCCGTCTATCGGGTATCGCCGGAAACGGGTTCGCCGTCTATGAGTGTGGCAAAACATTCTGTTTATCAACCCCACGTTTCACAGTACCGTAAAAATGATATTCGAATGCAGACGGTCTTCTTTTTGTTCGTTGTTGCCGTGATGTTACAAATGTTCTGCCCCGCCGAACGTACACTATTAGCCTGATGATAGTTCTCAGAAAATTTACACGGAGATACCTGCAGTCTGTCAACAAAATCTTCGCAGATACTTTAAAACGGAACAACTATTTCAAAATTTAGCATTAGTTTACTAAATGATGGGTCAAATAAATTTTGAAAAAGTTGCAATTGGTCAGAATCGCGAAGAAAATAGTAAAGTTTACGTTTTACAATTATGTTTATCTGAGAGTGTAATGAAAATTTAATAAATACATTTATAAGGTTTGTATTACTTATGTACAGGATAAAACTTTTATTGAAATCATTAGTAAATTAATTTTTAGTTACTAATAATTCCACCTAGGATATAGGGCTCGAGTCACTGTGGTTCGAAAGTTATTGCAAAATAATAATAACGATCGCGAACGGTATCTACGGCGGCGATTCTAAGGACGATTTAACGGCGCGAGCGGCGCCCTTTGTACGGGAAATTGTAACGATTCGACGCGTTCCGTGGTAAATCGATAACTCGCTCGATAATCGAGGACGAGCAACATTGTCGGTTGTATCTGGACATCATACGCGTCACGATATCTTCCTCGAAGCGATCTAACTTTCACATCGAGTAACGGTGGCACCTGGCGATCCGCGCAAACCGATACGACCGAAGCAGCGTTCGTGCGTCATGCAACGCGCGCGCGCACGATCATCCATGAAATCGATATAAACCGATTTCTAGATCAATCATGCTGCCGTCTAATTACGCAGGGTGTGTTTTTAATTGCGCCCTTCACGAATCACTGCTCTCGTAAATCGATCGTGTGTGTAGGTACCTACGGGTGAACATTGCGGACAGGTCATAGTGATGCTTGTAATTAAGCGTAACCAGGATTGGAATCATGATTATGTAATTAGGGCGAAATTGCAATAGTTAATAAGCAACGGTAGGCAATTTTACGGAAAGGCGGGGGCATGGAAGAAGTTAAACGCGACCACGGGCGACAAACAGGCTCCGACTGAAAAGCTCCGACGGGTTTCCCTGCGAGTTGTCAACGCGGATTGAAGCCGATTCTCGGTTACCACGTTATTAATGCGTTACACCGCCTGTGCTAGCGACCGTGATTGCGGCTTTTATGGGTCGATGACGTGACCGGGGTTTTAACTCGGAATGATGGTTAATCGTTTTATAGTGTGATTTCATTGGGTACATGTCGCTATGAGATTTCAGAAAATAATTTTCTGTGTGCTTGGGCAGATGACGTAATTACTGTCACCTTCAGATTTTAGCGTAACACGTTTAATCATTTTACGTGATGTTTAACCTAAAAATCGTCTCAGTTTGGAGCGTAATACAGACTCATCTCGATTATCGTCCGGAACTTTGAGTCCGCACCACGCCAATAATATTATAGGGAGAAATGATTCAGACACTCGTGAAGTTGTTTTTTGCCCGAAGCCCGAGCCTTGGCAACAAAAGCGGAAGGGCTACGATGTATTCGCCTGACAGGTTCCACGGCCCCCCCTCCCCTCTCCAGCGGTGAGGATAACGCCTGGACCATAATCGTGTAGAACAAGGCAGACGATAATCGAGAGTAGTCTGCATTATTTAAAGTCTCTTTCATTAAAAAAATAGTTTTATAGATTAAATATGAAGATTAACATGTGGAAGTAATCCAAGTGTCCCTATAACTGTCACCTCAAAAATTAAAGTAATTCTTATATACTTTAATAAGTTATTTTGTACAATAGATACAGGTTGAATAGAGAAAGTATAGTTCTTTCTTTATCCTTTTATTACTAGTCCGTTCAAAAGTATTAGAATACCTGGTCTGTATGAAGAAAATATGATGTTTCGTAAAAATTCTACATTTTAAGCCACTTTTAATATTTTATAATAGCATAAGTTTTATCCATGGCGTTTCAATCACCCCTGGACAATATTTATTTCAGCCTTTCAGCAATTTCGTAATGTCTCTGTAACATTTACTGTATATTCGATAAGTGTCCTAATACTTATGAGCAGGAGTGTAGATCCATATTGGTAAATTAAACGGTAACATTGCCAGTTATCGGGTCTATGGCTGCTACATATTCGCAGTCTGATCTACTTGACATTTACAGGGCAGAAAAACACCCGCGGGCTGCTAACACTTGAAAGTGCATGCAGCAACATTTCTGCCTCAGGGCGAATGTAAATATCTCAGCTGATAGATATTCAGGCGTCCGCGTACGCCTATACCGTAATAGCCATAATTGCAAGCCTCAGATTTTATAATATGTTGACAAATTGCGAGACCTAGTTCCTTCAAATTCGTAACAACTGTGAGACGTGTATCAGATGAAAGTCGAAGACTTTCACTAATAATAGTCAGTTTCATGGGAAAGTGTAGGTATCATTATATCTGTCAATGAAAATGTATACAGCGCATGATATAATTTACTTACAATCGAAAAAGAGGTCACTCTACGCGCTGAAAGTATGCGAAAATGTGGTGACAATAACTAAAAGTACATCTGGACCCTAAAACCAGAGTGTATTATGTCCACTTCTCCTTCCGATGGTAAACGTTATTTCGTTCTAAATCGTTTAATTTTTAGTGTAATAATGTAAAAATGATATTAAATCCATACCTTGTTCCGATCCAGATTAAAAGATTTAGAATAAATGTAACATTTGCCATAAGAACGGAATTCCTCTTGTGTCTGGGAAAATATTAACGATAAAATAATTCTTGAGAGTGAAGTCGTAAGAAAAATCGTATGGCAAGGGGTTAATCCAGTCACAGAATCACACGGCAACTAAGTAGCAACGCGTTCCCCGGTTCGTCCCAGTCGAGAGATGACGGGGCGAGCACCACCTGCGAGACGGTGTTGCGCAAAAGTGCGCAGTGAAATATTCGCGCCTGGGGGCGTGTTCGGGTCTCTATGCTCGGCCGCTTTCAAATACGCGACTCCCACGGATGATCCCTTTCGGTCTCGTCGGTTCGCTGCTGGTGTGTTTACCATAATTCATATTAATTGTCCGTAGCACACGCGCGCAGCTGTCCTAAATCCCACGCGTCGCTTACACCGGGGCCACTGCTGAACGCGTATCGCTGCGGGACAGGCCGTGTTTCGAACGGTCCCGCGGGTCCCCTCTACTTAAGGCCCCGGTTTCTGCCGTTTTTCGGGGCCACAGAATACGGAGGGCATTATCGTTCTCCGTACGGCACGTACTTACTTACCCACCCGCCACGCCGTACCTTTCATTCCGACGCGAACAGGTTCGGTTTCACGCGACCCAACGAAACGGTTTTTTGTTATCATATACCGAGGGCGAAATGCGGAGAGTAATTTCTGGCGGGACAATTTCGAATTACGTCGCCTCGGGAAACTGGACGGTGCTGTACAATTCACCGGTGTTGTATAATGTTGTGGACTCGTAATGCCATAGGAACGCAGAGATCGTGGGCCAGTGGATGTGTAATTTCCGCCTGAAACGAAGCGGCTAATGGCGAGCATCATTGTATTCACGTTAAAGGAGGCCTCGAGAGTCTGTATGTAGCCTGGTGTATCGCGGTTGCAAACGGCGAGAGCGTAGAGCTTTTGCACGGAGGACAATTTGCTACCTATCGACGTTCGATTTCTCTTCCGTGGGGGCTGTACTCTTCGTGTAGCGCATACATCGACGTCATGGAATGTCGTACGAGCTTTTACGGGGCAAATGTCAACGGATTACGGAGTTGGACCGATTCTGAACAATTGAATCTGGACATCTTACATTTTACCACTTGTGTAATCCTTGATGACTGTTCGAAGGCCCCTAAGCACTGAACATTAAATATTTTATAAACTAATGACTAGACTGTGGATTTTTATGCAGAATGGTATTTCCTAATGCAATTTATACAGTGAAGAGCAAATGTAGGAATTTGTTTCTTTTCTTAAGTATCATCACAGACGAGATATAAGGATAGACTTAACATGCAATTTGCATGTTAAGTTGCGAATTCCTTAACTGGATCCTAAGAATATCACTATGTTCCATCAAGAATAGAATTTCCGATATTATGTCGGCTAATGATGCGTAGAATGCAATCAGAACAAATTAAAAGAAGATTGTTTGAATTTCTGAAAGTAGGATATGCGGTATGAATTAAAGTTTTTTGTATAATTGAAGAGTTGAAACTGGTTTGCAAGATAGTTTTATGGGAAACGTCGCAGCGTTTGATTAGTACCCTTGGTACCCCATTTGACAATTATGAAGACATTTAGTCCGCAGTCCCTGGCAACTGGTTTGCGTCACCTTGCGACTGTCCCTTTCCCTTGCTCTTTGCAAGTTGAAGGTGAGAGTCATTACAGAACCTTGGTATTTCCGTGCCGGCCGGTCGGCATGGGTCGTCACGCGTCAATGCTTCGATAAAATGGCAATCAGTCTCGTGTGTTCTGAATGTACGAAGAAATTTAAACACCTCGGAGTCATTGAAATAAATGGAATATAAATACAACTGGATTTATGGAACAATATCCGTCACAGAAAATCTATCATTCAGTTTTTACTATTATATATTAGTTATTTAATTTTCTTTCTCTTTGCAACATAGACAAAGTAATTCCTATACTATGTATACGTATAATATTCAGCAATCGTATAGATACTGAAAAAGTAGAAAATCTGTTTTAGTCAAAATTCTATCTGCAATTAAATTAACAACATTTTAATCGTGTGTTAGGAGAAGAATTAATTGATACGAAGTAAGAGGATTGTATATTTGTAGGGCCAAAATATTTCTCCTGTTTAATTATACATAGAAAGATAATACGAAGGATAAAAATATTCGTTTTGAAAGATCTAGATGTCTAGAAACGAATGATCTTACTGTAAAATATACGTATTTTATAAAGTTATATATACCTACTTTGAAAATTTAAACACCAATCGTTCTACTGAAAAACAAGTCACATCTTAATATCAGAACTATCAACGTTTAACATGTCTCTACTTCCCACAGATCTACAAAAAAGAAATATAAAAATTAACAGTTACTCAAAATCACATATTATTTATAAAAGTACTAGAACATATTCTCTGATAAACCTGAGCAACCTTTATACAGGATTATGAATCTTTTTCTCTAATAATTCCGGTTACTCATTAATCATTTAACTCTTCGCCACGTCACCCAAAAACGGATGACACGTACAATGCAAAGAGACTGGCTTATTTCGTTGGATTATATCGCAGTATAATTTAATAACGCATATATGGCCCCCCAAATCCAGACTATATTAAGTCCACTTTTTTTAAAAAATGACATTGTACATGCCTCCTGTATCAAATTATCCACTGCCTCCGATGGTAAAAATTATTTCGTTCTAAGTCGTTTATTTTTTAATATAATAATGTAAAAATGATATTAAGTTCATATATTTTTCGGAACCAAACAATGTAAAATCCATCAGACAGGAAACTTAATGCAATCATTACAATTTCTACATATCCAAATTTACCTCGAGTCCATTCAATAGTTCGAAGGTAGCGATTGCTTCTCATAGAATTCTTACCAGTTTCAAAGTTACAAGGTTTTTACGTCCTTGATTTGCTTTCCTCAAAAGTTTGGTAAATTTGACTTAATATACCCTGGTTCTGGGGTCGAGATATACTATTAACGCATTATGACTTGACTCTTTAGGGTTAGGTGGGTTAAAAACAGTCCCAACTTTTGCCTAGCTTTTTATGCATGGTGGGATATATTTTAACCCACCTCGAAAAGTTGAAGTTACTTATAGTCATACAGTTAAATATTTCATTTTTATATAATTTTTTTTATATTAACAAAAAATTCTGTGCAACTAGGTTTTTTTATTTTCTTTAAAATCGTGTGCCTGAAAGAGTTAAAACCCGAAGTAAATTGTATCTAACTACGTACGGTCATTCCCACTGTGGCAGTCAACCTGTTAATTGTGTAAGATACCAATCAGCACCACGCCAAATCACAGCGAATAAATCTACGAGCTTTCTCACCGACATTAATCGTTCAATTCTCCCAATCTTCGACAATGCCCGGCGACACGTGTGCACCACCACGCGTATGATCCCAATTTGTCGGTTGCAAACGTTTCCGACGCGTTTTTTCCATTTTTATTTTCGCGGCTGGAATGAAATCACGCGGCGCTGTGTCATTGTTCCACGAGTCTCTCTCTCTCTCTCTCACGGGGGCGCGATAATGGACGGGCTACTGGCCGGTTGTCCTCGAGCCCACTCTGCATGCGTCTTTTCAGTGGGATCGAGTGGGTTTGCACGTACTTCTCCGCGTATCGGTAACACTAACACCGGGGAACGCAACGGAACACCGTGCAGAGCACACCGTTGCTCGTTTCCTCTCCGAGGACGGTTGGCCTGGGCCACGTGGCGGCGCGTGCCGCAAACTAAAAAAGACCCTCTACGTGCTCTCGAGTCCGAGTTCGGTTGCAGGACGAATATAATTAACCATCAGTTTTGGGTTTCTTACACCCCTATCCGTCGTGCCCCGTTGTTACGGCTGGGCCACCGCGGCGAGGAACGAAATAAAAAAAAAAAAGGAGACTGGAGCGTTGAATGAACAAGGTGGGGCAGAATCGACGGTTATAGGGGTTTGGGGATTTCGAGTGAGACGTGAGAAGCCAGAAAGGCGGTGTATGTGTGCGTTTCGTGGGCTCGAAGGGATGGACAAACAAGACGGAATGAATGATGGCTAGGTTTACACAGAACGACTTGACTGCACCTCGCCACGTTTTACGATTTCACACTATTACTGTTCCTTCGGTATCAACGATCTACTGAGTCGTTCTATTCTACTGCTCTACCCGCCAGATTTTGAAGTGACAACTCCACTTTTTCTCAGTTTTATTCAAATTTTAGTGCTAAAGCACTTTCGTATTTTTAAATTGTTGTGGAGTTAGTCACTTTGGCTAACGAATGGATCAATTGTGTGTCTTCATTACTATTGGCGCTTTAATGGTGTCTTTTATTATCGTTAAGTGGGATCTATATTCATTTTTTTATGGTTATTTAACACTGGTGTTAACTGTAATTCAATGAACGAATGTAAATTTCTGTATAGTAATTGTGCGACTTAACCCTAGATTACGAAGCTATTGTAAAAATTACGTCCACGAAATCAAGATTCTTATTGTTAGAAATTGACACGTTACCGTCAATATTCTTAACATGTGTCCAGATTGTGCTGAATAATTACTGTTTTAATTAGCATAAATATCTATAACGTAGATTTCTACTCCAATAAAGTTTAGTGATCTAGGATTAAGGAAATACACTGTTTTCATCTGATCGTATAGTATGTGATAAAATGTAAGGAAGTATTATAGAAATGTCTTTGGTGTAATTAATAATAGGTGGTGTCAGTTAATGGTACTCGGTAAGGAAATACAGTCATGAAAGTCTTTGTACAATATATGTATAACGAATAAAAAGGCTGGGATTGCAATTTAACAGCATTTTAAATGGTATAAAATGCACAAAAAATGTGCCTCTACCTTCTCCATTATATTTAATAGAAGTTGACTCTTTTAATAAAAAAAAGGATAATACCAAAAAGATCCTGAAATAAAATTTCAGTTACCGCAAACTATACGTGACAGCTGGCTAAAATGATTCTGAATATAACATGTTGCTTCAGTACTTTGTAAGTACATAATCAAAAGAAATATGACAAGATTTTTTGTGGTGTCCATATAAGGGAGGTCTCGAGTTGACATTCACGTCCGATATCGTTCAAGATTATTTCCATCAATTCCTCATTGCGTGTCGTTGGCCGAAGGAACATCTGCCGCGAAAGCGATCGTGATTTAATTAGCAAAGTAATTGCAGGGTCGAATCTTTCGATATAGCTCAAGGGGACGTTGACGGGCTAGATTGAAACGTTACTGGCAAAAAAATAATCCAATTTGACCAAGGCGGTCGTTATAGCCGTTAATTACGTATAATCTTAAACCTCAGAGCTGCAGCCCTCGTAACAGATAATAGTTAAAGGCCGTTCAACCGCGAGAACTTCGATCATACTGAAGCTCCTCGCTGCATTAAGAGGTGTCTCATCCAAAAAGAGCACAACGAAGTTGTTTAATCACTCCAATACAGAAACCACGGTCTTATTATCAAAATCTGATTCGCCACGAAGTATTATACAGAAGATGAACACAGATTATAACTATTCCTTGAGATAAGAAGATTGTTAAAGAATTTTTCAGCCACAAAATAAACAAAGCCACTTTGAACAATTCCCTTATTGTGTTCTTCATACTGAATTTTAGATTCTGAGCTTATCAATCCAGTGATTCTTAAATAATAAAATTCGACGAAATTCTTTAGGCAACAATGAAACGGTTACATGTTTCAGAGAGACACAAAAGGCGAGACGTATTCATCGTTACGGCCGATTAATTAATCAGAAGTCCGTGTAAGCAGCGAGTGGGCGATACGGCTGGTTGAAAAATCGACAAGCACGCGGTAAGAGCACTCGTCCAGAACTCGAACCGCCGTTGAAGTGCGCTTAATAGTGCCGTCTAATAAACAACGGGTCCTCTAGTACACTTCGCTTAGCAAACAAAAGCAGGCTCGCATCGACACGTGCGAAGCTAAAATCATGATACTGTAAGCTACACTTTTGTTGCGCTGACCCTCTTCGGGAAGCATAGTACCCGCCTCGAGTAGGTAGGCTAACACTGAATCGAGGCGGTGATCCAATTTACGTTAGGTGATTTCCTTCGGCATAGATAATGGATTTTATTAGTGGAAGCTTCGTTTCGCCGATATTGATCGTTTATCGGTGCATTGAGACCAAGAAAATAATGGGAAACTCGACGACACGAGTATAGAAATTCATAACCAAAACTTTAAATAATCTATCAAGAGGGTTTAATTAAAATTTATTTCGATATTTGTAATTTAGAAGTCAGATATCATCCGGAATCACTGATTTAACTTGAAGAAAGACATCTAACTTTCACAATATAAAAGATATGATAGTAACTGTAGAAAAAGTAGTAAATAAGATAGTAACTGTAGAAAATGTAGTAAATAAGATAGTAACTGTAGAAAAAGTAGTAAATAAGATAGTAACTGTAGAAAAAGTAGTAAATAACAATACGACATAAATTGAAAAATATAGATTGTAACGCTGTGCTCAAATACTTTCCATCATCAGTCCGGAGACACTCCGTATGATAATTACATCTCGCTAATTTGACAATATTTTTTCACGTTAATCCTCACCGTAAACCTCGCGATTCAATAAAATGTCGAATTACGAAAACCAAGTCCCCTTATATTAACCAAGCCCCAACTACCCAAGTAACAATCAGAGACCAAAAATAAGTTATTTTAAATATTTTTTGGGACTAAGTCATTGAGTAAAAGTAATATTTATGTAAATGGAAACCAGATATAACAAATCTCGAAGAAATTTATCAAAAAATGACGTGAATAAAAAATATAGATTTTTAACTATTCTGGTTATGAATACTCATTATAAATGACGGAAATTGTCTGTGCTTGCACGTAACCATTATCGATGACGAGAATTTTATTTTGGTTACCGATAACGATAACCATTATTGACGACAGAAATTTTTTTTGGTTATTGCGTGTCGGGGTTCTGGTTATCGAGCTTCGAGCTAATTGAAATTAATTTTTCAGTCTGAGAAAAAAGCATATGGCATCACGCCCAATACGCGGGGGCGGTAGGATAATCGTTCGCGAACAAATTAACTATACAAAACGAGAAGTAAGTCATTAACGCTAGAAATACCCAAAGCAGTCAAAACTGGTTCGTAAATTGTTATAAAAATGATTATAATTTTTCTTTTAAAATTTCAGCATATTTCAATTTTGCATGTTTTAACTACAAAATATGTTCATGTTGTGAAGAAGATGTTAAAGAATATGTACATGCAAGGCTGGGACAGTTGGTTGAATATTCTTTCACTATACATACCCCAGCGAGAAACATCTTTTTTTGCTCACCGGCTGCACAGAAATCCCCATAACTATAATATTTATGGATTTGTCGTGAAACTAAAATTTTTTGTATTCAGTTTAATTGTACAATAAAGTATTTTCAAAGTTTCAAAGAGATTGGTTTAATAATTTCTTCACAAGAAATTCCCAAAAATTCATTAATTTTTAGCCCATTTGCACCAGGCTCCTACCTTAAACGGTTAAATGTCAGCAGGATGATACTTTCTGTTATCCGTGCCCGATCGCCGCCACTTCCGGCTTCCGGTTACATGGGCAACGCCGTCGGAGCCGGAGGCGGCGCGCAGCCTCGAGGCACACAGGCCCCAAAAATAACCAATAAGCGACCAATAAAAAGTGGACCGTTAAACCGGCAGGAGTACGCTCTCTCGCGAGTAAAAGAGCTACCGGTTAATTACAGGTCTAACCTCCCACCCCACCATCCCCACGTGTACCGCAGGCCAACAGCTTCTCCGGATCCTTAATAGATCCGTCTTTCGGGCAGCGATCCTGTACGCTCGTTCGCTGATTTCTCGCTTTCATCGCTCGCTAGAATGGGAACGACCGAGAAGGCTCGCGGAGTTTTACGACCAGCGAATAATCATCCAGAACCGATTCTATTATGATAATGATAAGTCTAGAGGTTGGCAGGTGAGAAATGTAACTGAAATCTGGATTTTTGTTGTGGGGAAAATTAATTTTACTGTTTCGTTCGTGGAATTTAGGACTGAGTGAAATCTTGTGAAATGAGATTTAATTGAGACTTGTACAAATTTTTTTTTGGAGTTTTAACTTGACGAATTTTTGGAAAGGTGAAAGAATTTTTCCTATGACTCTGGTTTTGTGAAACGGAAATGACAATTTGAATAAATGTCCAAATTTAATGATAGATACTTTCTGGTGTAAAGAGTGTTTCCGAAATGGTGGTCCGAATGGCTCTGTGAACCCAAAAGAAGGTTATTCTATTTACAAAAATAAGTCGTAAATGTAGAGTAATAGTTTTTCGTACGATACTTCGTTTCTAGAATAATCAATTTTAAAACTTCATCTAAAGTATATGTATTTATAGCGTTGATAAGTAGAAACAGAATGCAATGAACAGACGCGTTAGTCAAGTTCTATTCAATTGCACGCGTTATTCGAGATATTTTCAAATTCGATTTTCTCGAACTTTGGCGTGCGAAAACTAGTCTATTTATTAATTTATAATAAATATGTATTTTTACATAGTTGTGTAAAATTTGACGTTTTTACAATATACTAATTTCCAATTAAAAATGTGGATTCAAGAAGTCTCGAGCACGACCTGGCTGGCATGTCTGCCCATTACTTACTATTTCTACTGGTGTTAATGGTCTGATAATACTGCTGCCTGTTTTACATGGTAACCACGGAAACTAATAATACTTTTTCATAAATTTGTGTTTCCGTAGTTTTTGTAAAACAATATTTAAATATCAATCATTAACAAATATATAATTTAATAATTAAATTTTACGTTAAAGTATTAGGATTAGCAATAAGCAATTCACTATGGTTCCAATATACTTGAAATACAACTTATACAAGGTGTTATCGAAATGGTGATACAACCAAAGAAGTAGATCTATATGGAAAAATAAATCGAAACTGTGGCATAGAATTTTTTCGTATTATCTTTACTAGATACGCGTGCAATTCAATAAAATTGAATAACGCGTCTGTTCATTACAGTCCGTTTCTACTAATTGTCTGCACGAACACATGCTTGTTAGATGAATATTCAAAATCGATTATCTCAAAAATGAAGAATCATATTAACAAATTTTATTCTACATTCTCGACTTAATTTCTATGTAGAATCACTTCTGGGATTGTACAACCATTTCGGAAACAATCTCTATGTAGAATACCTTTCTTATCTTCTGTTTAGTCAAAACAATGGTGCATGATGGGAACATATAACGAATACTGTTGAAATAGCACAGAATGTTGAATTCTTTCCAAACAAATACAAAATTATGCAAAAAATAGTGGACCACTCACTGGTACTCCTAATAGATTTCAATCGCATCGTTTCATGCTTCATCTTTCCCCGTGTATACTGGATGTCGTATGCTGGCAACGGTTCGCCCAACGTTAATCAAAAACCAGGTGTACCGTTCTTACATAAGTTCCCCGTGTACGCGGTTTAACCAGTTCACACGTGTTAATGTAAACATAAATCAGTCACGCCGGTAATTGCGATTATTCAAAATAGACAATAATTATCGATCGGTATGATTTATCGCTATCGATTCGTTTTATCTCCAATCTTAATAGTTCAGTTTCACCCGGGGTCGCGCAACCGTGAACGAAGAAATTTCATCATGAACAATGGAGACTCGGTAAACGTTGCTTCCATCGAGCCGGCAGCTATTTTCTAAGGGAAACGGGCCGCTAACTGAATATTAATGCAATTGTTTTTTAATCGCAATAAAATGTTTCTCAATCTCTATTAGATGGAATACATATTGCGTATATTTTATATGAAATATCCAGAAGTAATATCTTAAATGAGTCCGTAATGGCCAAATCTAATGAAATCAAAGATATCTTAAAATAATTGTAACTAACATACCTTCCACTGGATATTTAATATTTCTATTAGTATATGACGTGAATAAACTTTTCCTTGGAATCTCAAACAATGAGATTTACAAAAGACCATTTTTAAACAGACCTGTTTGTTTTATTCATCTGTGGAGGGAATTCTGGAACTTCTCAACGTGAAAACGTAGAGATCTACTTTAAAACAGTGAAACTACAATACATATCCGTTCTGACAAAACTTACATATTAATCGGCGACAGAATTGAACTTTCTTTTAAAATGAGAGTTGCGTCGATGCAACACTGGACGCTAAAGGGTTAATGCAAAATTTTTTGCATAAATGTGTAATTATTATGTCCCGGCGGAAGAGCAATTATCATTTGATAAAAAACTTTCAAGTCACTAAAATGAACCGATGTTTATCGCGACATAGGAGCTCTGGACTCTGACGGAAGTGATATATCGGTGGCCAATAACGGTTGTAATCTATAATCTCGTTCCGACGGGGGCATTCTTCATCAATTTCGGCCACCGACTCGGGAAGAAACGGTCGACGGGTTGACTTCGTTGGACGAGCCAGGCGCGATTCCCAAACGGAGGCTCTTTCGGGAGTCGTGTGCGCACCACGGGGGTCGTATCCCGCAGGGCCTCAGCACCGACACCTCCTTCAGCTTCCTTTTACCCCCTCCTCTATCCACAGCTCCCATCGCCACCCTCGTGCCTCTCGTCTGGTACTTCCTCGTATTTCTATTTATGTATAACGGGGCGCGAAACTATGGCCGTTGTTCGCCTGGTTAGAAATCTCGCCAACCGTTGATTTCCGTCCCCTCATTTGCTGTCTGTAATTTCCTTTGTTATTTACGATACATGGAAGCGATGTATTAAATATGATATAATATTGTAATGTTGTTTTTGCTTCTGGATTCGTTAAAGTGTAGCAATTGGTGAATATATTAATTGTTTTATGTTACTTGTTTTATGATTCTGTAATCAATATTTTCTGGAGAATACCGTTTAATTTACGTGGGATTGATATTAGGTGTACCAAGAAGTATTTATATATGTAGTGACAAATACAGTTTCCTGATATATTTCTGATTTTGAGTGTTAGTGAAAATGTGGGGGAACGTTCGAGACAGATCTCGAATATTGTTTAGATGCAGAATTTCACGAGAAATAGTTGACTATTTTCTATTATAGTATTAGTGTATGTATGGAAACAGCAATTGTATTTTCACATAATGGTATTAAACACACTGACATCTCTATCTGAGTTTTCACTTTTAAACATTTGAAACATATTTCTAGGTTACAATCCAAGACAGATTTATACAATTTTGATAAATAGTCGGTTCCATAGATTTCATGTCCGAAGTTTACACTTCAGAAACAAGATTTATTATAACACGACCCGATATTAACATGTCGACGGTAACATTTGACACGTTAATATTAAATTGCTCATGAATGTCGCATCGTTAAAGCTCACCTCGTCGCGTAGAATTTCAAAATTTCTCGTGTCTTGCGTAAAACCCTTTGTGTTTTGTACAATACAGTCGCCTCTTTGAAACGAGCCCCGTTATACTTCTCTTCATTTTGATTCCTATAATGTTCCGCTTTTGTTACCAGCTATGATACACGGTTTACTATTTTGCATACGGTGCGCGGCCGCATACCATAAAGTGACCATTTAATATCTGTGTAAGTGAACGCTTTTTAGAAGGTTGAATTCGCCAAGCACATATGTAACAGCGAAAGAACCGAATAAATAATTCTATCCTCTTTTCGTACGGTTACATTACCGTGTCTCGAATTCATTGTTTTTCGATTCACGAATAAAATTCATTCCACGGCATGTATTTTCTCCAATGTCAGTATAGAAAAGATTTCAATTCCATAATAACGTTTGGTTCAACTGTATCGAAACGGTGAATCGTTAAAATTTACTCTTCTATTACTCTTTTGTGCAAACAAAATGTTTGTTTGATATTCCGAAGTCAAATTCGAATGCATTAAGCGACACGAGGGAAAATAAATAATATTAAAATATCACGGAAGAGACATCGCAGAGACAATTACGTGCACGTTCGATTCACGATTAATTTCTGTTAATTGTAATGGATATTGTTTGAAAACGCTGATCACTACTCTAATTTGTCTAACACTCGGCGAACAAAAAAAAAAGAAATAACGGTGCGCGTTATTAAACGGCACCGAATTTAATTAAAAAAAAAAACAACGTCGAAATTATTCCCGTGGCAGGATGACGGAGTTGATGAAAATGTAAGTCGGCCGAATATCGGAACGGATTCGAGAGCGGTAGCGAAGCGGAGCGGAAAGGTTATCCGAGCGCAGCGTTAATGAATTGATTAAAAAACAAAATGAATCACGGACGGTGAAACCCGCCACTAAAAACTCATTAAGCAACAGATTCTCTCGGTGATTTATCGTAGATTATATTCAGTGCCTCGACTATGGGCGCAATATTAAACTATGCGAGCCGTAATTTATTTGCTGGCGACGATGTTGGTCTGGAAACGGTTATCAGATTTTCGAATTTTCTTTCATTTTAATATGGATCTTAGTTTCCCTAATTCCATTAAATCGTTAATAATTTCATAAAGATTTGCATATTAATATCAGGTTTTCGGGTATGTTGTTTTTGTTAGTGATTATGAAAGTTCATTCATAATATTGCAATATAAATCGATGTATAACATAAAATAAAAGAAAAACTCACTTTTGTTTGGTTTCTTTGACTTACAACACTTTCATAATTACAGTCATATTATGATCGGTTGATTTGTTGCGCGCAGGCACCGAAGATTAATTATTAATTAGTAGTCTATTACTCAGGAAAGTATTGTAATTCATTTTTAAACTTTTTCTATCATGAAATCGGAATATACAACAGAATTTCTTACCTGCAGTAAAAAATAATTCTTCCTCGGATAAAGGACATTAATAGCTAACCTTTATCGAACTTAATATTAATATGAAAATCCAAACATCCCCTTAACAACTATTCAAACTGATATATGCAGGTGACACATATTCACAATAAATCATGCATCTTAATACTCAATTCTTCATTTTCACATGTTTAACTCCTTATGAATATAAAAAATCCACAAATTATAATGCGACATTAATAAACTGAATACAACATTTTGCAAAATTATCTTAATTCTTTGTAGAGTTAAATTTTTAGCCAAGTGTTTAAATTTCCGTATCTATTTGGTTTACAATATTGAATCCTATTAAAAGAATATTGCTTATGTATCGGACGATAGGAAATTGGTTGGAGGAAAAATCAGTTTCTATCATTTTGCACGGTTGCTGAACCACCTTCGGGAACAGCGAGCTACGGCCAGGTATATCCGCTAAACGACTCGTTAATTGTATTTTTAGGGGCTTCCTGCGAGAGGTCTCAGTTCCTAATTTACCGACTCGCCCGTTTGGTTTATAGGCGCTCCGATGTACCGTTTATAGTATAACCGACACCACACCTCGTTAAATCAAAGGACGGAATATGCTTATAGCTATACGTCCCCTAAGAATTATAACCAAACGAGTGGAGCATTCTCTGGCTCGGTCGAGCTTGTCCTGGTCAACACCGCCACGGTATGCAATTTCTGTTTCCGTTACCTTTACATGTATAATTATTATACAGTTATTTTCTGCAAAAAGATCATGAAATTTACATTACTTCACTATTAGTTAAGTTTTTTTACCTTCTGATGCTTCTTTTTTTTTTTAAATATCGTCTGTAGAAGGTACCCATAATTAGGTTTCAATCTTAATTGTTTATTTTCAATCAATTGCGTTTTCTGGTCTGAATGGGTAATCTGAATAAAGAAATATGATAGCACGGAAAGAAATTCGTGATCGTCTTTTTATTTCTCTTATATAGCTATTACGAACGGGAATAGTTAGGCTAGTGCTTCACTTGCTCCATGGAAGCAGTCGTAAATAATGTTGGCGCCAAACTAGCTATAATTTATGGCAGTTGAACTTCTTCTCCTCGTGAAATACGTCGGTACGACGAAGAATCCTTTGCCCTGACTCTCTGCCTTAACCACCTGGATGTCTTCGTTTAAACCATCGCACAACGAATTGCTAACCTCGGGAATTGTGAACAAAAAACGAGATCGCTCGAACGTTTTCATCGTGACCGTACCCGTTTTTGACTTCTAATCAGTTTTCCTAATACATCGTTTACTTAGATTAGTTTGATATTCACGAGAATCGTCCTTCAGATATTTTAAATTAAATGCTGTGGAATCTAAAATTACTTACATACGAAAAAAAAATTTGAACCACACGAAAAGTTTGAAAAAGCGTGTTCTCTTACGTTGGACAACTTGTTTTGCATATGTTCCACAAAAGAAAATAAACCCCGCTATCTTAAGGAATTGATTTTACTGCATACAATTTTGAATTGTAAAATAAGAGTGATTCGTTTGTTTGTAGAATGGATAATATTAGGGTTTTATAAAACATGTGGCACTTGCTAACTGAACATTAAATATGAATTCAGTTTTAGAAGGAAAACTATTATCTAGTTGATAAAAAATTCTCGAAAATTTTCAGGTCCAAAAAAAATAAACAGCTTATGTCTGAAACGTTTTTTTTTTACCACTATTTTTAAAGATATTTAACAAGATTTACATTCAGTAATGTATTCCTTGTCGCGTGTTTACATATGTGCGGGTAAAGTTTAAATTAGTATAAAGGAACGCGAAGACGTTGACCGATGCAAAGTCAAAATAAAAATAATTTATCGAAATGCCGACCTTCAACTTCAATGCACTTTTCAATGCGTTTTAGAAACGGCGAATAAGCACGTAACAGTTTCTTTATCAATAGACTGCGAATTTTATGCATTTACAGTCCACAGAGCTCTGTGAAATACAATAAAAGACAAAACTTTCATTGTATCCAATGGTTTATCTATTTCAGTCTGAACCCAATAAGATATTTAAGAGGAAAAATAAATTTCCACATTCGTTCCTATATTTATAAATTATTTCAGAAAATGTTATTTTGCATAAAAATCCGCAGTCAATTTAACAATGTCTTTGCAAGCATTTCTAATTGCGTTCACTCATGTTTTCTGGTGTGGTTGGCACTTCGCGATATGCCTTTTCATTAAAAACAAATCAAATGTAAAATAAAATGCATAAACGCATATACAAATTTAAAGTTCAAATATGAACACCCGTGTAGATTCCTGCTTAGTATCGCTGAACACAGCGATACAGAAGGAACTGGTCGAAGCGTCCGGGAAGAAGCTGGTACCATTCTCCATCGTGCTCTATTAGGTCACCCAGTACAGAAGTTCGCGGACAGGCCGGACGCGGGTTTTGCGGCGGGGTGGAGACGAGAATAAATAAAAAAAAAAGAAGGAATAGAAGCAAAAGGAGAACGTCTCCGGTGTCGGACTGGAAAGAGAGAGAGACCGATAGTCGGCCATATGGACTTATCCAGCAACGAAGTCCGAAAATAATAAATCTCTGAACGTGCTGCGGGATTATTAAAAGAGTCCCTAGCTCGTTCCCCTTCGGTGGAGGAGAGCGTAGAAGAGAAACAAAACGCATTACCGTTTCTTAATGAAGCTGAGGGATACGAACGAGCCGAGGCAACGAACGAGAGGAACGCTGGAACGCGAACCGCCACACACCACCGGACACCAGACGGACGGGGGAACCGGACGAATGGATGGACAGACACCGGGGGATAGACGGGCGGCGGACAATCGGACGGTCCGACGTTCAGAACTAATTGGAGCCACGAGATATTAAGAGGGCCAAAAGGAGACGAAAGGGAGAAGAGACAGAAGGAAGTAGACGATATAGAGGCTTGCGGAAAAAAAAGGGGGGGGGGAGTGATGGCCCCCCGAGCTGGACGAACGCTGGTGCTAGGCGTTTGAAGGCATCATTAGATGGGTGCCCGATGATCGAAGGATGATTCGCGTTAGCAGAATGAAGACCACAGGGGAGAAAAAGCGTGATAAGTCCATTTTTGTTGAGTTTCTGGCTTTGGTGCGTTATGATGGCTGAAAGAGTCTTTTAGCACTTTGTCATTTGTCCCTCGGTGTCAAATTGACACAGTGGTAAAAAATTAATAGAACGAAGGAATAAATAGTTGTGTTTGCAAATTTTTTTCAAATAGAAGTCATGTTGCCGTAATTAAACTTACCTACACGCGACAGAATAACATCATTTTTTAGGAGAAAATTGTGTTAAATTGACAAAAGGGACGGATGAGGATTAACAGGTTTGGTATCACCATATGGTTTCGAAGATGATTGTCACAGGCTACTTTATAGGTCGTTAACGTTCTCTCTGGTGAAATGTTCTTACTTTCCTAATTGGATATGGAGAATATATAAGACAGAGATAATGAATAACGTGATGTATAGGTGAATATCGCAAAATACATTCTGCTTTTATCAAATATAGTATGCTGACTTGGAAATTGGAATGTCAGGCATATATGACGACTGGTAGCGTACGTGTTAACACGACATATGTAGTTGAAAAGGGGAACACCCTGTCGAGTTCAAATACACAAGTGTTTGAATAAATGTGTTCAGGGAAATAATATAAATCTAACTGAAACAAGGGAATAATTTGGTAAGTCCACGAAAAATTCAATTTAAGAAGGTAGATGACAATTTTAAAGTAACTTGAGAAATGATTATTAAAATTAATTATTAACGGAGGAAGATGTTGATAACTCCACGAAGTTTTGCAAAAAAAAACCAACGGCATAAATAATGTTATGAAAATCAATATTTTTGAAATGTTTAAGTGGGCGAAAAAATATACATTTAATTCCAGAACCAAATAAAAACACATTTTGGTAATACAGGATTGGTTGATAGCGCCTTGAATTAAAATTGCTCCCCTGGATATGGAGGAAAGGGGGACCTATCATGTTTTTCCCTTCTGGTCTTCAAATAGTTACCGAGTACCGGTTTGTTTAACGAGATTATGTTCATGGTTTTACGAATAAAGGGATTGGTCACAGCAAAACTACACATTGCTCACTTGCACGTCATTATTATCTCATCAATCTTTATGTTACTTGGACTCTAATTAAATCTCATAGCCTGAACTCATATTAAGTAAGGTGTTAAATGAAATTGCTCGATCGATAATGAATATGGGCGTTAAAAATTGCTAAATTAATTAATCTCGTGTCTTACCTTGTACACCTGTATAAATTTGAATTCCAGATTGATTTCTGTACAGTAATTTATTTAAAATTAGGGCCTAGCGTTCGCGAACGAAACGTTCATTATAATTACACTGTAATTACCGTAAAAAAAACGGGTGAGAAAACTCGAGTGGCCGTATTATCGCGAAGTGTGAGTTGACAAAAGAAAACTAGGACAAGCCGGTTACCCATAATAAAAGAGATCTATGATGATATTTTAATCTCTATTTTTAAGTCCCCGTAGATTATAGGCATCTACGGTTACGACAAAAGCCGAAATTAGCATGCTTGCACGATAAAATCTGTGCTCTCGTATCATTATCGAATTATGCTCCGCTGATGATCGTAATCAAACCGAGATGATTCACCTAGAAAAACGCCTACGTCGTGACGGTCGCGTTCTTTTTATTCCCCTGTTTAGAATGCGTCCAATAAAACACTTTGAATATCAAATGAGATAAAGAGGAAATAAAAAACCGATCGAGAATGGGTTAACGTTACTATAATTAGCTTGATGAAAGAATCTGTTATTATGCATAATAATATTATAACCAGCATAAAAAAAGATTCATCCATTTCTGAAAATAAAACACGTTAAAAAAATACGTACCCTTAAACAATCTGGCTAGTTTCTCCAGAATAATTTATAGTAAACCACGAGGATTTTTTATGGGGACAATATTTTTTTTTTCGCTCAATTGATCACGCGTATGTAAACGATTTTCTCGATTGAAAGATACACAATGTTTATCTTTTAAGTGAAAGTTCCATTCGGTCACGAGGTCCTCAAGTTCAGCACTTTAAAATTGTATTCCTTCGATTTTCCAGTCGAGTAAGCGTTGGTTGAAGGGCTCTTGTGCGTCTGGCAAAGCGTGCACTATCCTGTTACGCGATCTCTCCCAGTCCCGCAATCAAAATTCAAATCACACTTTTACAGCCGAACATAAAATCAATATTCGCCCTTTGGACACGTCCCTAAAATTCCATCGAAAACAAATCAATGCGCGCGGCCCCGTTTAAAGACACGAAACAAACAAATAAACCCGATGAAATTTTGTCTTTTTCAGAGACAAATGTTATTGCGTGCGAGCTTAATATTCTTCGATAAAATAATAATAAAAACGGCATTTGAAGCAAATAAACGTTAATAATTCCCAACAGCCACGGAAATATTGAAACTCAATTAATTGTAATGTGTTTAAAAATTTCCCAATTTGATAAAATAACAGGAATAATTTGAAAGTGACAGACTTCATTTTTACAAGATTTCAAAGAGAAATAAAAGATAACTTTAATTCTCAATCTATAGTCCAAATTGAACAGAATAATCCAGTTGCATACAGTATAAGTATTTTTCGTAAATCATTGTTTTTCTAAGTGACCGCAGTTTTCATATTTGAGTTGTTCAAATAGAACTATAATTTTCCTGAAAATTATGTAAAGTATATAAACAAATCTAATTCTTACTTTAAAAACGAAAACAATTAAGGTGATCAAGTTGTCATCACCGATATAGAATAAAACAACCCTGGTATCTTTAATAACTGTATCTTAATAACTTCAATAACATTCTTAATAACTCTAGTACTTATCTGTAACGACTAACCTATTAAACCCTCGATCAATTATGAAACAATTTAGTTCAAGCTTCTCCCAGCCCTGGATAGTTCCGCGCAAACCAACCGCCACAGTTATTACGATTTTACTGTGACTGGTTTGTTAATGCTTGCGGCAATGTGGTAATCAGGGTATCCCCAAAGATTCCACAGTCTCTCCTAACGGAGTGATTCACAAAAAGAAGAAAATCAAAAAGAACCAAGGATAGACTACGGGGTGCGAGTTGCCGCGGATAATATGATAATGCGTTCATTAAGATTTCACCGTGTCCGAGATCATTAGGCCGTTGTTTTAATGTAAGTAGAATTACCAGACCGGGGGCTGCCGCGGGTCGGTCGCTAAAACCAACTGAACTGGATCCAGGGGTGTGCGTACGCGAGAGATAGTCTCTCTTGCGTTATGCCTGTCGACACGAAAAAATAGATCGCCTGATGGCTGCGAAGTCCAAAGTGTAGCAAAACGAAAAAACATGCATCTTAGGCATCCGGAATAGTGCCCTTATAAATGGTTTTTCTATATTGCCTCGTGTCTGGGCTCACGTTGGACATGGACATGGGTTACCAGTTCATTTAAATAAGTTAAGGGTCTCGCTTAGTGCCTTAGCGGGTCCATTACAGCTGGGCAAAAGCGGCTAATTACCTGCCTGACGTGAGTTATAAACCCCTCTCTCCGGCCATCGCTCCCACCTTTGAATATTTTTAACCGGATCCCCCGATTTTTACAATGAAAACACGTCCTCCTTCTTCCTCTGCCCGCTTTTACAACGTCCATCGACTTTAGTATCCCTACAGGGATTATCCCTGTAACATACAGTACTCTCTCTCTGCACGGACGCGCGTATAGGTTATGTTATGTCGGACCATTGACAACGACCGCCGACACTAATTAACATTATTGGGAATGTAGGTAAGGAACACGCGAGAACCCATTGCGGCGAAGTGATTCAAAACTGATCACGGTGACTCAGGATATGTTCTACTGGTTTTATTATATAATGTTATTAGCGATTTCGAATACTGATATTTAAAAATAACTTATAGAAAAAATATCGAAAATCGCATAGTATAAATAGAATTAGAATAAGATAACACATTCTTCTCAATATCAATCAAAGTATTCCAAAAGAAATAAAATAAAATTTAATTAAAATGAAACTAAGATAACTCTGAACTTCTAATAAATAAAATGGAAATATTCAGTGTCAGGATGAAGAGTCTCAAAATCCTTCTTTCTGAAATAACTGTAACAAATTTAAATTACGAAATATTTTTCTGCTCATAGTCAGCTATTTCACGCGACGCTTAAAAAACGTTGTCATTTATTTTACAATTATCTTCCACTATATTACCTCCAGGAAAAAGAAACATGACATTCATTGAAACAAATAAACGATTGCATGGTAAACGTTCGCTTTTGTTTCGAGCTCGTAATTCCTGGATAAAAATTATCGTCGGGAAACATTGACGCAGAATTTATGTTGCTATTCGTACGCGCTCCGTGTTGAATTAAAACAATCGCGCGCAACAACGCGCCTTTACTCGAGCGTAAAAAATGCTATAAACAAAGAGAAGAACGTGTTGTCGCGAACTGTACCCGACCGATTTTCGTTGCGCGATCATTCGAACCACGGTTTTTGCACCGCCGCTATGCGGTCGCAGCCGGCAAGCGAGCGATTTCTGACAGTTGAAATTTCGTAACAAACGATCGGGGAAGGGCGGTCCCTTTTGGACAGAAAATTAATCTAGTTTGTCATAACGTGGGCGGGTTAGTTCAAAGTGCCGCTAATGAGAAAAAGGCCGACCCGCGTCCTTCTTATTTGTCAATGGGATCATCGTACCCATGAATCAAGGGCGGAGAGCTGCTCTCGCCTGGGTTACTGAACCGTGTGGGCACAACTTTTTCAAATCGGAACCTGTCTGCAGAAAATGGTACCAATTTGACTAATTAACAGTGACGTACCAAGTACCATTGCAAAATGAAATAATTCCTCAATGTGAAGTAACTCAAAGTGAGGACGGTTGATCTATTGCAGAACGAAATTCGTTAAATATAATTGTGTACTGAATTGCTGATTTGAGAAATTATGATTGCGCTGTGTCTAATTTCAAAATTACTATACTAATATTAGACGGAAAAAAAATCTGGCCAGATATTTTCATTCTATGTATCAATAAGATTGCAGTTTTCAGATTCCATGTAACGAATATCGTACTAAAATATCCTACGTTAAGCTAATTTAAAAGTTGACTTTCAATATTTGAATGTTCAAGTCCCCGAAAATCGAGTTTCTGTTTACATTTATATCCTAATTGAAAATTCGAAAGGTTTTTTCCCCTACAACTGTAGATGATAAATTTTTCTCTACAATCGTAGCATTGATTTACATACAAGGAGATTTTATATAGAATGCGCAACAAAACAGACGTGAATTGCACTATTAGATGTCCAATTCATCCTGCGACTGTAATCACAAAAATCCGAACGAAACGAACAAATTTTTTCCATTGACAATTGTATCGTGTGTCAGCGACAGAAACGTGGATTATCCAAGGATACCGATGAACGCCAAGTGGAACGGTGCCCACGTTTTCTTTAGACCCGATAGTTCAATTTTGCGTGCAGTGGCCCTAAAAAGCCCTCCGGGACTGGTTAGCTTTGGTTAGTGGTCGTGGAACGATGCGAACGACACGAGCGGCTGACGAGATAGACAGACACTAGGGCGGAGGGAGTCTATTTCATGGTTAATTTGGCTAACTCGATTTCACCACCACCACCATCGCGACCAGCAACCACCACCCTCGAAAAACCAGGACCACTAAACTAGATATAGGGTGGATTCGATGGTCACCCTTCTCCCGACGCGTAATTTGCGAGTTCATGCTTGCGAGAGATGCGAAAAAGGTCATCGTGCGTTACGAGAAAATGTTATTAACTATTACTTTGCTGGATACGAAATGTTTTATTAAGCGAATATGAATAGAAATTTTAACAAATCCTTTACGTAAAATATTTTTCCAGGAAATTTTCACTATAAGAACCCGTCTGAACAATCGTTAAATGGTCTGTTTCTTTGTGTTCTGTTGAAAAAAAAATTTATGACTTAACACTTGAACTACCAGCATTGAATGTATACTAAATTAAATTGTATAATACAATAATATACAGAATATATAAGACAATCTAGCATAATACAATATAAATTAAAATATGTAACAAATTGAAAACCAACATAAATTCCGTCAAAAGCATCATTGTAATTTCAGTAATGGTGAAATAGTAAATCTGCAATTAGTCATTTTACCGGATATAAAAAGATACACAGATGGGTAACAATAACCTTACACATTTCCCAAGCCTAAGAACATTTCTGAACGCAACAGATTAAGATTAAGTCGAGCAGGTGTGTATAGCTGTCATAGCGTTAAAGAAACAACGTGATCGAGTCGAAATAGATCTGAAGACAATTAAAGTTTCACCGAGAAGAAATAAAAAGAAACCAAATACATCGTATGCACTAATCTCATAATACATACGAAAATTCATGTCCGTACGATATTTGATGATCCTCTACGACAAAGTCCAAAGTTCCCTTCAATTTCCAAATTTCTATAATCTCGAGAACAGCAATAATAAACGACTCCCGGCGAATCGCGAAACGGGTGGTCCAGAGTGTCCTCTTTGTTCCATGAAGCCGAAAGGCAGACGAGAAACTAAAACGGAAGCAAGTGTAAACGAAAAAGTCTCGCGTAGGTACACGGTGTCAGTTAGATATGCAAAAGGAGGCGTGGATGACGGGTAGGGGGGGCGGAAGGGGGTCAAGCAACGACCAAGCAAAAGCAGAAAATCCTTTGTCCCGTTGATACGTAAGACGACGACAACAGAGAGACAGTGGTGGCCACTGGCCCCCGTCTTGAGCTTTTTTTCCGCGATCCACCCCCGTCGAGCACGCTTTTCCCTTTCTGACAAGTCGAACCGGGCCAGCGTCGTCAACGTCGTGTCTGCCCGGCCTCTCGCGAATGACAAAGGGGCAAGCATTCTCGGGGAGGAAAAAAATCTCGGGGAAACTTGGAAGCAAATATTAGTTGAACACTGGACTAGTCATTATTTCTCTTTGTGCTTGCAAATGCTACTCGGTACGGTGTCTTCCGCAAAAGGGCAGAACAAAGGAGCATGTCATCGTACAGCCAACCAACCCCCACCCCCTTCCCTCCAAGCCGCCACGGCGTTCACCTTCTCCCTTCCATCCCCCTCGAGCCCCTACCTTTCCTTCTCTTCGACGCCCCACCTTTATCTCCAACCACCGTATACCACCTACTACCCGCCCGTTCTTCTTTCCCTCTTTTTTACGCTCGAGTCTTAATTACTGGAAGCAGAACGGGTTAAAGACTAAAACACAAGCCGACGTCGCTTGACTGATCACGGCGCGTCGCGTCTGACGTTCCGTGCCAAATGAAAACGGTCTAGAAAAATCATTATTGCGGAAAGCACGGGAACACCTGCTCGGCTCCTATTACTTTTTACAGACTTTCTTCGACGGTTTTCACGCTGGGGGGAGAGGGGTGTTCGTGCTTCAATTGCTCTCGATACAAGCGTTTCATCGGGAATTAGACTTTGAATTTTATGCATTTATGTGTGAGAATAATAATATGTAATAAAAACTCACCCTCTATCATCCAATTTTTGTTTCGTGTCTAAGGTAAAATTATATATTGCGGAATAATACAAATAATAAAATTAACATGCGAAGTAAATTTGTTTCTAATTATCCCTTTTAAAAATTAGTTTGTAAAGACTTGAATGTGTATAAGCATAACAGTAAATAATTCATATAAATACTAAATAAATTCCAAATAAATAATTTTGACCTGGCTAATTCTAGTACTCTTCTGCTGTAAAATTCGATAAGGCAGCATTACGTAGGACAACTTTCACTAGTGCATCTGCTTATAAACGTCAAGCAGAGATAGGCAAATTTATTATCTAGGATAATCTACTAGATAAGGAATATCGAATAACGAATGAAAGATAAGAAAGTATTTCGCCATTATTAATTGCTCAAACGTGGAAATTTCAATTTTTATAATAAAATATTTTTCCTCGAATGACTAGGTATACTTGACAAACAATTATTTAATCTCCATTAACTCTTCAAAGATTCGGTTGACCATCTTAGATACTGCTACTTATCAGCATGTTTATTCGAATAAAGTTGTGCTCAACTCTAACATCGAGTCACATGTTATTGTCTCACAACTATATGATCTAAAATTTCATCGCTTTCTAAGTTCGACAATTTTTTGTCGCGTCAATACGTCGCGAATCATGAAAGTTATCTCCGAGAGTCGCAAAGCGTCGTAAAGCACGTGCAACTGAATTTACCATCTGCATTATAGAGGAATGTGTCTCGTGACATGCTCGGTGTACATAAGCGTACACGCTTGCGGACAAAGTGCCGCAGCCCTTTGTGCCCCCGATGGGGGTGACAATGGACCACGCTCTCTCCGCATTGTCACTGGGTTAACCAAGGTTTTGCACATGGGAAGGGGGGGGATATATCGCGGATGTTTGGCATCGCTGTGGCTCGGCCAACATCAGCTCGTCATCTTTTATTCAACCCTTTGCGTGTGCGGGGCGTGCTGCGAACGTGACTCGCCCGTGGAACTGTAATTACTGAACATCAGCCACCTATGTTCCGGGGCATTCCGTGTTTCGCTCTGCGTCGAAGTTTGAACGTGAAACAAAGCGACCTTAGTGCGGCGGCGTGTCTCTCCGGTAGCGCGCGGAGTTACTGTAAATTAAATAAATGCTGCCTCTATTGCCGTTTCCCCCGTGCGATTGTTAATAAACACACCTGTTCGTCTCTGGTTTCTGCTGAACTGACGCGAATTTTATCAAACGTGAAAAATTATAATGTACTGTTTAGTGATCATGTAATGGAATGTAATCTAAGTGTTATCGATTATTAGAGAATGGGTTTTGTTAATGTATTTGATATTAAGCTTCGAGTAATCTTTCGGAGATTTAAAGTGTCTTTTATTAAAGAAATTTCACCGGTATTATAATAAAATAGGCTGCGGATTTTATGCATTTTTATATAAGGCTCTGTGGTGCAACCAAAATATTCACGACGATTCAGCAATTGCAATACTTTTATTCTGACAGATTAGATAAACATAGATAATTTTACTTTTATAGTTTTCCTTTCCAATAATATACCCTAGTAACACAAAATAGTGAATACATATTCGTCCAATATAACTTTCTAAATATTAAAAAGAGATTCAATCTCTTTTTAATATTTAAATATACTTTTATTTCATATTAAAAAGTGTGGCTAAAAAAATATTTAAGTAATATTTTTGTGCTACTAGGGTATCAAGTGCTGTTTTAGACAAGAACATAAAAAATTGTGATAGAAAATTTAGAAATGCGTACCTGAGTACCCGATACGCGAGTACCCAGGTTGCCTACACTAGGGTTAAAGTAAGAACATGAAAACGACAGTTCCTTGCCCTACCACCAGAAAGATAAATGATCTCCTGTAAGTAAAAAAAATAAGTTTCTAATTTAGATATAACAAATATAAAATTTTCAGGATTACATTTAATCCTTGAAACTAAGAAAAGAAATTTCTGGTGTTAGTTAAACAAGATATTCCATCAAGCTTGAAAAAACGTCCGATGTTGGAAAATTTCGAGAGACTATATATGATCTTCTTCAAAAGCGTCGACAGCAACTGTGCAATCGACAAATCTCCAAAGCCCGGGCGAGGAACGTCAAACGCCAGAATGGAATCGAAATTCAATTTCTGCTCCTACCCTCCGCGATACCCCCGTGTTCCGTGGATCTCCCTCGCGAAACCATCACACTCATAGCGACTTTGAAGTGCGCGGGGGTTTTTGATGTAGCCACCAACTGTTCCTGCCCTCGTTCCACCATGCAAAGCAGTGAATCACGCATTATGGTAAGATGAAGCGACAAATAATCGAAGTAATCGACCGACCTGTCCCCGAAGACAAACGTTCTCATTGCACGTTCGTTAAGGCTCGATAAGTGTGTTTGCTTTTAGGATTAAGTGGGACCAAATGGAGTTGAAACTATTAAGCGAACGAATAATAGTTCGATGGAATGGGAAGGTTTAGAAATTTCGATGAATCTACTTGAGACTAGCATTCTCGTTGAGCAACATTTCGCTTGATCCTCGGTTATAATTTGAGAAAGATAGTTTCCTAAAATTGAATAATAAAATACTAGATACCTACGTAAACCTCTTTCAAACGTTAAAATAGTTTAAGAAACAAATATTTTCATTCTCGTCGTTAAACAATTTGAGAAAGGTTTCCTTTTTCGTTTCTTAAAATATTCTTTTCTATTTCTTTGTTTCTGAATATTTTTTTATATCTTATGGTCCTTAAAATATTTCGACGTTTGAAAGGGGTTTGTGTGCTTTTGTTTAATGTTTGTACTAATTTGGAAGCATGTAAAAATAATAATGTCTTGATGTAGGTACTTGATATTTATATGTGAATGTAATCGAGGACAATGAAAAAATACTCATTGGCTTCTGTACCCACCCTTGCTCATTTCTTGATATTTTCAATACTAACAAACATAATTTATATGTTCATAGTTATTGGAGCACCCTGTAAATAGTTTTCAAGTATCAGTAATATTGTACTGTATACTTAAAAGCTAAAACATCTACTTTCCATTCATCCTTCTGACATTAATTTTCCTTTCTGAACGTATGTGTCTATAAATATTTTTCCTTATTCAGACATATATAGAACGTATCCCTAAAATTCTGCCCAACCTCTTCGATACATCCTAGCCACAGAAGGGGTTCAAAAACAATCACTTCTATCACACATACGTATGTAACTCCAACATTAAACACATGATCGCGCCTCACCCACCTCATCCCCCGAACTCCATGCTCACAAAAAAAAACGTCGACCACTAAAAACGAAAGCACAAATAATTCAATTGTTCACAATACCACGCGCACAATTTATATGGAAGCTGTGACACCGATCAAAAGGGATTCCAGGGAAACCGTAAAACTCGTTCGTTGTTCACTTTAATCGAGCCCGAAGCACGCCATCCTGCCTACCCTCGTATTGGCGACACGATCCGTCGTTTGAACGCGCGAACACGAGCGCGAAAGTCGAGTGGACCCCGAAGACAAATATCCGGTGAACACGAAACCGTGGTCGTCGAGAGTCTTAACTCTTCGGAATCCGTGCGGGAGGCACACACGCGTCTGTGTACGAGAGTGCACACGTGCGTGCACACGCGCACCACCGATGAAATATCACCGGGTGCGTTATTCGGAGGACCCCTCTTTCTCTCTTTCTCTTGGTGGCTTCGTGGTTTTCCTATCGTTTACGTGCATTCATTCGTGGAAAGATGAAGGAAGGCGCGGCGATCGAGCTAACGGACAAACAGACGAGGATACGGTGACAACGGGCCGGGAGAAAAGAGAAAATTACGATTCCACCACGCCACGTGGGAGCGAAGTATTAATTCCGCGCGCGCGGTCCACCCTCCTGTTATTTCAAGCAAAGACACGAACCGCCACTCGTCTCTGCCACGCGTCCACCAGCCCACTTTATTGGAAAATGTGCAAATATAGTGGCTTTCTTCGTCTCCCTCTGTTGCTCTTGATTCCTGCATCCTCGTCTGTGTTTTTGTACATTTTTTTACGTGGCCGTTTTGCTCCGATCTGTCTGGGGCGTATCTGTTTCCGTGCACGAGGGAGTTCGACGGGTATTTTGTAAGAGTTTCTTATACAGACTCCTATTGATTATCGTCCGGAAGTCGGGTCCGTGTCGGGACAATAATCTTGAAGGGAGAAATGCTTCAGACCCTCGGGAATTCGTTTTTTGCACAAAGCCTGAGCCTCGATAACAAAAGCAGAGGAGCAACAATGTATGCGTTTGATAGGTTCCATGACCTCTCCAACCGTCCAGTGGTAGGGATAACGCCTGGACAATAATCGTGTAGAACTAGCTAGACAATAATCGAGAATAGTCTGTATAGGGTGTAAGAAAAGTGTTGTAGGTCCATGAAATGGGTCACTCGTTAGGTGAGTTGGAACAAGTTTTCCCTTAGCAAAAATATTATCCGAGGCTTTGTTAATGAGATATTAACGAAAAACACCGACCATTCAAAGCTCGGTCGGTAGACTCGCGCAGATTCATCATTTTTACGAAAAAAAGGTTCGAATACGTTCTGAATTCAAATTGAATTACAATTCTATTCACACAAAATGGTGGATTACTTATTGGTACACGTAACACTTTGACTGTTTCTGTGTCAACATTAAATCTCTATACGTGTGTATAAAAGATTTCAAAATTTCACTTCCTGCGGTAATTTCAACATGGAAGCCACGACATCTTCGCGGCTGCGAATTGATGCGTATCATCAAAAGATGAACTCTAACTCTATAATAGTCCCCGGACCCGGAAGGGGTGGTTACAACGCCAAAACTATCGTCTTTTAGGTTAACCTAGGCAAAGCTAGTGAACTTCTCTAACAGCATAATTCGATATGGGCCGTGGCTGCCTAAGCTTGTTTCCGTTATCCGCCATGGTTGAGGTCTTACATTTCCTGCCGTCACTATGTGATTTCCGTGGGCTACCGTAGGGGAGTCCTGATACGCGCCATACTGTGTCGAATATCTCTCGACGATTACCCGACGTTTTTCATCCCACGAATGACCGTTTTTTCACCTTTGCCCGCGAACATGTTCAGTTTTTTGCCCCGTACGGGGGGACTTTCTGTCGCGTGAAATCCGTCGTGTTGCCAGAAATTTTTCGTGGACCATCTCGGATTCATTTAGTCGACCATCTGTATCGTTGGTTCTCTAACAGAATTACTGGAGTTTGGTCATCTTTCTTACACCTAATTGCTTTAGAGTTTATTTTTTAAAGGAAGCTATTGGGTGAGTAAAACTACATCGAAGGGACATCGGTTCAAAATTGCAGTGAAAACAATTTCTTCGGATATGTTCAGAATTTTCAGTTGAATACAGAGCACAGTGATATCCCACAATTTTGTTCGATAGTACACATGCACTACCGCTTGTGAATACTTATTTACCCTGCCACCGAAGAAATGTTCACTTGTTTTCATCTTATGTGTCACCTTAGGAATTTATAAACAGTATTTGTTTCAGAGTTTCAAACATTTACTGCGTATTTGATAAATGTCCTAATACTTATGGACAGTACTGGATGGAAACAACGATATTTATAGCTTTGAATGAGATTTTAAGTAGCTGCTGCACTATTTCAATTTTTTTGAACTTAACACACCAGTAAACTGAAGTGTCTAGTAACTAATTTTTCATATTGGAAAGTCATAAAGAAGTTAAATATGGTTAGTGGTTAACTTACTTTCCGTGACGACTGTATACGATGCTCGTTTCACGGTAAACGTGTAGATCGTCATCCCTATAAAATGACGACCACGAACCTCGCGATTGCGTGTTCAGCGTTACCTAACCTGTACACGCCTGTCTGGACACGCGTTTTTTAACGTCACGCAGGCGTAATCGGGCGAGCTCGGGTCCCCACGCCGCGCACGGAATGCCAGGAACGCGAATCGAGCGTCGTTAATTCACCACGGGTAATGATTGCAACTACGGAGGCGAATTAAGCAGCCAAAAAGGAAATGGGGGTGCCAGGCCGTGGACGGATACCGTGTCTGTTGGCTGGTTGGTCGGTTCATGGAACGGGGAGGATCCTCCTTCGGTGGATCGTCGCGCGCGAGATCATGGGACGAGATTGATCCGTCTTCGGTGATCGACGAGCGGTTACTAGAAATGCCCGAGGTGAGAGGTTTGTCCCGTACGATTGCCGCCTACAGCGCGACAACAGGTTCTCTATGGTAATCGTGTGAAATTGGGCCACCGGACCGACGATTTTAGAAACGTCGCCTTCAGCGATACTTCGTGCTACCCCTCCTGGTTTTATTCGTAACAAAAGCCGAATGAATGGACTGGGTTTTCTTTTAATCTGGGAATTCTACTGTGCAATTCAGTTTCATCGGAAAAAAAAATAATGAAAAATTTAATTCTTACATTGTAATGAATTAAGCGGATTTTTGGAATATAAGGTATGTGTCCCTTTACTCTTACTATAATTGTAAGAAACACAGAGATACATGACGAAAATTGATACTTATTGATATCTTGTGTTATGAACGTTTCTGTAAATGTTATGATAACACATTCTATAAGTGCATATGACATTATTTTCGGGAGCAGAAATTCAGTCATTAGTATTTCGTTACTATGCCATGTACAAACTTCTTTCGATTATCGTCTGGATTGTTCGACACGATTATTGTCCAGGCATTATCCCCACCACTGCGAGTTCAGGACGATAATCGAGAGAAGTCTGTATTCAGATGTTTTTTGTACCTGGAGTATATCAACAATTAATTACATTTTCCTACAATAAGTTCATTAAAACATGAGGAATTAATTTCTTCTCCAATATTCGACAACTAAATTTTAAGGCAAGTTTGTTTGTCGAGTAATCAATGATTACCTTACACTGATTAATGTCTCGTAAAAAGGGTGAAATTAAAATCAACCTGCACAGGAGCTCACCAGATAATTTATCGTAGTTTATAACCACATTATTCGAGAGGATTACGTGGATTATAGGCTTCATCAAATTCTATCGCGTAACCATAACATATAGTAGAAAGCTCTTTTAGTTCCCTTATCGAAGCTATTTAATGGGTTATCTCAATTGCGCCTTGCAAGATCTCGGTATTACTTTCAAAGAGTGTTCTCGAACTAGATACCTTATGCTGCTAGGCGTTTTAAACGCGTTAGCGATTCCGAACGTACACTAAAATCAACCGTGAACAATCAATTGCACGTTAGTCTTTAATTATCATCTACACGTGTGCTAGAATATTATGTGTACAAATATTGACTACTGAGCAAGCTAACTGACTCAGTCCAAATATCTTTGCAATGTCAAAATTGCCTTCGTTTATCATTTAGTGCACAGAAAATTATACAAATTAAATAAATAAATTTTATTGTTTCTAGCGACTAGAATAAGTGTATTAATTTATCAGAAAACAACGAATCCCTTACTATCAGAATGAGTATAGTTACACAACAATATACTTCCAAGTACCACCGTGGCTGAATATTAAGGCGAGTCATTGCAAGTGGCTATAAAATGTATCCTGTGACGAATACCCGCGTGAAAATTGAAGTTAACACTTACCTGCCATGCATTTGAGTCCAAAGCAAGATAAGACATGTTGTCAATGTCCTCCGTGGTTGTGAAAGTGTTATGGACCCTCAAAACCTGTCGCTGCTCGACACTTTATCAATACGTAACCTCTCACTCACGTCCCGAGACGATCGACAGGCGGCATCTTCCGTCGGTGACTTCGACAGCGTGCAAAACGTTCTGAAATGTGTTCACAACAATCTCAGTAACAATAAAATGACAGATCCTATGCTGTATTTGTATGAAATTGTTGAATCCGATTCACTTTTAGCTATACTGAAATGTTAATACATATAAAATATTTATATTAAATATTTCATATCTAATATTTATATTAAATATTTTATATTTAATATTTATGTTAAATATTTTATATGTATTAACAGCTGCCACTTGACAACATAGCATTTAATATTATACTTTTAATTAGATATAAAAAAAACCATAGACGCCATATCATCACTATACGTTCTCAGAAATGGCGGATTATATGTAGGTATTTCAATCGTGAAAAAGAGAAACAATCAGCATTATCCATATGTGAATGAAATAATAAACGAGTTGAGTTGAGATACAATCGTGAAATGCAAACACTTTCGGCATCAACGTTGCCTGTGTATTTTTCAAATTAATGATACCTTTATTCTAGGTTTCACGATTTTCCTCCGTCGATGTTAAAATATTTAACATACAATGTTACATTCAAACGTGTAATATTTGTTTTTCACGCTTTAAGTAATTGAAGAAAACAGTAAATTGAAGCACATAAACAACTTTCCCTTTCTTTTAATCGGAGAAGCAAGTTTTCGAGTGGTAACCAAATAAGAATCACAAATTTCAAGAACGAATTTTCCAAAAAAGGAAAACAGAATCTTGAGAAGAAAAACACCATTAGAAAAATGTTCCCCTTTTTTTCAAATAATTTCGGTATATTAAATAATTATTCGAACATAAAACATTTCAGTATTATACATTAAATCTTTACAAAACCCCGTTGAAGAAACTTTGGAAGGGAAAATTGAAGAAACTGTATAAATAACGATAATCTACGAAGAAAACGCGGAGTTTTTCTTAAAATGATGCAAACGTCCAAGGAAAATACGGAGCACGAGAAGAGCGAAAACTGAAAGTCGGAGAAAAAAAAATGCGAGTTACACTCCCATCGTTTCAAATCCCTCCGGCGTTCCGTCAACGGATCGAGAACTTAGTTAAGCAAAGTTAAATACGGCTCCCCGAGGTGGCCGACCGCTTTTTAATTGCACTTTCACAAAACGAAGAGATAGCCCGCGTTTATACGGCACGGGATGATCGGGGCTCGTCATCGCGTTGTTTTTCATCGAACTAATTATTTATAACGCAACATTCCGAACAACAAATAACAATCTGTTACCATTTCAATTTTTCTAACCACTCATTCCACTCGTTCAATAACTACAACTATTTATTCCACTTTAACTGATATAGTAAATCTCGTTAATACTATTTATTAGTTTCAACTTGCGCACCTTGAGTTGATGGAGCACTACTAACGTACTTTACAAAAGATTCACCGGTACAAATCTGAATATAACAAATTTTCTAGAAAAGAAAACAAACAAATAACCAAATGCTCTTACTATTTAATTTTCCCCCTTGACACAACAAAAATATGTATGCATCTCCAGTACCACTACAGAAACGTGTTTCAAGCAAGTACCGGTAGTCAGGGTACCATGCCACTCGACAGGACACCCCAACACGTCATCCATTAGACAAGGAAACGAAACACGCCGGTAAAAAAAAGAAGAAAATCGCACAAAGAAACGTACTTACCACAAATATCTTCCAACAGATACTCGTCCTTTCGCACCCAAACACAACGATGTCAGTTCAAGAACACAACGGTCACAACCGGGTCCTCGGCGAGGTGTCCTTTGATCGCGGAATCGGAACACAGGTAACCGAAACTCGTCGAACAGTTTCAGTTTGGTAACTCACTGGTACACGTTTTCGTGACCGGTGCGTGGTGTATGACCCACGCCTAGGACCGCGTAAACACGACTGGAAAATTACGACTCGGTACCTCTCACTCGTACCCGTGGCCTCCCGAGGATCCACCGCGTCGATGACTCGCGGAACACAAAGGGGAAGCGCGCGCGCGTCGCGACGCGACACCGGATCCGTGGTCACAGCGTTGGTCGCTGAGACGTCTGTGACCGTTTCCAAAAGTTTTCGGATGATAACAAAGAGACAGGTCAATGTTTACAGAACAGAAACGGTGTCTTTCCTTCTCCTCTTCCGTTACCACGTACTCACGCACACACACATACACATGAACGCGTGGTATACTGGTAACCTAATCTATGGTCAGATTAACAGGGGGCTAATTCGAACTACAACCAGCGTCATTCTCTTCGTGTTCTCGATCCAAATTTCTTGCCCTCTCTTTTACCCGCTACCCCTCTCCCTAACCGTTTACCGTTCCTTGTACGATATTGCTATGTCCCTTCGACGTGCTCTTACCCTCTCCCTCTATCCCCTTCTTTCTGTACTCCCCCCTCACTGTCTTTCCTGTACACCCTCACGGCGACTACTTGGACGGTAACCCGATCGTCACAGCGGTACCAGGCGACAGACAGACAGCGGGTCGAATATCACCAAGAATTTTCGATGCATCCAAATGGTGGACAACGATAAAGATGACGCAGGCACGTAAGGATGAAAACGACGACGGTACGACGGCCACGCGATACACGGTACGGGAAGGAAGGAAAAGTGATTTTTGTAACGTTGTACCTCCCCCGGTGTGTGTTGCCACCGCACGTGGCGCGTCACGACGTCGCACTGCGCTCGAGGCAAGAGAGGCGCCGCGGCGCCCCCCACCCTCCACTCCCCCTTCTGCCCTGTACGCTCCACTCGAAGCGGCCACCCTTCGTAAACCACGCTCCCTACCCTCCTCGTCCTCCCTTTTGCTTTGTCAGCCCGCCCGTCCGCCCGCACCTGCGGCGCGTCCACCACCACCGACCCTCCCCCTTACCCCCGATTTGCACCCCACGGGGGTGTGGTGCTCTCCGCCTCCAGTCACATGACGGACCCTGTGCGGCCTCCCTTACTTTAGCTGTACGCGGCCGCCGGCGGGGATGAGCCTAACCTAACCTCTATTCCAAGCGATATAAACTTACACGAGCGCGCCTCGTTTAACGCGCCGAGCTTCAACGTTGCCTACCCGATCGGGTATATAGGTGTACCCTCCTTCTGCTTCTTCCGAGCACAGTGTACGTTGTATATGTATATCCGTCTCCATATCCAAAAGGCACGCCACATTGCCTGGTCAAGGAAAGACTGATTTATCCGTGGAAAGTACGTTATCTATCGCGGGTGAATCGTAAGTAAGCGTCAATGAACTCCCCATTGGTGGTAGCTACGATATAATAAGAGTGGGGGTTGAAAGAGACCGAAAGTACAAACGAAAGTGGAAGGTCGAATACGGTATAGCCGAAAGGGTATTCGTGGTTGTCACGTAGTTGCAATGAGGACAGAGCCACGGATTCCCCCTTGCTCCGCACCCCTAATCCTTGCCCAGAAACCATGTAACAGTGTACCCCCTCCCGCCAATACATTTCCATGGTGTTAACACGGAAAGACCGTCGGATGCTTAGCATCGTCTGCGCATGACCAATCGATGCCCCCTCCTTCGACGGCCGCCTACCCCTCCTGACTGACTACACCACTACTGTACGCAGAGCCCGACTTGGTACACCCCACCACCCTGTCCCCCAACGA
Source organism: Dufourea novaeangliae (assembly GCF_001272555.1). NCBI lineage: Eukaryota > Metazoa > Arthropoda > Insecta > Hymenoptera > Halictidae > Dufourea > Dufourea novaeangliae. Next base: position 1,649,899 of record NW_015373942.1, on the reverse strand, counting down.
ACCTAGAGGACTATACGGTCTGCAGCCCCTTTCTTCGTACGTCCCTGCTTGCCGCTACCTCCGCCGCCGCCCATCCCAGCCAGCGCTTGAACCCCCCTCTGTGGCCGAGATGGAGAGAATGACAGGAGGGGAAGGGCGAACGACGGATGGTGGAGAAACGAAGGATGAGGTGGAAGGTGGAGTGAAGAAGAAGCTCCAAACGGGGACGCCAAGACGCGTACGAGCTTCTGTTTTCCCCTTTGGAGATTTCGGCAGGTTTTCACGCCGCGACGCTGCTGTTCTCTTTCTTCTCGTCTACTTCGTCCCCCTGTCTATTTGGCCCAACAACCCCTACCAACGGAGGGGAGGGGAAGTTCGTTTTTTACCGCTCACATACGCGTCCCCATTCTGCTCTGTTTTCTTTTCCCCGTTTTTCTTGTCGGGAATACCATAAATTTTGAATTCGATAGACCTCCCCGATGACTCCATTTTTGTACCACCCATGGAAGACCGGTCGCTTTGTTACCGCGTTGTTTGCTTCTGTGTAACACTAGGACTACCAACGTTGAATGTATGCTGAAGTAAATAATATAAAACAAACTAAATTAAATAAATGGTATAATGTAAAGTGTAGAGGTAGATAAGCAGGTAAGCAATTTGCGCCGTATGATAGGCAATACATGTGTATGATAGTGGTGATTACGGCGCAAATTGCTTACCCATGACAAGTTACAGTAGTGGTACAACCTAGGCGATGTTCCAAATTTAGTTACCTTCCCCTATAATATATTGAATGTCAACATAAATTCACACAAAAACACCTTTATAATTTCAGTGATTCTGAAATAAGAAATTTGAAATCCGTCGTTCTGACCTGTTCATTAATTTTTAAAATTTGATCTCCAAGAGTGTGAACGACTATGAAATGAATATTTCCACGGGGTAAAGGTGTACACCACCGCGTCCGTAGATACCTAGCTTCCGTGATCGAACTGTAAACCACGCGGGAGAGGTCAAACCGTCCATCTTCATGCCGCCAGATCGTTGTAACCACGCCTATGGTGAGTCGTGACTCGATCGAGGAGGAAGGAATACCAGCGTTATATTAGCGCCCAGGAACAACCTGATGCGATCCACCCGGGGCTGTACCACGGTGGTTCGTGAATCGCCCTCGGTGAAAAGAGGGCAAGAAATGCCGGATCGACAAACAACCGGGCCGGGCGTTGCGCAATTAACGAGATCGGCCGATCTGAACGCGAACTAGGGGCTTGGGGGGGCCCAGGGTAGACCGTCCGGGTCAAATGGAGTTGACCGGCTGGACGTCGAGTTCGTCACTGGATTTAGTACAATATCAGAGATAACCAATAGCTCGTGGCGATTGCGCGACGAGCACAGTGTGCATTATGCGGATGAAACGCCGAGACTCGACGTGTAAACACTTCCAGGAGGGATTCCGGACGGCTAGGGAATTAAAACTTCTTGTGGTCACGGGATACCCTGGTCAATGGCAGCCTGTTGCCTGGTCTGTTCGTCGCTCGAAAGAACGAATCAACAAGGCGCGCATGTAGAATAAATTATATTTTCTCTGTGAGTCGAAGAGTTATTTTTAATAGCGGAATAGTTCGATTATAGTCGTTTAGTGAAAGAAGTTCTGCTTTTGTTTTTGGGTAAAAGAGATTGTTCTGAATGAATGGTGGTAAAGAAAGCGTACACGGATGTTGTAAGTGATAGCTAGTGATTGAAATGATGCCAAGTCCTTACTATCGATTCCAGCAAGCAACTTATGATATCGTATGGAATAGTGTCAAGCAATCGATACACATTTGATACTTCTACGAAAGTATCAATTCTCGTTGAATACTTCGATACCCGTTTGATACCTTCTGAAATTATAGATACTCATTTGATACTTCACCCAAATATCATTATCTTAATAGGAGGATTTATGTAGGTACCTAATCAGTCCTGAAGTAATGTACGTACCACATTTTTTATAGTATTCGTGTATTGGTGCTTTCGAAGTAATGCCAAATAGATACTTATCAATGTTTTGGTGAAACATCAAATAAATATCGGAAAGTTCGTAAAGTATCGAATACGTATCGATAATTTCGTTAGGTATTAAATACGTATCGACGCCTTCGTGAAGTATCAATCGAATATTGTTTCGGTACGGTATGTGTATTGGTTTTTTATCGCTTCAATAAGTATCTGTATCGAACATTGATACTATATACCAACAAATTTCGATACCTTTCAACACTTTCTATTGAGTACGTACTTTGATAACGAATTCTTCGAATATCATCAATATGTATCGGTATCGGTAGCTATAAAACAGAACGGTAAGGAAAACGATACTTGATAAATCTTTTACACGAATGATTATCCGTGTGACATAAATTAATGTCGAGTCGGTAGAGAAACACGAGTAGAAAAATAAAATAAACGCGTAAAAAAGTAGGTATTATTTTTTAGAATTCAAATCTACTAATTCCACTGTTTGGGTGGTTATTCAGTAAAGATAAAAGACAAAATCCTTCCTACAACCAAGCGTTCGGCAGCTAACCGAGAAGTTGCGCGCCCTAAGAAATCTACTATAATCCACTTTATTCCAGGGCACATCATATTATAACGCCGTAACTCACTCGTGTGATGCAATTTAACTACCACATCATTACTCCCAAAGTTAAGCCCGGTGTAAGTTGGAAATTACTAGTTAAATTGCATATATCCATGCCAGAGCCGTGAGCGTTGTGTAATCTGCCCATGTGTTTATCTATCGGTAGGTAGTCGGGCATATACCGTCGCCCCTCTATCATCGAGATGGCCACGGAGACCATCTTACCCTAATTACCTAATAATCCGAAGCGATGACCTAACTTTGGTTGTCCCTAAGTGGTTTCCGCGTCGCAGCAACTTGAATGATGTGTCCATAACTCCGGCGAAATTCTAATACGTGCGCCACGGAACGCATGCAGATTTCATTATAGCGTAATATCCTTTCGCGCGAACAACAAACTCGTTCTCGCCTCGATCACGAAATATTTAAACGAATCGATTGTTACGTAAATCTTACTTAACCTTTTTAGATTCAAGTGAACGATAGGTGGTTGCCTCTTTTGGGGGAGAGTTGCCGATACCATACCATTTAAGATACTTTACGTTATTATATTCTATTCGACATTAATTTCTATATAATAATGTTGGTCATTAATATTGAATATTGTAACTTGATGTTGTAGACACCTACTGTTAGATGTTAGACATTTTATCAAGAACAAATTAATTTGCTATAAATCTTTTTATGATACAGTGTAAAAGGTAAGATTTAGGTCTCCTGCTTATTGCATATTCAATTATATTTAATCAATACACAATAAATTCCCATGCAATAAAAATGGATTCTTTATTTTTTTTTGCGTTACATGTGCGTTGCATTATGTACAGTCACCAAATTTTAATTGTTTGCAAATCAAAATCAACAATCATCTGTAGTATACTTATATCGATATTTATTTCTTTATTCGTACGTTAACCCTCCACGACCCCCGTTATTTTTACTACTTCCATCACTCCCGGATCTTTTATGTCCAGACATTTTTTATATCATCTTATAGACTTCTAAAAAATCTGAAAAAAGTCTGTGATACTTTCCAGGGTCTCTACTATATGATCGAATGGTTTTCAGAATGCAATGTTAAGAGTTTTTTTTTAATAAGAATTCCATGGTTTCGGAAATATTTTAATGTGAAAATTCGTTATTGCCTTAAAAGACCCAGAGGGTTCACGGAGGGTTGAATGTACTCGTGTTAAAAGTAAATTTCAAAAATTTTTGTCGGTTGCATTTTTTACTTTTTTGGTAATTTTTTACCCAGAACATTTTCCACTATTCCACACAGGCGTATTTTTTTGTGTTACCTCAGGAGAAAAACTTTGTATAGTATTTTAAAGATTTCAGCATATCTGCCATAAAAATCATCTAAGCTTCTCAGCAATGCTCTCTAAAATTCACTGATGCTAAAGGGTTAAACTTTCAACGAACATCCTCCGCAGGTTAACATCTCGTTCGAGTAAACGTTCCCCCTTCTTCCTTCTTTGATATTAACAAGCATAAAATACTCGAGATACAATTTGTACCTTTTTCACACACGGCATTACGCGCATCATCGTAACGAAACTCAACCAGACGTGATTCTCTTTTCACCGGCCCTCCTTCCGATAACAAAATTTTTTTCCCTCTAAGCATCCTTATACGTGAAAGAACGAACCCAATCCATGGTACGACAGAATCAATGGATCCCGGATGATCCTTCGACGGCCATAAACAGATCCTCTAAGATCGATACTGATCCCTATTGATCGTGAGGACCGCAGAACGCGAGCGCGACCTCCGTGGGATATCCTTTCACGTTTCACGAACAGCTCCGGGCTGTCAGGTGCTATCGCCGTGCCGACCGTAAAAATGTGCGTATATCTGGAGCTGATTTTTCTGAAAACATTCGTGCATCTCGAAAGCCCCGTTGTTGTATAACCTCCTTCCCTTATTCTTCGTTTTTTTTCTTTTTTTTTTTTTGCCTCCGCGGGCGGTGAAGAGCTTGTTGACTTAAGCGCGTGGCAAATTTCGTCCTTTCACAAAACGCTCCGCGAATACCAGCCCCCAGTCTAGGGTGCTCCGAGGATTACGCCTACGAATAGGTTGAAGATACTACATCGTATTGTTACGGTCGAACCTTTATTGTACGTTTTTTTTTCTCCCCTTCTATCGACACGAGATGTCTTCTTCTTCTGCCAGAAAAGTGAACGAGTGAATCGGGACTGCTTCGGAACGAATGTGCGCGCAGTGCAAACATGTACCATCGAGACAGTAAAATATACGCTGTGCGGGACAGTAAACAGTCTATTATAGTGTGTATGCACGACGAGGCGTTTTAACGTGAAATAGACACGCTCGAGTGGATCTTGATTCAAGGATAGTAGCGTGCTGTACGATCTGTCATTGTAAATCATGTAACGATTTACGGGGTGTGTTTGGTCTTAAAATGAAATTAATTTTCTGTAATTTTATTCTTCGGAACTTAAACCGATGTATTTTTGTGGACTTACACTGGAACCTTCTCTTAAGAATTTTTTTAACCCCCGTGCACTGTTCGGATTAATTCGACCCGAGCTCAGACTTTAACTTTGAATTATATTCTTTGTCAATTATTGAACTGTGTACGATGGTGAAACGGCCATTTCTCCTGTCGGTTCCATACGATATTATTATTCTTTATTAATTTGTCTTTATATTAATTTCTGCGTTCAATTACGGGTAGAAAGAGAATAAAATGCGGCAAAGAAATTTCAATTTACTCCGTTAAATATCCGGGAACATTTTTCTCCGGCGTTTCCCGTCGAGATTTCACGGCAGACAAAGACCGGAGGTAAGAGCTGGAAGCCAAACTTTCATAATTACAATAAACAAGCCCCGGTTGCCGCGGTAAAACGCCCCGCTATGAACCACAAACGCCTCATGGTAATAACATGCAAATTGTCGGCTTACCTAACGTCTGGACTCTCCGGTGGGTTCTTTTCAAATGTGATTTCTTACTACTTTGAATCCGTACCGGGTTCGCTGCCCTTTGATGCTTCGCAATATTTTTACGAGAGGGCCCGAGTGCACCAGACGGAACATCGAACGGTATATCGTTGCGGATTTATATCACGTCGATGGAAATTGCATTCTTTAATTCGTGATTTACGCGTGCTACGATTTCTTTATGATAAACATATACTTTTACGAACAGAAGGTGTTTTTATCTGCTACAGTATTTATTATGCGAACACGTCGGTGTGTACGAATTTATAAACATATTGCGAAGAACAATAATATAGTATTCAATTTGGCACAATGATTATTAATACGTTTTAATTGTCTCACACTGTGCCACTGGACAATTGAAAATAAGTTTTTAAGTGAAAGATTTTAGGTTAACTTCACAGCGATCATATAATTGCATTTGTCTCTTTTATAGATAATTTAATGCACCTACTCATAATTGCATACAAATACTGTGAAATGTATAATTACTGTTATATGTATGATCGACTGGAAATTTCTTCAAATTATCGGTATTTATGCATAAATATTCATGCTGACGTTAAATGCGATAAACTTTAGCAGCTTGATAGCTCTACTGATAATTTTACATAATAACGAAGCTTCTGTATAAACAACAATCATTATTTCAAGTACATTTTCCATTCATTTTTTTACTGTGTTGTGATATTAATTAGGTCATTCATACACTCCATTAGATACTTTCTAATTGCAATCAATTTCACGGGAGATCACGTCCGAAGAATACCATAATTTCGAATAAAACATCAAAATTACACACATTGACCAATAAGTGTGACAATATGAAGAAAATTGTAACACACATTACTACATAAAATAGAAAACACTTAACACTAATCCGTCTCTCATTTTACCAACTTAATTTGTTCCCTCGGTATAAAATTAACACACTGGTAAAAAATTAATATAATAAAAAAAAGATAAATAGTTAAATTTGCAAATTCTACAAAATAAAAGTCACGGAGCCTCAGCTATATTTACCTATACATGACAAATTCACACAAGAAACGGATCAGAAGAAACAAATCCATAATTGCTACAATTAGTTATTAACTATGACCCATAAACATTACATCGTCCACAGAAGGAATGCATAATTACAAAATTGTCTTACCAAAAAATAAACCAACTCCACCAGCACACTAAATTACGTTTGTGGGTCGAAGCATCCACTAGATTTGCATCTAATTAAACCAAACGAAGCCACTATACAAATAACAGAAATTCTCTCCCAGTCCATCCACTGCATAATACGTATCCCATGGAAACGCTTCAATCGTTCTGCAATAATTTAACCACGTCCAACAAGAGAGAATGGTTGGACGGAAACTTTCTCGTAACGTCTCGATCCTCGATGGACCGAAGCGTTTCGGAATTAGCGTCGATCTCGCAAAGTGGAACATGGAAAGACGTGCAACGGCGTGGACCCACGCCTTCCTATCGGTATCGCGATTCTAATAACAGTATGCCAAGGCTTTCCGTTCCACTATGAGCGACGTCCTTATACCTGTTCCCCTGTGGCACGGCCGAAACCGCCCGCAGCGGTGGCGTGATCCGGTAGCATTTGAAAACGGCACACGACTGGTTGCGGTACGAAACCGTGGTCTTTATGCCACGCAGAATCGAACCCCTTCCACCGGCCAGCTACACGTTTCGCGCTATTATCGCGATTTCTAATAAGCGCGTGTCAATTCTACACGAAACTCTTCACTGCCCCGAGTGAATTCTTCTAAGGACCATCGCGTATACGGGCTGTTAGCCTGTGGCGTGGCGTGATCGAGTAGCATTTTAAAGCCCATCCCGCGCATGGTCCCGCTGCACACGAATTCAAGTATACCTACACTGGCGAAACGTTGCGAAGCAGCACGTCGTCCCGAGCGAAAGCACGGGAACAGCTCTTAATTCGCGATAAAACATTGGTTCCGTACCCCTTATTGAGCATTCGCCCGGTCCACCCACCGCGCGAACACGATCCGGACATCCTTTCGACCCCTCCGGCCTGGAATTTCTATGGGACATACCGCGAGATGCATGCTAAAAGCTTGTTCGGATCCGTTCGGCTGTGCCCCAAAGGAAGCGGTCTCTGGGCTGCGCACCGTTTACGGTTCTGAGAAAAGGAACGAAAAGGGCTGTCGAGGGCAGCGACAGCGCGGGGTATCGCATGTTGCTGTAGGAGAAGGGGGTATGGTAGGGAAGCTAAGGAAAAATGAAAATAAAGTAATAATTAGACTGTGGATGTTTATGCAAATAGAGAATTTTGTGGACTAGTTTCTCGAGATTGACCGTAAAGAAAAATTTATTTATCCTGTTGAAGGTACGGGAAGGTTCGAAAGAAATAGAAAATTTGAAGAAACTTTCTGATACTTTTTACTGTATTTAGTTTTAGACGATTGGGTATTCTATAAATGTATAAAATCCGCAATGTAATAATTGTACCTTTTAATTAAGTCTTTGTGAATTAAAATGCAATTGTAAGTTAACAGTCTAGTATTTGGCACATGCCAAATTTTCGGCATGGCATCCACGAGACTGGAGAAGGGTCTTTGCGACCACCTCACACTAAGAACACGTTTATTGTAAAACCCTCGAGGTTTTAAATATATATAATTGTTAATTACAGTTAGATTCAACAATGAGATACCTCGATCTTGCCCAATCCATCGTTCTCCAGAAATGAATATACTTGTACAACAAATAAAAAAAAAATTGGAATTTCAAATATTTCACATTAAAATATCTAAAAAGAAGAATATAATATAAGAAATACAATGGACTTACGGTTCATAAATATGTACACATTATAAATCTTTCAGTCACACCAAATACAATCGGCGTAGCACGCAAACAGTTTCACGAGTTCCACAGCTATAGAGCTTTAAACAAAATACGTAAGCTACCCTACTTGTTGCCAGCGACCCAAATTCCACAGCATAATACAGTAAATTATCGGTGAGTGTTCGATGGCTGAGTCGTAAGACGTCATCCCCACCAAGGGGGTCCCTCGTCAAACCAGTTAAGCGCCGAGTGGTAGGGATGACGTGCCGATTAGCCTTCGGACACTCATCAATGATTTACTGTACTTTCTTATTGGTGTATTCGTCACAAGTCTAGCATCGTTTAGTTAGCATTTAAGTACGATACCCCATCTTACCTCGCTACGCTGTTATGCCCCCCTTTCCCTATATACAACCGAGGCTGTTGCACACAAGCTAAGGGTCGCATTATCATAATTGCCCGCACGAGGAACCATTTTTTCCGCGATACTTCGCGTCTCCTGGACGGAACCAAGAGAGAGGCGAGTGGTCAACGGCGTTGGTCTCGCTCGCCTTGAGGAACACTTACCATCGGCATTATTCCCGACGCCGCGCAGTCGTTTCGCTTCCGATACAATTAACCGTGAAGACGTATATCATCGTCGCGAGGCGGAATCCCTCCCATCGATAACGCGTGGCTCAGCTGCGCCGGCTCGCTTCAAACCGCCCCCTCCGCTCGTATAATATATACATCCCGATACGCGGCCGAGCGAGAGATCCTTGGAAACACCGTCGGTACGGTATATAAATACAACGAAGGAGGTTGGAAAAAGTTTACGGTGCGCTTGCTTGACTCTGTAGGAGAAGAAAAGATTCGGACATCGACGCGCGTCCTGCGGTACACGGGTAGACCGTACGGGTGAACCGGAGACTTTATCATCGCGGTCGCTCGCCTCTCTCATTAGTTCGCTGGCACGCCGCCCCCGGGGGCCGCCGAGCTGTGCGTGAGTTTAATCTGTGCACACATACACACGGGACGAATCGATGTGTGTATATGTATGTATATGTACACTCCCGTTCATAAGCATCAGGACACATGTCGTATATGAAGTAAATGAAATGAGGCATTACGAAATTGTTGAAGGTCTAAAATAAATATTGTCCAGGGAATTTTGTAGGTCTACGAACAACAGTTACGGTTATATAAACTAGTCGAAGTGGTTCAAAATGTGTAATATTTATGAAACATATTTTCTTCGTACAGAACTGTCGGATGACCAACCTTCTTACTCACTCATAGATAAAGTAACGTAGCTGCATTATCCTTTTCCCTAACCTGAAAACGTGTATATAAGTTCTCAAAGAGTATTCGTTCGACACAACCGTTTCAGTAAAAATCTCTTGTTAAGTTTATATAAAGTGTTGTTAACATTCCTTCACCTGGAATCCAACAGGCCAGGTGTCCTAATACTTATGAACGACAGTGTATATGTATATACGTGTAACGCGTGTCTGTCCGTCGTCGGGGCCCGCGCGCATTGGTCCGCGCACCGAAGCGAACTTCGTGCCTCACCCCCTCCCCTATTTCTCGCGGTATGTACAAACGCGGACACGTTGGGCCCAATCCTGTAAGCGAGCGCGCTAGACGGAGATGCACACAGCGTGGGCGACGCGCACGCTACGGCATTCCGGAGCGGGGTCCAGGCACGAAAGCCGCGTAACATGGGAATGCGTGGAGGCATGATTTTTAAGTGGAGAGAACAAATATCCCTCCTTATACACAGCGCTAGACCTCAATTATCATGGAATCCCGACGGAGAGGGCGCTGAATAAATTCGGGGTTAGAACCGGAGACCTGCGGAGGAACCGATCCGGACACTGGGAAAGGAACGTTAGTAGGCGAGAATGTGTGGGGGGAATGGTTTTTCGAGGTTTCTGGAGTTCGGTGGAAGGTATAGGTGGTTTACTGACCTGATTCGCAAATGATTCATTCCCTCTTCAAAAAGCACTTTTCGGAAATGTTCGATAATATTTAAAATATTTCGATCTTATTTTCAGTCGTCAGAAACCTTACAGTGTCACACACGTTAAAAAACTGCAGCAATGTCGTTCCGAAGATGAAAATATTAAGTAGAATCAGGGGTGCCTATGTCAGACAACGTAAGTCTACTCGTAGGCTAACGGTAATATTTTATTTCGTAAAGTATCTGCTGCTGGGAGACATTAAGTTCAGATAATAGAAGATTAAAGTCTTACAAGGGCGAATATTAAGTTATTTGGATAGTGTTCGGATACGGGAGGCTCCACTATACACATGAACACATAAAAGTTTCATTTCATATTCCTGGGAGAACTGGATTTGTACGTTCCACAAAACAAAAAATTACAGAATGATCAAGACATCCTTCAGGGGTTACATGCCTTTGAGATGTGAAAAAAGTAAAATCTTGAAAACTGCATTTCGAGTAAAACGCTTTTAAATGAAAACCATTTTCTCTTGTTCATAGATATAATATATAGCTCAATTCTTCAGAAATACACTAAGGAAATAACATACCATAAGATGTATATGTTGACCTTTTAACCCTTGTATGTGCAACCAGGTACCCAGGTACCCATTTCTATATTTTTATTCACAATTTTTTATGTTCTTGTCTAAAACAGCACTTGATATATGTGTTATAGTAAGTTAAAACAGAGTTTCGGAAAAGTACCAAACCAAAATTATTTATGTTTATCTAATCTGCAAGAATAGGATGATTCGAATACATCGATTGCTGAATAACCGTGAACATTTTGGTTGCCCACACAAGGGTTAATAAACAATAATTCTGCATAACCAACAAAATTTTTTAACTTTCCCTCTTATCTAACATCTCGAAGGTATGTAACCCCTTAACTATCTAGATGAAAGTAGTGAAAACGTCCTACCGAGCAGCCTCGAGTCGCATTCATTTGGTCGAACAACAGGCGGTTAACGGGTGGCTCATCGCTACTACTCAAGAAAAGAAAAGGAACCACAGTTCCCCCTTCACCCCCTGCACTCGTCGAGCACGAATTCACGTCGACGATTCTATCGCGAAGGGATTCGCCCCGTCGCGTCGTCGGAGACGGGAGAGGAACGCGTTCGTCATTACGCGGCTACGTGACGATCAAAAGGAGGCATTGCGGTATTTACAGCGTAGCGTAGAGCGCGGCGGCGGGCACGATCTGGCCTGGCTACCCCGCGATCGATCATCGCCCCCTTCCCTGTCGCAGGGAACCCCAACAGCGTCGAGCAATTCTCGTTCTTCAAACAACGCCAATATGTTGGTTCGTGGGTCACTGCTTTGGCACGAAACTCGTACACACATGGTCGCCGCGTGGTGAGGGAAGAAACGGAGGGAAAACGGACTACGGACGAGGGGTTGACGAGGTTGGGAAGGGGGGAGGCGATACCAGGCGTCGTCTACCCGGGTATAGGGTGAAATTTAGTGCGGAATATAAGGGACCCTCCCGAGCTTGGCCTAAGGCGGGGTTTACAGCCCTCCTTGTGAATCTGGCCGTGTGCGCATACATTTTCAAAACTCACTTCAATTCACCAGGTTGGAAGGGATCGCATTGTCGGAGACAATTCTCTATCTTTCATCCCCCTCCCCCTTCCAGCATCTCCCCGTCTTTCCCCATTTCGCGGGTTGCTTCTTCCTTTTCACACGAGGGGGCAGGGCCACACGCGCCCGACCGACGGATATACCGTCGGACCAGCCGACGAGCTTTCTCTGGATATTTCCCCCCCCCCCCCCCCCCCCCGCCCTCAGTACCTTTTCTACCGTTGGGCCGTTCCCAGCGAAGAAAGGGACGCGCATCAACTCCTCCCAATTTTCCGGGTCCTTACCACTTGGTCACCCGGGACGGGTCCGTCCCAGTTAAACTTTTAGCGATCGTTTTACCGCGACACTCGGCGGGAGACACTTTACACGGCTGGGTAAAATCGTTGTGGTCGCGGTTGCCGTGGAATACTCGACAGTTCATACTGATACGGTGCTTAGTTTACCTGCACGTTCGAAATGACGATGAGGAAGGGGAAACACGCGGATCAAGAAGAATTTCTTTAGGCGTTTAGAAAATCGAGGAATATTTCTGAAAATGAGATACATGGTTAGATTAAGTGGAAATGTGTGTATAGTCGTGACTGCGTAATCCTTTGACTCGCAGTGTTGCACTGGTGAAACACTTATTTTGAAAGTGCTTTAAATTATGTCGCCGGTTAATATTTAACTCTTGTCAGCATGGATCGGTGGTTTCACTGATGTGAAGTAGACCTCCAGGTTTTCAAGTGAAAAATTCAAGCATTCCCTTCATAAATCTTATAGAGGTTTCAATAAGCTTAAATAAAAAAATGAAATAAATAAAGAGAGAAAGAAATGAAAAAAAGCAGGTCTAGTTTAATATTGACACTTTGGATTTTAAAATAGCAAGATAAAGCATATTTATCGATCTCATAATTTTGAAATAACGATTTAAGGGTTTGGGCGTTGAAGGGTTAAAGAAACTCAAGAATTCATTGGCATTTCATGACTTCGAGAATAATTATTTATTAATAAAGAATTTAATTAAGGGTTACCTCTTGCACGTATACAATTCGATAAAATCGTTGACGATATTAGGGAACAACGGTGTGACCAACGAATGATTTTCATCGAAAAGTGATATCGCAAAATTATCAAACAGTGAAGAAGAAATATGGAAATAAACCTCGCTGAAAGTTGTTTAACGCGTTAATTGTGTGGTTCCGTTGTTCCATAGAGGAATCATGGAAAATATAGATAACGTATTGAATTCCCGTCGATATTCAATGAATAAATGAAAATTCATGAGTAATCATCGCTAAGAGCGATATATTTTTAATCACTGCCAACAAATGGAAAGTTACTCACAAATGGTAGTTTTAAAACTTTATGCGATTGTCCAAATATTATCTCAGCATATATTTTCTGGCTCAGTTATGAAATGTATGAAATTTAATAAACTCTGAAAGAACATTTTGAAACTTTTGTTAATTGAATTGCTTTCGGTCCGAAATTAAATCACGATATTGTTGTTCCGTTCTCTTGAATGAAATGTACAAGTCTTTTGTAACACTGCTAATCGATAGATTCACATATTCCGATATCTCCACTATCAACGCATCCACAGGTACACCGGCGTTCATCGGTTGTCCTACTATCCGTGTCGTCGTTCCAAGTCGCACGAAAGGAAAAGTTACGAGTCGAAAGAAAAATTACGGTAGGTACGTAGCTCGCCCATCGCGTCCAGCGTGCAAGTGTTGGTATACACACGCGTTAAATTCCCTTTTCATCCCTCCCCTCTAACTCTCATTCTCTCTCTCTCTCTCTCTCCTTCATTCTTCTAGTCCATTTTCTGTTTCCTTCTCCACCTTCCCCGAATGCATATTTCACCCTTTCCTTTCGCCTTAAAGAGCACCTTACCTCTGCGTGCGCAGCGTCGTGCCTCCATCTCCAGGGGCCGATACGCAAGAATACAGATACACATATACACACACATATATATATAGATTTTAGCGACGCTCAACGGTCGCCCGCGGGCGGTCCCCGAAAGTTTGCCGATTTAAGGATCAGGACGGAACATAAATTGAAAGTAATGGCTCCGAGTGTGTACGTGTCAGTTCGGATGTCCGACGTGCATCGGAACGAGTGGCCGGTTCCACCTGGTGTATATACCCCAAAAGTCTCTCGCTGCGGCGGTTCTGAACCGACACCAAACGTTGTCCTATCACGAAACCTCCTCCCCCGTTCCCACCCGTTTCACTCGTCTTATTTCTTTTTTCTTCTTCTTCGTCAGTGAAAAGCCGCCGCAGTATGTCGATGATTGGGTCCGCGCATGTCTGTGCTAATTCGACCAGCAACGTCGGCGATTGACCCGTTCTACGATCGCTACGCACGGCAGCTTGTAAAACAACAACGTAGTTCGAGCTGGTCCGTCCGTCGAACCACTCCACGTGGAAAGAGGATAGAGATCCTGCGGTCCAAGCAGGATAGAATGAAAGAGGTGTAGCGCATCCCCATGGACCAAATATAGAAAGAGATGGAAGAAGAGACAAAAAGAGGAAGAGAGAAAGAAAGAGAAGAGTCCGTAGCCGTGGGCGCGATAAGGTGTCTCGAGCCCCGGGTGATGGCCAACCACCTACTGGGAGTTAAGAACTCTAAATTACGCGTGGACATGGGTTTATGTCTTCATCGGTTACAACCAACGACCGGTCCCCGAGGAACCGACGTTCCGGTTATTCCCGGAGCTTTATTATTATATATTTCTCGCTTTTACCCCCATCGCGCGACGCGAATAAATTATCGGCCCCGTAAAAACGGAAAAAGAAAAGAAAGAAAAGAAACAGATGGCCGGGCTTATAGTCACCGGCTGGACACACAGCCGGGAGGAACCGCGGGTGGAGGGGATGAAACAGTTCATCGAGAAATTAAACCGTTGGCCCCTTCTGTACGCCGCTTTTTATCCCGTTGCTAATTAACAGGTATCGCGCTGGACCGGTTAATTAATTATTCTGACGGAGTCGGTATAGGGCGTGCGACCTTTCTTATCGAATTTCGTTTTCGGTTCCGACGACGCTTAAACGATGAATCACGTTCGAGTGCTGAGTCGTGAGCGCGATATACCTTCTTGTTCTTTCTTTTTTTTTTTTTGGATCGGACCATCGTACGAGTGTAAATCATACGGAATGTCATTTTAATTAATAACGATGATCGATGATTGTTCGTTCACTTCGCTTTCGCGCCGGAATTAAACATTTTTACTGTACGATTGGTCAAAGAAGTTTTCAGTTTTCTTTGTGTATACTTCTTTTTTTAGTTGTAATTGGACAGAGAACGGTACTGATTCGTTGTCGTTTGTGCTTGGTATGGATGTTACAGCCAGAGATATTAGTTTTCCATTTAATTATCGGTTTTCTGCGTTGCATTGCAAAGGAAGAAGTAAAAAAATTGTGTACGTGAAGTATGGCGATCTGAATGTCGAAGTTGATTATATTACAGTATGGTAAATTCCTAGTGAAGTCAAAGACATAACAGCTAAACGTATCCTTGTTTCTGGTATGTTTTATTAACCCTCGGACGACAGTGGCTGGGCCAAGTTAACCTGACTTTTCAAAAACTTTATCTAAATCAACAGATTCCGATAACTAATTTAAGTCAGTGATTTTTTATATTAATTAAATTGAAAAGGTAACCAATTCACAAAGAAATTTTTTCAAAAATGCATTTAGAAGGAATGATGCAGCGGGGTCCAAACAGAACGAGACCATTAAAACCATCCACCTTCCGAGGGTTAATATATTTTTCTTTCAGCCAAATAATGAATTTGTAGAAATGACATTACAAACTAATTGAAATTTTTAATGTTGTGAAATCATAGCGCTTACTGGACGAAAGAACAAAGTAGTACTTGCTTAAGAAAATTATTCTAATAAAGAACATAATAATTTTGAAAAATTACTCTTGACAGTCGATTTTATGAGGTAACATCTCGTATGTATAAGAAACTAATAAACATTACAAAAGTGATGTGATCTTGCCACTAAAAGCGGCAAACGACGGTGCTACACGAGGTGAAGCAGTGTAGACAGGCTACGTCAGTGGCAGGCAGGACGAAAACTATCCAACTTTCTTAAGGGGAAACGCCTTTAACATAATGTAATATCCTAACGCGGTTCAGTCATTTCCTGGTGGCCATATAGCCGTCCCTAAACCGACTCCCTAGGGAGACTTTTGTCAAAGGATCTTTATTCTACGTGGACGTATAATACACTATTGCGCCTCGAGCAAGAGGGAAACGTGATACGGTGAGTGTCACACCGCAAAAATTTCGATTACGCACGAACGCGTTGAGAACGATCATCATCGGAGTCATTTCTCTCTAACATTGTTATATCGCAACCTTCACTTTATTATATTCGAAAGTCGTTTCAGTTTTTATTGGAATATGTATATTATCTAATACTTTCGAAACTTCAGTATGACGCATAAATTAGATAGTCAACAGAATATTACTATTAGGTTCTTCTAAAATAAATATTGTATAACAAACCCTATAGCTTGTTTCCAAAGTATCTCAATTCAGATAGATCTCGATTAAAGATTTTCATGTTACAATAAGTTGTAATTTTGACTGAGAACGATATTCATAATAGAGCTAGTTAATATATAAAACTTTTAATGAACCATGACAAAAATTTAAAAGTTTGAAGAATTGATTCTGTAGTTAGCATAAATCTATAAGGAATATGAGTTCTTTATCTGTAGTGTAAGTAGGAATGTTGGAATTAAAATAGATATTTCATAGAGTTAGCCCTTAACCCTTTCGTTCCCACTGAAGCCATATGGCTATGAATTTCAAATTACGAAATGAAATGTTAGCGTCATGTATTCTTTCATATCTGTGAGTATACATATATACATGTATAATTGTTTCTTCTGGTCGTGTATAGATGGCACGACACAAATGTTCATAAGTTTTTAAAAAGGAAGACAATATTGTCTTTTGTTTCCTTCAATTGCTGGATTTCAAGTGTTGAGCATTGTTTGCAATATAATAAAAACTTATAAAACTCTAATTTCTTTTAAATATTTCAAGAGGGTTCACTGGTCAATAGTAAAACAATTCGGTTTTGTTACGTAGAATAATTTTACTGATGAGGTGGAAATCTTGGTACCCCTTGCTCATTACACAAATATTATTACTTATCGCATAACTAGTTGTTTTGCATTCTCATGTAAAAAACGACATTGAAATAAATTTTAACTATCTAATGAACTGATTAAGTAAGTATTGAATAGAAATAAAATGTTCTAAAAATATTCATGGATCCCTTAAACCCCACCTCATCAATTAAGGGGGTAAGAGAATAGTATTTCAAATAAATCTTTTGATAAACGAAATTTGTGCATACATATTTTCGACAACTCAATTAGAGAGACATTTTAAAGTGATACTGTGCAGTCGTAACCTGACATTGCTTATCGTGTATGGGAGATTGAAACACATCGCTGCCACGTCTCTCGTTCCTTAACCAACATCAACTTTTTGCGGTTTGCAATTTTATGGATGAGACCGCGTATCACGCTCCAACGGATGTCCTGGTGTATTGGTTGGTAGCGGATACGGGATCGAATGCAGTTGGAGTTCAGTTTTAAATATTGAAAACGTCAGAGCTTTGAAGCGCACGGCGAACCGACTGCCGCGGACAGAAGCATCGCGTTTCGTTTGACGTACACCGTATTTTCAGAAATTTCAACATCGTACATCGCCGGAAAATTCATTCTGGCATGGATCGATGGAATCACGACCAGAAACATGGGATCGTTCGATACCGTATTTCACAAGGACTTCAAAACGTTCCGGTGCCCATTTAATAATAGCAAAAAGTTCGACGCGCCGGTTACCCTTGTATCGGTTCTACATTCGTTGATGTTCCTATGATACACAGAGATTCCATGTAAAGATAAAAATGCAACTTCAAGTTAATTATTATTGTGGGATATGAAAGAGAGTGTCACTCAGTATGTATATTGTATATTAACAATGTATATTGTTATTCTTCTTGTTGTGCATTATCAATTATTCATTCCAAGTTGTTATTCTGAGTTGTCATGTTATGTTACTATAATCAAATCGTGTTCATGTTATTATATTTAAAGCGTTGTAAAAGTGTTGTATTTAATTAAATTATGTTTACATCAAACTTAACATCTCCTCATTAAATCCCCCAAATTTCTGGGATTAATAATTTAAATAATTTATTACTCAATTTTTTACATTAAATAAAAATATACGTACTGAGCAGCAATCGAGACGTGATTAGAAATAGAGACATTGACCTTATGATACTCGTGATATCTGTGCACGATCAGTTCGGATTCTCCTCTTTTTTATGGATAATTACAAGAAGGAAAAACAATGGTCTCAATCACGCTGCGGAACAATGACGAAATACAACAATTGCGTGTAGGACCCCCCATGATGGTACGAGCCCAGTTGGTAATTGGACGTTGGCTTGCCAGGGAGCCCTACGTGCCAAGTGCTCGAACCCCCGGTAGATACTTGCATTGTTTATGCCTCTCGTTATTTCCACGCGCGTCTTGTATAGTTATACGGCAGGGGTTAGGCGGTGTGATACGCAGTTAAGGACAAGCGATTCCGGTAGCGCTCCCCCATTGTTTCAAAAAGAATCACGAGGTACCCGAGCGCCACAAGGTGTCTCGTTAATGATTCAAGATTAGGTGATTACTGGTCATTCGAATTGGTAATCGACTAGATTGAAGAAATTTATGAAACTATAGATATTTATGGTCTCTAGTTACCTGTACACAGAGACGAATGAAACAGAAATTTATTTATTGTGTTGAGGAGTCCGTCAGGGGAAGGTTCGAGGGTATATAGAAACGTAGTTAAATTACATAAATTGTATTATGTGTATTAATTACATAATTGTATTATGTGTGTTAATTACATAATTGTATAAGTGTTATATAATGAAAATCATAACAATGTAATGGAATATGTAATCTTTTAGAAGGTTTAAATTTATGTGATATTCTTAGGAACTATTTAATTATTATTATTCTGTGCTATTATTAATGTTCTAGTCGACGAAAATTATAACATGATACCCAAAACATGAAGGTAATTGATAAGGACTAATGACAATTGTACAGGAAGGATCAATTAGTTGGTCAGGATAAGGTGAATATTACATCAGTGTTTTTTGTCCCGTGATATCACAATTAAATAAGAGAAATGATTAAATTTTATAAACTTCTTTGGCGGCGAACTGTTGACTGAAAAAGGTGAAAAGGAAAGGAGAGGGAGAGGGAGCGTTTCGTCCTGGGCCTGCTAGTGGACTCGTCAGTAAGGCTTTCTAGCAGACCCTGCCTTAGACGCGGGGATATACGATGGTCGGTTAAGGACGTATACATATATACGAACGAGGAAGGCTTCAGGTAGTTCCGGGAAAGGTGTCAACTAGGTAGTCCTCTGATGGCGAACGTAGGAAGGAAGGTAGTGCCGCCACACTTCGTCTATCTAACATTCAATGTTATTTTTCCAATAATAATTCTAAACCATGAGAACAAGTTGAGTATAATATCACTGTTTTCCCCTTGTACCGTAATATTAGAACTAAATTAAAAATATAATTACATTTTATGGACTTCGTCTATTCAGAGTTATTATTCTAACACTAATTCTAAACTTATACAACAAATGATAACGTTCTTGACGCTTCTTGTTTCTTATTCGGTTCCTTTCGGCCCATAACCATGAATTTAGTTTCCACACAGCCCAAGGCAATGCGTGGAGTGGTGCCAACAGAATGCTCATAGGCAATGGCAATTGAAATGAACGGTTCGGTTCGTCACATGTGTCAATTTTGTATCATGATTTGAGGTCATGCTTAGCCACGCACTTTTCTACACCCATAAAATTTTACCCCACTTTTGCATTCTTTAGAAATAATGTGTAACGAATTTGGAACAAAATATTCATAAAACTGTTTTTTGTAATCATAATATGTATCTCAGGGGCATTCAACACTTTTATATAATCGCAACGAATAAATATAATATAAACATAATATATCCATAATTTCAACATGAATCCTCGTTTTATTAACCATACCATTATCAATTCCCTTATACATCACATTCTACTGTCACATTCGGAATAAATTGTATATACCCACACCGAAGCAAAGTGAACTGTAATAATATCATTAACGGCAGTCGTAATAAATAATTGAAATTTTCTGTCCGCTACAGAAACGACACGTTCAAAGGAAATCGCGACACAAGCGTCTCGATTAATACGAATTATTCGAAACTTTCAATTTCGCGTTCGTGCCCAGCGAAATCCAGGCAGGACACAATTTATGTAAATTCGATACCGTAAATTGCAGATCCTGGATATACAGTTCTAACAATTTCTTTCCCTCTCGACTCGGCCCCGTGGCCTTCTTATTTCTCCGCCGGCTCGGAGAAAAACGTAAGGGCCTTGAAAAGAAGAAGTTTTAAACCGCGGGAGCAAAGGAAAATGCTTTTCTTTTAATTTCAGATAAATACGGCGAGGAGAGGGCGGAGCCGAGCGCGCCCCCGTCTTTTGTGTTTCCCTGGGTGATGAATCTGTAAAACTTTCCCGGTAATTGACGACCCTTTTGCTGGATTAATTCAACGAAAATTTGTGGCCGATCGTTTGGATCGAGAAGAGGCTGGTGACAATTATTCGAGACTCGTTACAATTATTCAATTACCTGTACTAATAAATAGTCCAGCATTTTCTTAATAATCAGATGATATGTACCTATTTAAAAAAAAAATATCTTCAGACCTTTCACCGAATAAAAATGTTGGAGTATGTTGTATGTTGTAGCTTGTAGTTTATTAAATCATTATGGAGAGAAATGAAGAAGTATAGATATCCGATTTCCATATATTCGAATATTGATGTTACCAATAAATAATGGATTACTTATTGATACATCTAATACATCCTGCAGAAAATTTCGTTGACTTGTCACATTTTTGTGTTTGTAAAATGTTTAATCACATCATAATATTTGTGGATTAATTTACACTAACTAGAATTAAAAAAAAAATTATGTATTCTAATAAAGATTCGACTACATTTCAAATAAATCAGAAATCCTGTTAGAGTTTATTAAACTTTCTACTATACTGAATTTTAGACAATTCTTGTATTTCAATTGAATGTTAAGAATGATTGACTTGATCAAAGAAAGCAATTTCAAATAAAATACACCTCAGAATTTACCATATTGTACATGATTTCGATTTAGCGCGCGTGGAAAACATTTGTCCTGATTACGAAGTGATAGTTTAAAAAAACCGTACATCTGGAATCAATTTGTCCGTCGATGGTGTCATTTGATTATTTATCTCAATTTACGAATATTATTCTTCCTACCAAAAACTATCTAAACAAACGAATTTTTCTTTTCATTATTTTGCTATTTCGAGTCTATTTCCAACATTCGAACACTTCCGAAAAACAGCCTGTATACCAACATTGGAGTATCAGTTAAAACGATAGAACAGACAAATTTTACTGCAGTCGCAATTTCTGCATTAACAAGCGAAATTGAATGGTCACGTGTAGCGGGCAGGGAAGAATCGTGGAACTGTAGACAAAACGTCGACGGAAATGTTTCGAAAATTTCGAGCTGGCACGAAGCGTCTCGGAGCAAAAAAGCGAGCCGGAGCACTCAGAGCGCAACTTTTCCATCGGCGGCCCGCCCGGGGGCGTAAAATCGTGAGGTCTGGCCTCTCCCTTCGCTATCCGCGTATTCACGGCCCGAGGTCTGAGATTCCGGCCATCTGTCGAAAATCCTGATTTTACATTTTCCTTCGACGTCGCACGTAAGTAAATCGCAAATCATACTTGCACGCGGACCCGATTCCTGCCGTGAATCTGAGAATGATATTCTGGAGAGGCGTGAAAGTCAAGAGTCGCCTTCGATTGCGAGAAAAGTTACTCGACACCCTTCAATTGTCACATCGTAGCACGGTGATATCGTTTCAATAAATATACTATGGTCGTTGCACATGAAATGAACGTTTTATTACCGGCATTTGATGTTATGTTCAATATTACACGAATTTTTTTAGACAAAGTAAATTTAAACAGACTCCACACACGTTTTTCATTTAAATACAAGTGTTACATTCGTGTTATATTCATTGCAGTATATTTCTAATTATAATAATTATTGTTATACTGAATTTGAAAATGACCTTCAAAAAGACTTTTAACGACCATTTTTCCGGGAAATGTTGTTATCGGTAGGGAGTATTTATTAGAAGTTTAGATGCATCTTTATAATGCATGTTTATGAATTTGGCTTTATTGTCTTACCGTTTAATGCACGTGGAAAACATAGCCGAATTTAACTGAGATTGATTCTCTACCTTAATTTACATTAGTGTTTAATATACTCGATTTTACTGTTATGTTAGATAGTATTTTATCTTGCAACGGATGAAAAAACGCATTCGAGCATGCCTGAGTTATGATTTTTAAATATTGGCTATAGTATAAGTTAATTAAGATGGTATAAAATTCGTGTTCGTGATGGAATAACTTCACACACCATCCTAATAACACTGTTTTAGAATTCAATCACATTTTTGGTGTTCAAGGTCGCTTGAAGGTCATAACTCAGACATGTTCCAATATATTCTTCATCTGCTGCAGGATAAAATAGAAAAAAAAGTATGTGCTTTCCTGCAAAAAAATAACGTCCTTAAAAGAACACGAAAAGAATGTCTTAAAAAAATCTTTTTTCTTCCACGGTATCCCTACTTCGAAACCATTCAAATTGAATGTTCAATTGAACATTTCCAATGTCCTTAAAAAGCAAGAAGATATTTATATGGTTTCCTTTAGCTGGGGCACCCGGTATATTTTTCTTTTGTCATGTAACGTTCTTCTGTGACGGTAAGTTAATTACGATCGTAAAATCGTATCAACTACATTAATTATACAGGTTTAGATAGCATCTAACGATTCGTGAAGTGAACTTTTGCATGATGTGAATTCGCAGAAGCTCCGTCCAAAGAGCGTTAATTCCTGGATTTACAACTCGGGATCGGTTTCAGACTCGGGAGCGATAATCGCGAGTTGTTCACTATTAATAGCGAGAACTGTTGGGAATCTTTGTGCGAGTGATTCGAACGAAATACCGTGGAACAGCAATAGAAACCGATGGTGGCCGCTGACGTGAATAGTGGTCCGTGAAATCTCTGAGGCGTCCAGCCTCCGAACTTCGGTAATCATACGGTCCGGTGCGCCGCAAAGCAAATCCACGCACCATAATCTCCTTCGCGTGGAAGATCGTTATTTAATAATAATTTGAAGCAACGAATTAAAAGCTTATCAAAGCGCACCTCGCGATGAAACCCCCGGGGTCACCGAATACTGGCGTTCATCATCGAAATATTTAAAACACCTTTTTTATAATTTCAGATAATCTGCGTCCATTTCAATCCTGGTTCTCATATATACTTATATGAGACAGTTATACGCCCAGACCCTGAATATTAATTTTGTAAAAAGATAGTGGACTAATTATTTGTAAACCTTATAATGTAACATCGTCTATGATTTGAAACCATAATACGTTGTACTTCTGAACGCATGATTCAGAAAGCAAAAATCGAGAGAGTCTAGTCGCAGGGGTTGATTCCAATGGGTACACGCGGTAAATCTGTTCGTCTTAAACAAATGTAGATGAGAAACGGCGAGGACTTCCGGAAGATGTCAAGATCGCCGCAACCACAATCACTCAGAATGTCTTCCTCAGTTACAGCGCTCATACGTCCCATGAGAAACCCCTTTTCCTTTCGCCACCCTCGGCAGATTATTGGTAGATGTATATGACGATAGAACATAATTGATTAATACTTGGGTTTCGGAGCACACATGTGATAATAACTCCGGCAAACTGGAGGAGACGGCTTGAACAATTTTTATTTGCGAAGTATTACAAACTTTGTGCAAACATATTTTTTTTCCATAATGTGTTACACAATATATGCATATAATTGCGAAATATTTTCATCAAAATATTACCATGCATAATTGTATTATGCACATACAGCTTACAATATAAATTCAATCTCATCTAGTAATATAAGAATAACTGAAATAAGACAGTTATGTAATATAAGCTGTATTAAGTTTATGTTATCAAAAGTATTTTGCAGTTTCATATTATTGAAAAAAATTTTATACTCGTTGCCTATATAATATTTCAGATATTCATTTTTTTCTATACGAACCACCCAACAGCTATATTGCTTCGCACAATATTTCTCTTTTTAAAGTGTCATTGTTTTATTATTAATCACCTCAAAAGATTAAATAGTGCAACTTGGTTTGTCCTTCAAAACAGGGGCTCACAGATATGTGCACATGTTTTCAGAAAAACGAGTACTAAGCATAACAATTTTTATAAGATTCCTACTTATTGATCCCCATCACTTACGCCTCCACTATCCTTCTGTCATAAATTTTTCTGACTTCCCGAACGAAATTTGTGGTTTGCTGTTCAATTTGGTCAAATATATACGACAATCCTTCGTGAGCAATAACCTTCGTTAAAATCTTCAGCGTGCACTATAATATCATAACTCGTCAATTTCTACATTATTCAATACCTGAGAAAGTGTACGTCCTATTTCCACAAATAAGTAAACATAACGCTGCTATCAACACGATTGATACGAACAGGTATACATTCGTTGACTCCCCATTATTATCTATACAATCACACGTAGGTACTTGTTACGAAATTCTCGCCTCAAGAGACAATTAAATATAAATTGTAACGCGGTATCGTGCACGTACGTTTCCGTCACCGTGTCAGACGAGTGTCAATATACGTTTGCTACCACCCAATCGAATGGATCACATAGAACCGTATTGTCTGCAGATGGTTATATACTTTCAATTTTGATCGTTCGTTCACGTCCACGGGTTAATACCAGACAGCGGCATTTAACGAGAAACGAACATTAAATGCGTCAAAATATCATGACTCGGCCGGGGCTGCTGGCACGGAGTTCGGATGGTTCAGCCAGCTTTGATCTTTGTACGTAACGGTGCTCAAAGTCTGTTGGAACGGTGAATAATACCCTCCCAACTCCTGTCACTTAACAACAAAGCGACCTGTTTCGTTTGGTACACGTTTCCTCTCTCGTTCCACTTTCTCAGTATACCCCCGGCATCCTGCGAGTCTCTATCGTCCCCTTTTCCGCTACCCCACCCCCTCGCCTCACCAGAAAAAAGGTGAAAAACGAGTTAATGTCTAGCAGCCAGTGTCTAAAGCGGTTTCGTACTTTATGCCATTTGCAGCGTACTGGACAACGAGGAACAACGGAGTGGATAATGACGACACAATCGGTGAACGCGGTTCCAGGGAATTAAACGCGAATTTCGCTTCGAATTTAGACAATTGTAGACGGCGGCGTGAACGAAGACCATGGAATATTTATATTGCATCACCGTGGAAGAAGTGTCACGAGTGAGAAATTTTCATTTCACAGTGATTCCTCGATGAATGCGACACAAGCAACGGCGTTATTACCGCCACTGGAATCAATCAAAATAGAGTAAAGAGAAATTAAGTAGGGGCTCAGTTTCGAGTAAAAAATAAATTCATGAGGGACTGAAAACCTTTCCCATGAATTCTCCCAAGCGAACACGAGCATGTCGCACTCATCGAGACATTAATGTATTGCGTGAGATAGCTTCCGATACGTAAATCGATTATATATAAAAATTTCATAAGTCGAAGTCCAATGTATCAAACGAGATAGCAATAGTGTCGCTTTGTTTGACACTTTGCAGCCCACTAGCGCTACTACAGCCACATACAGTAACGCTTAAAAGTATTTGAACACCTGAATTGTTTTATTAATACACAAAGAACTTTCTATTAATTACACTGTTGGTCGTTCCTTTCTTCTTGATGATATTCCACACACTGCTTCCGATATCTTTAGTTTATTTGTAATATCACCGATCGAACAGCTTTCACCACAAAAAACACACACACTGGAGAATGTTTTTAAATTGAAATCACTAAAACTTTCGGCACATTCAGCACGTTAGAGCGAATGTTATTTCGCGGAGGCACGAACAAGAAACGATGGTAAATATTTACAATAAGGGAGTCACCTCCGATTTTGATGATTTTTTAGTGTTGTCAAGGTTACTCTGAGTAGTTACGTAAAACAAATGTGTGGCTTTTTATCTACTTATTTGTAAATTTATTTTCCATTTAAATATTTTGAAGTAGTTTAAAATATTAATTATTCAAATTAAATTGGTAAAATTTATAAAAAGTATAAAAGGCCATATGGAGCATTAAGTAGATACGATATCAAACACAAAAGCCACCTTAAATAGAATTGACTAGAACGAATTATTATTATTAATTATTATAAAGTGTTTATTCTTGTTTACCCTTATTAAGTGTACATTATAATAAAGATTGATAACGTGGCAACGCGGAGGTGTAACAGTATAGCACTGTATTTGTCCATAAAATTGCGAAGGATAAATAGAAATGTACGCAATTTTCAATGGAAATTTTCATGAAGATATTCATAAGGGAGTTGGTAACGACTGTCGAATGGCGGCGAACGGTCGCAAACGACTCCGACGAAATTCTAGTCCGGTCCACCCTCGCTTCTAACCACACATAAACGGTACGGATAACCTAGCATTTTATACGCAAGATCTATAGAGCCTAGGCAATAACGTTTAGCGATAATTCTAGGGTGCCCGGGCCACGAGCCCTCTGGGCCTTACCGATGACTTATGCCCGTTGAAGTTATTTGAACTCCTCGTTGCATCGTGTGGCACCGTGAATCGTCCAACGACGTCTTTGTCGACGAAGCTATATGTAAACGCGAAAAATATACAAGAACAACGTTCTGTTGTTCTGCGAATAGAACGAGAGATCTTATCCAGTTGAAATTGAATACGAATTTATCCTTCGGCTTGTTATCGAGTAGGTAGTCTCTGCCTAGAACTTCGACTCTTCTTATTCCCTTCGTTCCACTGATGGTCTAGATAAATTATACCTTTTGTATAATGTTAATTATATGTTTTAATTCAATCTCTTGGTATTAATTCGTGGAGTGTGAATATGTTTATCGAACTATTACTTTTAGTAACAATTTCGTTTATTTGCCAAACTGATGAAGTGCAAAAAAATTGTCAGAGAAAGTTTCAAATATACACAGTTAAACATCGATCAAGTTCTTTGGCACTAAAATTTGAAAAAATTCGAAAAAGTTAGTCACTTTGGCCTCTGAACGACTAAATGAATTAGCTATTATTTACTCGAATAATAGCTAATAAGTTGAAATATTATTTCCTACTGTTCATTGATCCTTCAATGTTTTTTTATCTACATACGAAATTTTTCATTTTACGCAGCCTGTCCAGGAATCATCACCCAATTCTCGAAGCTGAAACGTCACTGATGTTGGTCCTACGACTTAAGCGACCCCCCTTTCAACTGAATCTATTCATCGAACATTAGCCAGAACTGCCACCTCGGAATCCTTTCATTCTTTTTTTGTCGTCGTTAAGATCCAATACACCTAACCCCCTTGCGAAATCGCAAACAGAACGACATGATCGTTGACGTGACGCGTAGAGATAGATACGAACAACTGTAGGGTCTTCCTGGCAATAAAGATAATTGTGGTTTAATCCAAGTGCCGTCAGCAGAGGGTCGCAAAGCGCCTCGAAATAAGAACAGTCTCCTGCCTGTCTTTCTACAGTCTGATCAAACGCTGTATGTATAAAAACAGACCGAACAACGAGATGAACAGAAACGGAGAGGAACGATATAACGGATTTTAGGTGGAGAACGAAAGCGAAGGAGAGAAAGACAAGAGGGATAAAGACACGAGAATGATGCCGGTGACTCGACGAAAGGGAAAGAAAAGTTTCAAGCTGATGAGAGAGTGAGGTGAATGTAAACCATGAAAGAGAGAATCCATTGGGATCCCCCAGCCTCCTGGCGTAATTTTGCTGGATGACAAGACGGGGGTTAGAGGACAGGTGCTACTGACGCCTTTGATCTCTTCCGCGTTACATGCTGCGGAGTATCGCGCACAAAAAAGGGAATTATCAAAATATCCCGGCTGGTCGCGGACTCGCCGCCGCGGAAAGAACGTCGATCGATACCTACCCGCTTAGGGTCATATCATCCCGTCACGTTCTCTTTGTTCTCCTTTCTGTTCGAATCGTCCCGGCGCTGGTCCCTTTTAAATATTCCACCTGTGTTACACCGGTACACCGTCACCGACAACTCCACCGGGTGTGTTCAGTAAATTAAACCCTGTCGCTGTTTCGGAGAATGTGTCGGGATTACGAACAATATAAAAATCCTTGTAACAACATTGAAATATTTTCGTGATTTGAGTGAAACAGACTATAAAGTGATCATAAATGTCCAAAGATAATGGAATACTTTCGTAGTGTCTGCTATAAGTTGCTGGAATATGGTTACACAAAATTGAACCGATTGACCTGTTAGACTCATCATTCTGTACTTCAGCTCGAGAAGTACAGCGATATATTCATAGATATATTCATATACTCGCAGATATATTCACATACTTTCGAATGAATAAGTAATACATATTGTATGAGGTTCCTATTTATTCATTTTTTTAACAAGGTTCCTATTTTCCCTTATCGCCTATACCTTCACTACCCTCCTATGACAAATTCCTCTGACTATCAAAACGAAATTTATGGTCCGGTGTCTAAATTATTCAAACACATGCAACAGTCCTTCGTGAACAAATTCATGAGTCACTGTACCTGATGAGTCCGTTCCCTTAAATCTACTCAAAGGGTGAAGCAAAACGAATGGTACACAACGCAAATCGCCCGCGAACGGTAATCGGTGGTGTTCATTGAATGTCATCTATTATCGTACAAGATGTCATATTTTCTCAGCGTGTCGCGCGTGGTTCGGTCCCAAAGGTGACGTCCTCTCGCGGTCAAATGGCCGAAAACACCGGCTATTAGGCATAACGTCGCGGCCATCGATACGGGAACGTGCCAATTACGAGGGAACACCGAAGCCCTGGCCACCGCTGCAAGAAACGAATTATCGATACTTAAAAAGGGAAGGGTTCGAGGCGGCGGAACGCCGCAAGGTCCGCCGCCGTCTACCCGATGATAATCAGCACATGTCGTTCCCGTGGCTGCCTGATCGGAGACCAAGCGTAGAGAGAAAGAGAGAGAGAGCCTCCTCCCGATGGACTACCGAAAGCTGTTGACGACAAATCGAGGGTTAAAATACTATCGGTAAATACTGACTGGAAACGAGGGTCGGACCGGCGCCGTATCAGATGGCAAGGGGGGATTATAGCCCTAATTTGGGCTATCCGCGTGACACTCTAAATGAAGTAGCCCCCGCCGTTCCCAATGTACTGGGCGATAATCAATCCTTGGTCCTCGAGACGGATACGCATGAGACCAACACTTGTATCGCGACATTGAATTCCTTCGATTGCTCGATCCCAGGTTTGAAATCGCATTTTGAAATCGACGACACGACGATAGGATCGGTAATCCCGATGATGGATAAGATTGCACCGTTTCGAAATCTTGTGAGTTTATATTCTTGTGGGGGATTGTACAGGGTGGTTCTAGTAACAGGGTTGGACTATAATTCTGGTCCGAGTGAAGATAGAAGAGAATTGTAGAGGAATATTCTGCATTATTTAAGAAGCTCTATTTAGTGAATCATTGATGAGTGTTCGAAGGCTCCTCGACACTGGCAAGGAGGACACCTTCTAATGAGGTTTAGCACAGTGATGGAGCTTCGAATTTTGAAGTCAATAATATTTATTTCGGCCACATATGGCCACTAGTTTATGAAATATTTAATGTTCAGTGCCGAGGAGCTTGAAGACACTCGTCGAGAATTTACTGTATTATTTGTTTCACAAGTGCATTTTGCAAAATGTAATCACACATTTCTTTAAATGAAACACTACGATTTTCTGATGGAATAAATTGATTTCTCCCTCATTCTGTGTGTAAAAGAAATAGATAAGGTCATTTAAAGCAGAATATATTACGAGATATTTCATTTTGTATACAATTACTGTGTTAGCGTTGAATCATCGTGCTACTATTGAATTTCCCAATATTGTAGACAGTTTACCATAATTCTCGTGCTTTTACATACTCTACTACAAAATGAAATAACTCGTGAAGTATTGCGAAGAAATTTCTTGAACAATGCATTTAGAAAGAATGCTGCACTAAGTGCAAGCGGACCCACGACAACAAAGACGTCCATTTTCCAAGGGTTAAGGATTCGTGAAAAAAGTAAGATTACTACAAAATTGGCCAATTTCTACCATCGTTTTTTGTAAATTTAAGGCGTCCACGAATTCTGAATTTAGTTACATTAGTACGAGTAAGTTGCAATGATTTGTCAGATACTCATCGAGTATCCCATCTATTTCCGGACAACGTTATCTCGAGGCACGTTTCCACTGTCAGACCGCATGCTTCAGATAAAAATTATCACGCGAAAAAATGCGCACGCGTCGTTTGATCGTCGAACGGATCTTAACACGGCGTCGGTGTTATCTGCCCGATAATTCGCGTTATTTTCGTTAATCCGTGGTAATCGCACGCCGCTTGATTAGATAGAATCACCGTGACCGCGATCACGATGAGACAGGCGGCGGTTTAATTTATTTCCAGCACGGCCGAAACTCTATCATAAATCACGTCTCGTAGACGTCCGCGATTCTTCTGCAATCTCGCAAAAATGTTTTCAGAAGAACCAACGAGAGCCCTGTCTAGTTGCAGCCCTCCCTCCACAGCTCCTATAATGGTGCATTCCTCCGAAATGATCCCTTGCGCCTTGACCATGCACAAAATCCTTGACTCTGTTCGATATTTTTGTACTGTTTAGACTAAAAGTATCTTGTTTGCACTGTACTTCAGTTTCTTTAATGTAAGCTACTTATTTTATAATTGTAGTTAACCTTCTCAGTTTTTCTTTTTTTAGGAGGTATATTCAAGATATGTTATTGCTCCACTCTGTTCTGAAAATGACTGCGAATATTGATGAATTGGGACAAATGTCACTGAAACATGAAAGGCTTTCGATTTCCTCGGCAACAAGTACCTATTGAATTTAACAGAAGATAGTGGATTACATATTACTACACTTAATAATTACATGTCTAACCCATTGCCTTCCAATTTTCTTGACATCCATAGTACCCAGAGGTACTTTATTATTACTAGTTTCCCAGAAACAAAAGGAATTCTGTACTTATCGCAAATGTATACTTACTGTGAAATATTAAATATTAATACCAGCAGAATAATATTTCACTCTTACTTAAAGAAAACGAATAATATTCATATTTATTGAATCCCATATTGAAATCATCACCACGAGCCTGACTCGATGTTATAAAACAAGGGTTTCATATTCTCTATCCAACTGAAATTACAAAAACTGTATATCATATTTCTCGATTCCGAAGCGATCTTGGTTAAAGCTTTCAAGCCGCTCTATCAGCTCCACCACCTCTAAAAACCCTTCCTACCCGAAGTAACAAACTTCCTCAACGTCTACGCGTGCGAACAGTCCACCGAAAAATCCCCCACCCGTCCCTAAAAAAACAGAAAAAGGATGAAAAATTTCTTGCCTACACCACGCTAAGCCCAGATCCTTCCGTGACCAACTAGACGACAGACACGGTTCTTGATCGTGGGAGAAAGAAATGTCCGAGTTCTTTTTCCACGAGGTGTACCGACTCTCCGCTGCATACCGCATAGCCCAGAAAGATAATTATAGTTTCTCGATCGACGTAAGAAATTTCCGAGATTTCTGCGCCGGCGAAGCTAGCCACTTTCTGCGCCTCAGAAACAGTATCGTTATGGGGCCCTTCCCTCTTCTCCCTCGCTCCCCCCTACGACGGATTGTGGGTGAGACGGGCTGCCCCCGGAATGGTAGGAGGGGATGCTTCGGGGGCCAAAGTGAAGGGTTCGCCGAAGAAAGATTAGCGGGACCGGGGCCGGGAGACTTTCGTGTTTCTCGGATCCACGAACCCGTAGATCATGATAATTGTGAGAACAATTCATCAGGTAAATTTCACGGCTAAGCGGTCCCCGAATCGTTGCCGCCCGCGCGAGCGAGATCACCGACGATCTACCGGGAAATCCATTAATCAGAATCTCCGATTGTCGGGGCCGGGGGGATCTATCGAGAGAATACGTCGAGATCGGTGGAAGCGCAGATTGTACCCCTTGTTCGGGTGAGATTTCGGATTATGGAGCGCGCCACTGCGTAATATGCTAAAGCGCTGTCTCGGTCCCCTTGAAGATCGAGAACTGTAATGTTCTTCTTGAAGATCAAGAAATCTAACGGTCCCCCTGGAAGATCGCATGGACAATATCGTTCTTCATGGAGATCGAACACTCCTACGCTCCCCTTGAAGATACAACCAACATTCTTCTTGAAGATCGAGAACTCTAAAGTTCCCCTTGGAGATTGCAAGGACTCTAATGTTCTTCTTGAAGATTGCGAGGACTCGAATGTTCCTAATGTTCTTCTTGAAGATCGCATGGACTCTATCGTTTTTCATGAAGATCGAACACTCCTATGCTCCCCTTGAAGATACAACCAACATTCTTCTTGAAGATCGAGAACTCTAAAGTTCCCCTCGAAGATCGAGAACTCTAAAGTTCCCCTTGGAGATCGCAAGGACTCTAATTGTTCTTCTTGAAGATTGCGAGGGCTCTAATGTTTCTAATGTTCTTCTTGAAGATCAACAACTCTAATGTTCTTCTCTGAAGATCAGGAACTCTAACGTTCCCGTTTGAAGATCCCGAGGTCTCTAACGTTCTTCATGAAGATCGAACATTTTAACGCTCTCCTTGAAGATACTGGACTCTAACGTTCTTCATGAAAATCGAACACTCTATTTTGAAGATGGAGAACTCTAACTTTTCCCTTGCAGATCGTGAGGACTCTAACGCTTTCTTCCCGAAGATCGAGGCGAGCTGGAAGATCGTGTTTGAAAAATCGATGAAGAGGATGGGGTGTTGCGTGTGTTACAAAATTGTTTCGGGTCATGGAAGTCGTGTGAAGAAATTCATCGGGAATTGGGAATCTATTCTCAGGATTTAGTTCAGCATCAATGTGGTGCTATTGGTTGCTCGAAAGAGTCGACGATTGAAACTATTACTGAAAACTTGACCATTGGAAGTAACTGTTACTGTGGATTTGCAGAGGATAATTTAACGTTACAATTCTCTAATTCCTGCAATAATTTTCTTTAAGTAAGGGGAAGAGTAACGTTGTTGTGAAGAATACCTGATAATATTTGTACAATATGGTTTCGCTGCACTTACGATCAGACAAGTACACAGAGATACATACAAAAATACAAAGCTACGATTAAGATACGAAGAACGGTTTTAATGACCATTACAGTACACCCTGTTATAAAATCTAATCCCGCAGTGCACACATACACGTAAGATATAATAATCAAAACATTCAAGATTAATTACGATAAATTTACCATATTTACTGATTTCGAAGTAATATACTTAAATCTATACATCAAACATACGCTGGTGCAGGTTCTAAAATACTTTTAATATGCAAAATACCTAGCCAGTACGAGCAAGTGTACACATAATACCATCAGGATGCACTGTTCCGTGACGAAGGACGTAAATCTTCGTTTGTCGAAATCAGCAGGCCGGGAGTACCAAGCAAATAACGTTAAACAAACAGCCGGCGGATCGTCAGGATAATTTATAATTCGAGCTCCACAGACGGTACCGCGTCGTGAACGTACACGAATTGACGATTCCGTTCGGTCGAATTGGCCGTCGAGCGAACTAATATACCCCGGAAAGTGATCTTTGTATTCCTGTAACGCGAGAGGCCGTTCGCGCTTGTTGACGTCTTCTTTGCGTTCAAGTGCTCAATTTGCCGGCACTTTCTACGGGTGCCCGTGGTTGAAATCACTTACCGGCCATAAACGGAGAACAACCGGACGGTAATACGTGTTTGCACTAATAATAGGTCCTTCGTAAACACAGGGTTGCTTCTACGCTAGTAATTATTATGGTATTCCGTGTAAGTATACTTGGATAGGGGGTCGATGACGTATATACTCGGGCCGGCTCGTCGGTGAACCCATGGCATCGTCGCACAGTGGTCTGTCTAGTAATAATCTAGCGTAGGGATCGATGAACTTCTAACACCGAAAAACCAAACCTGTCCATCGCAACAATGTTAAAATTATTCGAGAGGTATAAATAGATTTTTACAACTAAGGAAAATTTAAAGTAATATTATAACAATTTATAATATCAATTATGTCTTAGTTAAATGAAGAAAGAATACCACAAAAAATTGCTCTTAGTGGTTTTAATTAGTACAAGCAATGAGCTTGCATTTATTTGGACATTTCTGTACGTCTGGTTTGTAACTAGTCGTTTTTAATTTAAGGCACAATTCCAAGTTGGCGACAGTAATTTGGCTCTTCAATTTGCATTTAACGAAATTCATGTTAGAAAACGATTGCTCGCATAAACATGTAGACCCGAAGATACTGAGAACACTAGAGACCACTTGCCTTACAGTAAAGGGCGCCCGTGTGTTCACTTACTAGTCACTTTGTTTGGCTGCCCTGCCAAACTATGATAGTTTTATTTTTATTTTCAGTTTTACTTCAGAGCCACATCTAGGTACCCAAAGTACTAACTTTTTAAAATTCAAGAATTGCACGCGCAACTACACTTAAATATTTTGATAATAGAGACAGTTTATCTGAAGCAGACACTGAATAAAAAAATACTTTGAAAAAGGCGCAGTGAACCAAAATGGGTGTGAAACTATGATCTAACGGGTCAAAAGTCGAAAAACGTAACCCATCCAGAATGAATAAATCTCTGTCATACCACAGGCTATTCAAACGGACACGAGTCTCTTGTTTCGTAATTGATTGTTACCATGCATCAGTCTTGATTAAATTTCAGAACTGCTTGATTGTAGTGCGAGTTAAACTGTTGGTAATTTAAATAATTGATTGCAGACAGACAAGTAAGTAGTAAATCAAGCTTCATTCACGAGTATTTTAATTTCCAACGAATAGAAATATAATGTGGTCATAAAGATGACAACATTTTTCAGTAAATTTCATTCGAGAAACTCTTGATTTCCAAAAACTTAACGGAACATCGAAATTTTTGCGTTGTTTTGTTCGATTTCCTTTGTGGATGATAGATTGATAATTTATAGCTGTAAATATTTGCAACTCTGGGTTACAAAAATTGCCAAGCTAGAGCTAAAAATGTGATTTATTCTAAGTAAAGTACATACGTGTAAAAAATTTAATCTGTAAAATGCAGTTCATATTCGTTTTCCACATCCCAAGAAACCCGGGGATACGAATTTTGGTTTCTACAAACCACAGGAGACTGAGGGATGAAAGACTTTAAGGGTGGCAAAAAATATAAGAACTAGCTCTCTGCTCGAATTTCATGTCGGTGGTGTTTTTTAAACAAATATTAAACATGTTCATCCTACTGATGATTTATGCATTGCCTCCATCTCTTGTCCTACTAGATTACTGAAACAGTCCACTGTGTGTCGTCACATCTGGCAAATCACGAGCGACGATAACGGACGTCGTTTTATCGCTAACCATCGCAAGACCACAACCCTGAAATTTCTGTCTATCATTCCGTTTGGACTTGCCAGATGACGTCGTAATTAGAAACGGCGGAGATGTGATGTTATTCCGATGAAATTTGGTTTCAAGCACTTTCGATAATATTTCAATCAATCCTAGGGGGAAACCAGTTCGTATCAATTCTTTTCAATGAGAGACTGTGATTACTAATCGCTGATTAGTATAACTTTAAATTAATTAAAGAGTTAGTATTTATAGTATCTCGAGTGTTAGTTGATGGATATGAAATTCTGATTGTTCTTGCAAAGTACTTGATCAATATCTACTTTGTGGAGATATTATTTGAGGAGTCAAATATTAAGGAAGTGTTACTTAAATGTAATGTTGAATAAAATTTAGTTTCATTCTCTGAATATTCTTGAGAAAATTACATCTAATAAAAAGAGAAAATTATAAGTAGGATGTCAATGAAAAAGTCGTCTATTTTTATTATACATGTACCGAAAGGTGAACGAATTTTTTACATCAATGTAACAAAAATTACATAAATGATTATAATAAGATTAGATAATATTTGGATAGAATGCTGGTGACCCTAGCCTTAGGTCATAATTAGTCATTAATCCTCGCCTTTATTCAAAATCGTCTTTCCCGATTCATTTGTATTTGAACATCAACACCCAACATCACTACACATATATCACTTCCAGGACCTATACCATTCTAATTTCAAACATTACACACTAATAAACCACGAGAAATCGCTCGGAACATAGCAAAAACACAGTAAAAAGGACCGACTTTCGAACTCCCACGAAAAAAACCCAAGCAGCCATCGATCGACTGATTGCAACAGCCCCGCAACGACCACTTCATCGCGCGATTTCCTCGCCGCTAAGGACTCGTCGCTTCCCTTTAGGATCGTGGGAGAAACACGTGCGAAAACGCGGCCGGTTCTAAATGTAACCCTAAAAGTCCGAGGTAACGGCCAGAAAAATGTATAATTACGAGGCATAAAAATAACCATCGGGGCGCTGTTCAGCTCGGCTTTTGTTGCGCCCCGTGTGTAACGACGTTACCCCGCGTAGTCTTTTATTTTCTTTTTTTTTTTTTTCGGGTCGTCGCACCCACAACTTCGAACTGGGGAGATTCCCATCGATCTCTCTCTTCTTCGACGGAACAAGACCGGTGGGTGTTCGGCAATTTTTCGACAGTGATTATACCAGGAGCTCGCCTGACCCAGCTCGCGCTGTAAAATTGTTGCTTGTAAGTAGTAGGTGGGCGAAAGAAGGGGTCAGCCACGGCGGTGGACAACACGGAGAAGAAGTCGAAGAAACTCCCGGCATTCGTTTCGGGGAATCGGGACTCGCGAGTCTCGGGGGTGGAAAGGGACTCTCGACCGTTTTCGAGGCCGGGTAATCTTCGACGTGGCGGCAGTTCTTCTGCGTGCGACGCTCGGGGGCGTTCTTTACACCTTTTTTGCCTGATAAAGGCGAATACATTTTCCCGATGGAAGGTAATTCTGTTCCGAGAAACGCGGAAGCAGTCGGCGAGGTAGCCTCGATATGGACCTAGTTTTGGCGGAGTAATGAGTTTGACGTGGAATCGATGTGGATGGAGCGTTTATTTGGAGATTTATCTACTTGGACAAAGGGCTTGCGTTACTCGTAAAGTTTTCTTTGTATGAAAAATTATCTAGTATTTTTGTTTATTTAATGTCTTAACGTCTGCTGTAACATATATGATACATACCAATACGGATCAATTTGAGTCTAAAGCATACTTCAATTTTTGGTCATACTTTTCATCGTGGGAATTTTGAAATTTAGTTAATAGCAACAGTTTATATACGAGTTAGGTATACCCATAACTAATCCACTATATTCTGTCAAATTCAATACTTACATTCTAGGAAATCAAAAGCCTATTCGAAATATATGGTGGATTACTTATAGATCCACCTAATAATTTCCAATTCGATGTCGAATTCAATCGAATTTAATTTAGAATTCACTAATATAACAATTACCTAAACAATATATGAGGGTTAAATAAAATTCTACACAGCCGAAGTGATTGGCCATTCATCTGTGAACCATGTCAAAAATCATTCAAGTACCATGCACGAAACTACCTAAATGATTCTAATAAATAGTACATTTAATATAAATTTAGAACACCTTCCACATATTGCAGATTATTCTTTTTCCTGAAATTCTAATTGTCGCTCCACGAAGACTAGAAACACATCGATGGAACGATGATAGAGAGCCCGCAAAATCGCCCGGATCACCATCTGTCATAGCGGATTGTTAACTCGGTTATAGCACACGCATATCAAATCGTCCCGACGTACCTTAGCACGAAATAGGCAGCGCGGTAATGCGATTTGGATATATGGAGAGTCCTGTGGGATATTACCAGCACAGAGCTTTCTCCCCTGCGATACGACAAATGATATGCATATGTAAATAGAGTGACCGAGCATCACGAATCGGCCTAACGCCGGTAAATCTGATTTGCAAACCGTTCTGCGGATATCCTCTTACCCGCAGTATTTTCGAAGTCTTTTACGATATTTTACCGTGTGAACATTTCTAGGAGCATAGTTGTTCACGATATACGGGTATCTATAAACAAATATTTTTATGCTTCAAATTTTACACCAGACTTTATTTGTTTATCTTATTTATACGTTGCAATGGACGCATTCAGATAACCGAAGTATAAATATTTACCAGCCCAGAAAGTTTACGGTTATTCAATTGAT
This sequence comes from Dufourea novaeangliae, assembly GCF_001272555.1. Lineage (NCBI taxonomy): Eukaryota > Metazoa > Arthropoda > Insecta > Hymenoptera > Halictidae > Dufourea > Dufourea novaeangliae. The sequence continues at coordinate 1,611,469 of NW_015373942.1, read as the reverse complement.
CAAACGCAAACTGCGATTTGTTAATGGAAATTTATTCTTATATTTCTTCATCAGAAGAAAGCTGATAAACACTAACGTGCTGCAGTATTCAAATCTGTTATAATTTTGTTTTACTTTACACTATAAAACATAAATATCATGAACGACGTAAAACTCGACGTTCAATTGTCCATTACCAATATTCTGGAAAGTCACCTTATTGCATCATCTTTGTTGAAATATTAAGAAACATATAAAATACCTATTAAGTAACAGTAGAATGTGAAGATTTAATACTATTGGGTCAGTGTAAATGTTTCGATGGATTTTCTACAGATGATATAATCATGGTTTTCTGGAATCAATAAACAAATATGTTAGGATATTATGTGATCATGTGAGTGTAACACTATCCATTGTTTAAAACAAAAATTGATACGATTGTTTATTGTTTTATTGTTTAAAATATAATTGACATTGAGCTTTCGAAGAAAAAGTTTCAAAATGAAAGATATTACTGCTGACGTGTTTGGAGAAGCTGTATGTTAATCCTACACTGTGATATACTGTAAATTTATCAATACAATTTATTTATATAAATTCAATAAATAATAATATTTCAAAATTTGTTCACTAAAATGAAAAATTCTATTGAAAATACATATGTTATAAAAGAATTATTATGAATTTCATTAAATTATTATTAAACTATAATTAAAATTATCATTAATCTGGAGTTCTAGAGCAAACCCATCAAAACATTTACATTCACCTAATATTTTACAAAGTTTAAAAAAGCCCGATGTCCCGTTTATATTATTCAAAATTTTAAATCTTATTAAAGTATACAACATGAAGAGAAATATTGCCATTACAAAAAAAAATGATACTCAAAGCTTTATCGAAGTAGAACGAACGTTGCAAAGATTATAATCATTTCTAACAATTTATTTAATGAAACAACGATATTTGTAACGAAAATCGTAAGAGAAGGATGCGGAAAGCCAGTAGTCATAAAGAAATACGCGGTTTCATTTCGATTGATCCAGTGACCTCGAAATAACAGCCACAGAGAAGTCCAAGGGAGCGGTGGGTTTTATCTCACGGTCTTTGGTTCTATCAGTGGCGGCTCGGATGATCCCGTTAACAGGATCAAGACTCGTGGCAGACGAAGGGTTCCTTGTTATTCGCAATCGCCTTCCTCCTCTGATCCTTAGGGACCGACGAAATCCCCCCCTTTCTCTCGTGGATCCTCCGACAGAATTACCAGGAACGCCCGGGATATATTCATTTGCAGAATACACAATGAACGAAATTACTTGCCACCGCAATTCTTATTAGTCCTACCACGACGTGGCTGGGCTGTTGACGTTAGATATTATGTGTCCGATGAAAACCACCACTGGGATCTGCGACTGGTTCGTAGAGTACAGTAGCAGAATATGAGAGTCATTGTTTTAAGCACGCATAATTTTCGATCGAAAATACTTTCATGGAAATACGATACACGTTTTAAATGTAAAATGTGTACACATTTACAACATATTAGAAATTATAACGAAACAGATAGAGTTCCATCATAATAAAATAAAAATGAAAAGTATGCGAAACCATGAATTTAAAAACTGGTCGCCTAATATGAGACCCAGGTTTCATCTTTTCAAAACGTATTATATAGAAATTATATAATATAGAATTAATTGCGTCTGCACAGCAGTGTTCATGGGCCCACCGGTAACATTTGATACACTGAACCCATTGTTCACCATGTACATTTGAAGAATAAAGTCATGTACAAAATAAGCATTTTACATCATAATTTTCTTCATCACTTTCATTGTTTAGAACAATGTCTTCTTCACAACTCATCAGTTGAACTATCACTTTTTACGTGTTTACATGTAGTGCATTTTTTAAAATTGTTTGCGACGTTCATGACTTCTTTGTAACGGAGATAGGCTGAGGTCCCATATTAGGAAAGGTATTAGGCTACCTTTTCATGCGAGTAAAATAAGCGTTTCTTTACTCGAGACCGATTTATTATCGACGTGTACAATCAGTTGCGCAAAGGTGGTTCCCCTTTATCTCTGATCGAAATCCCTTTTGGATCTTAAGACTCTGATTTTAAGGATTAAATTCAGATCAATTCTTGAAAGTCTGTCAGATACCTTGTCGCTACGTGACACTGACGGGTATAATGAAATACTATCTGCGTTGAACGTTTTGGACTCTTCTTGTTAATCCACGGATTAAGAAATTTCACCCGTTTTATACAAAATGTATTATTTAAAAACGAACACCTAAATATGTTCATTATATTTAATGAGAAATGTTTCAAACATAAGTTGGATGATTTCAGAAACGGAGTATCGTGCATAGAACATTTTTTTTAACAATCATTTCTTCCGAATTTTTGTTTAGGTCAAGGGTATTTTTTGCTAGACAAGATGTACACTGAATTTTATTGCACCATGTACCACGTGTTAAGGTGCATTCAAATATGTTCAAGTCAAGACCTTGAGGTGAATTTGAAAAAATATACTTCATTCGAAAGTCTTTCAATATCTTGATTAAACAATTGATAAACGACGTTTTACAAGAGATTAGAACGAAAGGATTAATATTGTCTTTTGAAATCTGATTAATCAATTTATTAGACGTTGTGAGATTTTTCGTTGGCTACCACAAAGAATGGAACAAAGGTGAAACGGAGGATTAATAAGTAACAATCACCGGTATCGCTTTTCTATGGTGTCATATTTAGATTAATAACGCAATTTGCGTATTTGTTGTTTTATCGTGACACTGAATATGTGTGAGTATATAGAATGCAACAATTAAAAAGTAAATTTTTAACATTTGTATACAATAAAAAACCTTCGTATTTTACCAAAAAGCAAGTAATCGAACCTACTCATATTTGCCTGTAACTTTGGTAGAAAAAAAAGTAAAAATAATTACATTCTTTTTTTAATTGAAACCAAAATCATTGAGCCATTTGCCCTTGATTTATAAGCAAATAGGAAAGTTGTAAATTTCGAAGGTGCTTTTGGAAAGCTATTTATTTTTTTTTATTGCCATTGGAAAATGATTTAGAGCCAAGAATAAGGGCAGACACGTGAATAACATAGATTGAGCAAATCACGTTCTGTACGGTATCAGTGAATGGGTTGACACAATCTCCACGGTAAATTATCATTGTGAAATTCTTATAGTTCTTGATCACGTGAAACGAAACTATCGAAACCTCAAATTTCGTAGTACCTACATGCTCATGAGACAAAAAAATATAGATTGAAAGTAAACCATTGGAATTCTGAATTATGCATCCATTATAGACATTTCTGTTCATTTGCGCACGGCAACAAAATGGTTGATAATTATTCCATTAACCAAATATTAATGTATACTAATAATTTATGATCATTAATATTTATTATCAATATTACGATTCCGTTAGACTTCGTTTCACGGAGACAACTTGTTATTTAAGTAGTCAAATAAAATTTGGAATACCACCCATTTTTCTATTTAAATAGCAAGATTTCTTTTTTTTTTTCGAGACAAAGCAAGTTTGATCTGGATCTCGCAAAAAAGTCTTAATCGTCTCGTGACGTCCTTTAGTTGTTAGTTTTCCGTTTAAAGTCTAAGCAGAGCCGTGATTTATGATTTTACGATTAGGCCTGTCTAAAACTAGATTGTTAAGTATTACTATCTGCATCTTGATTTTACGAAGCAAATGATTTTAACGGTAAGTAATTGCGTCTTATTTTCCTATAAATCAATTAGTAATACGTTGTAAGACACAGTATTTGTTATATCCAATTCTACGTGACTTTGAACGTACATTTTTCATATTAAGAGGCACTGGTTGGAGATTTTGCTTAAATTGAAAATTTATTGAATTATTCCATTACGAATATTGCTGTGATAAAATAACCATATTTAGATTATAATGTCGACATGGACAACATAATATACAACGATGAAACTCGTTATGTGTATATTTGGCTTTGTAGTCCACCTGCAAGGTGCATCGCGAACTTTCAACCCTTACCTCGAGCCGGGCCATCGTACTAACGATTTGCAAATACCGTCTGTTTGCGTACTTTGTTCAGTAGAAACTTTTTATCCATTCCGTAGTACTTACAAGAACACTGTATACATCTTTAAGATGATGAAATAAACGCTTAAGATTTCAAGCGCCAGAGTCTTTGTTAATTTTATCTTTTGTTAATCTCTAAATCGTTTCGGTTGAAACGTTCTTTATGAAAGTTTAAAGGAAACAATAAATTGTTGAAGTTGACAAATTAGTATTTTGCAGGAACAATTACTTTAAGATTCCTAGAACATCATAAACTAATTATTTATATTACATAGAATGAATGACAAGGCAATGACATCAACAATCAAAATATCTATAATTCTGTATTATAAATATCGTTAATCAATGGAAGATGCTTGTGCACTTAATGACTCACTTATTCGAAAGTTTTAGATCATTAAGCGTCGAAAATAGAGTCCAGGTTACTTTAAAAGTCAATTAATGCAGACAGGTGTGTTCTTCAGATTGACCACAAGTAGAATACCCAAATATTATTTGTACACAAAAACAATTATAGACATCGGTTTTTTTAATGCTCGTAATACCGAATGAATGGTCTTTAATCGCATACCCACAAATCTTGATTCAACAATCGATAGTGGGCACTTCAGAGGTGGTCATAATTAAAAGATTGTATTATCGAAGTTCAATTGATCGCCACGTACTATTAATTTGAAATTCTCGCACACATCGTCTATACAAGAGCCCGTACCCGTTATCGGATTAAATGCTTCCTCTTTGTAAAAAAAAAAAAAGAAAAGAAAGAATCTGATACACGATTACAAAATCTGACTTATCTTTGCAATCAAAGCATCTGAATTTTCAAATATCAAGAGCATCACTCTTTGTAACCGATGCTTATTGACGTCGTTGATAAAAATCTAATATTTTGTTCATCCTTATCGACGCAACATATACCCTCGGCGGGTATATAAATTGATTCACAGCTGCCAGTTGTAGTATTCCGATTCTTGCCATAATGTACACTCCAACGATCCTCGTGCTGTGCCTGGCGGTTGCCGTATACGGTAAGTGATTACAATTGCAAATACATCAATTTAACAATATTTAAGAAGAAAAAGAAGGACACTGACCATGACATGTGAACATAAAGATTGACTTGGTTCCGTCGACAATAATCATTTTGCTTTCAATGTGACGTTGGGAGTCTCAAATTTTTATCTACCCTAAAATTTACAAATGTTCATTCCTTTTCATGACTAGTACAAATTTTAACCGTCAGATCTAAGAAAGTAGTATATATTATTATAATCTTCACAGTTCAGTCTCCTTGTGAACGATTTTTCTAGAATAGTAATGCATTTTTGAGTGATGTAAAATAGAAAGGTATAATAGTGAATAATTACTGAAGAACAGTGTAAGGATATGCAGAAGATTAATAACTGATTCTTTGAAAATCAGGCTTCCCCGAAGGCCAGATTGTCGGTGGTCGCGATGCCCCGGTCGGCAAGTTCCCGTACCAAGTATCGCTCCGACAAAATGGAAATCACTTCTGCGGTGGATCAATCATTAACTCACGTACCATCCTTACCGCGGCTCACTGCGTCGCAGGGTAAGTTTCTTAAAACATTTTCCCTATATAAACAATCGAATATTAATTTTTCATAATATATATTTAAAGCAAAAATTCAAATTCTCAGTTACGTGAATAGTGAACTGAAAGTTTGCTGAAGTTTATGAGTTACTTACATCGTAGATACGAGTATACAAATTTTTCTGATAATTATTTATTGGTACCGAGAGTATACAATAGACCAAATTTAATTACATATGTTCCGAGACTGACGTAAGTTTCCTTTCATGCGCTTTCGAACTTATATGAGGTGAATTAACGTTCGTTTTCGTGAAATAATTAAATTTCGTAAAATCATTTTGTTTGACGTAGTTTTTTATAGTAAACTGTTCCAATAGTTATCACGGTATAAACGGATTTCTTTGTGTGGGATTATAAATGACTCTACATCGAAGAAATAAATTTTTACAGATTGAGGAACCTTAAGGCCGTAACTGTCCAGGTTGGAACCAATCAACTGAAATCGGGCGGAGTTTCTTACGGAGTGGAAAAAGTTGATTCTCACCCTAAATACAACTCAGTAACGATCGCTAACGATATTGCTGTGATTCGCCTTAATGCTGATATCCATTTCACTGACTTGATTCAACCAATCAAGCTGGCCACCTCTGACGTCCCAGAAGGAGGAACTGTTACCTTGTCTGGATGGGGAACCACTAGGGTTAGTAATAGCCTTCAACTAGATCAAACTAATTATGCAATCAATTCCTACTACTACAAGATAGATTTATATACACAAATTAATCATTGATGAATTCGGAATAAAAAAGTTAAACTCAAATGTTAGTCTATTAAAGGGGAAAAAAAATTACTTACCTATTTGATTAATTTGGTATTAATATGGAGGATATAAAATACACCACGCAAAACATCGCTCATGCTTATTCATGGAGAAAAGCAATGCATTCACTGTTTCTTTCGTTTGCAGAATGGAGGACAGATACCCAACAACTTACAGGAAATTGACTTGCATGTTTACTCTCAGAGCAAATGCAAGCTGGTCCACTGGAACGTGCAAGCGTCCCAAGTCTGCACGTTCACGAAATCCGGTGAAGGAGCATGCCACGTAAGTCTCATGCTTTGTCTCGATAGGTACCAAAGCAATACTGATCCTTCGAATGATATATACCATAAATAACAAAATATTTACTGATAATTATTCCACTTGCAACATAATATCAATGTTCATTACTTTAAGTCATTAAACTAATGACAACTACTAATCATCACTTATTAGAATAACTTTTTTTATTTCATTACTGTGCTGATATCACATGTTAATACAAAGGTTTGAGTTTAATTAGGATAGAAGAGTTAATGATTTTCAGCAGCGTAATTTTTTGTACAAACGGAAGTTGATTACTAAATGTTTTACTGAATCCCATTTTCTTTGTTTCAGGGTGATTCTGGCGGTCCCCTTGTCGGCGGTGGTATCCAAATCGGTATTGTTTCCTTCGGTCGCCCATGTGGTATTGGATACCCCGATGTCTTCACCAGAGTATCCTCTTTCGTGCCCTGGATCCAGAGCAAAATGAACTAAACTCAAGAACAACAGTTTAACATTATAATGCACTGATTTGATTGGCATTTAATAAACACTACTTATTTGTGATTAAAAAAATATGTTTCTGAAGTTACTTTAAAATTAAAAACCAAAACCCGTGTTCCTTTTGCAAAATCTACCTGGAATATTTGCAAAATCATTTTTCAGAAAAAAAATTGAATATCATTTTACAGTAAGTAATATCTTATGCGTAATTATAATCTGGCATCAAAAATTTAAGCAAAGATAAAGGAAAATCGAATAATATGTACCTGCATCACAGAAACCTGTTGCTATTTATGCCTTAAAACAAAGTTCTTAAATAATTTTGAACGAGAATTATAAACTACTTTCAAAAATCGTCTATCACTGCTATTTTTTAAAATTTTTCTGATGATATGATATCAACAATTAATTAAAACTGAGTATACTTCGTTACTGGTTTTTGTCTGCAACTTATATAATACACAGCCATTTTTACAAGAAATACAGATATTGAAGTTATTCTGCTTAAGAAATTAGAAGATAGTTTCAAAATTCTATAGAGTTAATGATTAGCTTTAAGGTTTATGTAGTAAATTGTCCGTAATTAGGCCACTTTGTATTCCATTATTTTATTCAGACACTCATTTTAAGTTTGTATGCTATAGCTTGTAAATCTTAAGTATTAAGGTTTATACATATTTTGTAGACATTTTCAGATATTTATAGATATTTCCAAATATTTGTAAATATTATATCTCAAATTTAAGCAAACAATAGTTTAATTACTTCTGAATTTTCATAATATATCATCTGAACCCGCGTGGCAAGAGCGCTACAGAATTCTGTCATATAGTGACATCTATCATAAGAGTACACGAACTAATGAAAACATTTTTCCACTCCCTTGACAAGGTACTGCAGAGTAAATCACAATTCGTCTTTACCATATGTACATATGTATGTATATAGGTATGTCTGTAATAGCTAGCTTCATGAGTGGATAGAATGACACACGGATATGTATTTACTAGGCGAGTGGGTTGAAAGTAATTCCCGAATTCACTGTTCTCATAATATAGAGATCGACCGAAGAATAGTGGCCCGGAATATGTATTAGCACCGACTAGGTATAGGATAGACATAACATCTTATGGGACTTCGTGTCTCATGTTCTGAAATACCGATAGTGTAAAAAGTCAGGCATTAAGACCATTATTTATTATTCATTTTATAACGTTAAATACGATTTTTCTCACTGGATAATTATCGCAACTGTAATAATTATCGCACTTCAAATTACGTACTTGAGTTTCTTCTGTAGTTAGTCCTAGAAAACTAGGTCGACTATATGGTTTATTTTCTATTTCCGTGATAATGTTTGCATTGATATAATCTGTTAAAGTATCAGTGTCTGAATCATTTGGATATTGTAGGCCAAGCTCACTTGTACCCACAGCATTTAATAATGCTAATTTAAATCTGTTCAGCATTTTTCTTAGTAGGGATAGACACAAAAATGATAACTGCAATAAGTCAACCAAACAATTCGATTGTAACACATATCTTAATAGAAAAATAACACTTTTGGTAACAGCATTTTAATTACGCTTTATTTCAAAGCAAGGTATAAGCACAGACGAGATAGAAAATAGACTTATCATCTTATGGGACTTTGTGTCTCATGTTCTAGAATACCGATCGTGCAAACAGTCAGAGATTATTTCTGGCACCACTACTTTCATACATATGTACTTACATAGAATATCCTATTTTTCATTTGTCATATGATGTAAAAGAATAACAAGTTTTATATAACAAGTATTCATTTGTACTATGAACATTACAAATTACATGAAACAACAGAGTTAAGATCCGATGGTACTTTCCGTTGGAAATAACAGGAAATAGTACTGAATAGTACGGTGTGGTGCGGCTCATACAGTGCTCCAATCGTATTGGCTGGTATTGGCTTCGTTGCTCAGATGGCGTTTTGATTATGTAAGTCTTGTCTTGTACTGACTTTAAAACTCAAAAATACATATTGTTTTGTATGACAACTACCGATCCCTGTAAAAAGTTTGCATGCAAACTACAACAGTGTCTAAAAGGTTTGTGATTTTCCATGTAGGTGTTCGTAATATTGTCGTGCATTTTATTGACTAACCCTTACCACTATTGAGGTTAATACTTTATACGTTTAATTTCAGACAACATCTATCAACCATCACGTTGTCAATCTATTATTGAAGAAATACGACAGTGTTGCATTATACATAAGCAGAATTCAACTGTATGTGACGGTATAGATACCTCTAAGCCTTACGAACACAACACCGTAGATTATGTAAGTACAGAAAGTTTCTGTATTGTACATCCCTACAGAGGAAAGCACAAAAGTAACGGAGATGGCAAAGGTTAAGTCAAAGTGGTATGTGCATGCTGCAGCTATACTCTACTTCTCTTATTCAGCCTATTTAATAAAACGAATTCCTCCTAAACCACAGTAAATATGACTTAATACATTGTCATAAGAAGGATTGTATTAATATGTAGTAAATATATGTACTACTATGTACACAATAATGTAATGGATTAATGCCGAAAATATGGAAGCAGTGAAAAAAGCAAAAGAACGATTAAGAAAATATCCAGTTTTGGTTGCTCAGTGCCATGAAACTGGAGCCAAGTATGCAGCATGTGTAGTAGCAAAGTCTAATTTACAAAAGAATGATTGTGACAGCGAATTTAATGCATTTAAAACATGCTTAATGAAAGCTGCTGCAAAACATAATACAAGGTTATAAAGAATAGAATAACCGTAAATTATACATTCTTACAAAATTAATTTTAGCTGTTATAGGAAATATAGGTTATATGTTAAAATGGATATATTGTCATTTAAGTCACATTGTATAGTGGCCTTTTTGTTTAGGATAACTTTAGTAGTTTACTCCAATTTCCACGATAAAAGTTTCAATGTTCTATACACAGATGTGGATTATAAAGTGTTTACTGATGCAGCAAGATACATGGTAGAAGGAAAGTCTCCATTTGAGCGTGATACATACCGCTATACACCACTACTAGCTTTGCTTATGACACCAAATATCCTATTCCATGAAAATTTTGGGAAAATTTTATTCTCTTGCGTTGATATACTTATAGGGATTTTAATAAAACGAATTTTGACATTGCAAAGTTGCAACAACAAAGTGAAAGACATTTGCGCGTTGATATGGTTATATAATCCATTTACTATTATTATTTCAACTAGAGGAAATGCAGATTCGGTGGCTGTTGTTTTAGTTATGCTAACTTTGGATTCATTTCTACGTGATAAATATATTTTAACAGGTTTAGTGCATGCTGTTTCAATTCATTTTAGACTTTATCCTATTGTGTTCAGTTTATCTATGTATTTGTCTCTCAATAAGGGAAATTTGGTGCCAAACAAAAATCAATTTAAATTAGTATTAAGTTGTGTATCTTTAATAATTCTATTAACTATTGTAAATTACTATTTTTATGGTTATAAGTATCTTTATGAAAGCTTTATTTATCATGTGATTCGTAAAGATACCAAGCATAATTTTTCTGTTTATTTCTACATGCTTTATTTATCTGCTAACCATCCACCTAGCATAATTCAGAAAATTTTTACATTTCTACCACAGTTAATATTGCTACTGACATTGTCTTATAAATACTCAAGAAAGTCGGACTTGCCATTTGCAATGTTCACACAAGCTATGGTAATGGTAATATATAATTCAGTGTTAACATCACAGTACTTTTTCTGGTATCTATCTCTTTTACCATTGTGTCTCCCAAATGTCAGAATGAGTATCAAGAGATCATTATGTCTAGGTTCTATTTGGATTTTAAGTCAAGGTCTTTGGTTATTGTTTGCTTACCTGTTAGAATTTCAGGGATTAAATACTTTTACATATATTTGGCTTTCTAGTTTATTATTTTTCGTTGTAAACGTTAAAGTCTTAAATGACATTATTATATATTATAAATATTAGAAAAATACTAAAGCATACATTCGACTTAGTATTGCATCTTTAAATTGAAATCATTATAATTAGTGTTTATCTGTATGTATAATCAGTTATATCTTTCAGTTCAAAAATACATAATTGATTCACTGTAATCATTTCAACAGATGATCGCTGAATAAAGTTTAGTGAAAAAAATGTAATACTTTTCTCTATGCAATATTTCTTTAAAAAAAAACATAAAATTACATACTAAACAAATTCTTGAAGCTTCCTGGATTCTTAATTATCAGCCACTCGTCTCTTACATATTTGTCAGTGCCAATCACAGCGTTGGGAACAATAAAGTAACGATTTAATGATTCTTAATTTTATTCTTGCAGGAATACAAAATACTTATTTACAGATGGTTTCGTAAAGTAATAGTGGTAGATTCTTAAAAGGAATGTAGATATAGTAATAATAATACAATAATAGTAAATCTTAATGTAGTAATCTAGATCAATTGTGAGCAAGAGCATCCTTTGGATCATCTTCAGAAATATTTCTCGTCGTTTACTCCTAAGCTGCTAATGTTGACGATATTAATTATTATTGGGACATATCTCGTCAAAATTATACGAGAATGCTTCTCACAATTTCTGACGACACCACTCGAACGTATAGTAACTTGGTGTAACGAGTATAAAAAAATACGATATATCAATATCTTTCGTCGTACGACACGAATATCGGGTCGGACTCAAAGAAACGGGTCCGTCGATGGAACGTCCGTCATGATCCACACGTGTGAACGCGTTTCGAACACCCTCTGTAAAAGAAATCAACCACGTGACACGGAATTGCCTAATCGGTAGACGAATGAAAAGTAGGGGAAAATAGAACGCGAGTACATAGTTCGTACAACTATAGGTCACCACAGCAGACGATGCAACATATAAAAATAGCATTATTTTCTTTCATTGCTTTTGTTACAGTTTATTGAACTGTGTGCTATGTGAAATAATCTATTTTATATCCCTCGAGGTGAAGAGACAGTCGATCCTTGCCCGTAACACGGCGGACTATCGGCTAGGACAAAAGTCGCTCGCCGATTAAACAAGTAAACGGAAGAAGTGACGGGGTTTCTGAGCCTTGCAGCGGTTTCCGGCGTGAGAGACGAAGCCATTAAAATAGCTCGAACCGCGATTTCATGGGTGTTGCAAGACCCAGAAGAGTTGCCTCGAATATTGTTTACAATTTACGAGAAAAATCAATCGTCGCCACGCCAAGATCGTCCGGAAAAGGATCGCCGAGACAGAAGGATGTTCAATCTTCGAGAGAAATTGGAAAAACGAAGAGAACACTAGGGATCCGAGACCGAAATGCGTACAGTTACCATCTGTTTTTCGTTTATAATAATTACGATCACCATTAACATTAACAGAAACAATCAAATTTCCCATTACATATATATACAATCCATGTAATGCAGCAGATTTACAGGCACATATTGCAATATAACGAATCTCGATTTTCCCGCGATTCAGGTCGTTAATATCGGGCCGGAAACCGTAATGTAATCGATTATGCGTTTCGGTTTCGGTTCCCTGGAGAACACCTCATAGGGTTTCGTGTGATCGGCAACGATCTCTTTGTTTCGAATTACCCCGGAAGATGGCGATCATAGCGATAAGTCCACGACAAAATAGATCCAAACACGTTTGGGCTTAGACGAGCACGAAAAGTTTAGATAGTTCAAACTTCTCGTCAAAAGTCCAAACATGTATGAACAGTTTACGAACCAATCACTAGTCGCGAATGAAAAATCGCGCGCTGCCGCCTGGCATGTTCCGCACGCGGAATGCACGGACAGAGACTGTACACGTTCGCGAGAGGATGCGGCAGCTCGTGTGCATTTACGGGGCTACGAAAGCGGAAATACGATGCACGGGGGGTTCGGCTTTGAAGCGGCAGTGCGCACAGAGACACGCGAAATGATTCGATGCTGCACGATATTTCTGAACACGCTGCAATATTTCGGCGCGTCCGAACCACTTGTTCCCTCGTTCTATTGCCGCGCGTCAAAAGATTTTCTGTTGGCGTTCTTCCCTTTTCGTTCCTGAAAATCGCTTTAAAATAGAAACTGAAACCGGGACGCGAATACAAAGTCCCGCGGGGTTCGTTTCAATGATTGACTTTGTTGTTTCGCGAAACGATAGGATGCGAGAAAGGACATTCTGACTGCGATGATTGCTGTAGAGGATGTGCGTGCTTCTAGGGCAATGGGCAAAAAATTAATGAAGGGGGTAGGGGGTGGATAACGTGAGACTGCGGGGGCTATTATATGGCAAAGTTTTAATAAAATATGTTAACTGCGGTGATACACATTACACTGTACGAGAGATACAAAATAAACGGCACTGGCTGCTTAATAATTAGCACGTAAACCAATTAACTATAAATAATAATAATAATAATAATAATATGATGATGTCTGATGGATGATTAAATCGAGTAAAAACGAAATGTACACCTTAAGTATAAAAGATTCCGCCGGTCGAACGCGATTGATTACACAACAGAAACTTATCTAAAAGAGACGTGTGTCGGCACGTTATACATATAGACGCATATGCTTATAATGATAAGAATTAAAAGAAAAAAAAAAAATAATTAAAGCACTCGGGTGTAACGCACGGATAAATGCATCGACTTACACGACATAAACTCAATTAATATACACAACATTAAAATAAACATTTCTTTGGTCTCGTCGTATCTTTTCTTTTCTTTTTTTTTTTTCGTCATGTTCGTTTCCGGCGCGAGAATGAAAGAAAAGGAACGTGTCTCGTCTGGTGAAATCAAGTCCTCAGGGCGTGAAAAAGAAGTCGATAATGATAATTTAGAACAAAAAAAACATCGAAATTCGGATGAGTGAAGGGGTTGGAGGGTTGGGAAAGAAGGACACGAAAAGGCAGAACTATCGCGCGTATACGAAAACGTTGATAAGGGCACGCGTTAATATCTATCGACTGCCGCGACGCAGAAAACATTGAAAAATCTCTCTCTCTTTCTCTCTCTTTTCATATTTTTCCTTTGTACTTAACATTCTCGCGGTATTTAGGATCAAGGAAATTCGCGACCATTCGTAAACGTACCTATCGATCTATCGTTATTCTAATTTCTGTAATTTTAACCAGTTACATTTTGCTCTTTTCATTATTTAAACCGGGTTGGACAGTCACGAATTCCATTGATTTCATCACCGATTTCGTGGTAGTCTCGAGCGGCTCGGAGGCGTCGAAGGGAACGAGAAACGCGGATAGTCGATGATGGCTATACTCGGAATATGAAGGGGGGTTCGTTGGCACACTGTCGTAATAGAAGGGTGGATTTTCGGTTCCATTCGTTTCTCAAGAAGCTTTCACACACACTCTCTCTCCTACACACTGACACAATATTCTCTCTCGGTCACGTTTTTCTCTCTCTTCTCCTATAAATTTGTTTCTCTCGTTAACGGAAGATCTTGTGCGAATGCTGCGTGGTCTTTTCCGCGGCGAATCGATTTTTAATGCTACAGGTACATGCGAGGAATTTCGGATTGAATTTCAGCTGAACCGATACGGAAACGAAAAGCAATTCCTCTAGAAATTCAAGTACAGTCAGGCCAGAATTAACAGAATATTATATTGCTTCTGCAACTGTGAATAATATCAGATTGTTCAGTAGCGTTCGATTTACATCAATTACAGTGTACAGTGAATTCTACTGAGAAAGTTACCAGTCTACACGAATTATCATTTACCAGACTTTTTAAAAGGATCGATGAATTTTATTCCGAGCTGATCGTCGATATCCGTATCGTGTCCGCGGCGATTCAACCCTCTCGGGCAGAACGCGATATAGAACGGTCCAATTGATCGAAGGAAAAAACAAACAAAAAAATAAATCCCAAAAACGGCGACTGTTCTTCCTTCCCTTTCGTACGGAGATCTCGAAAGTGTCTAGCTAAACGTTCCGTAGGCTATGATACAAAGTAATGTACACTAAAAAACGACGATTCGCTGTTCGTAGTCAAATCACTAGAGTGAAATATTTACAACGGGTATTCCCCATCCCTGTCCTCGCTTCAAAGGATCGTCGTTCAACAGATTCCCTGGCGAGACCAACGATAATCCCCGAGTATCGGCCGAGAAGGCGATCGTACGCGACGTTTGGTCTCTCCTGACGAGCAAATTCACCTTTCGCTAGGAGAAAAAGCGAAGTATTGGAAGGGCTTCCTACCATACTCGGGAGTTACTGAAATTTATGCCAAATTAACATTCGGTTTATCATTTACTTCAGCACTTAAAATAAATTTACGAAGTTGTAGGAAATCCCTTACCCCTACACCGCGTTTTTTCCTATCGGAATCTGAGCTTGTTCGTCACTGTACATCGAAACAGTCTAAAGTGTCGGCGAAATTGACCAAGTATAAAACGGGGGGTCTTGGTGTACCGGGTAGACGCAGGGTTCTAGTAAGTGATCGATCTGATCGGTAAAAAAAACTGGTTACCAAAACGATGGGGTAGTCGGCGGAACAGTGTTTCGGATCGGAGTTCGTTCGACGAGCGGATCAGCTCGCGAAGTTTGCCAATTCGACGTACGATAGCGTATTCAGGGACGTACGGTTACGAAAAGTTCTCGCATTGATCGGCGTTACCGGAGTTTTCCTCGTTGTATTTTTCTCGGATCTAGTTACGTTCTCGTTCACGGTTGATTTACTTCTCGTCGACCAATACGGTTGTCCGTACGGCTCTCCCGTCGCGAATCGTTCCTGTTTGCAATTAGCACCACGCGTTATCGCGATAATTGCCCATTGTGGCCGGAAGATCGACGCAAATTTACGCGATCGGAAAATTCGAAATTTTTTAGATTTCCATTAGTCTACTGGTCAGCGTTTTATAGTTTTTTTTAACAGATCGGTCTACGAAACGCCATTTACTTCACGGAGAGTAAAGGTTCCGTTAAACTAGTACAGGAGGGGTGGAAAAAAATATGTAAGTCGAGGGATAGACGACGGTAATAACGAGTTAATAACAAGTCCCGTTTCCCTGCAACACGATCCCCACTATGGATATCACGAACGTCTCTCATTATTACCGCGGACGTCCTGTCGTTCACTCGCCCTCTTTCGTCGTTTTGCAACACGAGCGATACGTTCGGGTAGCGAAGTCACGCGACCCGTACACGACCCCGACCCGTTCCGTACCACCGAACTTCGTATATGCATACAAACCGTTCGATATTGTACAATTCCGAGCAGTTGATTTCACGGTTGCAGTCTTTGTTTTTCCATGTTTCTTTGTCGTTTTTTTTTTTTTTTAATTTTTAAGCGGAGTAGCAATCTACCGTATTTTAATATGGATTCGAGACACGGAACGTGGATTCACGACCTTTGGTTTTGGATCGATGGCGTGAAGTATGTGTGTGTGTTTCCGTGAAATTGTTCCCAAGCGTTCCCGTTCGATACGTACGAGAATCGGATGAACTCGCGGCGCGGTTATCAAAATTATTGGTCGAGATTACTGCACAAACGGTGTATGTATGTTTGAAAGTTTCCGCGTGAAACGTAACGATGTATCTCCGGATGCTATATCATCGGCGGTTCTCTTCCTTTATGTTTCGTAGTACAAACAACCGCGGTATTTTTGCGTTTGTCGCGGAATTCATAGGAAAAAGAATACGTCGTTTCGTTTCTCTGAAAACGCGAAATTCGAGATTCTATTTCGAAGAGACGAATGATCGGCCCGAGAACCAGGTGTACCGAATTCGGAACGACCACCCCCAGTCTTCTACCCTCCCTTACGATACTCGTGAGAATGATCGCTGTGTTCTACTATCTTCAGCAATATCGATACACGATCGATAACCGATAAACTCGCGACGATTCGCTTGAATTCCATCTTGAGGGCAGTTACACAGCTGCCACGCGATTTCCCGAGAGAAAAAAGCTTAACATCGAGAAAAATATGGGGGTATATACTATTATGTAATCTTTTACACGTCGGTCAGTCGAATTCGAATTAACTTTACAACTCGGTTACGATTCCTGACAGCATGCGAAAAAGTGCACATTTCCTAAAAAAAAGTCACTTTCTGTTTTACGAATCGAAGGGGAGGGTGGGAGGATTGGTGGACCAGAAGGGGCGAAGGAGGACGACTCGATCGTTTTTAATACCTGCGCGCGCGCGCAAGTACGTTATCCGATTCACGTGGCTTGATTTACGGTTCTTTTCGTGGATCCGGATAGATTTCTCCGTTTTTTCGTTGCCTGTATTCATTCGTTCGCGTTTCACGATCCGATTCCGAGCGTCGAAACGTTATTTACACGGCGGACAATGGTATGGCACGTCCCATTGAAACAGGACCAGTGGTTTTTCCTTTCGTTTCCATCCCCCCCCCCTAAACCCCCAACCCCCTCCGCGTCGGTGTGCACCGATTAAATCGGTGAAACGCGGTCAGTCAGTCCTGTCGCCGTCCGGGAATAAAAACGACCGAATCGACACGATAAACTTTGCGAAATAGTTCCGTAATAGGCCATAATCCCTAAGTCGTAAAGTATAAAATGTATCAACAAATTTGAAAGGAAACATCCCTCGCTCACACCATTTTAGGCAATTACTTTCACTTTCTATCCCTTTGCCCTTTATCTTTTCTTCTTTTTTTTTTTTAAATTCGCGTATCGCACGATAGTTACAGAACCGCATAATCGTTTGTTAGAGGATTTCGTTAGACTGTTTAAGAATTTTCTGCGGTTTCAGCAACACAGCGTGACCAAGCCACAACGGGGCCGGGTTTCCTTGTCGTGGCCGCGGGGTACCGAGAGCGATTCTTCGTGCGCGTGTCGCAACGCCGGATAAACTTTCAATGAAAAAACAACGTCCTCGTGAGAAAGGGGATTGCACAAAAGGAAATGATTGCACTATAGAAAAATAAACTATTCGAAGATACACACACACACACACACACACACACATCGTATAGACACTTCCCGGGTGCAGCTCGATCGGGCTAGTATAAATCGAATGGGGGAAATAGCGTCGCTCTGGAAGTGGAGTGTCGCGCGCGCGTTGCTCTCGAACACGGCCTCGCGTAGAAGGAAACCACCCGGCCCCGCCCCGTTTCGGGCTCTCTCGTTCCTTTCCTTGACTAAAGGCGAAGAAATCGATATAATTTAATTAATAATTGACAGATAACCAATTAATACGTATAGGATGGCCCCGCGGCAAGAAGGCGTAAATTCCTAAGATTCAAAACGACATAAACTTTTTCTAATTTTAACATCGCCTCGGGCCATCCAGTACATTGATTGTAATTACTTCCCGCAGTATACTTCGTTAAATCTACATCTTTTACAATAGAAATCATGTCTGTTCTGTATGTATAAGATCTCTCTTTCTCTCTCTCTCGCTCGGCATCATCGCCACCTGTTGGTGGTGAAATGTCGTGTACATGCGCGCGCGCGCGTGTTCTCCCTCGGATACGAGTCCTGGGCGAACAGTTACACCGTCCGGTGGTGTTGCACGCGTTTATTGTGAATCGTGTCTTCTCCCCCCCTTTTCCTGTGTGAATCTGTACAGTTCAAGCATATTACACATTTACATGGGCACGCGTTCGAGCGCCTACGCGCGCGCTATTCAATTTCAATTTCCCCGCCTGCCCCCCAACCCGTTAGCGCTCGCCAACGTGCGCCGCGGGTTTGTTTTTGCGCGTTTGCGAATTGCAAAATCTCGAAAAATCTTTCGTTCTCGCACACATTTTTTCTCTCTCTCTCTCACACACACACACATACATACTCACTCTCTCGCTCTGTCGCCTTTTAAATAGTTAACAGTAACATCAGCATGAACATTGTACAGAGTGATTTGATGTACAATGAAGCCGGGCATCCGGTGAACAGTTCCCCCGATCCCTGGAATGGACGCTCCGCAGACGAGGCTGGTCGACGTTCGCGGTCCACGGGAACGCACGCTCGAGCAACGTCGAAGATGCCTTAACGAGTACGGTAATACTACACACTGTATGATCTCGCTCGAGCCGAACGCGTTCACGTGAACGGCGACGTCGCGAACGAAGGAACTAACTCTGATCGTTTTCATATGACGACGGACCGCGCACATACGTCGCTGCCGGTCGTGGAATGTGAGAACGAATCCTTAATAGGAAGGAAGTATCGTTATGAATACTGATTCTTTTCTTTTTTTTTTTTTTTTTTTTTTTTTTTGTTACGTGTTTCCCAATTGTACACTTCGACCAGCGGAGCGAACCGTCCGAGATGAGCTGCCCGCCCCGGAGGGGCCCCACGCGTAGAGTCGGATATGCACAATAGTGTGTTTTTCATTTCTTTTTTTTCTTCTTTTGTTCACAGTTATAAAACTAACTAAATCTTACGAGATACGGTGAGCAATAATTCCAGTTATGTACAGAAATTATGTTACATACGTCACAATATAAAGATATCTTCTGACAATACAAACTTACACAATTCGTTCTAGCTCCGGAACAGCCGACGCGACGAGCGTAATTTATGCTCCCCCCCCCCCTTCCCCGTTCGTTTCATTACGGTTCGTCGTCACATTGACACGCTCGCGCGCGAGCCCACTTTCGTGTTCTCCTGTAACCGCTGATCACCGACCAAATGCGTCAGTTCTTACTGTGCAGCCTTCTCTTTCGGGATCGTTTTTTAATAATTGATAGGCTACCCTGTTTCGTTATCGTAATCAATGGTAATTTATCCCTCGCTGTACATCATCGCGACGTGAATCAGTGATGTTTCTGTTTTCGTTTCGTTTTCTTCTTCTTCATCTTTTTTTGTTTGTCGCGCTTATTTGAACGCAAAATCTTCTCGTAGATCATCCTCGAGGAAACATTCGACAGATCTCACTTTTTCTATCTCTCGTCGTGTTTACAGTAAATCATCGATAAGTGTTCGAATGCTTCTCGGCACTGAATGTTCAGACGTCATCCCCATTACTGAGGGGTCCCCCGGGGAACCATTTAAGCGCCCAGTGGTGGAGACGACGTTTGAAAACTCAGTGTCGTGGAGCCTTTGGAACATTCATCGATGATTTACTGTACTTCGAAATTTCCTCGGTCATGAACCACGGCACATCGAACAGAAAAACAAACCGATCTATATAATATATATATATATATACCCGAGGAAAATCAGAATAATTTAATAACGAGCGCAATCAAGCGGATACTTCTCGACTCTCTTTAGGTTCGTTCCTTACGTCGCGCTTCTCTCCGCGTGAGATGCAACGAATATTCGCCCCCAGGACTACCCTTCCCTTCGATAATTCCTCTGTTTTCTCTTCTTTCATTTAATAATATCGTTACGTAGTATTTACAGGAAGCCGTTCCACTCGCGAAAGAGCTTATTTGAATAGAGTTTTGTTCTCGTAGCGCCACCAAACTATAGGCCCTATGTTCATATTGACAACAGGTGTATAATATATATTTATAATATATATATATATCATTTTAGCTATCTATTTTACAAACGTCGGCCCGGCGAACGCGTCGATCGTTTCACAGAGACACGCGTTCGCGCCTAATTGGATCCTCAGGCCGAAAGGAGACGCGATATCGCCTCGGGTGCCTCGTCTCTGAGCCAAGCCCCCCAGCACGCGCGATCATCGAGGATGTCGTTCGCTATCGTTTAGCGCGCTTACTTGCAAGTACCGCGCGAGATCTAATAACATTTTAATTCCCTACAAATAAAAAAAGGCAGCACGACACAGTAACACGTCGAAGTAGCAGCCGCGAGACGTAGCCTGTCCCCGCCGAGCGACGTATCGATCACGCTCGATTCGTCGGCCAGCTTGCCGGACATCCGTCTACATATCACATTATTCAAAGAAAGCGAAATACCGGACGAAGCCTTGTCTGACTACGTGAACACACGTGTTCTCCCCATCGTAAAGTAGACTGCTACTGCGACCAAACGACGATCCACGACGATATTCGATTCCCGTTTTCGTTACTTCGAATGAACAGTTTAAATGCTTATCGAGATCTAAATTATGCGAATAAAAAGATTGTCGATACCGAGTGGTCTGTCCTTGTTCCGAAGAGCCCCTTCGATTTACGAACCTAACCATCGTCCTTCGTTTCTTCCCATCCTCCCTCCCCCCACCCATCCCTAGCGAACCCTCGAACACCATCTTCTTTATTCTTCGTTTTTTCTCTCGTTGACTTGAAACGTTGCTGTCTACACAGCTGTTCGCCACGTTGTTGCCCCCCCCCCATTGACATTCAATGATGATTTCACTTCTGTCCAGCCTCCACGATCGACCAGCAATCGAAACAGATAAACAACACTGTTCCCCCGCGCGCGCCATTGAAGGAATTCCCCCATAATCCCGTTCAGTCTTCTTATACGGAGTACCCATAGTCGCGATCTGTCCTTTCCTCGCGAACTCGACCAGTAATCCTTGCGCGTCCGATGCCTAGACCTGTTCGAAACGTTCCTCGAAATCAGCCGTAGGATATATACCCCATGAATTCACCGGTCGATCATCCGCTTCCATATCCGTCCAACAGGTGCGATCGATGTTTCCATTTTTTGTTGCTGGTCGACCCTCGAGGCGGCTGCCTTATGCGTCGAAGCTGTCCGGCGGGTTTGTAGCTCGCGGTTCATTGAACAATCGTGGCACCGATTCTTTCGTGACCAGCAACCTATCTCACGCTCTGCCAGCCAGCGATGCTCGTTCGTTCGTGAATCCTCTTTGGCGTTGTCTCCAGGATGCGAACATCGGTCCCGTACGTTTTCCGTTTCGCCAACAGTTTCGTCGCGACATCGTAGCTGACAAGCTCCACGAGTTTTGGCTCTTGGTGCGATTCTTGTGGCCTTCGAGGTTTCTCCAATGAGACGCGATCCACGCCACGAACGGTCCAGGTCTCGTTCGAGGGACACGCGCTAGTCATCGCTCGTACGTTACGAGTGGCGTCGACACGACGACGTTGCTCCACAAGTTGTCGATGATCCCGGCTGGCACTTCGTAGCTGCCTAAGTACTTGCTCGATGTATTTGAGGGTCTCGCCGTTCTCAGCGATTCGTTGAGCTCGTCCCTTCGTCCGACGTTTCTTCCCGTTGAGCTCGTTCTCCAACCTCGGCTCAACCAACAGTCGTTCGACCTCCGGCAGGATCATGGAAGCTCGTCGATCGACGTCCTGATTCTCCAGTCGGACGTTCTGGCGGTTAGGGTTGCTGCTCACAGTCGCGGTGATCGTGTCCCGTGGCTTGAACGTGTTCGAGCATGGGTACCGTGTATCTTCGAGGGCTCGACGATGTCCAAAGGCGGTGCTAATTAGGCCCGAACGTCGACGGTTCTAGTTCGGATAGACCCCCTGGCCTCATACATGCGTCGCTAACGTCCCGACCGCCGAGGTGCGTTTTACCGTCGCGACGCCGCCGTTCGGACCGCCTGTGATGTAGTGCGCTGACAGTGGTGCCTGGAAATTACAGAAATCCCGTGAAACCAACGCTGTTTCGCTTCGTGCATTATAAAAAACACGGGTGAACGCGGCTTCGAAGAATAGATTCGGTTCTCCTTCTTATACGCCCGGTTGTTCTCGAGGATCGATTATTCAATTCAGAAGTAACATCTGTTGTCGTTAGCTCGTAAACTTGATGTTTATCGGGATAGTCTGTCTACCAGAAGCTTTGTACTCTTGGTCAGTGCAAGTCAAAGTACTCCGATCGAACCCGATAACGTGATATCAAACGGGCGATTTAATCGAGCCGATTACATCGGCTCTTTGCGACAACTATTCAACCGCGATGGAGAGAGAGACTTATCGGGGGGCCAACTGGTTCAGGTGAGCGTAGAACGGAATGTAGGCGGGCTGAGATGTCGTAACCGCGTCTCGGAATTTGACACACATTCGCTGTCATTGTACTAACCTGCGGTCCAGCGCCGTTCAAGGTATTCAAGCTATTCATTCTCATTGCTTGCGTGTAGGGCGGTGGTGCTGGCGTTACTCCTGGCACAGCCGCGTGCGGCGCGTGTCTGATCTGCTCCGCCGCTGACATTCTATTGTTCGAATCAGAAAAAAAACGAAGAAAACGATCAGTATGATTTGTACGTATATTCAACTCGCCGGAGGGGGGAGGGGGTGCACCGTAAATCCGTTTGTATTACAAAATATGACACGAGAACCAGAAGAATGGGTAAAGACGAGATCGCTCGTTCGCTACGAACACGAAATCGTTTGCCTACCAAACGCAGATTTGCTCGATTAATATTGAAACGTGCCTCTGTGCTCGTATTCAGAGAATATTATAAATATTCAGGATAGACGATTTATAATTTACTACAGAATACGATTAATCCATTGAAATCATTGCTCGCGGCTGGAATCCGTTGAACGATATGTCGTAAATGTTGCGACGTTAACAGGTGGCGATTTTGTATGATCGTCGACAGGACAGGCTCACGTTTCATTGTTGCGATATACGTTTGCTATACAGGGTGATTCTCTTGCTTAAGTGTCGGCAACCTATGACCCGCGGGGTCAATGTTAATCTATTATTCATATTTTCTCAAAGTGGTTGTTTCATGTATACGTTTTATAATTTATTTTTATATATTATACTTTATTCAGGGAACTCCAGCGGGTCGTTTGAAATTATCAAATGGGTCATTTGGTGACCCACGGGTCATAGGTTGCCGACGCCTGCTTTAGCTGGCCTGCTCTGTTTCTGTCACATACTGACAGGTTTAGAGCCATTAATAATTTAAACTACAAAACAAGCGGTATGTTTTTTTACCCTAGCAGCTAGAGAATCACCCTGTACTTTCGGACGTGTCCACGGTGCTGCCGTCTGATCCACGGACCGTCACGTTCCGCTGTGACCCTTGTCTACGATCCCCATCCCCTTTGGAGGGAGTTGGGATGGCTATAATTCAATCATCTTCGGTATAGAGAAGTCCGTCGCGTTCCTCTGTAGGATTACCGCGTCGAAACACAATTACAGTTGGTCAAAGGTTCCTCTATTATACCGTGTCGAACTAGATTGCGGATTCGATGACACCGGTGGCACACGGCGAAACGTTCCATCGAGTACTAGGAAAGTCTAAAGTCCCCTCCGTTCTACATTGGAAGTTTACCTGAGGTAAGGATTCCCGTACGTCGCGGAGAAACGGGGGTCGATCGCTGGTGTCGTTTGCGGGCTGGATGTGCCCAAATTCGCGGAACTCAGACCGATCTTCTTCGAGGCGAGTATGCCGCCCGATGGTATCCTGCTTAAGGATTCCCGCGACGCACCCACACCCTGCGTCGTGGGTGGCATGTAGTCTCGGGTATAGTCCACGTACGGCACGTAACCGTTATTGTTACTGCCGTCCTATAACACAAGAAAGGAGAATTGGTTGTGCGGGGTGGGGAAACGTTAGGGACAAATGTCGGGAACACCGACGCCATTGGCTCGTTTTTATAAACAGAAATTCGTGTGGCGAATGGAACGCAGGAAATTGAATACACGCTCGGTGCTCCACTTTCGTTAACCCTTTCGATACGGTAATATCTGCCGCGATACGTATCACACGATACGGCTGTACGAATCGCACCGCGTACTTTGGTTGCAACACGGAAGTTGCCAATGCTTCCGTACGTTTGGATATTAAATTATAAATGATCTTTAAATAAGATAACCTTTGGTAGAAACCTGACGAAAATAAAATTTAATATTAAATCTATTTCGATAGTTTGAGGACTGTTTTATGTGTACACGGTAGTTATCTGGCGAGCGACTGTAAAAGCCCGTTTACTCGTTAAACAAAAATAATTTGCGCAAGTTGACTTGTGCATTCACATTTGCACAAGCAAATCGTTGCGTTTAAATGGAAGCTAACGCCCCTGGCAAATAATTACACGCTACTTTTCTCATTATTTAATTTGTAATGACTAATTATAATTATAGTTTATTCTTTAGACGTGTATAAAATAATTGTGCAAGGTAGACTGAACGTGAAGTACAAATCAGTTTTGCGCAAATTATTTGAACGTGTAAACGGGCCTTAAATCGCTCACAGTACGCGTAGGTCGTTTCGAGATGGGGCGACATTTAGTCGGCCATAGTATCGAAAAGGTTAAGATTTTTTTCTTGCTTTTCATACGCAAGCTACCGATTCGGCCGCGGACGGGAACACGAAAACCGGAACATGTAAACTGCACGGAAGAGGAATTAATCCCTCCCGGGCACGACACTGGTGCAGTGCACCAACTTCCGCGTGCGCTCGGATATTGATGCAGTGTACTGATCCGTGAATTTTCCTATGCGTTCCGAAATTATTATTCGGCACGGATGAAACGTGATTGGTTGTTCGGTGTGTTTGGAAAATAGACATTGGAACCTTGTCCCCTTTTTTTAATGTTACACGAATACAGATTCAAAGGCCGGAACAAACCTTGAAATGCACTGAAACGACTCTACGTTAATAATTATGTATATCTAACAACTGAGTGCATTGTATGGATTTTTCGAAGTACGTGAATTTCTTTTTCACCATATTCAGGTGAAATAAAAGCGTACCATTCTTATATTAGGTATACGCAAAAGTAATTATCGTTTTGAATCAATATTACAGTAGGTATTGGTTTAATATTAATGAACGCGGTTCCCCTCGTTTTCTACAATTTTACGTCACCAGTTTTGCTAAAAGTTCAATTATATCCGAGAAGATGAAATAAAATCACAGTACCAATTTCAATGGAATGGCAATTACTTTTACAAATACACTACCGTCCATAAGTGTACAGACACAGTATAGGAGTCTCATATGTTGAAATATATGTTGAAATATTTGAGACTAATATTTCTGTTGCTATTTACCGAATTGAAAAAATATTTATCAATATTCGTAAAATATATCTCAGATTTGTACCTACCAGAGTTGGGCAAAATTGTATTCGAATAATTGTAAAATTGTATTCGTAGTGAAAGGCTACAGTATCTAACAGCGTCATCCTGGCCTTTAAACAGTTAATGAAATGAAATAATTGTCTGCCAAGTATCTATTCATTTAAGAACAAATACTATGTTGTTGTTCAAAATTCGAATTTTCACGTTTAATTAATGAAAAATGGTGAAGTACTTTTCTATCTTTTATTCGTTATTCAAAACTCTTTATTTAGATAATGAAGGGATAATTAGGACCTACCGTTTTTTCCATACAAAATTACGAACATATAACGATTGAAATTTTTGAAGGTACAAAATGCGACCTAATAATTTCACTTACGTTATTTTTCGGCGGGAACGATGGTTCTGTGTAATCGGCGCTGTAACGATAACCGAGAGGATTCGGTACAGGCCCAGCCAGCGCCAATGCATTCACTCCTCTCGTGCTTCCTTCGCCCTCGCTGTCAAGTGCTGTCACGCTCTCCGCGTTGCTGACACTCGATCCCGCTCGTATATCCGCTTTGACATCCGAGAGGTTGCTGCTTCTGTCACTCTCCCGATATCGATCCGCGTTCGAATCTGTTTCTTCTGCTGGCGACAAAAAATCCAGCTGAAGCACGACGGTGTTAAACGGTAGAGTTGTTTTAAACTATCTTGCACCCGCTTCGAAAGAACTATCAACGTGAACTGTAGAGGACGGAATTTAGATTCACTTGTGTCTCACAGAAATCATATTAATTAATTTTCATAGAATTAGAAGCGGAGAGAACAGATAATTGCGCGAGCATTTTTTGAAATGTAGTAACAGCTCGTTAAAATATACAGTTTAATATACCTCAGAGTTTAAATTGTCGTAAAAAAGATTTAATACAAGTGCACGAATTACTAATTTTCGCTCAAAATTATTCCAGTTTATTTACTGCGTAACTACCAATGAGTATTAATCTTTGTTCTATTCGCTGTAATTTGCTTTGCAACTTTTATACGTATCATGAACCATTAAGTACCGTGAAGTTTGAATGCTTTTCTTTTTCTCTAGTTGTTACACGACAATTTAGGAAATATATAAAAATGAATCGATCGAAGATACATAAAAATTGAGAAAATTTACTAAGACTCCTGAGGGATACATTCATCTTTCTGGATCCTTTTTCTATAATATTAATCCTCGGAAGGCTGATGGTTTTGATAGTAACGCAAACGTGGGTCTGTGTCGACCCTCATGCCTCTTTCCTTCTAAATGCATTTTTCAACATATTCTGCAGTGAAATGACTTTCTTTTCGTTTGAATTGAATTAGTTATTAGAAGTTGGACGAAGTTTTCGAAAACTCGGGTTAGAATAGCCCAGTCATCGTCGTCCGATTGTTAAGCACAGATTTATAATTTTCAAAAAGTAAGTGGTATCATGCATACTATCATGATTCACATAATTTCGCAAGCCCAAGGTACAACGTCTATTGGGCCCACTGACTATAATCGTACATTACACTGTGACACGACGTTGCGAACAAAGAACAGCCGTGTGTGTACGCTTGGTCTCCACCGTTCTACACGCGGATTAAACGCAACGTATCGGACTCGTTTGCATTCAATAACCTATCCTTCATGTCTGCGGAACGTTTTTCCGGATCGTTAGCGATAGATAGCCGAACGATAACGGGGGCTGCTCCTGTGTCTCTCCTCGGAAGAACGTTCTCTAGCAACGAGGCGAAATTACGAGATCGATCGACCACCGGTCACGAGCATAAAAACAATGGAAAATTGCGCGGCAGCGGCCGTGACTAATGGCGTTATAATTCATTCGAACATGATATTCCACTCACGCATATCAGTCTCCTGGGTCTGGGCTGTCCTGGGCCGGGGTTGTTTGATGCGGTCGCGGCACTGCAGAATGAGTATAATGATCACGCCAATCAGGATCACGCAGATGACCAATCCGCCGACGATGAGGATCAGTTGCCAATCGACTGGAATCAACGCTAAGCGTCACGGCTGGTTAAAATCTCGGGTATTTAGCTCAACAAGAGAGTCAGGCGTTGGTTGCTTTTTTTTTCTTGTTAAATATAGGTTTTGCTGGTTTAAAAAAAAAAAAAAAACGACCGTCACCTGGGAGTGGGGAGAAAGTAAAATTCAGGGGGGGGGATCGCGCGGCCGCTGCGACCGACTGCTTAATGAGCCTGGCTAAATTTTACAAAATGTACGCAAAATACGCGCGGCGCAACGCGTGTCGGTTAATTGAATCCCGTGGAATTTACGAGGCGACGCGGGCATCGGCAGAACTTTATAAAACGCGAGCGGCTGAATTGTTTGAAATAATGAATATCGGGTGGGCGAGTCGGTTTAGAGAATACTGGCCACCAGCGGAGAAATTTTGCAGATGTCGTTATACAGGTTATTCAGTAAATCGTGATGGAATTGAATTAATTAAATAAAATAGAGAATGTGAGATAAATTATTATCTAGAATAACATCGTTTTTGGACAAACGGAATCGATGAATTCGTTGGGCGAACGGTTTGAATGTGACTGGTCAATGTGTCTGACTATTGTTTGATATTTCTACTTCCAGTAAACATTGATCGCAGTACGATATTTTTTTTTACCAGTTTCACTACCATTTCACCCAAATATGGGTGACACGTACATTGCGAAGAGGCTGGATTATTTAAATATCGTTAGAAAATTTTTGCGTAAAATTAATATCGCAGTATAATTTAAGACAAGGCCGACAGTCTTTATTAAGTAAACATATATTTTCGACGATTTATGACGTAAAAAATGAAATAAAATGTGTCTGGATACGTACGGCTTTTTTCACTGTGGCAGTCAACGTGCAAATGATTAATGTCGCATGAACTGTAACGTTATTACCGACAGCCTGAAAAGTGTACTGTATATAATTACATTTGATTATTTTCATTACAGTTTCGTGATTCGTTTGCTTTTTAGCTTTTCAATGCGGTTCACTCCCAAATCGAACGTTTACTGTGGAAATTTGTTCAAGGAATTTTGTTTCAAGCATAATGTAAGGTAAAACTACATAATACATTTCGGTTGACAAAATGAGAACCATAATAATAACATTGAAACATATCTTTGCCCTTGAAAAAGTTCGTTGTATCACAATTTACCAAATACCCTAGACAGTCTTACGAAATTTTCCATTAAGTTTCGTACAGTACGCAGGATATAAAATTAGGGAACAGGACGTCGTACGTATTCCCCACGGGAATCCGTTTACCACCGAGTTTCACCGGGTTAATGTACTGCTTGGGTTTAGTTTCTGTCACACTGATTAAACGAAACCCTGAAAATAGACTCCACCGGGGACCAGCGTTTATACAAAATTGTCCCCTCCCCTTCCAAATTTTCCCCGGTTCAATTTTACAAACACCGTTCCTGGCATAATGTAGAACACGTTTCTATCCAACGTTCAACATTCCTTGGCTGGTCTATCTTTCGGCACAATAAAACGCGGGGGATCGCTCCGATCGGATGGATCAGAGATACCTGGGGGTGTTTTTTCGAAAAATGCAAAATCAGCAGCCGCGCGATGCCTTCGCCGGAGGATCGAGATTCCGTCATTGCGTTTTCATTTCCCCCTCTCGCTCGTCGAACGATACGACGGTACGCGGGGGGAATCGAAATGCGGACGATTCGGATTCAGCTGGAGGGGTGCGGGGCGGAAGGGAAGCGAGCGACTTTTCGGTAACCGCGACGCTCGTTCCTCGCCGAAGGATTCCTTCGTTCCGCGCTCGAGGCGAACGCTTCGAGCGTTATTCGAACCGAGAAGAACGCCTGCCAATTACGGGCGTGCCGCGTGTACGTGTGCGGTGTAAAAGTGCGGAATCGCGTGCTGTCGGAATAATGCAGAGGAAATGAGAGACAGAGAAATAGATAGAGAGGGAAAAAGAGCAAGATATAGAAAGAAGAGAAAAGATAGAGAGAGAGAGGGGGGGGGGGGGGGGGAGGGGTAGAAAGAGAGAAAAAGGTCGGTCATAATGGATATGAACTTACTGTGTGCCGTCAGCTTGATTATGACGGAATCCGTGCCGAAGCTATTCGTGACCGTGCAGTTGTAATCCCCGAAGTACGTGGATATGGGATCGAGGAGCGTGACAGTGCTGACGAACCTCTCGCCGATGTATTCCTCCTGCACGTAGAAAGGCGTATTGTTCGACGAGAAATTGAGCTCGCGGCCGGCGAAGCTCCATACCACCGAGTCCGCTTTTGGCACAGATATCGCGGTGCACTTCACCTGCGAAATCGAGGAAGGAACACAGTCGAATGAGAGAGAGAGAAAAAAAAGGCCTAGGTACTAGGTTCTCGTCGCTTGTCCTCTCTACGCTGGATCCACCGATATATATATATACACCGAGTGCCCCCCTCCCCTTTTTTAAACCACCGTGTCGTGTATCGACGGGAAAATACGAAGGACCGACCAATGAAAGAAAAAAAAAAAAGAAAAGGATATAGGAACACGGTTGTCCGATGATCACCGGGTCTATCCATCCGTGCGTGTTCATAGACGGCCCTCGGACTAGATTCTATCGGAAAAAAGGTGTCCGTTGCGTTCCACGGACAAAAAACCATTCGTTACACGATCCACAAGGATTTTGAGACGCGACGCGTCTCACGCCGCGTATTTTCCATAAACGCCGCGCTGTCGCATCTCACGAGCGAATTTACGAGGGCGTAAATCGGGATCGCGTCATTTTCGATGGGTGGGAGGTTTATGGGACCATCTGAAACCGAACCGATAAATAAAACGCTATCAATGGAATTTGCGAAGTCGATTTCGTTCCTTCGGATCGCGTCGGTGGATCCGCGTAAGTGTCGAGGTTTAAGGGTTTTAAGAGGGAAAAAAAGGGAAGGGACAGTGGAAACAACGATTGGGGGATGAAGGAATCGATTGGTAGAAATACCTTGACGACTCCCTCGTCGGGCACATACTGAACCCTCTGCGACACGATGCTAGGTGGCGCCCGGATGTAGATGTTCGCGTATCCGGTCAGTTCTGGAAACCCGGGCACACGAGCCTTACAGATGTACCGTCCGGCCGTCTCGTGATTCACCACAACACTTATGTTCGGGGTAGTGGCGACCTGTCGCTCCGAATCATCGTGGTACCAACGTATTTCCGGGGTCGGGTTCCCGTCGACGTCGCACTGCAAGATCTCCGTCGCTCCGTATTGCGTCTCCACGGAGACAGGCGGATGTCGAAACTGCGGCCCGTCTGCGGACAATTCAATTTTGACCTCCGGCGAATCCCCTCGAGATTGATATGACAGGATACGGAATAATAACAATAAAAAAAATATAGGAGAAGAGAGAATTTTCGGAAACAAAGGGGAACGATTCTCGAGATCGTTCAATCCAGTATACCGTTTCCCAGTATTTTCTACGGGCGTTATACGCGGGATCACGTTCGCCTCACGCTCGATCAGAAAAGGCGACCATAAATCGAGAGGACGCGTCCGAAAAATACGCCGACAAATGCTTCCTGAAGAGCTCCGATTTATCCTTCTCTATCCTCTCTACGTCTTCTGACAAGCGTGATCCCGAATTTCGCTGATGCCTCGCGCGAAAACCCACGAAACTAAATCCCACCCCCTAAACCCCACCCGTTAAATAGCCGGGCAAAACGGTAGCTTGCTGGACCGGAGCTGGATACAGAAGAATGGCGAGACGAGTCAGCGAATAGTAAACGCGTGGATTTGGCTCGCGACCTCGTGAAACCTCGTCCAACTCGCGGAAATACGTAATTCCCGGTCTACGAGGCGCGATATCATCCGAGAATTATTCTGACTCTCTCCTCCCTAGTGACTTAAAATTTTAATACTTCCATGGCCACACTCACAGGTTATATCCAAGGTCTCTGTGTCCTCGCTCTTGCCGACGTCGTTGTGGACCTCGCACTTTACGATCGCATCGTGAAGATCGCGGGTCGCGTTGTGGATGATCATTTCGGTGGTGTAGTCCCCGATGACTTTCTTCTCGTTGATAAACCACCTGAGGAGGAGATTGCGCGGTAATATACGGGGATCTCTGATGTTGAGGATGTTTAAGGATTATTATAGCTCAATGGGGTACGTTGATGCAACCATGAAGTAATTAATTTGGCCTAAAATATTATATATGATTTTTACAAAACGCCATATAACCCCAATCCAGGGGTTTAGATTCACTTATCCAGATTCTAAATTTAACACAGCCTTGATAAAAAATATTATGTTTGGACTTACACCGGGTCCCAGCAATCTGTATGTCACAGTCGCTGTCTGAGCGTTCGTTGTGCAAGAGTTAATATCGAGAAATTTTTCGATCAATCTCTTTCCTTCTTCACCCTCATCTCCTTATTTCCTGGTAAGCCTTTTTTCAGTGTGTCCCCATATATCTCGTTCTTCAATTATTCTTCCAGCACGATCGATACGAGTTCCGCGAGTTCACAAAGGGATCGAAAACCACAGAAACGATAACCCCTCGCGAATTAGATTCCGAGAATATAACGTTTCCCCGAACGAGATTCTCCTCGAGAATCGTAGTTCATGCCCGGTCCTCAGACCGCGAGCCAACGACGCGCAGTCCCGCCCGATTTATTCTCGTTCGCCAGCAGAATCGATGAAAAGAACGCGAGCGAGGATCGTTTCGGATGGCAATAAACGAGAAGGCAGAGGCGCCTCTTTTCAAGTGCTCGAATCGCGATCACATGTGTTATCAAAGCCTGGCAGAGGGAAAAGCGAAGACAGACTGAATAGAACGGGCAGGAAAGTTGGCGGGGCTCGTTTGTCTTCAGAAAGCAACCCCTAGCACCCTTCACCCCGTTGCGTCACGATCGACTTTCATCAAAGTCGCGGCCCCGCTAATAACGATCGAATACCCGGGGGCCACGGTGCCGTGTTTTATTATTTTCGTCGAGATTAAACGGGCGAGAAGTTTCGTCGTAAACGCGACCCGAACCGCCACCGACCCCGCAGGTCGTACGTGTGTCGGTTTTACGATTTCGATTTGACCCATAAAACTTCGGCGTTCCGCGTCGAAAGTTGCGCCCCCCTTCGGCCACCCTTCACTTAATTAAACCCTGTTTATATCGATCTCTTTTTATCTTCACTGGGCTCATCGTCTGGTTCCCGATACCAGAGCCGCGACACGAGAACGGACATCCCATTCACGTAGCAGCGGCGGTTAGCTTTCGCTTTCGTTTCCTAAAATCTTTCTCCCTCTCTTTAATCGGATCTGAGAGAACAAACCGGCCGGGTCGTTGGGTGGCTATTTACACACACACACAGATACAGCGTGTAGAGAACTCGCGGGCCCATCGAAGCGGGCAACAAGACAACGCGTAATGCGACGCGCGACCGGCTAACATTGTCCTAAACTTTCCATTGTTCCCTCTTTGTGACTAGCATCAATTATTCGCTTGCTCCGTGCCGCAACCGATTTCTCGCTAATTCTCCCTTTGTCCGGTCGCGACCTGGCGTTTTCCAGATAAAACAACAACGGTGGGTTTCGTTTGCCCGGACTAAAAAAAAAAAAACGACACGTAATAAGCACTCTCCTCTGATCCTGAAAATCCGTGACCGAGCCCGCGCGCGCCTGTTCTCCGGAGTATCCTTTTTCCCGATACCAGTCCAGTGGTTAATCCATTCCAGTACGTAAAACCTGTTGGACGACGCGACGAGTGCCCCCGAGGGCTTTTTTGCACAATGTAGAATTGAAGAGTTTACGGGGGGGTTCCCTTTGATCGTGCGACAAAATGGAAAGGTAATGGATCGGTTTTCATTTATTGTTCGGACGGGGTTTCAAGCTTGTTTTAATTCGGTGGAACTTTATTCGTCCGAAATGGTTTCTTTTCTGTCTGGTCCGTATGTCGTCGGTATGATCGATCGGGATCATTGAAATTCTGCAAATCTGGAGGAGTAATCGAAGAATAGAATTTCTTATTGTTTGTTCCAAAGGGGTGAAATGGACCTAGGTACTCGGAGAAGAACATTTTCTCCAGAAGTTTACTCATATTCCATACCTTGTCCCTTTACCCAACGACAGACAGCATTTTCTGCACGTTCATAATAAAAAACCAGACATGGAGCATGGCGTGATTCAAAGTCGTAGAGATAACCTTCAGTAAGCAAATTTTCTGGTTCGGTCTCTTACAGATCCCGGAATCACCGACATGCAATATTGTTTCGCTGTTCAGAGGGTCTTCGCGGTGAGTATCGATTGTCAGCCTCTTGTCCGCCCCTGCAGCGATACGAGCAACCGGAGCCGGGTGTACTCGCGTTATTCGCGTGTTGTCCGCCCCCAACCCCTCCCACCCCCTCCCTTCCTCCCTCACTCACCTGTACTCGACATCCGACGGATTGGCCTCGGCACGACACTTGAACCGAAGCTCGGTTCCCTCGATGATGCGGTCATTCTTGCCCAGGCCCGAGCGAATTCTCAGTGATACTTTCGGCGCGTAGCGAACCTGTAAAATCGAGGATTACAAGCGTTCGATAGGCTGGTCACAAACTGGAGGATGCTCTCGAAATGTCACGCGAGTCGAATGCTCAAACTTTCATGAGTAGACTGTGGATTTTATGCATTTATAGCGAATATGATTATTTATAATATATAAAAATATTTTATAAACTTCGATGAGGTATTTGTTTTATTTTGTACCTAATAGTATCGTTAATAAGGTAAAGAAATTTCTGTTTGATACCAGTTTTTGTAAAATAGACAGTAAAAATCTATATTTGCATAAAGATCCGCAGTCTATTCATGAGCATCGGATCACGTACACACGGGATCGATCCGCGGTATGCTCGCCTCTGCTCGCGTGACTCCTCGAGTGTTTAGCGTACTCTTTAATTCACCGTCGGACATAATTTCGCGACGATTAATATTCGGGCACGGCGACAAGTCGATGCTTCCGTCGACGAATTACGATACCGTTGGGAGAGCATCGGTCAGGGTCGTGCGGTTGCTCTTGTCGGAGATACTGGGTCGTCGACGTGAATCATTAACCGCTTGAGGACGTACCCCGAGTTACGTCGGTTTTGATGTAATGTGGAAGTTTCTTTATCGTGAATTAACTAGTGCCTACTGTGCTAGTTTAATTTGTTGAAAATTGTGTACGTTTGTGTGGTTCGACAAACTTTTCTTTAACCCTCCGTGGTCACACATTACGGTACAATTAAACACGTCTACTTTGACACGGTTGCTGTTTTTACAATATTCTTTTTGTTCGCTTGTAAAAATGATCGAACATATTCTTAACATTGTAGAACAAGGAACAATTGCGTTTGTATACAAATTTCAATATTAACATATAAAAAATCGCGAAGATAGAGGTTCTGTAAAAAATAAGCTTTTTTGCTAAAAAAATCATAATTATTTTATTAGTTTGGATGTTTTTTTACGTAAAGTTATAAAACCGTCAAAATGGGGAAAGTGGGTGGGTCGAAAGTGGCCGTCTGTCAGTCGCGCGCGATTATACCGCGGGACCAGATTTCGGGACGCGACGTTAATTATTTTTCAGCTCGTTACCGCGATTCTGGCCGGTTTCACCTAGCCCGTGATAATCTCGTTTCTCGTTCGAATAAAAAAAAAAGTGGGTTGTCGAGAGAAACGCGTAAAAGCTTGGAATCCCTTTTTAGCTAGAACGGCCCAGTTTTCCAGCACACACACACACACACACTCTTTTTCTCTGTTTCTCCATCTTATTTCCAACTCACCTCGACGCGCAGCTTCGCGTTCTGCGGAGTGCGGTCGGCCGCGTTCTGACTTTGGCACGTGAACGTCGTGTTGTCGTGATCCTTGCGCGGCATCACCCTCAGGACGGATTTCACGGTGTAGAGGGGGCCGTCGTCGAACAGCTCCTTCGTCGTCTTGATTCCCCTGTGCAGTACGTTCCCCAGGCCATCGATCCACGTGATCTGCAAATGAACGATGGTGATCATTGGTAACGCACCGAACGCTGTCAACGGTGATTATTACTTGGTAAGATGAATGACAAGGCATTTCTGCTAATAACGAAGCTATTGTTCCTTTGAATGAATTATTGAAATTGAGATGTAAGGCCTGGAATTTATATAGCGAGGTCGTAAAATCAGTCTGGAGTGAAAGTTTACATGTTACAAGCATCGAAACAGAAATTGATTGCTGGTAAAAAGCTTGAGCTCCGTTCAGGGCTGTACGATAAAAAAATGTGCGTCTTAATCTGTAACAGCTGCAGTTAAATTTTTACCAGTACTGCGATTGTTAACGAGCAGTGATAGGTGGGGACTTAACACTGAGCGGTCGTAAGGCGGGCTATGCTCGACACGCATGATCGTTCATTTACAGGATCTACACGCGATGTCAAACGCAAAAGAAGAAGAAATAAATGATGGTTGTTAGCCCCTGGCGTGGCGAAGGAATGAGCGATTTCTGGTGTTTGATTTTTTTTCTTTCGATTGTACAGGATAGGTACTGTTTAACTAGACGTCGACCGCTTAAAAATAATTGCGATAAATAGGGTACCCATGTCTCAGACTTCTACGACCGCAATGAGTTAATATCGTACCGTTTTAATGAAAGAATGTAAGTGGCTATGTCAAATATCAATTCAGAAATGACATCTGTAACCTAAGAGATACGGTACAACTATCGATGTCCTCGCTTATAGCTTTAACACTTCGACTGCCACGTCACCCAAGTATAGGTGACACTTACTTGCAAAGAAGCTGAATTATATAAATATTGTTACAAAATTTCTACGTAAAATTAATATCGCAGTATAATTTAAAATAAGTCCAACCGCCACTATCAACTAAACGCATATATTTCGACGATTTATGACTTAAAAAACGAAATAAAGTGTGTCTGGACATGTACGGCCTTTTCCATTCTGGCAGTCGACGCGTTAATTTAAAGCCTCGCTACATCAGGGCTGGTCGCGGTTATACCGAGTGATTCCGTTACCAGCCCTCTGCCCGAGGGTCACGGGAGGGTTTTTAGCGTGGTGAAATCCCGCATTGGTCGTCTCCGCCACCATTGGAGGCGGTGCATCTTTTCAAGGTTATCCCCCGTAAAAAAAAGGCCTCATTACATAGGGCCCAAAACATCATTGATACCATATAGACACTAATAGGTCATGAACCTCAAATACGTTGGATATCATTCAATTTTTCATAATAGTAATAGTTCTAATTTTCATATTAGTATACTTTATTATCCATATTTTTTTATCTACTTACTTATCCATATTACTTTATCTTTATCCTACTTTCTTCACCATATTGTTGTGACGTTTGACGCTATGCAAAAAAAAACAAACATGGCGTAACAATATTATGCTTCCATTGGTTTATCATCGAAAATTAACATTATCGTTTACTCGTAGGTGTAATTCCTTCGAGGGATTCATTAAAAATCAGGCTCTTGATGACATGGCGTAACAATATTATGCTTCCATTGGTTTATCATCGAAAATTAACATTCCTTCGAGGGATTCATTAAAAATCAGGCTCTTGCCCGTACGTCATAGGTAAAGAGCCCTCGTTCCTCGGGCTGGGGATGGTCTATTAGCATGTAATTTCAGGAGGAAGATTTTCACGAAGAAATCTGTCAGACTCTGAGAGGAGCTTATCAAACCCGAGCACAAAGAGTGCATCAAGGGGGTTGAGTGAACTTCGGGGCACGGGGAGGCGCGCATGGGTCCCGCATATCGGAAGTTATTTCATTATAACGGACGCCGTCATATTTTATTCAATAATACCCAGCTACGATCGATCTTCGTGATCGGGTTCGTAAGAACGGCTTGGTAAGTAGCGGATCCTGGTTAACGGGAGCTTCCGGCGACCCAGCGTGGACCAAACGGTGACGGAGGGTGCGGCCTTTATCTCGCGAGGAAGTAAGCTCGCTCTCTGAACTTTCAAATTTTCTCCAGCGGAATTAATTCACGCTCCGTGTCCCCTGCTTCAAAATCTACCCTCGTTACCGAATACGGAACGCGGTGAGATATCGTCTTTCGTCCCTTTCCCTCCCTCGATCGAGCTGGCTGGGCGTTCGTTTTACGAATGATCGATCGACGCTCGAACCCCGCGGTTGGTCCCAGCATCCCGTTGCTCGAACGATTCCGCAGTCGGTTCTCGGTTGAATGCACGCACGCGACTTGATAGGCTTGCGTGGTAATCGATGCGATTGGGGAAGGGGGGGGGGAGGGAGGGCCTAATTAGAAATCTCGCGACGCGAATTCGATCCGGCTCGTCGGTTAATACGCGTGGTATTTCCGGTTCGTAACGTCACTGTTCGACTCACGGGCTTTGTATTATAACCGTCCCATTGCGGAAGCTGTTTATGGATACTCGTGATACTGCTGCACGGCAGCTTCTTAACGGGCCTGTCGAGCTATTAAATTCTATTGCCACGCGTACGTTCAGAAATATCAAGGAATCGCATACTATAGCAGTAATGAATCTATATTTAGCGGCAGTTATTATTGCATTAATGTTTCAACCAGAAGTACAATACCGAACCGATTTTCTACGTGTTCGGCTTCTTTCGTTTCCGTTAATTAGAATTTAACGAGGGGCACGATGGAGATCATCCCGAGTATCGAAGGACAGAGAGAGAGTGGCGCTCCGAACCACGTTTTCAGAGTAAACTCTGGAAAATCGTACGTAGTCGAGGCACGCGGAACGGCAATCGGAGGAGGGCACTTGTTCCAGTATTCGGATAATGAAAGCGTGCTGGTCTGCGCGGAGAATTGGTCCGCCGAAAAAAT
The DNA here is from genome assembly GCF_001272555.1 of Dufourea novaeangliae. NCBI lineage: Eukaryota > Metazoa > Arthropoda > Insecta > Hymenoptera > Halictidae > Dufourea > Dufourea novaeangliae. The sequence goes on along the minus strand of NW_015373942.1, from coordinate 1,572,576 downwards.
CTTGCTATTGCCTGCCGTTGGATGAGCATCGTCGGCCCACACACACACACATTTCCTTGAGGCTCCTCTATTATTCGTCTAGGTGGTTCCGAGCGTGTATACACGATATCGTCGGGGATATGCGTACCGATTAGGTATACACACTTACGTGTATATGTATGTGTGTCCTAGGTGTATGCAAACACTAGAGAGCGTAGTTGCTGCTCCACCGTAGCCGCACCGACGCGAATCGATCGTATCGTCTATAATTAGGCATGCTGCATCCAGTGCTTCTGCACTCTCATATCACTGAGAAGTCCCGCCGAGTCGTATCGGTTCGAGAACACTATTTTCGATACTCGAGCGGCGCGACGGCGATGGTGTGCGTTCGCTCGCGTTGTAATTTTAATAAACGCGCAGCGATCACGCGCGCAGAAAGTCGTGTCTACGTGTAGATCGAACGAACGTAAAGGAAAAGAAAGAAACGATCCCCGGATGGACGGCCTTTGGAAATTTCTTTCCTTGCCCCGATGAATATTCGATGAGTGGCCGCGCTCCAACCCCCGATCGACTCGACCTACCCCCTTTTGCCAAGGAAGAACTTTTCTTGCATCTTGACTCGAGAAAATATACGTACTTTCTTCGCGCCCATACCAACCCCTCCCACAGGATCACGGCTCGAGAACGCTCGCAGACTTAATTCCAGCTTCGTCGGCGATCGCTAGGGTGGCAATCGCGCTGATGGATCTTCGGCTCCTTCTGGACAAGCCGGAAAATAATAGAACTGTTCAACGGGAGCGCTGTATTAATTCCGCTCTTTTGTTCGACTCGCAGCCTTTCGTCGAACCCTTTTCTACCGACGAGAGTTTGGCTTTCGTTATCTTTCTGCTTCACAGTCCGAAATATCGTTGCTCGATTTGGCTATTATGGATTGGGAGGCAACAATAGTTTCTTTTGATTTGGATGGTAATCGTAGAGCTTAATAGATATGAACTTAACTACAGATTATTTCAAAATTCCAAAATGGTACTAGAATTGCAGGTAGCCCATCGCAACACAAGAAGCGTTCATTTAACTTTTAGTTAGGCTGTGGGGTGTATCCCTATTCGGTAATTGATAAAACTCGAAAGTCAGCGCAGTGCTCAGGTCATATATGTACACAAATTTTTTCAAAAATTTCCGGTAATCTAAATGTTAACGTCGCCTTTTCCTCGTCGTTCACAGGTAGGGGAATCGATCCCCGGTCCATTCTAATTAGAACTTTCACGGATCCGTGGGCCAGTACCGCTCGCCATTACGGCGAACAAACGGCCCGTTTCGATAGAGTTGCCTCGTGTTATTTTATCCATCGCGGGGATCCACGGCGAATCCTTCCTCGAGCTGGAGGAAGTAGTAAACGCGGGGCTACGATTACGTGCCCTCGAGCCATCTACCGATCGATCTGTCCCACCCTAAATAAATGCAGCGTGAACCTAGCTCGAAGCAGCGCATCAGTCATCCGATTTCTTACATAGAGCGTTTTTTTTCACGACCTAAATATCATGTCCGTGGAACGTCGGGCCCCGATATAGGCGGTATTGTTTCACGCTGTTGTGTCCCTCGCGTCGGCCGGGTGTCTCTGTAACCTTGGGCCACAACGTTTATTTCTAGCCGAGCTTCCCCTAACGCTCGGTTGTATTTTTATAATTCCACGTAAGCGGGTAATCTCGTTTAATGTTTCCGCGCCGGTTCGTTAACGGCTGCTTTATAGTCCTTTATGGAATTAATTAAGAATCGGGAAAGGAGGGAGCGTCGTCGTAGAGTCAGCGACAAGCACACTCGGTCGGTAACGTCTATCCAGCGTGTTCACCTTTACCTACCGAGGCGCGTCTTCAACGGTCGAGTCTCACGCGCGTTGAGCGTAGAGTTATCGTCAATTTCGCGAAACGATACCGTTTCCCCTACCCCTCGCGAGATTCGTTATCCGACAGACTAGAATATCGTTCGCGACGGGACGTACCATCCGTGGTTTCATCGAGGGTAATTGCGAAAATGAAAGATCGCGAAGGCCGCGAACCCGCTCGTATTTCAGGGGGGAACCCCAGACTTAGACAACTCTCGTGTTATTTCTTCGGTCGCCTTTCCGTTCCAGCCGACAACGCGTAATTAAACAGGGCCGGCGGGGCGAGTAAAAGGAGCATTTGCCAAGGATGATTCAGGCTGCTCCCCCTTCACACCTGAGCTCCACGACCCCGCCATATTCATTCGAGGATACCCACGGGAAATTATTAGCCGCGAACCCGATCGTCCACACCGCTATATAATTCCTTGATATGAGTTCGCGGATACATTTCCGTTGTCGTCAATTATTCGCCGTGGTCGCGGTTTCGTTCCTCTATTAATAAATACGATCGACAAGGGCGATGGTTCGAATCCGAGATAGTCCTCCCGCTGTGAAATTACGGAAGGGAACGAGCTTCCGAACGAGCGAGCGGAATAAGAACAGCCATTCTCCGTCTGGACCGTCTCTCGCGTTTAATTGCGGCCCCCGTTGTCGAATAATTCGATCGAATAAATTGGCCCAGCGCCGCTTCTTAACGAGCGGACGACCCTTACCTCTTCCCCTCAGCGACTGTCTTGCTGCGACTTTCCGGCTTGTTTTTGGAGGACTTGACAAATTTCCGGCCAGGTCGTTCCCGAGGGACTGCGACGGGAATTTTTATGGAAAAACGCAGACACGAAACGTCCCCTCCACTCGATCTCTCCGACCGTTCGCTGTCCGGGATTTTCCACATTTTCCCTGGATTTCTGCGCTGCGAACGCTCGAACTGGCCGAGCGAGCTCGTTTACCAAGGCGTCGTTCCTTCTTTATTTTTCTAATCTCTTATCTTTTTCTATCTGTCGTTGCTGGTGGCGCGCATAGGCGCAATGTTTCGTAATATAACAGAACCGGCGTCGTTAAACGTAGTCCAACGAACGAATGAATCCCATCTGGTTTCATTAGATACGAATCAAGTAACGGGAACGACAATGGGGGGAAGTAGAGAGGCCCTGATGCAGGCTGCCTCGGCAAAAACGGCTATTCGTTCCCCTAATGAAATTAATTATCTGCCAACAGGGGTGGCCTGCGCGCGTTATCGAGCGACACGCGTGTTACACCGTTATAATTACCATCATCGTCGCGTGTCGTACCTGTGGAAACGGTGTATACCCTGCCAGCGAGACGAGACACCGTCGCTGCGACGTGCACTTGACAACCGCGAGCCCAGTCGAGGCTCCGTTCACCCGCGACGATGGAACGGGCGGAGGGATAAAGAGGGGAGGAGAAGGTTTCCCGGTAAATCCAGAAACTCCTCTCGCCGTATCGCGTAAAAGCCGCGTAAGAACTCTTTCGGCGAAGCGATGCCGTCGCGGATTTCACCGCGCGTGTACGTACGTGTGTGTGCGCGTCTGAAAACACCCCTGGCTGCCGCTGCGCGACGAACACGGTTCCAGGTGAAGGGATGAAGCTGAACCACGACGCCGCCAGCGAGTGCCTCGTCGAACATCGCGCCCCTGCCCCGTACACCCAGCCGGAGCAGCACTCAGCTGTGGCTCGAGATTTCTTTGGATTATTGTAAAAATGCATTACGCTCGAGCTGGGACGAGGGCAATAAAAAAATTGCGACGTCCGCTAGCCCTCACGGGAAATCGCGACCGTCAGGTCCTCCCACCCCGTTCTTTTCCTGCTTCTTTTTTCTCGGTGTACGAGCGCGAGTCTGGTTCGGCGCGACGTGTTTGCTTGCCTGGCGGTGCTAGGGGTTGTAATGTACGTCGTCATGGAGATTCGATGCGGGAATTATGTTGTCGTGAAGTTTAGGTGTCTTTGGTTTATTGGATTCTTTCTTGATTCGGAGATAAATTCTGTGGAAGTTGGTATCAGGTAGATAGGAATGGCAAACTGTACAGGGTGAAGTCACAATTGTGGTACAACCGGACGGGTGGTGATTCTATATGCAAAAATAAGTTGGAAAAAAGAATAAAATTTTGTTGTTTAAGAATTCTTTTTCGAGATACTGTGATTCCTCGATGAATGCGACACAAGCAACGACGTTATTTCCGGGGGATTTATTTATTTCCACCCCTGTATTAGCTTGCAACAGGATAAGCTTGAAATAATATTTTTGAGTAGGGTACAATACAAAATATTAAGTATCTCGAAATAAATAAAAATGGACTTACACTACAATACTTTGCAATACTTTTTACACTACAATAATGTGCTTCTGTACTTGGTCCAAATACATTTCGAATGACACGTCTGTCTACTTCAAGTTCCACGTGCTATTCTTTACGTACTCTTTTAGAGAATCCTTACATCACAAATTTGACATGTTAAATCATTGTAACACATTCATAACTATCAGAACTCGACCCCTGATAATTCCAGCCGAATATCCTCGTTATGGAATATTAGCGATAGATTATTGCGCACGTTTGTACATTAACGAACATGAACGAACTTCGGTATAATTTCTGTAGCATTAATGGCCGCGTAACCAGGGATCAAGAGAATCACGTCTGTATAATCCCGTAAATATATAGCCCTAATTTTATATCGAACCTTATACGCTCTAGAGTTTCATCGAATAAAGCCACCTCGAAGTTGCTTCCTATGAATGTATGCAGCAGCTTCCGCGGGTGTTTTGTCATTCTTTCAAATTCGTACTATGTATTTGCATGGACGACCGGCGGGAAGCGTTTCCTTTGATCCCTGGTAATAGAATTAGGAGTGGGACAGCGATATTAAAATTTTGTTTCGAGACAACTCACCCCGGCGTTTCACGGTGAGTTTCTGAACCAATATGAAAGAAACTTGCGGAACTACGGAGTTACGGAGGGGTAGAAGAAATAGAAGAGGAAGCGGCTCGAGGAGCAAGGAAAACCACCGGTAAGTTGAGGGTTGGTTCAAGAGGGGTTGGAAAAGTCGTGCGAGGGGCGCAATAATTGAAACCGCACCGGTATCGGAGTAACTAAAGTACGAGTTTCAATCGCCGTTTAATATCAATGCAGCGATTGTCGATAAACAGGGGCTTAGGTACTGAACAAAACTTCCTTATTTATTCGTTGAAGGTCGATGCATCACAGAAACCGCGTGGATAGTTAAATACAGGATGTCATGCAATTGGTGGCACACTCGTATGAATCTACGTGAACAAAATATGTTTGAAATATTGAATAAAATTTTTTTATACATATAAGACTACGTTTTCGAGAAAATCGAGTTTGGAAATCTGCTGGATACACGTGAAATGAAATAGGATCCGGCTACTTGTTACCACGACGAATTCTACACCTGCTTCGGATTAATTTTCAAAGCCGATTGTTTCGTAAACGAAGTTTTAAATGAAAAAATGTTTATTCTATATTTTCGACTTATTTTTTCACGTAGAATAATCCCCTACCTAATTGTACCGTGAGTTATATGGCACCCTGTATATTTTACATACAATGCAAAACCACTGGCGTTATCCAACCACGATTTCTACATTTCAGCGATGAATTAATGCACGGAAAAGGTGTAGACGCGGTAAATCGGATCGCGTTCCTTGCCTCCGTCGCGGATAAATTTTCATCCCGTCGCCGTCAGAGTTTTCGACGAGTTCGACGCAGAAAGAACAAAAAAGAAAGAGAGAAAAAAAAAATGTCGAGAGAGTCGCGTAACCCGGAGCGAAATTCGCGGAACTTCTAACGATCCATTCCCGGCGAACCACCCTCGACCACTGCTCCCCACGTAATGAAACGTTTATCGAGGAACCCGTGTCAGTCGTTTAGCCTGAAAAACAGGGAGGGCTCTCGTTAAGTTGTAACGTAAATTAGGAACAGAGAGGACTCGGTCGAATCCACCGTGGACGTATTACTCCATTCAGAAAAAGTGGTGCTCGACGAGAAAGGAGGGTGGCTTGAAGGGCTCAAATTGCAATCGGGACTTCTTGCAGCTGGCTACTTCCTGTCTCTGTTGGAGACTTTTTTCTAACGGGGTACGAGCTACATTTACTAACGATTGATACATTGACAGGTATTGCTATTGAAACATATACGTGTGAGTAGGTTATATTGAAATAATCGTTCTATGGTATCGTTACGTCAGATTCACACTAGCGGTTAAGTGCACGGCCAGATCACGATTAGTCTGAATTTAGACAATATTTCTCTCATTAGATTACGTTTGAGCGATAAAGATCGCTGCCTGATTTGACGTTATCTGATCGTACCGTGACCGCTAGTGTGAATCTGGCTGTAGTGTTGCAGCTGGTTCGCGAAGGGGTTGAATTGCAGCATCAATGCGCCACTGGTGCACACTGATACTATTAGAGTGTCATTCGATACCTGTTGAAATTGGCTGCAATATTGGCTAAACATAGAAATAATTCAAGGGTTCGTAACAAAGACGATCCGTTGTCAAATGTTTCTGGTCTCAGAAGCGTGTCTGACAACGTGGTCGAATCTATTATACTATTATACTATCAAAAACGATCTATGTCCTGAATTATAGTGTACAGTGTCTGGTTTCGACAAAATGTGCTCCTTTAATCTCTTTATAATCGTATTGATATCTCTGCCATATCATGGTGGTAGCTGACAATTGGTAGACCTCACAATTCAGTCTCGTTGACAGAATCGTGCCCACGACCCCCTGTAATCGCGTTGACGCTTCCATACGGTGGCACTTTAGAGAAGGAATACTGTATACGTTGTCCTGACAATATTGGCCCGAGAGTTGTTCGATTTGCCGGTATTTACGAACGACAATGACTGCAAATGCTCTGTCGTGGCACACTGCGACAATGAGTGTGGTTCAAATGCGCGCGATCAATTGTGCGTTTGATGGCTACTGTATTTATGCCTCTGGTGCGCATTCTTGTGCATATTTGACAGCATTTCCGATGGTAGCGCTATGTGTTTGGACCGTAGCATTTCGGACCTATTTTGATTGGTATTTCCTTTATATTCCGTATTTGAGGGTAGCGTGTCAGCCCGTACAAGTCCATTATTGCATAATTTTGCACAAAAGCAATTTATCAAACTGCCACTGTCAAGAACGACCTTGAAATTCGCAGAGTTCAAACTGTCTAGCATCTAGAGTGGCCCATAGACGATCCATCACCTAATTTAATCATGGAGTCTGTACAATCATTTGCAGCCCGTAAATGTGTGCTCGAAGTTTCACGTAAATGTTTGAAAAATGATTGAATGTGTTTGGTTTTACTGTACAAGCATGTTGTTTATGCAGCCGTATTTATAATCATGTTGTGCGACGTTGGTTCGATGGAGATTTTGTTTACTTATGTAATTAGACTTGTAAAACCTTTCCAATATAACGGGAAATAAAATTCAATCATTAAAAAATATAGAGGAAAAAGATCTGCAAACGTTTTTTTTTTCATCGATAACCTTTTGATGTCTTTTATTCTACGTTTATTTTAATCTGTATTTTTAATTGGATACACCTCACTGATTCTAGCTATCAACGAACGCACAAACAGTATCAACACAATCGCAGTATTTACATTGAAGTTCGATGGTTCATCGAACCGAAGCTGAAGAGCATAGACAATATTCGTCGATCACGGAGGGTCATTCAACCTGTTAACTGGAGAAGAATGGGTAACTCGTCACTTGTATTTAACTAAATTCATCATCTGATCATTTTAACTTCTCTTCTTTACTTACCAAATATTACACTGTTAATATGTCTATTCTAAGGGCCACTCGATGTCAGGGATTTCGTCCAAAATGAAATACAATGTAGTCGACGTGAAATTAGGGGGGTTTAATTCATCACTTTGCTAGTATCCCATTTGTTCAAGAAATACAGGCCGTCAAAGTTTGCAGTTCTTGTCTAATTTCCTGAACCTAATTTCACCTCGTTGACATTATATTTCATTTCGAACAAAATCCCTGACATCGAGTGCAAACAGTGATTGATTTGCCGTGGAATGACCCATAAATTTAAGTCACATTAGCTCGTCATTATCCGTTCTCAACAGAAATTACTCGGTTAACGGGTTAACGCCTCAACAATAAGTGTTTTTCCTTCCTCCAAAATCCCCTCCCCTTCTTCTTTCTTTCCTGCCACTGTTTAACCGCAATTACTTTCTCATTACCCGAATTCCCCTATTCTGTCCGAACGGTTCGACACTATTTTCGTCAGGTAACACGTGCACAGGAAACGTGATATTGGGCGGAGTATACACGAGCGAATAAAGAGGTCTGCGACTGGATGAAAAGTCGAGAGTTTTCCGATCCATTCGCGAGAAAACTGCGGGAATTTTTTGGTAGGTGGAAATCGCTCTCACGACGCTGGGCCACGCTCCACGCTCGCACACGGAATATATTTCATTTAAATGGGGAACGCAATTACCCGTATCGCCATCAACCCAGTCAAATCGACGCTTTTAGCCGCTGCGAGGACGGCCGTGTTCGAAACGACCTGTTCAGGGCGAACGGCGATCGTTCCCGCGTTATTATGCGCCGGCTCTGTTTTAATTACCGCGATCATCTTCGCGGCGCAGGAAACTGCCCCTTCTTTTCCCCCCCTTTCCCCTTCTTCCTGTTATTTGTCGTTCTTGCAGTGGTCCCTATTTCTTTCCTTCTATTCTTGTTTCTGAGCGGCCTCAAATTCCACGGCAATCGCGGAGGAACCTATTACGCTCTGTACCGGCGACATAAAATAATTCATGTGAGCCTGTCCGAGACACAGAGGACGTGAAATTATTCGCAGATACGTATCGGTTCAGACCTGCATGTTCCCTCTAGGACTGCGGTTATACGGGAACCGTGGAGACGTACGATGGTGGACGTCGATTTAAAGGGATGTATGCGGTTATTTCGGTCGCACGAACACGTAGATTTTGACATCAGCGAGCGAGGAAAATTGTCCGGTTCGGGGTAGATTCGCGGGGAGATAAAATGGAGAATTCAGAGGCGGTTGATGCTGTTGATGTTTCTGCTGGGTTGCGTGTGGAATGGAAACAATGGAAATATTGAAGTTGAGGGGATGGACTTCGGAAACAAGTCGTGTTTTAGAATTTGCGTAATGATCTTCAACGGAAAAATAACTTGTCTTTCATATTATCTGTGATATATAAATGCAGGATGTCCGGTGATAAAATTAATTTCATAATGGTGTTTTACCTGTTGATAAATGTACTGAACCATTTCAATGGTCTAGACATGAAATATTAAAATTTTTTTCTTTCAGGCGCTAGATAGTAGAGATTGGATTTGTTTAAATGAAGTGTTACACTTTTGTATCGATTATTTTGCTATAACAAATTTGGGAAGTGACTCTTGTACGGAAAGTTAAATTGAAAATATAGAATAAAATTTTTTTCGTAGAATGTTTCGTTTCTAAGATAATCGAATCAGAAAACCTGCTGGATACGCGAGTAATTAAATATTTAGAGTAGATATAGAGTCGGATAATATTTGGGATATGGCAAATATTCTTCTTGCACTAGCAATTCAAGAATAAATGACAGTTTAAGAAATAAGTTGATTTAAACTACCGATGAGGTATAGGACTCTATACCTAGTCGATGGCCTTACCTTGCCTTACCATAAGACCGTGCAATCTATTATGTACATGTATATATCTATCAGAGTTGGACAAAATGTAATCTAATTACAAAATTCAAATTACAATTACAATGTAATTGCAAGACAATTACAATTACATTGTAATTAACTATACTAAGTTTACAATAAAAATTACAATGTACATAAATGTAAAATTCCAATGTAATTGTCCTGCAATTATATTGCATACATTGTAATTGGAATTTAGATTTTGTAATTAGATTACATTTTGTCCAACTCTGATTTCTACACATTAACTTCCGCGCCAAATATAAAAACCGCGGCTTTTCCGTTTTATCTGACAAAAGACATTCGTTCTTCGTTTTTGGTTGATACGTAGATGCCCTCTATGTACCGAGTGCAACACTTTTATGATTTCTTTATGCACCGCTAGGCGACGCATCGTTTATCCCTTTCTCGCAAGCATTATAGTACTACGTAATGTATAAGATAAGTGCTAAATGAGTGAATATTAATCGGAGAAATGGCATAAAGGTGTTTTCGACGGGTGTTGGAGCTACTTCCATCTTTGCTTCAACTTGTAGGGAGTGTGTAGCGTCTTTCCATCTTCGCACAACTCAAACCTACCACCGTCGTGAGTCAATTTCTGGCAGTTAAACGGCTGCCAGGATTGACTCGAAAATTCTTAATAAAAACATAACTTTCACAAATTGCATGAACACATGAGGCTGATATGGGAATAAAAAGAGTCCTTGTAAAAATGTAAATTTTCTACGAGCATCAAACTTATTCTGTATCTTTGCGTCTGAATTGCTGCATTGTAGCAGACGTTTACACGTCGAAAACAATTCAAGGTATTCAAAATGGTAGGATTTAGAATGCCATTTTGTACACCACTGAACTGTATACAAGTGCTATTAACTGCAACTGGTCTAAAAGACACACCAAATATGCAAGATTTGACTATAAGTTTATTAGACTTAGTCTATTTACAGGTACAGATTCATTATTATCTACTTGAGCCCTACCGTTATGGAATAATTAATGAAACAGAGATATATTCGCAGCGAGAGAAACTATACTCTCATCACACGTCCTGTGGTACCTTGTGTGTCAAGTAACCATAAAATCCCCACTTTGCTGCGTTATCTGTCTCGATGAATTATTTTTACTGTAACGCTCGGCCGGACGTAACCGTAACGCCTACTGCTACACCCCGTATAATCAGGGTCCAGTCAATCCTCGCGTTCCCAATTGCCCGTTGAAATACTGTTATTTTCAATCGCCTGTCCGCAAACGCGATGAAACGAATACGCATTCCTTCAACTCGTCCCCGTTCTTCAGATATCAGCCTGCCCATTTGATTACTCGCATGCTTCACTTATGGAACGCGGTAGTTCTGCTCGCCAAGCAGAGTTAGGCATAGTTTGAATTCGAATAATACATAGTGAAAAGCAGTAGTATCTAAGATCGTCATTTAAATCTTTAATCCACTCGTGACCTATATCAGACTATACACTTCCAAATTTATTTACTAGAATTTCTAAAAGATAGTATGAAATTTGCATTTTTATGAACATTGATTTCTGTTTATTCGTTAGATACATCATTTATCCTCAAAACATCGCGGTATACTAAAAAGGTCACCCGTCAATCATGCGAGGGTTAAACAGTTAATGAGATTAAATAATTATTAATCAATGTCTACTCATTGAAAACGTATTTTCTTTAATAAAAACTAGAATTTTCACATTTCACATATAACATCAACGAATCGTATCAAGTTCATATACATATTTCCATTCATTTACATATACCTGCAAATAATACGGCAATAACTACAGATGGGCCAAAATGATCCAGCGTTCGCCGTACGGGGGTTAAAAACATTCATCTTTCGAAGGTTAATCGATCAAAATCGGCGTGGTACTTTTTCCTCTCGATCGTCTATTCGTTATTCGAAACTCTTTATCGGTACAACGAATTAGCCCATCTCTGCCCGTCAAGCAGCGCGCGATAATTGTCGCGTGTCGCGCGGTTCACCGGGTTCCGCCCGTTCACTGATAACCGAACGCGCCATTCTTCACGCTGGTCGATTCGATCTCGTTCGCCTCTCGCTTCGACACGCCCCCGTTTCTCATGCGACTCGAGACACAATTCGGCGAACTGTCTTTTGTTCGAAGCTGTTTTTTATCCCAAAAAAAAAAAAAAAAAAAAAAAAAGAAAAAAAAATGAAAGTGCTGCCAGCACACACGCGTTATCGCGCGGATCGATCCGACGAGCGTTTGTGCACACCACCCCAGGAGTGAGAGAGCTTTCCACCGTCGAACAATGGAGGTTTTGCGGAGGTTTTTCCCGATTATTTCCCCAGCCACCGGCCCCGGCCGAAGACCCGGGAACGCGCGTAATCGACGAATTACAACGGATCAGAATGCTGCACGACCATGGGCGATTACAACACTCGCCAGGTTTACCATCTCCGTCTCTCTATTTCTCTCTTTCACCGTTCCTTTATCCCTTGGTTCTCTCTTTTTTCGGGCGGGACCAGGATCGCTGTGGCAGGGGAACTTGTTGTTGTATTTTTTTTTTTCTAGGCAACATAAACCAGAGTGTAACTATCTTTCGCCGTGGCGTATGCCCGCCGATGATATTTTTCTCGGGTCGTGCGCGTGGCCGGGATTTTGTGGGGGGCAAGGAGGGGTGAGGGCGAGCAGTGAATAAACTCGCTGCTCGCGGTTTGTAGGATGTCGTGCGTATCACTATAATGGATCGTTCGTGGAACCATACGCCTCCGACTGCGAGTTACAACGGTCCCTTGTTTTTATACATATAGAGGCGTGTATACAGAGCCTCGGTTAAACTGAGTGTCACCAAACCGCATGGGCGCATAAGGCACGGAACACGCGTGTAAAGCCTGGGCAAGAAAGGTCGAGTGGACCGTTCGAAACTGTTTGTTTGCCGGATACATTTTCGTGTCGTGATAACACAAGGTGTTTTCGAAATGGTGGTACAACGTGAAGGGATGTGATTTTACATGGAAATATAAATTGAAAATGTAGAATAATATTCTGTCGTATGATACTTCGTTCTCAAGATGAACAATTTTCAGAATTCACCTAACGTTTGTAGGTAAGTGTTCCTAGTGACGATAAGTAGAAATAGAATGCACTGTACAGACGCGTGTGCAAACTCCTATTCAATTGCACGCGTGTCCAACAGATTTTCAAATTCGATTAACTCGAAAATGTTTCGAAACAATTTCTGGGTGGAGCATACGAACAAAATATTTCCTTGTTCTTTGTCATAGGGACCAATAATAATAATAATCGTAATAACACTGGCTTGTGCTTAACAACACTTGGATACTTTCGTTGTAGCTACATTATTAAATTTACGTGGCACATACTTGGAATCATTCTGTATAATACAAAATCGAAAATGATTGCAACAAAATTCGAAACCAGTAAATTCCAACATATTTCAATTTATCAACATATCTCATCGACCGTTTCTACAAGCACACCCTCCAAGTTCCAATTATTTCTCTTCGTTCAGAACATTATTCGCTTTCTTCACCGGTTCCCACCATGCAACGAATCGTTAAAGTCGGCCACACCCGTAACACCGAAAATCCCGCGATAGCGTGCATCGAGGTAATTTCAAGGTACGTACAACAAGGGTCATCGGCACAGAAGCTCGTTCGAGCTATCCAGTATCCAACTGGTACGATCGTTTCCACGTTTTCGTCGTTGCAGTGCGACGATAATGTTTATGAAACCGGTGTGCGGTGTGGCGTAGCTCGAGCAGCCGAGCAAACGATAGCACAGGGGGGCGGTGATAATTGAATCCCGTTCGCCAAGTGCAATCGTTCTCCAACAAGATAGTCGCGGGATCTACAAGCGACAGCTCTGCGTACGATAATCCAGTGGCGGACTGGGTCTACACATATTGGTTGCCAGTAGACAAGGGAAGGCTCACTTACAAGTGGGTATAAAAATTATTTGTTTAGAGTCATGTATTACATTCTTAAATATAAAGTTGCCTCGCAGAATGATTTTATTATATTTCTTCAGAAACCAATATTAAGGGGCTATTTTTTATAGGAATATTTAGGGGCAATTTTTTAAAGGAAAACTATTGAACTTATCAATTTGAATAATATATATATTTACCTATTTTTATATTTACTTAATTGTTATGTATGCGTGTTGTGTTTATACCCGTACAATAACTAAATAAATGAATTATCGTTTTCAACGTATTGTCTAATTTTTCAGGGGACTCACTTGCCACCGTGCAAGCTGACACCCTGGTCAGTCCGTCACTGTGATGTGATCCTCGTAGACTGTATATCTTCCAGCCCGCGAATCGTGAATCGTGTATTCGATTCATCGGGTGTTAGGGCGTGAAATGTTGGCGAATTTCGTGTCACGATGGTGTTCCTGGGTGGCCCCCCTAGCGAATCCGTGCTCCCATGTAACGGCATTAATCAGGGAGATTCGCGTAATTTTAATTAAAAACCAGGCGTACACGTTCGCGGTCGACGAACGACCGCGAAGCAAATTTAATTAATTTTTCGCCTGTTCCCGCGTCGACGACAATCCCCGCGACTCGTTATTTATCTAGGTCGAATGGTATACATATATCCTCTCCGCGAGCGAGCGCGATACGCGATCGAAAACGGATTTCTGTATTAACGAATGCAATCGCGGGGTGGCAACGCGATCCGAAACGAATGGTGAATTAGCGGCGAAGCTCGGCCCGCCGTGAAATTGTTCGCGGTGTCGCGAATCGGTCCCCACCCCACCTCCCCTCTTCGCATTAACGCCGCATCATCGATATCTCCACCCCCCGTGAACGGATCTTTATTACGTCATCGATTCAATAAGCTCCGCGGATAAAATTACAATCCCGCGGATTTCGGGCTCTGTGGCCTAACATTACGCCCGCGTAGCGGTCGCACACAGGCTGTTGAAACATATTACGGTTGATTTTTCGGGTTCTGTGGTATTTGTTCGATAGTCTGAATTAACAGTTTCGCGACCACGGTTATTTGAAATAGAAAATGATCGTCATGACAAGTGCAAACGTAATAATAATAGTTTGGTATATTGAAGACAGTGTTGGGCAGAATTTTATTCGAATAATACACAGTGAAAAGCATCATGACCTATACCAAAAGAATGATCAAATACTAAGAAAATGTTACTAGTACACTCCGGATTATGTATTCATAGCGTACCCAGTTTCCTGAAATTCTGTATATAACGAAGTTTATATTTTTTATATTCAAAATTACAAGACTGATATGTACATATAATGTTGAATCTTGTGATTTCTAAGTCGATGATATCCATATTAAATCGGCCTATTTCTTTGTATTTATATATTTACTTTTGAATTTCCTAATAGAAACCGCGCAGATTTACTTTACCATTAGTGAAATTACGGATCCTTGCAGACACAAGTTGGATATCAATCGTGGACAGAATTCGACCCACTATTAATATGATCCTTGTACCAGTGCAACACCGAGCGTTATAGGGTTTTAACACTCTGTATACCCGAACAACATTCACTCTGGTCGCATCAACAGCGTCCCGAAATCACGTCGTGCTCGATAATTCGATCCTCCGAGTATCTTGGTCTCTGGATAACGCATCACCGGTCCGAGCATCAAGTACTACGTGCACCGGTACCTCGGTAACGGATTAATGGTACCATTATACAAATGGCATCTCGTGGCCAGGCCGGCGTGGTTGAAAGGGCTTACACCTTCTGTCCGTCCACGGGGTTTGCCCCCGCCATTTCACCGCCGCGGTATACGCGGCCCGTGTAAAAACATCTACGGCAGAAAAAAGTAAATAGACACACAGACCGGGGGAAATCGAAGCGGGCCGCCGCTGGTTGAGGCGGGAGAGTCCTCTATTTTTTTTTTATGCCCTCGGTCGGTCTTTTATCCAGCAGCGTTTTTTTTATCCCGCGCCCTCGATGCAGCCATCCTCAAAGATCCGGTTTTCCCTTTTCACGGGTATCCCAGCGTCGCCCCTGCCTTGTCGAAGCATGGATCCGAACTCGGTCAAGCCGCCATTTCGACGAGTCACTTCTGCCCGTGGTTTAAAAGCGTTTCCTCCAGCTGGCTTTCGTCGTCGCTTCGAAAGGGACGAACACGTCGAAACATCGACCCGAAAATCATCGCGGCTACACGTTGCTATATGTACGTCTCTGTCCACAGAGGACGTTTCAGGAGGATTTTTCGGTGTGCACGACCCAAGGGAAACACGGCGCCGGTCTGTCCCTTTATCAACGACGCCACGTGAAGAGGACAAAGCTTTTGCGCGCGGTAATTATGCGTCGTACACGTAATGCGGTTTAACGCGTTACTACGACCCCACGGGCATCTCGCGTTTACGTTCTCCCGGCTACGGGGCTTTCCGTTTTTAAATTACATTCCCAGTTTCCAACGGTACCGACCTCGTTGGATCCCTCTTAACGACTCGTTGATGTTTCTTTGTGGAATACGTTTTAAATTTCCTGAAGCGAATACAGATGCGGCTCAAGTGGCGATTAGAGGTGCTAGTTCGGAAATTAAGAGACATCTTCGCGAGGTCAATTGTTTTGTGTATCAAGAGAATGTTTGTTTGCTACATACGATGGTATAATTGTGTTTAATCACGTCGTGTCCTCTGAATTCTGTATGTATAGCTCGGATATAGAAGTTTCGCGACAAAACGACGTTAATGGGCCACAGCAAAGTATAGAATTTATTCCGAGAATAAAAATCATGTTTACCGATCTTGTACGATTTTTACAGATTTCTTTCTGAAAACTAGAATTAAACAGAAGTTTCTTTACTGCACCGAAGGTTCTTACGTGATGCCACATAATATGAAAACCATATTAAAATTTATTGGTACTTCTCGAGAATACTGAATTTCAGACAACCGAGCACGCTATAAACGCATAAAATCCATAGTCTACTTATAATAAACTTATATACCTTGAAAGACACGCTTCACTTACCGCGACTGTAATATCACGACTCGTTAAGAAACTAAGGGGATGCGAGCTAATGCAGATTTTCCAAACAGCTATATTCACGAGATCAAACGTCTGCGAAACTGGTTGAAAGGTTTTAATAGGAAACTTCTCTAACGACGATACTTCGATAAGTACTTAATTTATGTATAAACGATATCTGGATATAGTTGAACCTGTGTACCAGCATTCTACACCAGCGACAAATAGTTTTTTCACCCCTTGATTTAAGAATCTTTTCACGTCGAACCAGTTCTTGCGTTCCAGACGCGCCACGTAGGTATCTGTCCGGTTGAAAGCGCATCAAGATTTTCACGGGGATGACTCGTGGCTAACTCGGACCATCGAGACCAAAGCACGCGTTGAACGGTCCACTCCGATCAATATTCATAACTCGACAGACGTGAATCTTACCTCTGCTGGCGGCTTGCCGGCTACGCTGACGCACTCGATTACCAGCTCTCGATCCTCAGTGGTGGTGAGGAAGTCGCTCTGAAGGATCTTCGGCTTCTGAGGCGGCACCAGAACGCTCAGTTTCGCGAATCTCGAGCGAAGAGCCGGTTGCCCGTCGTTCGTGGGCGAGGCCTGGCATTGGTAAGTGCCGTCGTCTTCCAGCTCCACCGGGTATATGTGCAACGAGAAGTCACCTGGAACAAGAAAAAAAAAAAAAACCAATAACTACCGCGAAACGCCACTTAACTCACGGTCGTTCCACGTGATCGTTCACGCGCCCCGATCTCGTTTACCTTGATCGGCAGGAACGGAGCACACCTTTCTTTACGCGGTGTACTATCTCTTTCGATGCATAAAGCGGTTTTGAATGAAAAAATAAACGAGCCAGAAGAGATCATCTGGCTAACACCGAGCCTGTAAGCTGATCCCGAAGTGGATGGAATTTATTTTATCAGAGCGTATTGGACGCTAAGGTATTTCATTACTCGTGACAGGTGACACACACACCGATCGATCTGCAATATTCTTTTACGTTCTCGTTGATATTCATGTATTTCCAATTACGGAGCTGATAAACGCGCGTATAAAAATGTAGGACGTACAAGGTTTTCAGAACTGGAATCTGAAGATGAATTTCATCGATTATTATGATTCCGAATTGCTCCATCTTCCTCTGGATCGCTCTCTACACTCTTTATAAAATAGATTGCTGTAAATCTGATCCTACGTAATTATTCTTAAGATCAATAACAAACGATTTATGCATAAAGTTCCCGAACTTTTCGATCAGACTATATGCAATGTTAACTTTATATACAGGTGCTGGGATAGATTTACACCTGTCTACGTGTTCCCGAGTCAGATCGTGGAGCTGTATATCTATCACTTTATACCAAGGCCCCCGGGATCGTCGGGGGCAAACGTTGAAATGGAGCACACGAGCATAGGGGAGGGGGGACGGGGAGGGGTGGTCGTGGATAGAAAACCATTTACCCCCGTTGATTGAAACTAACGGTTTACGAGCGTCTGCTCGATCGTATCGCGCCGGTCGGGTACGCAGGAAATTTCTCCGACTGACGGTTTTATTTTGAAATCTCCGCGTATACGTGTAAGCTGTCAGGAACAACGCGGCGGCTGCCGTACACCGGCGAATCGACGCGAATTAGAACGGCCCGTTTCCGAGCCCGTCAGCGAACTCGTATTTTTCTCCCTCGGCGTCATCGACCGCGTGCCCCCTCTCCCCCCTCCGTTCTGTCCGCCATAACCCTGTCGCTCGTCAAAATCACGAGGATACACTCCGTAGCAGTCGTTCCAGTCGTTTTCCACGAGGCATCGGGAACGATTATCGGCTACCAGCAACGATTCAAGTAAATTCGTCCGGCACACGGTGTGATTTATTCGCGCCGACTCCACGGACTCCCTCCGATCCGTCCATCCATCTATCCGAACATCTATCATTCTGTCCCGTCCCCCAGCCCCCTAAACCAAGCGCGGCGATTCATCCGCCCAATTCCCTCTCGGTTCGCGTTTCTTTCATTCCGTTCATGCAACTTTCACGAGCCGCCTGTACGGTATGCACGGCCAAGCAATTGTGCTTCGGCTCGAGCGAACGGATGAAACCGAATCGAACGAACAATCCTGGAGGGGGGCCGGGAGAACCGGAAGCTTGGGGGCGGTTGCTTTGCATCGCACGACGGGGTGGGACTGAAAGGGAATGGATGGCCGTAAATGGAAAAATGGAATTGTCTGCGGCCGTATTTCGCTGATAGATCGACGCCGCCTTGCGACTATACTTTCACCCTCGTTTCGTCGCCCTTCGGTTTCGGACCACCCTGATGACGACTTCCGATTCGGTGGATGGTGGAGAGCTGACACGTCGAGGACGCTGTTAATCGTGCGGGATTTTACGGCTTTGATTGTAATGGGGTGTGTTCGACAATATGGAAAAGAGCGTTGGTTAAAAGGCAATCCCTGGTTCTGTGCATTAAGCTAGTTTTATTAGGATTAAAGGCTGCGGTGCAATTTGCATACCGACTGTTAACGGGATTTTTTTAGACAGAGAAATATCTATCCCAGGGATACTCCACCGTCGTAGCAAGCCAAAGACTGACGTAAGGACTTTTTTTCCAAAGTTTGTGGTTGTCAGTCGATGATATTACTTTAACGAATCAGCTGTTACCTAACTTTCCAAATCGCCATAATGAAAACCTCGTTTCCCCATTGAGTAACCGATTTCTATACCTGTTTTTTAAAAATACAGTAAAGGTTCCATGAGAGTTTGAAACTCGGGACAGCTTCAAAACTTTCACAGTGCACAGCGAATCGTTGCAAAACCTAACAAATCTATTTTTTGCCCGAAGCCCGAGCCTCGGCAACAAAAGCATGGGGGAGGGCAGTAAATTATGCATTAGACAGGTTTCACGCCCCCTCCCCCTATGGTGGGGATAAAGTATAAACTCTCACAACATCCTCTCCAACTCTCATGGAGCCTTTACTGTGCAATATTCAGCGTTACCGTTCCAAGAGTCTACGGAAAATGTTCTTAGTGTACGAGATCTTTGAAACACGTACTGCAGCGTAACTCTACTTAGCGTCTTTACTTAACGTCCTTGCCTCCGTGTGCATCGACAACGAACGTGGGGGCGTCCGTCACGAAAGTGGATAATCCGCGGAGCGGTGTTTCGCCCCCAGAATTCGCGTACTCGAGGCGTGTTACGCCGTGATCCTTCACGTGTTCCTCTGAGAGTCCGTGGCAATCTCCGTGGCGGGCAATAAACGTCGTATCCCGTTCCTTCCTCTTACGAAGGCGATGTTGAAAGCCACGACGGCGGATACGTATTAGCGGTGGTATCGCGAGAACAAAAGGGAGTTTCAGCGAGGCGCGGTTTCCCGCGGTTTTCCACGGTTTTCCTCGCGGTCGCAATATCGCGGAAAATTGGAGGCGGGGCCACCACGCTCGGGATATCGTCGCGACGATAGAGGACGCGTCTTATCACCGGGGCGGACAAGACGCGGAGAGTCACGGGATGGGTTGGGCAGGTGAAATTGGAACGCGGTTTCTCATTCTCGTCCTTTCACCCCCGTTTATTTTCGCGGTTTTCGTTGACACGTCGCAGCTGCGTTCTCCATTGGTCGTTGTCGCGAGACAATGGGTGTCTCTCTCGCGTGATATTAGAGGAAAGCTGATTTTTCGCGGAAATATCAGAAAGCTGCGGTACAATGTTCGCGCGAAGCGGTTCTGAGAAGACTTTGCACGTATTTTTCCCTTATCGTATGCCGACGAAATATATGAATAAAGTGAAATGGAAATCTCTAACAAAAGGCATGTTTCAAAGTCTTCAGCCGAGTAATCTTCCGCCAACAATATTTAACTACAGAATATTTGTTCTGAAATATACTGCCATTAATCAGAGATTTGAGACTTTCAGGCATCATACAGTTAGTTATGTTCAGGCTTTCGTGTGTATGTTGTGTCCTGGTGAAATTGTTTTCCCAACGTTTCGAAAACATTGCAGCTAGTTTCATCGGGGGGTTGAATGACACACTGTACGACGGTATGTGTTTTATGATGATCGAGCAATACATTGGAGTTTGTTCAATCACAAGACAGTTTTAATTATGTAGCTGACCATTTAAAACTGTCTTTTCATTGGCATGAACCAGATCATTAAAAAGCTCCAGTATACTTGTAGAGTATCACAAGACCAGTATTAGTGTGCCATTCGACCCCGTGATGAAGTTAGCTGCAATTCTTGCGAAACGTTGCATAAATAATTCCACCAGGAAACGGTTACCTGAAATCCTCAACAGTACTAATTATGTGCCGCCAGTAAACTGCAGAAAAAACTCTAAACCGAGATTCACGAAGTGAAGACCAGGTTAACCTTGGTACAAATAAAATTTCATTCTACATTTTTAATTTATTCGCTCTCGTACGACAACCTTCTGCCGCGCCGGTAATAATTTTTATCAGGCACCCTGTGTAGAATCACGGAGATATATAACGCGGAATATCGTCGAGTGAACTGGCGACGTAAAGGACGAGCATTCTCCCAGGGCCGAGAATTCCCCTTTATTCGCCTCCCTCCCATTTAAAAAATAATTCACACTCGCGGCCGCGTTAAACTCGAAGGGATTTCCTTGCATTATGAGGGGACAATAATTAGCACTCCTCCCCCCGGGGGGGGGGGCGGCGGAGGCCATTCAGAGGAACTTTTGGAACTCCCAGTGGCCAGAAAGCCCCGGCGGCTCGCACCGCGACGCGGCGTTTCTCCTGCAGTCGTGTCGGTTCTGTAATTACTTCTGCCGCGGAACGCAGCCCCTTCGCATTCGTCGCGAATGATGCCGGCAAAGCCAATGACGCGGGGAACTCGCCACGAAGTTCCGTTGCTGCGGCCCGTAACTTTCTCGTAAACAAAACCGAGAGAAAGAGAGGGATAGAGTGATCGAGAGGGTGGGGGAGGGAGAGAGAGAAGGGGAGAGGAAGAGAGAGATCCAGAGAGAGAGAGAGAGAGATAGAGGGATACTGTGGAAAAGTCGCGAGATGTCTTGAATCACCAGGGAAACTCGTTCAACGCGAAAAGGGTCGTTTCGTTTCCCGAGGCGCGCGGCGAAGGAGAACACAAAAAGGAAAGAGACAATACGGGGAAAAGAATAGCAGCAGGCCGTGGGTAATGTGATCCACGGAACGATTTCGCGGCACAATACATCGTCGAATGGATCGCTTCGAACGATTTGATTTGATTTCGCACCACTGCGAAACGTGAAAATTCTGAGCTCTGATGGAAACGTAACGGCGTACGAGGTTCTTCGTTCGACTGCTATGAGTTTACGATTATGTACGGGTTACCTGTTCGAATAACACAGGTGAGAGTAGTCGCAAGAAGAATTACTGGGCAAGCGACTAAACTACTGAGTTCGGAACGTCAAATCGGGCGATTCGGTCGATCACCCGCAATAAGATTGTTAGCGTTTGTCGCTAACGCAGGTTTATGGCGTGGTCAGGAATTTTTAGAAAGCAAGTGGTTGGAGGTCCTTCCCTTACGCCGATTTTTCCCCTAGCAGAAGCTCAGTTTGCTCGTCAGGGTACGTACAAAACGACGAACAAAGAGACACTCGTTGCGTGAACACTTTACGTGACTGTGTTCATCGACTCGGTGACCCTGTCGTATGAACTGTAAAGGTTAAACACTCGGTCTTTTGTGATCGTAAACAGAGTGTAGAGGGAGTCACGTTTTACGTGGAGTGGAAGTTCAGGCGTATCGAGAAGTTTGATGTTTACACGGAGTACGGACATTCGTAAGCGTCTGGCCATAGACGAACAGGTAACTTCACAAGAGATTCCGGGCTTGAGAGACACAATTCCAGAAATTTCCGACAAACTGCTCGGACAAAGGCCGGAAAGGAGGGTGGGGACGGCGGAGACAGGCCAATTGAATGGGACTGGAAAATACTGGACTGGGACTGGAAGAGCTTCAACGACTAACTGGATGTAGCGAAACAATGTATCAGGAACAATTAGCCTTCGACTGGGCGCGAGTCGGTGATATTACAAACGGGCATAATTAATTTTAATTACGAGGAGCAGGTAACGAACACTTCGCTACAGACAACGATGATTAATTGCGCCTCGTCAGACTGGAATGCATAGATCGCCGTTGGATCTGGGGAACGTTTAGCGTGGGTGTTACGTACTTTGGTTAACGGCCGCGTTCTCGATAACTCGCTCCGAACGCTGTCTGAATAATATGGAAATTTACTGTTTGATCTCGTAAGCGGGAATTGTTACCTGGTGGATTGAATCATGTTAAGGAACGACGGAAGCCTGGTTAGCGCGATGAATGATTCTACGATAGTTTTTTAATCTAAATCTTGTTATTCTACAATTGTGTATGAGGATTTATATTTTTATAGAAATATAAAAAACCTAGTTTCTATTTGTAGATCAGCGGTTTCTTTCCTATAATTTTATAGTATACCTTTTTCTTACTTTTAAATCCGTGCCTTAGGAAGTTTTCCATTCGCACAGGCGATTTGTTCCTGAATTATTAAAATTCCTCGAGAACGTGCTGAAGTTTTAACAAGCTCCCGATTTCTATAAAAACAGCGGAGTGGAATCAATTACAGTCCCTCCCGGCGTGTATCCGTCAAAAGGACGAAGAAACTAGTGGAAACTGTTAGTTTCGTGTGATCATTTGTCAAGTGCATTCGAGGCCCAGAAAAAGAACCTTTTAATAGAGACGGATGGAAAGGGGGATGTTGATTAATCGAACGATTCCCGAGCTTGCATCACGTCCATTAGCAGTTTTAAATAGAACTGTTAATCCGTGACGGTCCATCACACGTCGACGGACCCGATATTAAATGTAATTTGATCGTAATTACGATTCGATCTGGACTCGTGCAAAGACTCTCAGTAGATCAGCGGAAGTAACAGCTTTCACAAATTACGAACACCTCTTATTTGCGCTGTCGAATTAAACAAAAAAAAAGTAATGTCACCCGGGCAAAAATACGTAGCTCATTCAATATTTAAAGAAACAAAGACCTGTATTTCGAAGAATATTTAAGTAAGAATTATGATACTTTCAGGTTTGTAAGTTGGTATCCCTGTCATCAATTTGAAGTAGCTGTTTGACAATTATTTCAGTATACCTTCATCACTTATTCAACAATGACAAGACTTCTTGAAAAGGGCACTTTTGAAGAACAGCGTTCTGTGGTAGGGTTTCTGGTTGCTGAAGGCCTACAACCACCTAAAATTGACCCCCGTATGTTTCAGCAATACGGTACAAGCTGTATTATTCGAGCAATGTTTTACAAATGGTTTGATCAGTTCAAAAGGTGGCCGAAAAAGTGTTACTGACGCACAATGTTAAGTTCCACAGCAATGAATAAGTAAAAACAAATGTACAAAATTGTCTCAGATTTCAAAAGATAAAGAATTCTTTGTTGCTGGCATAAAAAAAACTAGCAAAGCGATGAAACAAGTGTATAATTGTAACAGTGGATTGTGTCGAAAAATAAATTGTATAAATAATAAACCATATTGAAACAACAGACTTTGTCTCTTTACACAATTTTACACTCCGTCAAAAACAAATTTTCATTCCGTCCAGAACGAAACGTTGCAGTCGCTGAACAAAACAAGAACCATCCAGTGCGTGTGTCTTGGAAAGAATGTTTAAAGAATGACCAGGTACGGTCTCTGAATTTCGCACGGTCACGTCTCGAAATAAGAATCCTCTCGTGGAAATTCGCGAATTCCAATCGAATTTCCGGCGTTCCGGGGGGAAAGGTCACCGTGTCCTTTATCCAGCCCGGAAACGAACGCAGGGTACGTGGAACGGCGTGCAATATCCGGGAATTTTGCGAATTCAAAATCAGGCCACTTTTCCGGCCAGTTTTCGTGTGCGGAGGGTAGGGGAAACTCGGCCGGGGACAATAATCGGAAAACGAAAAATTTGAATAAACGGCTCCGGTCGCGTTTTCTCCCGTCGAATATAGGTTAGTCATTCGGTCGTTGGCGTGGGGGGGGGGGGGGGGGGGGGGGGCTATTACCAGCATTATTATTTCGGTTAATTGGATCGCAATTTCCCGTTACATCCCTTTATACACTGGGAATTATACGGCATTATCATTTTGAATTTCACTCGCGCGAAGTTAAACCGCAGTGTCGCGGCCGCCCCCGTGGCCGCCTGCTCTCGTTTCGCGACTCTCCTTTTTTTTCACCGTCGACCGACACCTCTTTTTTTCGCTGTCCTTTTCCAAGGCATAATTATACCGTCAGCGAGATCACGAGCGTTTCATTAGGATGAAGAACCGAAAAAAAGATAGAAAAACAGTGGGAACGGAATGACCGGTCGAGGAAGATTTAATATCTCGGGAGAATCGTTCTACGCGATGACCTTTTTGATTTTTATATTTCTATTTCGTTGGTTTTTACACAGACGTATTCTCTATTTCAAAAATAGTAGAATATATATACATAGTATATTTTGAAAGTAACGGGAATTGAAAATACAAGGTGTCGCGTACTGTGGAGAAAATATTGCAGTGGTTGATTCAGTACACAACCATGACAAAAAAAAAAAATTCATATAAACATACAATTCGGATAGCACCGTGCTTTCCGAGTTACAGCCTGTTTCGTGTCGCAACAAGTGTGTACTCAACTTCAAAGGACGTGCTGGAAATGGACACCTCTGGCTTCAATACAGACGTTCACTGAACAGCAGTTGTGCACTAGCAGTTCCATTCACAATATAAGTAATAGATGATAATATTTACTAATTAGTCAAACTTCGTGACTCTAAATTTTCCAGATAAATAATGAACGAATGCAGGTATGCTGTGTGTATACGCGGGAAAGACCGTGATAACGTAGAATAAGCTATAACTCGAAAACAAAGTCATATCGGACACATGTTTATATGAATGTTTCTGCTTACTTTAGTATGTTGAATCTATATTGTTCCACGCAATAAACATACATCTTGCCAAATTACGTTATTTTTTACAACGACGAGGCGTACTTATATAAATATTAAACTTTGGTTCACCACGACCAATTATCTGCACGGATTTGTCTCTCTATTAGGTTGGTCGGTCAGCGTTCTCTGTGCAATATATAGGGTGTAAAAAAAGTGTTGTAGGTGGTGAGGTGATTTGAAACAAGTTTTCCTGTAGAAAAAATGTTATCCGAGGCTTTGTTAACGAGATATTAACAAAAAATTGAATTTATCGAGTTAAAGTGAATCATAATAACAGCATTCCGATCTATTCACGCAAACTGCAAAGCATCAACGTACTACAAACATGAATGACAACTGGCCATTTATCTCCCACCATCCCAATAGTATACAGTTGTAATCGCAGTTGTTGTATTATAATCACAATTGTCGTACTAAATAATAGTCTAAATGTTAACATACATGCAGCACGGACCATTAAATATTTCAATACGTCAAATAGCACGATCCACAGGGACCGTGTGGTATTCAGTCCCTCTTCACGTTCACGCATAAAACAAACTATCGTTAGTTCCATAATTAAATTTCATTGCCTACCTGTAAAAAGTTCGTTGGTTACCGATTGAAAAATATGTATCGATGAGAAAAATCGGCGTTCAGAATCCCGGACGATCTCTTTCACAGGCGTAAGAGTTAACGGTCGCGTGTTCGCTTAACGTCAGGTTCAGCCGGCCGTTTCTTCGCAACTCCTTCCGCGATCGACAATTAGCGGTTATGAAATGCTAATAATCTTCCATCGCGATATCGCGTTACGAGGTCAGCCGGGTCGCAAACGGATCGAAGTCTAACGGCCCATTAACCGACGTGTGACACACGTTTCCACATGCCAGACGTAATAATTCCCGTAGAACGTACTTCTTTCGTTTCCTTTCCCTTGCGAACCAGGTCGAGAGTTATCCCGCGGATGTGTCGTATAGCAGTTACCAGGAGGGACCCCAGACACCGTCGAAATTACCGATATTGCGTCGCCGCAATCGGTAGAATCTCTTGGCGCAAATCCACTAATCCTTTAATCAGGAGGGGCAGTTCTGGACGGTCGGACACAATCGTGGACCACCGTTTGGCGCCGCAACTGAGCAAACAACGTCTATACTAACAGGGCTGAACGGGCAGGGGCTAGGCGCGTAGCCTTTATTGCTACGGTAAATCAAACGGATCTCGATAATGCAGAGTTGACCTTACCTATAAGGTGAGGCCAGGTTTATGCAGTAAATTTCGAAAGCTGCCCGATACGGAGGGGGTTGGGGATAATTTCTTAAGCAGTCGTACCATCGTGTCCGATCGATAAACCCTGTTTCGACTATCGAAACAACCGCGTCGTTTCCATCGATTGTTGTTTAATCGTAGGCAAAAAACGAAATTAGAAAGAAGAAGAACGAACACGAGGAACTGAACTATACCAGGGGAAACGGTCGATTGCTTTCAATATCGTGGCGAAGAATACACCTGAATAGGGGATTAATCTCCATTAATTTCAATGATAACGTCGGCCATCGCGATTTATCCGGCAGATTAAAAGCTGCTCGCACTAACTGTTTCAATGGCGCGACGTTATCAGGGCAAGAATCGCGGTGTACCGAAGGTGCAACGAACAATAATTACGATGTGCGCCCGGTCAGCGCATCGTGCCTGCCCCGTTTATACCAAGGAACAAATCAGCGAGCCGTTGATAATGCATCGTGAAAGATCCGTCGGCGGCGGCTGGTTGCATGTTAATACGTGCGGTCGCGCGCGAGACACGCGGCTCGTCTACCGGGTGTCCAGATAGTTCCGCGGAATTCTATTCGAATAATAGTGAAAAGCAGCAATAAGAGCGTCATTCTGATTTTTAACCCGTAGTAGGCACACACTGGTCCGAATTTACGCCAGACAAAACTTCAAGTGTCGGGTATTTTCGAAATGAGAAACATAAAATTTTCTACAAAATGTGGGTATCACCAATCGAATGCTGAGGAAATTTTCTGTCAAAGACATATGTTTTATTTTTAAACGTAACTATTTATTTCTAGAAGTTATATCAAAGTTTGAAAATTCGGATTCGAATCAGTGTGTCTATAGTGGGTGCTGAATTACAGAAATTTGTCAATATAACTAACTGCGATTTGTTCTTCGAACTTATTTATTTTCGAATAATTTTATTCGATCGAACAGAAAACGGGAGACGTTATCTGTTGCTGGGGAGACTCTGCTCGGATAATGGAACGTTCGGATAGTAGAACATTCGAATATTAGGGCATTTCGATAATAGGTGTTCGGATAATAGAACGTTCGGATAGTAGAACATTCGAATATTAGGGTATTTCGATAACAGGTGTTCGGATACAGAAGGCTCTACTGTATTACTAATCGAAATATTGTTGCCCTATTGCATTCCTGATCCATGTAATCTTCACAGTGTCTGGCCACGGACGATCCTTTTCTCCTTTCCACGCTAGGAGTATTCGTAACAGCATAATGCGTTTCACTGCATTATTTTTTAACGACTGTACATGGTTAGACGACAGAAAATAAATTTTTTCTCTGGTGTAAGTCACTCGGATCAGTAAGTGCTCCAAGGGAATGTAAAAAATTCATCGGGTGTTCCATTTCAGCTTATTAATATTGCACCAAATGTAGGATGCAGTTCATAAAAATGCATATCCGCATCAAGAATATGTAAAAGATTACTCGAAGCAACTTTTATACTGATGAAAGGGTCAGAGTATGCAAGAAATACAAGCGTTCACTGACGGAAACTGCGTTTGATCGAGGGCAATCTGTTTCTCTTTATATCGACTATGAGTTCACTTACGCTATGGTCGTAATTGTTGGACTAAGTATAACATTACGTATTCATCCAGAATGACAAAGAACTATTCCGATTCTAAGTTACACGCGTGTCTGACCTCGCACAATCAGTTTCTACTTCGACATCTATTGGACTCTTAGTTTCCAATTTTCTGTATCATTTCGTTGCCGAAATTACTACAAAATTGAATGAAAACTGAATTTTGAGTAAGCTATATGAACCGTTTCTTTAAAAGTGATATAAGTCAATTTTAAAAAGAATCAGTAAGTTAGTTTCATCTAGAAACGACTGTCTTCTTTTAATATTTATGATAACAAAATGAATAGAGTGCAATATACTCATAATACGTACCTTTGACACATTGACTGCCAGACGAACGTCTATAAAAGTTCTAACGAAATCAAAGCAGCTTCTATTGAATAAGATTCGAACTTTGAAAATTAGATTTATTACGGTAACTATTCAGTGAATCTTCTCGAATCTCCTAGATCGAAACTGCATTACATATATCCAATATTGTACCAAAAAGTTCCGTTTTAAGTTCGGGCCTGAAACGATGTCACCTATACATGTTTCTGCCATCCCAGTGAAAGTGTTAAAGAATAACGTTGAAAGGGTGACCACGTCGAAATCCGTCAAAAATTCGCCATCAGGACTTAACGAAACACCCCGTAGAGCCGCAGAAGGGTAACAGTGGCCATAACTCGCTGCCGAAATTAGTAACGGATAGGCCTACAAACGGTCCGGTAGGCGAGCGATGCGAGCGACCGCCGGACGAGCCAGCCGTGACATTAATCGCGTCTGTAAATTTCAGGAAAGCACGGCCGGCGTAGAGCCTGTGTACTTGGAACGCAACGAGGTACGCGAGGGGGCGTAGGAGGGTCAGAGGGTGAATGGTAGTTGGCCGACGACACGACACGACGACACCCTCACCATCCCTCTCGTAATGCGGTTGTCGATCCCCCGATCATCGACGAGCATCGAACCCTGAAAATCAGGAATTGGAAACGGTGCACCGGGAGCCGACGATTAGAGCTTTCCCCGGGCTTTGGCCCATTTCTTCCGGTACCTTCACGGGGATAGCGAGGCCTTAGATAAAGACGTTCATCCCCGAGCCCGTTAAGCGATCCCCCTCCTCCCCTTTCACCCTCCCGCCGCCGTAACGTCGATCCAACGGAAATGGTTTTTTAATCCCGGCCGAACACCGACAGGATAACTTGGCCGTGGGGGTAATGGAAATTCAGATAACGTTCGACAGGGCTCTTTCCGTTGTAAAACACCGCTCGTTACCGGTTTATCATTCGCGGGATCGTTACCGAGAATTTTGACTGGGAACGGCGGTGATCGCGAATCGCTTCCCACTGATCTTTCTGGTGTATACTAACTTTCCTGAATTGGTGGAGAAATGTTTGTAATGGATCGTCAAGCTGGCAATAAACGATGTTCAATTGGCAGTTAATAACGAGGACTGGTCGTTCGAAGGTAGGAGAAAAAGGAAGCTACCGCCTTCCGTTCAAAGACATGGCGCAGTGTCTCGGAAGAGGGTGTGTTAATTGATTTTTTTTCCTGAGATCATCGAAATCTTTTTTGGGAATCTTTTTGTGGAATAACGTAGATTGTTTTACCTTTGTGAGGAAATTCAGATAAAATCGACATTTCGTTTTAAAGTCTCCATTTTGTTCGTTCTGGTTGTTCTTTTCACGGGGATAAATTCTTATGGAATTATTTCCTGCTCGGTTGCACTTCCTAATCTGCAACACCCCATACAATACAGTATAATATAAAATGTATAATAAATTAAAGCTCAATACGAATTCCAAAACCAACGTTGTTATTTCACTAATCATTGTAAAGTAAGAAATTTAAAATCCGTCAGTTTTACGGGTTTCGTTATTCCAACGTCAAGCCGTAGAACAAAAAAACAAATACGCCTACTAACCGGCCAGTACTGTACCTACGTCTCCAACGTCGTGGTCCAGTGTATCGGATGTCCGTTCTTACGCCAGATCGCCACGGATCCCGGAACAATCTGTGGCTGGTTCGATGGCGAATGTGACACGTGTCTGCTGCCGGCAATTATACCGGCCGCTTGTACCCGATACCTATCGGGTGTCCAAATATTGTTGCCACCAGCGAACACGTGCCATATTCGATGGGTCAGGGTTGGGGGGGGAGGACCAGTGATATTAATCAGATATCAGCAGCGGCGGCGGATGTGCGCTACGCCGTCGGAATATTGTCGGGTTTCGGTGTGTACGTAATAACGGATGTCTCCTGAAGATCAGACGGGGCACAGGGAAGGGGGAGGGGGGGGGGGGCGCCGCGCGTTCGTCGCTGCTGGACATTGTCCGGCGATTTATGGGGTTACGCGATAACGGATAATTAGACTCGAATCGTAGGTCCGCGGGCAGATACCGATCACCTGGGTCCATTTATCGGCGAGGCATTTATACGCGAGCGTGATATGCGCACGCACGTGGCAAACATAAAAATCCACCTCCCGCTGGATTTATTAGCATAACGCGATGCAGTGAACGAGAGAAATTTCGGTGAAACTGCTCGAAATCGCGAAACGTTGCTCGAACATCCTGGCGAAAACGATGGAAGCAACGATAACCATCAGTCATTCGGCAACCCGTTATCTCCGGAAATCCGCGACAACGGGAATCGCGGGACCATTGTCGGAGGCCAATTGTCGCCACTCGCAATTCCTTGTTTTTCGGCTTATTCTTCTCCCATTCTAACCCACCCCCTCCTACCCTCTGTGTCCCGCCGATCCTTTTCTCTTCCGGGGATTTCGCCATTAATCGCGCAATACACCGTTTCCGCAGCGCGTGCTCTCTCCGCGAGAAATTCCCTCCGTGAGGACCGCAAAAGCTGGACCACCTTTGTTTCATCCCCTTTCCTGCTCCCTCCCTCTTCGGCGTCTGAGTATCCACTCTCCGCTGGTCTTTGAAATTTAGAAAATTACCGTCGAGCACTTGCACGACGGTTTCATTTACCCGTTGCCTCGTCGCGAAAATGTGTATCGGATTTATCAGGGATTATGTGATTTATGTGTGATCTATCGGTGCACGGTGTACGGGGCTAATTTTGTCGAATGCACTTTAGTAATTAGTTTCGTTTGGTCTGTCCGACATGTCATTGTTTTCGGTGTTCCTCGGTTCTATAAAGCTTCCCGTGTGATTACTATACATATAATTCAAACGATTCGGTTGGGGATCGTAAAATACTTTATCAAATGGTAAGTATCTCGTTAAAGTTTCCGTTGCATGGAATGTATGCCAGAAATGCATAAAATCTGCAATCTAGTAATGATACATCTTTTTAAAACGCGAATGGGACAAAGAAAAGGGGAGAAGATAAATAGCGGTACGGCCATTAGAATCCCATTAAAGCTGACCTTAATACATATTTACGATCCGGCCAACGATCGAACGATCGAAGAATTCGAACGTAAAAAGAGTCGTCGTAAAAAGATCGAAATGTTTCCGATCGATCGTACCGTTGGTTTACAGCCTCGGTACCTGTGAAACGTATATTCGGCTGGGCTCGTTGAACAATAGCGACAATAGCGCGCCGAGGGAAAATTCTGAATTAGCGACGAGTTAGTGCTTATTTACTGTCAGCTTCAATATTGGACGATACCGGGGAGAGAAAGTCGGCCGGCGAATCGTTGCGTTTCGACCGCTCATTTTCGACATAATTTCACCGTTATAACGACGTAGATTCATATCGTAGCAATCCCGCGCTATGGCCGCCGTCTGTCCCATTAAATTAAACCCCGAACCACCGGCAAACAACGAATTCGTTTTGGTCGTTCGGTACGCGCCGGGGGAATTGCTCGCAACTCCCCCCCAATGAATTTCCCGATTAATCTGGGATCGATCTTTTCGTGCCGTTCAGAATCCGCGGTCTCGACACGGTTCGTCTTAACGAAGTCTGTCCTCCGTCTAACGGTCCCTCGATCGCACGGAGTCCGAGACTAAAATTCGTTTAAGCGAATCGGCACGAAATCGTCGTCTGCAAAAACCTGATTCTCCATTCATACGAGGCATTCATTCCGACGGCAGTAGCGATAAAATGTGTGCGCAGTTCGCAAGAGGTCGACTGGATTTCCGTCGAGTCACATTGTTCTGGCCGGTCGTGTTCTTTTTGCCACGGTAATATTGGGTTGGACGAAAGAATTTTTGGCGACTTACTTTACCTCTGTAAACGCGACTAACTCTAGTTCCAATCTTGAAAGCACGTGGTTATTTTATAGTTAATATTCAACATTTGGACTGCCACCTCAACCAAATATGGATATTTACATTGTAAAGAGGCTGGACTATTTAAGTACCGTGACAAAATTATTGCATAAAATTAATATCGCACTGTAATTTGACAGCAAACCTACCAGGACCGGTTTTGTCGTTTTAATTCCTATCTCTCTGAAGGGTTCGGTAGGTTTAGTGTTTAAATAAAACCAATAGCAACTATTATGTAAACGCATATACACTACCACACGTAGCACCCAATAATTTTATAATATCCTATTGAAAAACATGTATGTCTGACGGGTGAAAGGACTGTAAAATAAAAATTAATATTAATGACCTAAAAAAAATGAAACAGCCGACACTAGTGAGTGTTCCGTGAATTCCACTACGGTCCAGACCATGTTAATCAACAGTAATCCTCGTTACGCAACTCGGTAAATTGCACTCAGCAATTATTCAGGATCACGTTCTCAGATACTGCTGTTTTTCGCTACACGTATTATTCGAATGAAAATTCTGCCGGGCGACACTGCGTTTACGTTCAAAGCGCGTGGGCGGCACGCAATTTAAACGGTTGAAACGCGCTCGACAGATGCGATACCTGTCGAGCGTGGCCGCAGGCACGAGTAGAAAGAGGCGCAACCGGTGCAAAACCGGTAAGGCTTATTAATGGAGCAGGGTCGAAGCTGAAACCGGGCCAAAGCCGGTCGAGCAGGTTGCTCGAGTCCCGCGGAAACCGCTCCCTCCCACCCTACCTGATCATACCCGACGACGATTGCTGCCGTTCGTGCACCCGCCACCATCGTGCCACCGTCTAGGTATCGCGAGACACGCCGATAATTGATATTCCAACCCCCGAAGCCCGATCGAAAAATCATGGAATTACGGGCCGAGAGCTAACGGCGATTAATACGCGTACGAGTCGAGATTTACGAGCGCGAAGGGCTGCGTCGTCGATTACTCGTTTACGCAACAAATTTCACTGTTAACCGGCGAACTTAAGGGACCACCCCGCGTTAATTAAATGTATTTATTGGGACGATCGATAACGAGTCGGCTGAATGGAGAGCGTTCGAGCTCGACCTCGCGGGCAGTAACGCGTTTCAGAGAGTTAACGAGCGACCAGCGTCATTTATAGGGGATTACTGTTTAGAGAAGGGCGGAGGGAAATAGGGGAAGGTTCTTATTTTACGTGCCGTTTCGATGATCGCCTCTTCCCGCGGCACGTTCGATAAATCGAGCACCGAGACTTTAAGTGCAGGGAATATTACGCCCCGACGAGCGAAACCGCGCCCGTGCAACGAGATCTTTGCGCGCGTTATCGTTCCTCCTTGCCGTCGTGGCGGTCGGGAATCATTTTTCTTCGTCGATACGCCGTGGAAACCGACGAAACAGGTCGTGCAGGTTTCGCATCCTGTTCTGCGGTGTCCGAGCTGGCAGATCCACTTTACGCGAAACGTTACCGATCGACCGGCTCGATCGAGGGATCGGTGAACCGCGAGGCGTGTCCGAGGGATCCTCGGATAATTAACGCGTAAATAAGACGTCAGGATCTTGTTAGTTTCATCGTGGGCATTAGTCGTTGAACGATTTATACTTGATCGGGATGGAGGTAGATGAACATTGTTGGAAAACATTCCAGTAATCATCCATATCGACGGTAGCTCTTTTAAATAGACGAGCTGGTAATTAAGTAAGCCACGATACTGGCAGACATAATGGTAAGGATATTATGAACGGACTTTGTGAACAGTTTGTAATATCAAGATCTACGATGATTACACGGGAATTGCAATGCCAATTATTTAAACGTGAATTAATTTACAAGTTATAATTGGACCGCAGATTTGCTGCGTTTATGCTGGTTGGAAGTGTGTACACTCTAGCGAAATGAAAATTTAAATCGAGTCGAACAAACTCTACCATTCATGTTGACCTTCATGGAATTCCGATAGGGATTACTGCGCGGAAAACTGAATTTCCGTAAATATTCGCAGTACAGTGAAAATATTTACTTCATTGAATACAGAAGTGTAAACACGTAAATGACATTTAAAGGAACACCATGCATATAAATTCACTCTTCGTTGTTCAAATTAGTTTGTGTGTGTGTGTGTGTAGCTCCCATTGTTCGGAACGATTTTCAGAAGCCACTGACTTCAGTTACGTTTAATTTAATATAAAAAAATTTCATTTTACGGCTAAAAACCCCTTTTCAGAATATACGATTATAACGTTCCGGCACACAGATACAACAAATCATGGAATGGAGCTGAGGTGAGACATAATAGTAATAAGAATAAAAATAAAGATAAACGTAAACATTACACAGGTGCTTAATCTAATAATGATAATAACTGTTCTACCCAGTCGTATAAAACACTGGAATTCAGACTTAAAATTAATTAAAATAAATAAAAATTTTCATTTTTACGGATATAGTAGAACTGACTTGTACCCGTTACACGAACAAACAGTTGAATCTCATGTCAACATTTCGGCTAACTACAGCAAACATATAATCAATTCGCCCTATTATCGTCGGCTCTGGTAGCAACACAAATCATTAAGAAGCATTGTACGCACGTCGTTACAAGTGCACCAGGCTAAACGATACACGCCATATCTCACAGAAGGTGATCAGAATCTTATACATAAAATTACCTACGCCACACAAATCAATTCTTCGTCCGCCCTCGCAATAATCCTACCAATGTCTTATTCGCAGACCGAGCTGTCCAGCGAACATTCACAGGGGGATTGTATATATTTATCGCAGCAATCCACTTCTCAATCGCCCCCCCCCCCTCTCGCTCTCTAATCCATGCATAGCTTAGAGACATCGATGGACATCCGACCGTGGCAACCGGTTGCGTATAATAGCTAGCAGCAGCGAGCCGATTAACGCGTTCCTGTTTGGTAACGCGGTGATTCCCGCCGCGATGGATCCCCTAGTATCGATCTATGCCGCCAGGGCATTAACCAGAAGCGGAGGGGGGGGGGCCGGCTTGTGCCAAATGTTTCGGAACTAATTTAAAGTTAGCCGCGATCACGCCGCGGTCGATCGCCACGCGGCGTCGATTTTAAAGACTTTCCCCAGGCGACGTCGTCCGAACAGATATGTGTGAATCCGTCGATTAAACCTGGGAACACGTACGCGACACCGGCTGTGGTCGACCGGATGAAGATCAGGGACCACGATTTTCATCGGCGATACATCGATACCCACCCCCAGCTCGAGTTGATTGTGTCGACAGTTCGTTCAACTTCTAACCAAGTTCCTGGCTCCCCTTTGTCGGCGATGGCTAACGCTGCTGTTTACCAATCTGCAGCCAATGCCGCAAATTGAGAGTAACTCGGGCGTAAAGGCGGTTCAGACTCTATTGTTCACCGAGCTTGATCGCGAGGAACTATTCGCAACAGA
Organism: Dufourea novaeangliae; assembly: GCF_001272555.1. Classification (NCBI taxonomy): domain Eukaryota; kingdom Metazoa; phylum Arthropoda; class Insecta; order Hymenoptera; family Halictidae; genus Dufourea; species Dufourea novaeangliae. The sequence goes on along the minus strand of NW_015373942.1, from coordinate 1,536,540 downwards.
GGAGAGAACAGAAACTGCAGGCTATTACGGAGCCGCGGCCCCGGTGTTTGCTTCTTTAAGTGTCACCGATCACGATTCACTCCCGCCGCGGCGAGCTCGTGCCTTCGACTTATCGATATCGGGCCGCGAACAGGTTGTATGGACAATCGTTCTACGCGCGATTGTCGGTTCCCGGGCGTCGGAGATTTGTTTGCCGTGGGTAAAGCGCGGGCTGCCGCGGAAGCCTGCGGAAGATGTTTGTTCTTGCAACTCGATCTCGATGGGAACTATGCGCGTGTTTGAGACACGTTCCGAACGATAGGGTGTCGTTGCGGCGTGTGATTCGTAAAGGAGCAGGATAGATCGATTTTTCGAGAAAGAGCATCGTAGAGAGTTTCTAGGTTGTCTAGCGACGAGTTCCAATTACTTATGACTACAGTAAATTCTCGATGAGTGCTCGAAGGCTCCTCGGCACTGGCAAGAAAACGTCTCCAGGTGTAATGCTGACTTTCTAATGAGATTTAGCATTGTAATAGAGCTTGGAATTCTGATGTCAATGATATTTGTTTCAGCCGCATTAGTTTATGAAATATTTCATCTTCAGTACCGAGGAGCCTTGAAACACTCATCGAGGATTTACTGTATTTTTGATTCGATTTTTCTATAATCTGAACCTAACCTTACCGTTTTGAAGGTTATGTAGCGAGGACTTCCAATTACTTATGACTATTTAGACTCAATTTTTCTAGAATTCGGACTCAACCATACTGTTTTGCAGGTTATGTAGCGAGGACTTCCAATTATTTATGACTATTTTCACTGTTTCTGTCTGTATCTGTTCTGAAATTTATTGTTTGTTCACGTTCCCAATAGTATTCGTATTAACGATACCCGATAATTCTTTCCTCAAATCCATTGAAACATACCCAAATTAATTAATCCCACTGGAATTGGCGGTTGGCTGTAGTTCAATCGTCTCCTTGATATACCACAGAAATCAACGGAGTTGATGCCGGTCCCTGTGTATGCTCGTGAACCGTTAGTATGTGCTTCGTTCATAGTGAGCAGTTTGTGAAATATTGCCTCCGCTGATGTTGCAATAATTTCATGGAAATCGACCGTGGCGCTGTTTGCTTCATCATAGACTCCAGACGTAGGAGGAGGAGGAATGTCGTGGGGTTGAAGAGTTTAGAAGGGGTGTACGAGGGTTCTGAGTAAAAGTTCCTGGGATACGATACAGTATAGTATAATAAGTATCAATTTATAATAATTCAAAGACAACGGTAATTATAGTTGATATCAACAGTGTATTATATAGAGTATAAAGTATTTCAAAGGTAAATGGTCGACTTTTGGCATTGTATTTTATGGACTGAAATATCGATTGGTCTGAAGCCCCTTATTAGACAGTCGTAGTAATATAAACGAATGTGCTATACTAAGATACATATACAGAAGGATAGTCTAGCTTGCCAATTTTAATTGCGATTAATATTTGCAATCAGTATAACTTGCAAGAGCGTAAAATTTTGCACAAATGTATTACCGTATTAAGTGACCAGGAAAGTAATGGCTATTTTTCCATCGAAAGTAGAATTCTTTGCCGACGAAATGAACTCAAACAACAATACCAGTTTAAGTACAATATTCTTTACTTTTCCATGCCACCTAATGTAACACATTTTTCTACGCATGAGAGTCACGAATATTCCCTTTATTGTCTTCACGGTCAACAACATTTCTATTATTATATTTCAATAACGCCACAACAGTCCCCTTCAATACATCTGCCCATAGAATCCACTATACGAGATATTTGATCATTCAATTGTACAGTACCTCGTACTGCTATCCGGCAAATAATCATCAAGCTGATTGTTCCCCCCAAACAAGTAACCAGTGGCTCACTCGAAGAGCCCCCAAAACCGCCTCGGTGCATTCGAATCCGCGTTGAAGCATTCAAGTTTATTCAGAACGATAAATCCCGACGTCCCAGGCAGTTTACGAAAATATTTTCACGGCGCGCGTTGGTCCCCACAATAGCAGCTCGCGACTCTCGCCCAGCGAACATTTTCCCTCGAAAGGTAAAGGATATAGCTTGGGTAATGGAGTCAGCCGGCACACCCAGTATATTAACTATACACCATTCGCTTAAATTGCCTCTAGGTCGGCTCGAATCTTATCGTTCGTGAACCGGCGCGTGACTGCTACGAAAGCTCGTGGACCCATGGCACTCTCTGCACTTTCGCTGCGTTTACAAACTGCAGCCTGAAGACATATGTACACGAGTGGCCATATACAGGGTGAAACAAAAAATGGGTTCATAACTTCTGGAATAGATAGTACTTACAAAACGATGAAAGAAAGACCTAAGTCGAAGAATTAATATTTTCAAAGTTACAAGCAATTTTCGGTTTCGATGGAATCAAATAACTTTCTCGCTCTGGGAGCCATCTTACCATCTGTGAACATTGGATTATTTTATCATTTCATCTTTTTCTGGTTACAGAAGTATTTCTACGATTATTATTAGTTCTTTTATTACAATATTCTGCATTGTTTCCATACAGTTCGATAGTTCTCAAAGCAAGAAAGTCACTTGCTCTAACCACAACCGAAAATTCTTTACAACATATTTAAAACTTAGAAATATTTCGACTTATGTCTATTAGGCCCTTCTTTTTTCGTTTGGCACGTACTATCTATCCCAGAAGTTATAAATCCTTTCTTTGTTTCACTCTGTATAACGTCGATACAGAATACAGACGGTGTATGTATGTATCGCGGAATTGATTGTCGGGCTAATCCTCGTCGCGCGGCAGGCAAATAGAAGCTGGAAAGAGGCGCATAGAAGCAACCTAGGGGCCGATACGCATGTGTGTGCATACCCAACAATGGTTTATCGCGGCGGATGGTTTTTCAACGAATAAACCTTTCGAAACGGTCCGTGGCTTTTTTTCGTGGAATTAAACACAGACCAGAGAAGGAAAGAAAAAAAGGACGCTTCCATGGGCTAAAACGGGGACGATATCGCGAGAGGATCGAGCTGCTGAAGTGGAGCATGCAGTTGGCCAATATATTATGATATTACGCACCACGGGGATGGACCACGCTCGATGACATACATTCGTGGCAGCGACGTCGGTCACGGAGAAATTGCTAAATCTGCGGACGGACCACAAGGCAAGCCATGTAAAATAGCCCGCGGCCGCGAATCGATTAGATTGGTCGGTTTTGCGTTGTCAAAGGAATTCTTTGCGGTCTGCGCGGCGGTTAATTGGCAGGTAATCGAATAAGCGGTCCGCCTATCCTTTCTAAATGAACGCGGATAGTGAATTTCCTCCTATGGTTGAAACGATCTCGAAAATATCGCTCGAGGGATCACGGGATTTTGACGATTCGCGATCGATCCCGGCTGTTTGAAAAGAAGTCTTTCGGTTCGCGAGAGTGGTCATTTTTACACCACGATACGGAGACGAGATGATGTTGATGGAAATTGGTGAACGTGTATTGGATGAATTCACATCAGGTTGGGGGTTTTCCTCCCAGATTTAGGGGATTTTTCTATCAACAGGGGGAAATCTAGGGGCAGATATGTTTTCGGGGGAAATCTGGGGATTTTATTTTATAGAAAAGTCGAAATCAACTTTTCTAATGTTCAAAAAAGTTTCCGATTTTAGAAAAGAATGTAACATGTTCAGTGCCCATCGGTTGGAAAACTAACAAATTACGACCGAATTCTCACTAATTTGGTAGTAGTATTTTCGTTTGTCACAGTGTTTTTCTTTCCGTGGAACGAATGGAAAGTGTATCGAAAATACGAAAGCGGGGAGGCCCCATTTTCTTATATGAAACAGAACGGTCAAGTGTTACTAAGTAAAAAAGAATTTCAATAATTGCAGTCGATTCAAGATTTGTGCATTGTGCTGCTCTAATAATTGACAAAACTACATTTTTACATAGTACCACAGAGTACATATTATATACATTATCAAAATGAAAATATTCAAGTAAAAATGTTTGGGTGGATTTTTTAGAAAATTGTCCAATTCTGGGGGGTTTTTATATTTGTTTAGGGGAATAATTTTTCCATGTTTGGCAACACTGGTGGTAGGCGACTTCGAAGGAAGTTTCAAGCCCCACTCAAGAACCATTGGGAGGAACTTCAGCTGAAGTGTCTGTGTGGTATCTGTTACGTGTAGAGATGTTCTTTTGGTTTTCTGTTGTACTGCGGTAAATTATTCAGGGAAAGAAGACACGTAGGACACTGGTATATGTATACTTTTCCTTTGTACTGGCAGTAAATTATTCAGGGAAAGAAGACACGTACTCGCGTATCCTACTCAGAGAAGTGGTTTTGAGTGGCCAATTGGATTAACGTTTATACCAGACGACGGTGAATTCTTACAAATATTCTTTGTACGTTCTTCGTATGATCTTCCTACGATCAATCTTAGTATGAAAATTTATCAATTGGTAGAAATTACGAACGTTTGGATTGTTTTGTAGTCGACATACACTACGAGTTGCACGGTCTTCTAATCAAAGGACAAAGCCACATTTTGCACTTGGTACTCTCGTATGGTTACTGACCTAGATTCCAGGCCTTCTAGCACGCATATGAGAATCTCCGCTCACGTGAACAGGACTTAATCAATCGACTGACCTTACGAAGAGTCAAGGTTCCAGAACTTACGTCATTGTGCCGAAACTTCCGCGTTTCCGCTGATTACCATTGTACAAGCGTCCTCCAACTCCTCGTTCTCAACAGGCGGGAGAATCGTAGCTGCACGGCGGTTTGGTAATATTCGTGGAAAGTAAACGTTTCGACTTGGACGGGCAAATGTTACCTCACCGCGGCACACATTTTTCGTAACTCGTTAGAAAGGCAATCTAACTTTCCACTGGCGCGCTTAATGCACCGACGTTATCGACTTCCCGCGACTTTCTCCGTGTGGACTTCGAACGCAATGTTGGTCGGAACAACGCTTGGGGGGGTTGTTTTGAATTTTTGCAAAACCTAGAGCAATTCGGTACATGGCATAGAAGCATTAAAAAGAAAATTAACTTTTAAATAGACACACTGTGGCGTGTAAGTATAGCCAGTTAAATAGCGGCGATATTTCCAGCGGAGCAAAGGCGACCGGTTTCGGGACCAAGCGTCATGAATCTAAAATGGCCCTTCTGAAAATTCGATGTTCTATTCTTTCTCGACGAAGGAAAGTCGTTTTCCGTTCGGCTCGCAACTTTCTTTCTTTACACGGTATGCACTTTTGCGAACAACGGAACAAACGCGAGCGAAGGAAGCATTCTGGTGGGAGTTTTTAAAGCGACAAGAACTTAGAGAGACCGCCCGTTACCTCCGACATTTAGGCAACTTGCGTGACACAAGTTCTGTGTGAATAACATTCTTTAATATTAACCCTTAGATGTCTAATCCGTAAAACTGTTCATAATGAAATTGGGCTCACAATTACCCACTAATTGAATCGCTTATTTCAGAAACCCCTTTAGTGCAGAATTACAAATTTGAAGATATTTAAAAAAAACTTCTAAATGGGCTAAAAGCAGATATTTTTTTTACGAAAGATTCCTGAATGTAAAGGAAGGTTCTATACATAAAATGGAAACGTAATTTTATGATTAATTGATTAAGATTAGGGGGAGGGACTAAAAAAAATGTACACCCTCTGCAGTTATGGGGTTCCTGAAATAAGCGATTCAATTGTAAGTACTAAATAACAAAATAAACAATCTCCAACTGCGTAGATTCCTCAGCAAATGCAGTCTAAAGTTTGGAAAAGTGTTTAGCACACCCTGTATATTATAACATCTTACGATTTAAAGCTATCGGTCATGTCGACCCAGTCTCGAAAGGTGTAAGAGGCACAGTTGAATATCACGGGAACTTTTACGAATATCGTGACACGAACCGTCGCAGTTCCGTCGCGCCAACAGACAGACGAACGTCCAGACGAGGTATCGGGCCGCGTATGAATTTCACATGGGGGCATCGGTCTCTATCGAAACGGTCCCTCGCGTTTGACCCCGGCGCGTGCACGCGAGCGTCACGGCAAGACATAAAATATTTTGTCGCGTCGCGCCAATCCCCCCCATTTTCCCGCTTCCCACCGTTTTACCCCCCTTTTTTTGGGGCGGTGGGCGGATGGAAGCGCAACAAAAAATCAATAGGCGGTCGCAGGAAATTGAATTTGGCCCGCGCGAACTGACCCGACGTGTATATCGCAGCTGCGTGGCCGGCGAAAGAGTGAGAAAGAGGGAGCCAGAGAAAGAAAAAAATGGAGGATGGGAAAACGAGCGCGAAGGAAATAGCGCTGTCGGTTGAACGCGACCGAGCCACCTCCATCGAGATTCATTCGATTTCTGACACGGTTGAAAATATGTTCAACCCTTTGCACCCGTACGTCTCTTCCCAGTCAGCCAGCTGGATACCGATTCCACCCGTACGCCCGCCCCGTCGTCGACTGAAACTAGATCGTGTATTGCGATCCTTTGTGCCGCGTACCTACGTCTGCTGACACCGAATGTGATGGATGGAGCAACGGAACGCCGGCAGTCTTTTTTTTCTCTTGAATTTCTGCGGCTTGGAATGGTGTTTTTTTTTTTTTATTGAAATCGATTACCGGCGATACATTTTGTTCTTCCTTTCCTTTCACCGTGAAACGGCGTTACACGGACGCGAGCCTGATGATTGGTCCTGATGTTTTGCGGTTAGGTTGGCGGAAAATGTCGATTTAGAAAATTTCGATACTTGATACGTTATCGCGATATGCGATGTTCTTCAATGTATTCGATGATTTAAATATGAATTCCAATATTATACAGGGTTTTCCAGAATAGTGTTTAGAACTGTAGGTACTTGTAGTACTCGCCGAGAAGAGTAAAGAATGTCTAATCAACATAGGTCGTGAAAGCAATCCTTTCGGAGAGAAATACAAAAGATTCTTAGAATATCGCGAGCAGTTCATCGCAAAGCAAGGCAAAATCAGAGGAGCACGCGCGTATACAATTTTCCCGACGTCTACCGGTCCTCCCCTTTCTTAAGGACATCGTGTAATATAAACGTGACTGGATATTGAAAACACGCAAAAGAAAAAGACGAAATGCTGTTCCTTCCCGTCGTGCAACGGACAGTTCGCGAAAATGTATTCCGACCTGCTGAGACATCAGATTGAAAGCAGCGCGAGTGCAAAAGGGTTGAAAGAGTACGAGGGTTGCCTAGAGGACGCAGCTAGTAGTACGAAATGATTTTTGGGACGAGTACATAATGTACACTACCGCTCATAAGTATTAAGATGAAGAAAATATGATGTTTTGCGACAACAATTAGTCTAACTATGGGCTAGCACTTTTAAATCAAGACTTATTGCCAAATCTGTTGAAGACTTTTAACATGTTACACTTCAATGTATCTAAAACAAGTTTGCTTTATGATATAAAATTAAAATGGTTTTCGTTTGATCTTGAGTCGTAGTTCCACACGATTCCCGCTAAGGTAAACCACCTAACATGAAGGGTCATGTTAGGTACTAAGTATAGGGACACTTTCAATCAGAGATGGGCAGAATTTTATTCGAATAATACATAGTGAGAAGCAGCAGTATCTAAGATCGTCATCCTGACCTTTAACCAATTCATGAGATTAAATAATTGTTTGCAAAATGTCTACTCATTCAAGAAGAAATATTATTTTATGATAATAATTGGAATTACTACGTTCGATCAAGTAAAAATGACGAAATATTTTATTCGTTGTTCGAAACTTTTTATCCAGATAATGCATTTGCCCATCTCTGCTTTCAACTAACCAATATTTAGACCCTAGGTATTTAGACCACCTCCTCTATTTTCTAGTAGCATAAACGTTGTCACTCGAGCTTTAATCCCAAAAAAATATTTATTTTAGACTTCTAGCAACTTTTGTAAAGCCTCCTAAAATTTATTGCACACTTGATAAGTGTCCTAATGTTTATGAGTAGTTGAGTTAAAAGTTTGTTAATTGTTCCGTTTGCGTTTACCTTCTTCGTCGCTGCCGATCATGGCGTAACGCTCGTATCCGGTCAGATTCCTGACCGCGCCCAGGCCGAAGTCGTCCTTTGTCCATTGAATCGGTCCTTTCTGATCGAGGACCCGGCAAGGAAGCGTCACTCGGCTGCCAATCACCGCGGTCTGATCCATCGGCTCGATCGCGAATCGCTGATAAACGACTTCCGTGGTCGTGAACGGCCTCGCCGTCGATGCTAGGGGTGACACGTTTGTCATGTTCGTGGCGGACGTTGTCCCGGTTCCCAGTGTCAGTAGCAACGAGAGCCAGATTATAGGCGACGTCGATCGTTGCGCGTCCCTTGTTCTGCCGCTGTAAAACGAAAGAGACAGAGCGGTTAACGAAAATTGTCAGGATAAAGGCAATCAAGGGTGAATCCCCGGGCACGAGGAAGAGGAGAATAATCGCGACATATCCGATACTGGTTTTGATGATGGTTGAGGAATTTATAGAACAACAAATGTATGAGGTGCCCGTCGTTCTAGGTTCGACAATCTGCACTTAATACGTTGAAATCGATAGCTCGTTTCGTGTATTAGATACTCTATTACCTGAATTATTATGTATATTATTAACCTATGTTAATTGAACCGTTTGAACGAACGAAAAATATAAACACTCATTCTTCCCACAGGATCGATTAACAATGACAAAATCTATCCTTATACATTTTCAAACACTAGTGTGCCAATGTAAACGGGTCGAAAACCGAAACTATTTTTCAAACTTCATAATAATTCAGTAAAATCCCTCGAAACAGTCGGTTCACATTCAGACAGGAATAGTATCCAGAAGAGCCCAGCCAGTCGCGAACTATTTACAGAGTATACACGTTCACCTCCTCCGTAATTTATAAACTAAAAGCTAAACACTATTCTCCACGCGTGTCACAGTCCTTCCTATCCCCTTTTGTACGTCGGATTTATCCCCGAGCAAACGCAGGCCCACAATTAAGGATCACCATGAATTCCGAAAGTGCACAAATCTCCGTGTAACGGCTCGCTGTTTACGGTCGCGCGAACGCAACACGCCACCGTGAATTATCGTCCGTCTCGGAGAGAGGATAAAGGGTGGTGGTGGTGTGTCGATCGAGGACGAAGAAGCAGGTGAGAGGCTCGGATCGAATGATGGATCTAAACATGAAATAAAGGCGACGTTAACGACGGGGCGGTACGCTCGTTACGCACTTACGACGGTGCTCGAACAATATCCCTGTGACGGTCATCGTTAAAGGCCTCGAGTTCGTTATTTGACTTATTTCTTTTCATTTTTTCTTTCGCCCCCGTCCCGCCGCCGTTCGAACATTGACTTACGATCTCCGCGACACGGCGTCGACGGTCTTCCGTCTCGTTCACCCTCGAGGCCGTACTTATTTATCTTTATAGTCCCATCGGATTCGGAAACGAGGGAGCAAGGGGAGGGGGGCGGAGGCCAGGCGAAGTCGTCGCCGTAAATGGGACGATAAAACTATAGCCGAGACACGGTAGCAGCAATTTATTATTGTGCTCTGGAGCGTACAGCCAGCGGCGCACGTGATGCCACCATTATGAGGAGAGCTCCTAGACCTTCTTCTTCTTCTTTCTTGTTTCCTTCTTTTTTTTTACGAGGGTAATGCTGTTTTGCCGTCGCAGCGAAAAATACACTAGCTGCCGGCAATTATTACGTCGGACGCTTTACGAGGACAAAGGCGGGGGGAAGAAGGAGCGGCGATCTTGTTTTCCACTGGAACGACCGAGAGGAGGGGCGCGTTTTCCCTCTAAACGATCGAGAAATACTTTAATAAAGCTCAATCGGACCCCCTCCACTTCGACAATTACATTCGCAGCACAGAGACCAGCTCTCGGAGGATCGATATTGAGATTCTTCGTCCCGTGCGGACTCCTTCGTAAAAGCTTTTCATATACTCGAAGAAACAAACCCGAAACTTCCATCGTTCGATCTTCCGCCGAGAACTGGCAACGAGAAGTGCTTACACGAGTATCTTCACACAACGTCATCACGATTCACGCGGCAATTTCCCGCTCCGTCGACCCGATTTCGCCGCGGAGCGAAATACGTTCGCGTTCGTCGGCCCAAGAAGCAGAACGGACGGTCAGGCGACGAACCGTTCTCTTAATCGTTTCATCGACCTCTCAATTAACTTTTATTCGTCTGGCCAACGCACGAAGCATTCCATACTACTCTTTCTCTTTGATTCTTCTTCCCTTCGCGCGACGTCATCTTGCGATGCGAAGATTGCTCGTGGGCGCTTCGCTAGGCCTCGACAGCCTATAGGACAGGGATGCACAGACTTGTTAAGATCAAGGGCCACATAGATTCACTGTGACTTATGGATATGTTATTTATTTTGTTTATATTTATCATATATTGTTCCAAAGAAAGATAATAAAAAGTAAATAAATAATTTAATTTGATGCGTGACATTGCATTGATTTAAAAAATTGATTCTAAATTTTCATTAGTCAAGCGGTTCCTATTTTCCGATTTGTTAATATTCATGACTGAAAAAGTTTGTTCACAGATATACGTTGACCCAAAGAGACTTGCGCATTTTAATGCATTATCTATCAACGTTTGTACTTATACATATATTCAATTACTTAAAACAATGTAATAAATCTGTATGAAATGATACGTACCACGTCACCCGTATAATACGTACTAAATGTAAAGCAGAAAAAAGCTTCATAAGAAGCTTAAAATGCTATAATAAAAAAAAAAAAAAATTTGTCTAGCTGCGTGAAAGGTATTGGCTCAGAAGCCCTCTAGCGTCGAGTAGAGTATGTGCTCTCACAGATCCATTTCACTCCCGTTATCCTTGCCGTGTCTTCTCACGAACTTCCGGACGTCTGGATGAGGCAGCGCGGCGACATCGCTTAGAAAAGCTCGCGTTCGCTCGTTACACGTCGCGGTCGTGCTTCTTTGGGGCCGCGAAGTTAGACACGGCAGGTCGAGTCGTCAGCCGGTTCTTGCCGCGACACGTGTTCCGGCCAGAGCGCGACAAAGGGAGGATGTCGTAAGATGCTCGTACGACATCGCGGCCCCCGGCTGTTTCTTACGAGCTCAATAGGATAATAACCCTCCTGGGCTGGTCGACCAGGCTACCAGGCCGAACGAAACGTTTCAATGGGTACACACACGCGCGTAATGGCCGTAATAATAATTGCGCTTGTGCCCGCTTTAGACACCGCTCCTCCCACCCCTCCACCGTCAGCGTCAGCGCGCGTCTCGGAAACTTTGAAATGTGTCCGGGGCTACGGGACGCGCGGTCCTATGTGGGCCACGTTTCCTGTCGTCGTTGACAAATGCCTGGATCGGCTGCGGCTTTGCGGCTCGGAATCGATACCGGGCACTTTAACGCCGTTCACCTGGGCTTCGCGCTTTAGGGAACTTGTCCCCTTGCCCTACCCGTCGTCGATGCGGGAAAACGAGAGAATATCCCGTGAATACGCGCCTTGTGCTCGATACCCTTGCGCGATTGAAGCCGGACTAATTGATGCTGGTTGGTAATAATCCGTCGTTGGGAGTGTACAGTTTGCTTAAATAAAGATAACTCGGTATGTAATATTGTAATTTTATAAATATTTTTAGATAGCTTTAACTCTTAGGGGATGGGAAGACTATTTTGAGGTTCTAGAGGGGTGGCTTAGTTTTCGTAGTATAACACTATAACAGATGTATGGAGGTTATAACTTGAAAATATAAGTCATGAACAAATTTGCCTGTTTTCTAAGGTTTAAGAGAACGTAGTTTTAGGGACAGGCAACAGGAAGAGAGCAATGTATTTAAAGTGACAGCGAGGGTTGACGATGAGATGACAGCTAGGCCTATCGCTGATGTTTTGGTGACGTTTTGATCAACGGGAGTGAGGGTTTTAAGGGAGTGTGTGGTGGGGTTAAAGAAAAGCTAGGCAACAGTTGTTTTGTGTCGTAAATAGAGTTCAAAATCAGAGTTGTTGGAGTAGTCATCTAGTTACGGTCATAGTTCAATTTACTTTAATTGTAATTATTTTAATATAATCGTATTATTTTACGTAATCCTAGTAAGCCATTTAATAAATCTATTATTTAAATCAATTCCCAGATATAGGTGTTTATTCCATTTGGAATTACATTTCCTTTCCTGACAGGTATCGAATTTCCAAAATTGTAACACATTCAGTATATCCAATTAAATTTCGTATTATTGGATTATTTTGGTTGAAAATAGAACAAAAGCTCACTGTTGAAATCCAGATTGATCTTTCATAAGACTGAACGTTGCTACCATCATCCGTATCGAGTTACGTTGAAGGAAGAAATTTTGGAAATACATGGTAATGTTTCAGTGGTATTGAACGACTAGGTCACTTAGTAACGGATATATCTGTACAGAGTTAAAGGGTGCTTACAAAAGCGTGGAGACTAGGTATTAAAGTCCATGCTTTCAACCACTATCCATAACATTTAAAATCACACAAAGTCGGCTGAGCGCTCAGAGAGCGGAATCCTGTTTCAAAAGACAGTGCAAATAATGGTTTAGCCATTGAGGATCATTGTCCAAATCAGATTTCTGTCCATGAAAGAGACCAACGAACTTCTCCTGAAAGTTCATGCCTGAAATAGCAGCCGCCTACACGCCGCAGGAAGTGAAATTCCGCCGAATCTGGGCCTCCTCCGCACCGCGTACACTTCTTACCGAAAAATAATCTCTTCTACCATCCAATTGTCGGAATCAGCCGGCGGGCGATCCTCGAAACAATGTGTTAACCGAACAGCAACGAAGTTCAGGGATTCTCGTTGATATTGAAATCGATGAAACTTGAATCGAACTGACAAGTCGAGCGTTTTCCGATATTAAATTTAGAAAACCTTTCGACCTCACCGTCGAATGCATGTTACCATAACACTTGGACGAAAAATTTTCAAGAGGGGGGGGGTGTCAGCTATTAAGCGGATTCCATTTTCATTTTCAGATACGTAGTCTGTTGTAGCTCTTGTCTGTGGTGTAATAGACACCGAAATTGATGAAAATTCAATTTATTCGATGGAAGACGTCAATTTACGCAATCGCTCGGACGACCAATCTTCTCGTCCAAATGTTACAAAATCCAGCCAGTAGGTACGTACTTCGTGAAGCACATAGCGAGGGCTAATACTTTTTCATTAATTTCCAGGCCGCTTTTAACGAGGCGCGAGTCTCGCGCGGAGATTTGTTATTTAACCGTTCGAACATTATAATTCAGGGATTACGTTGTATCCCGGGACGGCGCGACGGCGGCGGCGGGTGAATAATCGTCGGAACAAACGGTCAAAAATTTCGGGAATTTATCGTCGCGCGCGGGCAGTATTTTTCAACGGTTGGGTTTCATTCCCGTTCCATCGCAGCGTCCCAATCTGCGGAACGATGGCTCGCAAATCAACGATTTTTAACCATTACGCCCCGCGATCCCGCGTCTCGATACATACTGTTCGTTCGTTACGGTCCCCGGATTCTGGCATAATCGCGTCGTAAACGCGTAACGAATGGTTCGTCGGATCGTTAAAAATCGAAAAAAAAAAAAACAAGAAGGAAGCAAGGGGATGTATAAAAAAAAAAACGAAGAAAACGATGTACACGGAGTTGGTACGAGAACTGGAAGAAAAGGTAGGAAATTTCATGCAGTACTTCCTGATTGTGTAAAATAGACTGAAACCATAGATAACAACAAACACTATACATATACAGGGCCATTTACATCAATTCACTCTTTTATGATACTAAAAGATACTTCACATATAATATGATGTATGTAAATGGCATTTGAATAAAAAAATGTTATTGTTTACTTTCCACTTATTTATGCATGTAGAATCACCACCTGGTCGGTTGTATACCCTGTGTCAGCAATTTATAAGGCCAGTATATTCAAAAGAAATTCGTTTCAAAACGCATCCACAGAATAATTGAGTAAGAGGTCTATCTTGAACCCGTCTGATACCGTCGTCTACGCGATCATCGAAAACGTCCGTCTTTCGAGGGTTAAAACGAAGATCACAATTTAGGTCCGATACGTCGATTACGGGTCCATCGAAACACGATCCATCGACAATCGTCTGTCGGTCGAATCCGTGGAACGAGCAGCACACGCATGCACACAAGCCACGATTTCCGATATCAATTGTCCCGAATCGCACGGCCCCCTTTTCGTTTTTTATCAGCGGTTACGGGGGCGTCGAGATTTCGCGCGGTTTCGTTGGCGTATCGCGCCTACTGTTCTGGCCCATCCATCGGGAGCGTCGTACCCACACCGTGTAACCGTGCTAGCGCTCGTAGATCATGCTCCACCGATAAAACGCTGCCACTCGGTGGAGTCTCGCGATAATTAATTGCCGGCTGCTCATTCGAACAATTACACCTGAATGCCGCGGCAATTATCGGCTGCGGCGCAGGAACGACGACGCAGCCACGCGTTTCAACGAACTCACTCGTTTGTCGCGTGGCTGCTTACCCGCGAGCCATCGAAATGTTCGTCTGGGTAAAAATAAGTCCGTCGACCGATCTCGTGCGAATACCGTGGTTTTCCGCTGCAATGTCAATTCTGTACGAAAGAATTTCGGACGTATCCGCAGGATGTCTATTTTAACTGGACACGGTGGAATACAATGACAGACACATTCATTCACATACATTGAAAATAATCGTTGAGCGTGGAAATTGTTATACAATTCCTATTTCTGCATCCTTGTTATATTCGCATACATAATCCTTTTGTGATAAATATTTACGGTCTTTTAATCTTTAACGCCCAGGCCCTTAAATCGTTATTTCAATATTGTGACACTGATATAGGTATATACATATACGACATCCGTGCGTAGTTCATATGCATTAGTAGAAGAAAGTTCGACGCTAACCGAAATAGCACTTTCTTTCTTCTTCCCCTATAATATCGACCACACTAATACAAAGTTTAATTTTTTAGATACAAATTCCCGAAAATTTATAAAGAGTACGTATTTTCCTACATATTGTTACAAAACACGAACTCCCCGTTATTAAACAGAATTACGACACACGTCGTTCCCATTGATTACTTCAACTGTCTATCCATCGCAGCAACGACTATTCAATCGGCCATTGGTATCCGGGGGGCAGCGCCACTTTTCAAACGGAAATTATGTAACACGATTCGCGAACGGTGAATTTTTCCGGCCGGTCGAAACGCGTCGTTACAACACGCGACTGTATTCGACGGGTGAAAATCGAACGCGTAAACCCGGTCAGGCCAACGGGTACAAGTCCCCGTCGTCGATCCATCCAAGAGTCACCACACGGAGACACGGCGTCTCTGATCAATTTGTCATCGCGTGACCCAGTATCAAAGATACGAGTCCCTTGGGCCGGGGCTTCTGGAAACGTCCAGCTTACATATATGTACATGCGCCGACATACGTATATACAGTGTGTCCCACGCAAATGGAACAGGCTGTACCTTCCAAACGGTTGGGAATAGTATAATCGAAGCTAAAAGTTCTCTGAATTATTTCGGTCTCTCGGCAAGTGTTCCGGAGTACCTACGTTATGTTCCATTACAATGTTTGTAAACATGAAGCTTTGATAACTTCCTAACGAATAAGTTCAGGGCATAAGTATGTTAGTACTTTTATGTAGAGCACAATAAACTACATAGATTGGTGTAGTCAAATACATAGGTATCTATTTAAAAAAAAAGTGCAGTTTCATTTTTCTGTTGCACCGATGCAGAAAAGTGCATAAAATTAGTTGCATATTATGCACCGTTTGATACCATTTAATTTTTACAGGTAGGAGGTTTAGGAGGTACAGCCTGTTCCAGTTGCGTGGGACACCCTGTATACATATGCGACCCGATGCCAGGGAATCGACTGGGATATGCGCTGGAAACGATAGTGGCACCCGGTCGATTCTCGCGCTCGATTCCTCCCACTGTTACTTAACGCTCGGTGCTCTTGCAGGATCGTCGAGCAAACACCTCCTAGCTACTTCATTGCGCTACTTTGCTCCTATAGACTACGCTACAGTAACGAAACAGGTGCTGTTGAACATAAGCCCGGGGAACTTGGGAACCTGTCTCCTATTCTCTTTCTATTAGCATTGCGAAGAATCGAACGTTTTATGGATTCTATATAAACACGTGTAGAGGATACGGGCGTGTGTATACTGGTATCTATTTGTGGCTGGGCTAAAGCTTACTGCACGTCAGTGTGTGTAGTCTAGACTGTACGGAACGGGATACTCCAGAGTGCTTTTCACCTCGAATCTTTCGTTGGACGATTCGAACTCTGATGTTGTCAGTTAAGGGTACTGTGGCGGCATCTTTTGTACTTGCTACTTTGTGAATGCTTCCTTATTCTTCTCCTTTCCTTCTCGTATCTTTCATTTCAACCTCTACAGTATTATTTTGAATCAAGTCACTAAAGGCTTTTTCCTCTGTCAATCATAGCATATGTATAGACGCATTACGGAAATTGAACCTTTGAACATCAGTGTGTTCAGCAAAATCACTGCGTATATTCCGATCACGTCGCTGTCAATTGATCAGATTTCCTGATCAGATTCCAGCACCTTTGGCAGCGTTTTTGGATCGAGTTAGCAAAGAGATCCTGGCGTTTCCCCCCAACAAATAACTCCGATACGTTCAGGGGGATCTAATCGGGCGATCTGCCTGTTTCCAGATAAACCTGAATCACGACAATGGTGTCTTCTCGAGAGACAAATACAGACGGTTCGATGGCGGCGTATCTTTCAAAATGCCGCTGTTTTGCTTCGGCCACGTTGCGCCCGGCCCGATAACCGCGGGAACCGTAATGTATCTCTACCGCGTACGCCTTTCAATTTGAATAATCCGACGAATAAATTTGCTCGGCCATACAGTCCGAGCAATCGCAACAACCCCCCTTCCGGTATCTCCTTTCGTCGTCGGGGTGCGGCGTATCTCTCGGGAGGCTTCGCAGGCATACCGTCGCCGCTATCAACTAATTTTTTATCGACTATGAACGCATCCTGCACATTGTTGTGTAGTGAAATGTATACCAAGAAAGTATACAGATTACCGGGAAAACGGTGTTGGACGTTCAATCTTCTGACTAAACAAAGAGACTAGGAATATAGACTTTTTTGGATGAATTTAAAGAAATTGGAATCAAGTAAAAAATTGTTTGCCTTATGAAGGTCTCTATAAAGTTCGACGGACAATGAAAAGCTTGCTAAACATTATTAAAAATTTAATTACACCCAGTTGTAGACAATCGTGTAATAAATGCGTAAAATCCGCAGACTACTCCTGACTCATTGAAGGCTCTAACTGATTAACACGATGAAGCTATTGTGTCCATAAAGAAATATTGATAATTAACGTGTGATTCCATCAATACTGAATTATTAGTCTCTAAACAACAACAACGGGCTGGAACTCCACCTAAACAGGGCCATCACAGCGATTGCACTTTGGCCTAGGTACAAGTACGGCGCTCAAAATTCGTGGCTCTATTCCCCCGGGCCGATTCTCGGGCATTAACGGGATCCATTAGTACTTCCTTGACTTCCCACCGAGGTTGGAAACTGCGGCCCACGCGTCGGATGGAACGAGCAGCTGACGCGCGCGAAAAAGCCCTGCGCAAAGTAGGTTGAACCACTTCGAATATATCATTTTTATCGCAGCATCGGGCGACTCCTCCTCGAGCCAATAATCCATAACCGGGGCTCGACGGATTTCGATTAAATATCTATTAACCCCCAGCAGGCTTTTTCAAGGCTGTCGGGCGTTGAACGTTGGCCAGCCTGAACTAGGTCAGCCGTATGTGTGTGTGTGTTCCGTGTTTTGCCGTGGCCCCCGTTGTCCCTTGTTGGAATTTATGAAAAATCTCCGGCTGGCAGAGCGTAGTTCTTACCGGCACGCGGCACGGCCGGTGCAAGTGCCCAGGGTGTTCCTTTTGTTTCACTCGACGGGCGGCCCCAAGGCGCGGGTGTCGCACGGAAAATTGATTTATTATCGCGTAACCGTTTTCCCGGAGCGTGTTTGTCCCGTATCAGTATTCATGGGCGCAACGAAAACTGTCAGCCCTGCGCGAACCCGTGTGCAGAGCCTAGCCTAGTATCACTCTCTCCCTCTAGACTGGCCTGGGCTAGATGTGTGGCTGTTGCAACGCACTGTACGGATTGTGTGCTCACACAACAATCAACATCGGCCGTGTCTGGCCCGACTGTCTGAATACGGAGCTCACAATGCTGTGAACGGACCTGAGTGCGTGTGTGTCGCGTGGATTTGCGCGGGACACACACGCATACACAGACGGTTTCATACAGTAGGAGGCGCAATCTCTTGGGCTCCGATAGGTCCCAGTCAGAAAGGGAAACGACACACGTGAACGCTGGGCCATAGCATGCCAGCAGCCACGATTTTGGAAGAGGACCACCTCTATCGTTCCCTCTGTTCGACAGCCTCGATCACCCGTTTTAATTAACATCGCGACCTGTGGGCCACGCTTTCCGCCGCAACACCCGACCGATCTCCGCTGCTGCACCGGAAACACCGCGATACTTACACCAAGCCCGGCGGCGTGTATCGCTTCCAGGCAACCGTCGGTTGTTTATTTAAGCGGAGACCGTTTGTCGAAACACGCGTGAGACCCGGCACCGGTTTCACGGGCTGCGGACTATTTTTATGGAGTCTATAAACAAGCGCGACGGAAAGCAGAGCGCGGAAACGTTACCGCTAGTCGCCGACTAGCTTCGGGCTAGAGGGAGGTCGCCTCGTTTCCGTTCTGGGTATCGGTACGTTTAACAGCCAATCCAGACGATACGGATTTTTCCACCGATTCGGTCATTTTGAGGAATAGTTATTAAAGCAGCTATTCGCAATACGGTATCGATAGTTCGAATATTGATACCTTTCTGTTCAAATATTGATATTTAATGTGACGATATATTCTATTGAATATCGAAATATTGATGCAATCGCTGCATTTGTTGTAATGTAACAGGTCGTAACAGGAACATGGACCGATCGTGACCTGTTCATAAAGATTGCGATTGGTCGATTTCTTTTCCACACTGTTACCTGATGATCTGCCTCCTAAACATCTGTTAAACAAATGATTCATTTTTATGTTACTACTAATAATTTAATCGCAAGTCACGATTCCGATAATATCGATATTTTATTATCGATATACATGTGTATCGATACTCCGGGTATCAATACGTATCGATACAATTCAAACGTATCGCCATCATTAAAAGCAGCATCCATACAATTCCGTATCTTCATCGAAAATCGAACTCTCACGAGTATGCTTGCTTCCTTTGTTTGTACGTGTGAATAGTGCGTTAGGCTATTACCGATTCTGTAAAGTTACCAAATCAGTGAAAAAACTGTATCGGTTAAATTGACTATAACTAGTCTTGTCGATGAGCTGATTAGGTTCGAATGTTGTTCGATCTCTTTTACGCGACGAATCGATGCTGTAAAAAGAACGTGTCGGGGGGGGGGAGATGTACTTCGCGATGGTGTCTCAAGCGTACCGCGGCGAGGGTCATGAAATATACAGTCGCGACTCTCTGTTTGGAAAAACCTCCGTTGTTGACTTTTGAATGCATTCTGACGGTTCTCTGCGTTCGTTTTTCTTAATCCTACGACGTATGAAATATCCTGAATCGTCGGATATGTTGCGGGTGTTTCCGTTCCTTTCTATTGTGGCAATTGTTTCCAGCTCGTTTCTCGTGAATGTTCGTTGTATTAACTCGAGGGTAAGAAATACCTTGAATCTTTTCTTCTTTATTTCATTTTAGTTTCTGGTGGATTGTACGAAATGTTTAAAAACGGTGAGATTGAGTTTGTATTGTATAATGACAGACCGAGTGGGTAAACAACGTTCCTGGAAATTTATGTATATATGTGTATTTCAATAAGTTGTATAATCAACGATTGCTGAATGACGATGTTCGTCTGGATTTTATAAGTTTGTTCAGAATTATTAAATTAAGAACAAGTGACTGAACTGTTTAGTAATCCTTAGTAGGCACATTTCATTCCAGCACTCACTGTACGTCCACTAGTGCAAATCGGGATTTTAAAATTCTGATGTCTTATAACTAGACTGCGGATTTTTATGCAAAAATTTATTGAAGTAATTTTTGAAGACAACAACAAAGATAGGAATTTCTTTCTTCTCTTAAATGTCATATTGTGTTCAGAATAAAGTAGAAAACACATTGGACCAGACGAAAGTTTTTTCTCTATTGTATTATACAAAGCCCTATTAACTATAAATGCATAAAATCCGCAGTGTACTTACAACTTTCAGAAATAAATAGTAATGTGTAAATAAAACTTATGTTCTTGATCGAGAATTTCCTCAACAATCGATTGGTTGTACATTTCTTGGAAAATTGTACGTTTTCATAAATTTTAATTAAAGACTTTGAAAAAATCAACTTTTCTTATTTTTTATGTTATTTTTTTTGCAGTAGAGTCTCACCCCATCGTTACTCAAATTGAATCCGCGAGGAGGAGACGCCGGTTGGGAATTAAATCTGGACGCAAAACCGCGGTCCGTATTTTGTCCGAGTTCCCGTTTCGAGAGCACCTTTTTCAAAACGGTACGCTCGACAAGACGTTTTGCGAGACCCGGGACAATACTGGCTCCGGATCCAGCGGTCCATTCCTCGTGCATACTGGGGCTTAAGCGTGTTACGTGTCCCTTTTATGCACGGGAAAACATCCTGCCCCGTTAACCGGCTTCTGGTATCCATTTCTTATTGTTAGTCGCATTCGATTGTCGTGGGTCGTTGCAAGGAAATGGGAAAACCGAAGGATTCGTGTGGTGTGCCAAGGATCACGAATGTAGAACACAACGCGTGATTTGGAATCGTGTAACTGTAGCTTGGACAACGAAGACTAAAATCAGATAGACAAATTGGTCTCAAAATAATATTTTGTATCGTTTCGACTACAATAGGGTCTCGTTAAGTGCTCGATAAACGGACCGGTTAAAGGCTCTCGAATACTTTCCCAATCACTTTGTACAATTGAGTCGAACGAGCCTCTGCTGTCATTTATAAGCGTCGTGGCAGTAATTGTTATTGTGATAAGAGTGATTGTTTCTATTAATACACGTCGATATGTTGCGGAGTGGTCGGAGTTGTGTTATGGAGACCGAATGATCGACATATATTTGCATAAGCGTATATTGAGATGCGAGTATTCAATATACATATATACAATTAGAATTATCACTTTAAATATCTCCAGAACAATGGAAATAAAAGAAAAATTTCTGGAATGAAAATTGTTCAGTACGAAGAGTGCTTTGTGTTATAGATCTTTGTATTCGTCCTGCTATTAATAAATAAATACAAAAATATGACGTTTCGTTAAAAACGACAGGGATAACGTTCACATCTCCTAAACGATTTGACCTATACAAAAATTTTTATGACCATATCATGATTCGTTTTATACCAAACGACTATTGTTCGAAAAATTCTTCTCTTACCTCTATGGTTCCAGAAATATTCAAGATGTATGGTATTGTATCATCGATTAAAACCAAGAGTCAGCGTTCCACTGATAATTCCTTCTGCCAGCGTCATTACAAAGAAACAAGTGTATTCCACAAAGTATACTTTCCTCGATCTATCGCCTACCAGTCTTCAATTACCGCGACACGAGGACAAAAATCGTAGCAAATCGAACATTGCACCATCAAATACAGGACCATTATTTTGATTGGTACGTATCGGCCCGGGGCTACGTTCCCGCGAATATTATCGTTATCGACGAAGCATCGTCTGCCTCGATGCAGCCCGATATTAAGCTGGGAGCCACTTCAAGGAACGGTCTGTCGTCGGCTGGTCGAGTGTGCTTCGCGTTGGAATTAAATCGTGTAACGGCGGCCCAGTCGTTCCGCGAATCAGATTTCATTAGGCACAAGTTAATACAACGAGACCGCGGTGGTCTCGTCGCGAGTAGCCAGTAAACGCTCGACGGCGCACCTAATCGTGGTAAATGTCTGCGTGCGTCCGTCACACACGTACACGCTCGTATGAACATACGGAGGTACATATGTACGTCCCGTGGTTCACATCCCTGGAGCGCATAGATCTGCAATGCAGAAACGAGACGACCGTGTAAATTCAATATTTGTGCCGCGATGGAATGATCATTCCGAAGAGAGAACGATGGTTCTGGCCACTTATACGGCCTGTATTTTGTATGGCGTGGAAATTAACGCGGTAACGTTAGCCACGCGCTGCGATTGGTAGCCGACGACGTTACCACGGGAACTCGGCCGGCAGACTCGCGCTCTGATTGGTCGTGGTTTTTCGTTGATATTTCGTCAACAAAGCCTCGGTAACATTTTCGTTAAGGAAAAACTTATTCCAAATCACCTCACGAATCTCTCATTTCCGGGTCCTCCAATATTTTTGTTACACCCTGTATATGCCCTTACGGACTAGCCCAAATCCATGTACATTACTTATTTGCATCTATGTTGCAAAAGTCTCTAAAAGGGACAAACAGAATAGCTTGCCATGTGACAATTATGAATCAATATTTTAAAATCACCCTAATAAATAAGTAGAAAAAATTCGTCCCAAAACGTCCTAGGTCCCCGTCCTCGATCATCGACCTCAAATTTTCCGAAACGGTTTCGATACATAATCTAGCAACGCGTATTGCGAAACTCCTCCAACGAGACCCATCCACCGCGCGTCGACCGATCGATCGCGGTTAATTTATATTTAAACGGCCCGGCGTCTGGCGCGAAACACGCGGAAGGGTAAAAAAAAAAAAAAAACAACAGCAGCGAAGAGAGCTACGCTCCCGCCCTTCCGGAGTACTCGTTGGTTCGAGCTCTCGCGTTAATCACCGGAGCAATGCCCGTTCTCATTACGCGAATCAAAATATCCGTGACAGACGCGGTGTATCGCGGACGCGACGCTCCGGTGTACGTGTTTGCGTGCGCCCGCGGAAGGTTTGTCAGCCGGCGGCAGCCCCTTCTGGAGGTTGACCTTTCGCCGTTGGCCCCGGATCGATATCGTGAAACGATATTTCCTCATTACGCTCGCCGTGCGCTGCCACCTCGTACTCGCGGCGTATAAATTTCCACGCCGAAACGAGTCGGACACGTTCGCCATCCCCTACCCCTGTTCCCAGACCTATCCGCTCACCCCGCCGTTGTTCACCCTCTAAGCGAGGTGTGTTCGACGAAAAAAAGAGGGGCGAGAAAAATGGGAATTGTCTATTACCGACCCGCGCGACCCTCACTCCTCCGAGGGAAATGATTCATGCGATATTATCGTGCGCACCAGCGTGCACCCCTAGAAATAGAAAGAAAACTTAGGGGGGGGAGATGATGGGGGTGGAAGAAACACGAAGACGCGCCAACGGTTTTTTGTGCTCGCGGCCCCGGAGGAAATTGTCTCGGGATAATTACAGCGTCTTTCCGTGATTTTAATAAGCGCTACGGGAAGGGGGTGGGTCTGAATGGAAACAGACCCGCCGCCGTCTCGTCGCGGGTAATTCTTTTAGCGGGATGAAAATTTAACGCGCGGCGCGCCCTGTGAAACGAGACAGAGGATATACCGCTGGTGGATCCGTTGAATGCTCCTCCCGGTGGGCTCTTCTTCTCCTTATCCAACCCCGGACCTTCTCCTGCTTCCTCCTTCCGGAAACATGAAATACTTCTGCGAGGAATAAAATTATGGCGCGTCCGGCGTTATTTCGCCCGTTGTGTTTAAACGGCGCCTCGCACTATATCGTTACTGTTATACGCATTGCTCGACCGTTTGTATTAGCGCGAGTGAGCGTAGTTGTAGTCCATTATCATAGATTGGTGCACAGTGGTTTGTCTAGTAATAGCGGGACAAAAGTGTAACAAGTAGTAAATCAAACTTCAATCGCCAGTATTTTAATTTCCAACGAATAGAAGTAAAATACGGTCATATGAATGACAAATTTCTCAATGATTTTCGTTCGAAAGCCTTTAGATTTCTAAGAACCTTACTGAACCTAGAAATTTTTGTACTGTTTTGTTCTATTCCTTTTGTAGAGAATATATTGAAAACTTATAGCTGTAAATATTTGTAGCTCTGAGTTGCAAAAATTGTGACGCTAGAACTCAAAATACGTGATTTATTTTTAGTGAAATAGGCGTAAACAAATAGTTTATATTTATTTCCACAACCCAAGAAACCCCAGAATACGAATTTTGGTTCCAAAGAAACTCCAGGGAGCCTGAGGGCTGGAAGTTTCTAAGGGTGGCAAGAAACAGAACAACCAGCTCACTGCTCGGGTTTCATGCCGACGGTGTTTTTTAACTCGCTCATTGCACCTTTTTGGTATCTTGTACAAACATTACTTTTCATAAAATCGAAAACCAATAGTCATTTAAAGACTGTTTAAAACATTTCTTAAAATATATATTTTCTTATAAACATGTGTCACAGTAACACCGTTTTTCTAATATTTAAATGTCATTTAAAGAAGATTCGGTCTACCGTATGGCAACAAATATTCCAGATATTGTCACTAAAGTGTTAAAGTAGACGTCTACTATGGTAAACAAATGTAGTTGGCGGGTTAACACAAACTGTACCTACCGCCGGTCAAATGACCCGTTTTAAATACGGTACAAACAGCTATATAAAAGTCTCGGTATGATTAGTATTAAACAAATGATAAATATTTTCACCCAACTGATAATTGAGGTACCACCTCCTCAGACTTCTGTCCTGCTGGATTACTGAAACAGCCCACTGTGCGGCGAGAGGGTTTTGTTATTCCATTACGATTGTCCTCCATTCACGATGCAGATTTACGTTATCTTGACGAAAACGCGTCTGGGCGAAGTAGATCGGTTATCCGTAATACGGTAAGCCAGGCGTCGATTCGAGGAGTAATCGTGTGGACCGATTAACAACGATCCTGGAGCCTGGCTGCTCTAGAGCGTGTTGTCCTTTCTGCGATTGACGTTTCGAACGTTCTGTACCCGATCTGACCGCTAACGCCGCAGTAATACGTGGTAATTCGATTAATCTTCGATTAATTGTACGTCCCGGATTGCAGGGAAAGCCATACGACGTTCCGTATCCTGCGCCCCGACCCCCGAGCGACGTTACACGGTCGCCTGGTGTACACGGGTACCATGTCACCTGTCCCTTGATCGGTTGCAGCCGTCGCCACGATCCTGGCTCCTTAGATCGAGAGTGGAGATTGAAAGTCGAGGGATGGTGTTGATCTAACGCGCCCTGAGATTCGTGTTTGTCGATGATGTTGATGGAGCCTTAGGGGGATCGCGTATCAGTTTCATGGTGGAATATTGTTACATTTTACATACGCCAGGGATGGAACGTATGAAACAAGGGGCCATATAGTTCATGATAGAGTAGACCATTGTTTTACGATTTAATGGAACTTTTGTGGAATTAATAGGTGTACGAAGTGTTTGTTTGTGGTTTTGGTATGTTTGTTTCATTAAGTCTTCGTAGAATGATGTTTCCTGTGTTTATTCGTGGTGAAATCTGGTCGACTCTAACCGAGCTTTGAATTTGCATTGTTATTTATAATGATACGGTTTCACTCGTACATTAGTTATTCTTGAATTTCTATAAATGTGCGATAAATATATCGCTATCGATAAAAAAATCTGGCGTGGCACTTTTAGCCAATGACGCGGAATTGGGTGAGATCATATTGAATATTCATGGTCTCGGAAATACGATTAAATAAAACGTAACGTGATCTACTTTTTTATATCTGTAGTATTACTATTCTAAATATTTTTTTAGGAATAGGGGAGTTGGAGCTCGCATAGGACAGAATATATTCTGCGATATCATGTACATTTATCAGTGACAAATCCCCGTATGGTAGAAGAATTTCTATGCAATAGATAGTTCACAGGATTACAAAACGTTTGCCTATATTCTTGTCAAACGGATTTAGATCCACGAGAGTATTTGCCTGTGTAAAGGTATGGATTAAAATGCGGCAGGTATATGCGGTCTCTCGCTTAAAAAAGTATAATGAGGGATCGTAAATTTAATTACCTTAATACACATGACTTCGAGGCTTTTGATTGAGGGTTAAAATAAAGAAGGGTCGAAAAGTGAGGTAAAAATTCTCGTAAACGGTATCAAGGGATTTAAACAAAAAAATCTACCGCCTTTGTGAACGCTGTACTTTTCATTAGTACCGTGTCCTCGTTCCAGTGTAGGTCTATTGTATGCATAAAATATCATAGAACGCGTAACGTGAATTTTTATGGTACGCACGTTGTGACTACGCGGAGACCTATTCGAGTAGCGTATTTTCGAGCACGGAAAGACAGTAACGGTTACCAGAGACCCTAACTGTTATAACCACAATTTAAAAAGTGACAGTATAAGTGTTAATATCTTTGTGTGAATGAATTTAGTTACGAATAACCATTATTGGATACGGAAATTGTATTGGTCACGAATAAACTTTCTTTGTATGTAACCATTATCGACGACAAGAATATTATTTTGGTTACCGATAACCATTATTGATGACAGAAATTTTTTGTTAGGTACGCGGTAATCAATATACATGTCGAGAGTTATATTTTGTTACCTTTCGGCAATCGTCAATTTTTATGAACGTTATTTTTTGAACGTATCTATATTTTAACTTAAAGTATATAAATTCTTCAATTTGTTTTGTGTCACAGATAGATACGTTAATAAATCTTGGCGATAGTCGAAAGTAACCAAAATAAAACTTTCATGGATATTGGTTATCGGTAACCAAAATAAAATTCTCGTCATCGATAATGGTTACATGCAACCAAAAACAATTTCCGTCATTGATAATGGTTATTCGTAGCCAATAATGGTTATTCGCAACCAAACAAAATTCCCGTCATCAATAATTGTAGCTGGTAACCAAACAAAATTTTGATCATTTGTAATGGTTATTCGTATTTCTTCGTCTTTTATTAATATTTGGTTTTCATTTAAATAAAAATTACTTTTTACTCAATGATTTTCTTTCAAGAAATATTTAAAATAAATTTTATTGTTCGTCCCTAACGGTTACTGTTCCGGTACAAAAATTTGCAGCATTCGAATAAGGAAAGCTTCCTTTTCGACCTGCAAGAGGTCGTGCGCGTTCAGCTATCCACAGTCTGGCGAGCAATTATCGTTCTCGTCGGAACTTTATGCTCGTATATATTATTCTTTCCGTTCAATCGGCGTTAATAAAAGCACGGACATTAGAACCCCGCTAATTATTACTTAATTAACAGCCGCAAATAAATTGCGAGTTCCACGACACGCGTGGTTTTCCTCCTTCTCTTTCCATGAGAGCGTCGCGATCCCGTCTGTGGCCTCGATCGATCGGCGGGTTCAGCGGTTTTCAAGATTATTTAACAAGCTCTCGGTAACGAACCGCCCGTTTGCTCGCGCGATCGGCGAACTGGGTGAAGGACGAAGGATCACAAACTATGAGCGCGTGGCACAACTGATTTCAGGGCGTCGTGCGCTGTTCAAACAACGATTGATCAAACAATAACATCGTTAAATCGATAAGTGGAATAATCGGAGTAACGACAATCATGTTCGTGAACGGATGAGTGGACCGTGAAAGCACGGTTTGTTGGCTCGACGAAGACCTCTCGATTCGTCGAAGGACGAGTGCCATTCGCACTTGTGCCCGATCAGACGAATCGTGGTCAATCTCGGACCATGTGTATTGGGCTACGAGCGTAATCCCGCGAATTTAGCCGAGTGATCGTGTGTTTATGTATGTCGATAACTAAATATATAAACGAACAAATTTATAACAATTTCGTTAGATATTTTTATGGGGCATAAGAAGCTGTTGAATTTTCATTGAAACAGTTTATTTTTGTATTTTTGTTTCAAGATATATAGAAAAATAGGAAAACATATATTTATGTTTAAGGGTGGTTTTACCCCGAAGAACTGAATACTAGCAAAAAGAAAAAATTGCCCGATGCTTCTATGGAGGTCCTCTACAGACCTACGGAATTGAATAAAAAAATTGGAATTTTTGGAATACCAAAGTTACCTTATCAATCAATTCGTGTGACACTGTTACAGTTAAAATCAACAATTACAATTTATAATAGTGTAAGCCTTGATTTATATTGTATGTACTTCAGATTGAGCTGTATTAAACTGAGAAAATGTACAATAGTTTATTTGAATGTACAGAGTGAGATACTTCTAGTCAATATTAAACCTAAATCCTATCTTATTATACTATGCTAGTGTTTGCACTTTTGTTCCTAAAGTCCGTTTTAAAGAATACTTTCCCCAAGTTTTGTGTATTAATTGGAAAACCAAACCCGTCTGAAATGTTCAGCTACGATTGTTGGATTATTCCGAAAGCATCGATTCATAATAGACTCTAAATTCGCCGCAAATATTCTCGCACAATAAGCACGTCCAAACGACGTTCGATATGTCGATTGAGGAGGATCTCTCATTAAAACTAATTAAATTCACTACCATGAAGCAATTAACCATAATTGCCTCGCGGGGCACTCGATAACTTCCTGTCGTTACGATCTGGAGCAAAAGTCGATTACTCGCTGGATATTTCTCTTTGAAAACTTCCGAAATCGTTTGGAAAAATTCGAAACTGTTCACGATTCGGCAAAAATGTTAGGCCCGGCGCAGACGAGTGGTTCACGGCAATTTGCCGTCACGTTTTAACAGAACATAAATTTATACGAAGTAATTCACAAGGGACACGAATTGTATCGGTTACTAGGCGACATGAGTCTAAACGAATGCACGTACTGCTTGACCGCGAATGCCAAGAAAAACTTGACACGTGAAACGTGGCGACAAACTACCGCAAACCACTCGTCTGTATCACGTCACCCGTGGTGACGTCTCCTATTTCTGCAAATGCTTGCGTCTGTTTCCATTAATATATAAATCCGAAATCGAGCTCGTAGAAAGTTTCATATTTTTCACAAATGTTAAT
Source organism: Dufourea novaeangliae (assembly GCF_001272555.1). Classification (NCBI taxonomy): domain Eukaryota; kingdom Metazoa; phylum Arthropoda; class Insecta; order Hymenoptera; family Halictidae; genus Dufourea; species Dufourea novaeangliae. The sequence goes on along the minus strand of NW_015373942.1, from coordinate 1,507,510 downwards.
TAAGAAAAGTTAGCTCTTGGAAAAATCAATTCTCGATCCTCGAAGTTTCGATCCGAAATTTTTTTTTTAAAAACAAATTATATTTTGGACAATTTGTTAGCACCATATTATTCTACATAAAAAATCGAAAACCATGTCCATTTGAAGTTTTCATATATCGCCTCTGGTTTTCGAGATAATACTTTCGGGTCGAAACTTCGAGGGGTGGCTTCACCCCTTAAAGTCGCGTGTCAGCCGATAAAAAAAAATACGTATCCCTTATTTTTGACTGCTTAACAGACATACGAAGTTTCATCAAAATCGGAGGGGGACATTTCCGAGGGTTCCCTTCTAAGGGCGGGAACAAGAACCCCAGGTTGCGTCTCCTTTAAGTATAAACGTGGCACAACATGCACAGAATGCAGCCTAATAGCTGTCAAAGTTTGTGTCCTGTGTGAACTGATTTATACAAATCTATGTTCTGCTAAAATGCAACGGCAAACTGCCGCAAACCGTTCGTCTGCGCTGGGCCTTAGACGGATTTCGAGACGGAGCGCTGTTGTTCGATCTTAATATGCAGCTCGGCGGGGAACGCGGTTTTGTCGGGTACGTCGATTGTTTTTCCCCACACCGACCGATCGAAAAGGATGGGGTAACAGGAAGCGAATGGACGGCGTGGCTAATCCCACCGCCGCGTAATAGATTAACACATCCCGTTCGCGGACGTCGCGCTGGCAAAAACCGGGAAGGGCGACGGAACAAAAACCCCCACGGTAGCGGAGTGAAAGGTACCGGGGGCCTATTACAAGAAGTTCGAAGAGTCACGGGATAAATAGCCACCATTATCGAAGATGGCTAGGCGCTTCTATTATCCATACGGTATTTATTTATGCGAACAATGACGCCACGGAGGGTGCGAGCCGCGAGCACTGAAAGCCATCGTGGAAACTTTGCTCTCCCAACCGAGTCTTCGCGGATGTTACGACAGGGATAGCGGGTTCGTAGTGGTTGAATTACGGGGACAAAAGTCCTATACTATGAGAAGCTATTGAATTCATATAGATTTAAGATATTGTAAATAGAATACTCCGAGGATATTATTTAATTATTTAGGTGTACTTTGGCGATCGATCTTAACCGCTTAAGAGTATAACCCGACTTAACTCGATTTTAATGTTACGTGGAATTTTGTTTAATCCCGCGTTAGCTTGGACTTGCTAGGTTTTCTAACTTTAAGAATTTTTCGTAATTCTAATCATGATTTATAATTAAGCACATTTAAATGTTACGAAATTAATAATAAAAATAAACAGGATTTTTAACGGAATTCCTAAGAATAATTTGGTCCTTAAGCGGTTAACGTAACGTACTAAAGAAGAAATCAGATACATTGTTGTTCTTACTGTTGAGGCTTTTGAGTGTAAGCTGTGTCCTTGTGGAATTTTCCAAACGTCTCGCAAGCATTAAAACTGGGTTCGTTAAGGGGTCGAAAGATATACTGATACTGGTGTGTGCCTTGTGCTGCTCCACTAATATACGGCAGCTTGCTCATGTTCCGGTTCATTGCTCAGCAATTAACAGATATTTAATTATAACAGCATAAATGTCCATTGAGTTTTAATATCCCATAGACAATATTTATTTCAGACTTTCAGCAATTTTTTAATGCCTTGTAAAGTTTACTGGATAGTCGATTAATGTCTTGTTACCAGAGTTGGTCACAATTTTATTCGAATAATACACGATGAAAAAGCGGTAGTATCTAAGACCGTCATCCTGATCTTTAAACTGTTAATGAGATTCAATAACTATTTCCCAATAACTTTTTCAATAACATTTCTTCTGTCGACTCATTCAAGAAGTAGTTGAAGAATCTTATAAAAACTGTTATTTCCATGTTTAATCAGTTGAAAATGGCGAAATACTTTTCTATCTTTTATTCGTTATTCGAAATTCTTTACCTAGGTAATGAATTTGTCAATCTCTGCTTGATATTTATGAATGGACGAGGGGAGGGGCATAAATGCCGTTATCAAAATTTCATATTAAAACACAATCGATAAAATAGCTGTATGATGAATTATACCTATAACTTCTCGAATCCTGAGTAGCAATAGACCTTTTAAAATTATCTATACAAAATGCATCCGTCCGCGAATATAAAAGTCACCACCACACTATCTACACATTTCTAAACACAAGTCGAAAAATATCCTAGAAATGTGATGACTACACTTTCGTTCCGGCAATCACAGGTAAACAGATTGTTTACGTCTCTCAACCGTAAAATATTCCAAACCATGCGCTAGACGTCGCGAAAAGAACGGCCTGCGCGTGAACGAACGCCCAAGGGAAACCGACGAAGAAAACCGTGGTCCTGGAGAAGATGGCTGGGGAAGGGTAGGTGGGGTGGCAGAGGAAGGCGGAACGTTTGCCTCCGTTAACACGATTGCCCTCCTGGCTCTCCGTCAACGGCCGCTCCGATTTAACTTTCAAATAGCCCGGTCCGGTCGTCGCCAGTTTAATTTCACGATTATTTTATTCGGCTGGAGGGAAAAGAAGCTAAGTAGGTCGAGGACGCCTCTTAATCAGCGCACCTTTTCAAGATGGTAATACCGCGCGCAATTTTGCTTAGCAGCCACTACTATTAATTTCTTGTTCATTCCGGCGGTGGTGGAACGAGACGGTGCCGGAGACGAGAGAGGAAAATAGAAGAGTGAAACAGAGTATATACGACGATGATCACGGGTGGTGAAGAGATCCAGTGTTCCGGGGGAACCGTAGGAAATTTCCGGGTGGGGGTCGTTGTGCTCTGACACTCATAACGCGTCAACGCATACGACAGCACTTAATTCGATACGGATTCCGGGACGTTCATTATTTCGCCAACTTTCGTTAGCATTGCTAATAAGACTGCTCGCGAGAACTACAGACCGAATCCCGGCAAGTTTTCGCGCGAGACTCCCCGCTCGTGCCGGATGGTAATAAGAACGGTCATTATTATACTGTTTACAATCTCTGGGGGTGGTAGGGGGTGAAACGGAGAGGCAGACTTGGCCCCAGGGATCCCAGGATTTCGCTGTGGGGACCGGAAATTTTGACGTTCGCTTCGAGGAGAGGCGCGACCTGTGTCAAGAGTCTCCCAGATATTTCCAAGTAAGCTGACAGAGAACACGGTTCTGGAGTCTCTCTGAATTTGATATTAATGTTTTGAGTAATTCTCAAGTTTCTTGGGTAATTTTAATTTTCTAATGAGGATGCACGGTAGTTCGTGACTCTACTGATGGTTCTCTGTTTGTTTATTGTTATGATTATGTTGTAAAATCACTGCCCTGTGGAATGTTTATTGTTGGTCCGATGTTAGCTTTCGTAAAAGTTATTCGGATATATCTACATATTACGGAATGTAAAATATGTTTTATGCATATTTAGCTGGACAGAAGTATTTGGACGTTTCGTTTACAAGCATGAACTGTTATCTGAAATATGAGCTTTATAGGATGGTCATATTATATGTTTATTTTATCCATTCTGGGATGGTACGAGGCAAAGTTTGCCAAAAGTTCTCGAATAGAACGTCATGGAGGACTAAAATGGAGCGGTAATATTCATAGTCTTTCGATGTGTGGATATCCCCAAATAGATGGTATATTCAATCAAAAACAGTAATTTATTCAACAAGGTTAGGTACAAAAAATATCGGAGTATAGTCGACCGAAGAAAATAATAATTAGGCAAGACAAGCTTTGATTGTTTGATGGTATCCTTAATTCAAATAATACAGCAAAAGGTTTTTGTCAGAAAACATTTGTTCTGTTGTGTAAATAATCAATTGGAGTCTGTGTATCTGATTTCGGTTCGAAATGTCTACCTTTGAATTGAACATATTATAAGCGAGACTACCTATAAAATTCTGTTTTATTATGAAGAAAGTAAAAAGGCGTCTGTAATTCGTCTTTAACTTGAAACCCATTTTTTATTTGCAAACTGTTTGAATCAAACGATTCATCCTGCACAAAGCTAAAGGAAATAGGTTAAGCAGAATTTCCATAGAGAATTCTCAGCTGAATGGGTCAAATGCGGCACGATGTTTCAAGAAATTAATCTTGGAACTAAATGACAAGAAAAAATATACAGTACAGATTTCATAACTTTATTACAAGAGATATTTTCGAGACGAAGAAATTAATCATAAAGTAGATTCCAGCATGACCACATTACTGTTAAGTGGCTCTTTATCCTAAGCTGTAAAACAAACACACTGAATTCTTCGTATTTACCATTCAAATATTAACTGTCCTAACAAATCATATATTATGATTCGTCGAATTCAATATTTATTCTCAAGGTAATCAAAAGTCTCTGCCGTTCCAATAATATTCATTCCCATCCTCTTCCTTTCTTCCGATTCCCTCCGCCATATACCTAACATCTGTTCCATTTTCATTAGTCCCAAGCAATAACCGTCATTCAATTACAAATCACCTAATACGTTCCTCCCCCCTCCCCACGGACAAAGAGCTAGCGAAGATAGAAGATAAATGGAAACTTCTATTAACCACTAGATTACCCATAACTCACCCAAGCGAATAAATTTTTCACATAACCTTCCTTTCCTCCTATTGTGCCGCGTATTAATCCTTTCAACTATCGACGCGTTCTTTCGAATCACTGTCTACCAAAACGGAACAACAACACAGTGGACAAGTAGAAAAACGAAGAAAACTGTCCGTGAAATAATTCCAGGTTTCCAACGCGGAGCTGCGGAGATTCATCGACACACCGTTAGTACGCCTTCCTCCACTACTCTCTCCACACGGGGCGGAAACGCGAATAAGAATTAAAGCAGATACGACGACAGTATCTCCCGGCATAATCGGCGAGGCTGCGGGAATTAAAAAACGTAATTCCTGGACTTTCGGAAGATTACGCCTGGGCCGAGTGGTATTTCACCCCTCTGCGTTTTTCGCCGTGTTCCAACCTTTCTCCACCCCCTCCCACACCACCATTTCGCGTTTTCTGTCGGTCTCCGCTGTCCTTTCGTTCCGTCATGGAGGTAATTAAAAATAAGCCTCACCCTCGACTCGTTGGGCGAGGGCAACGATTTCCTGACGAAAAAAGAAGAAGCTGTAACCAACCTTTCCCTCTCCCTCTCTGACCTCGACGACAAGGGCCAGTGGGTTACCGGGGTGGTCTCGGTTTAAAGGGAGGAGAATTACGATAACTTGTTCCGATGTATCTGGTCGCGTCTCAACGCCCCGTCGATTGTACGGTTTCTGGGTCGCGGGACTCGAGTACGACGTCGTTGAATATTTAATTGATCCTCGTCGAGAGGATTCCTCCCACTCTCTTAATCTCTTCTCTGCTCCCTACAGCCTCGAGACCAGAGCTTTGACGTTCGAAGGGATAATTTGCTTTCGTAAATGGTCTTGTATACAAACTGTGGTAGGGAAAGGGTGGCGGGGTGTACGACACAGTTACGATGAATATTTGCAAATATTTAACGTATCACGTAACCCCTCGGTGATGTTCGCGGCGGCGTTATGAATAAATCATGAGGGGTCTGAGACATCGGGAATCGAAAACGCTACGAGAAGGAACCTCGAGGGGGGTGGGGCCAGAAGGATGGGGAAGAAAAAACATATTCCTTTAACGAACGGGGATACGGGGTGGAGGAATGGGGACGGAACACGTTCGAGAGCTGGCGAACGGCTGTAAATGTATTCCGCGTGCGGCCCCGTCGTTACGCGACCCTCGAACCGGGGGAAAGTCTTTTTCCATGGTTTCGGATCGCTCTGCTAGAGAATAGGAGGGCAGGAAAAAAAAAAACTTAATTAATCCGTGAACATAATGGTTCCATTGACTCCGCCGACTTGGAGGGGAGACAGGGATGAGGAACGAGGGGGTAGGAGGTCGGAAACAGAGCGTGAAACCACGGGTACGCGTTTTTAATGAATATTTATCACGCGATCCGCGGCCGTGTCGTCGTTCGAGCCAATTATTAAACCGCAGTCCCAACCCTTCTCGAGCAACACGAGAACGCGTGTACCGGAGCGAACCTCCCTTGATTGCGTCGTAGAAAATTGGACAACGACCACTCCCCCGCGCCCCCTCCCATCCGACCAATCGGTCGAATGGATGAATGGATCCACGTGTTTGAAAACACGACCCTATTATATGCCTCGAGACTCGCGAGTCTCGACGAAAGTATCCACGTGGACCCAATATGCGTCTGACAGCTCGTCAACCTTCACTACTGCGTCGTTTGCTCGACCCCACATTTCCCCGTTCGAGACTAATTCAGTCGATAGGTAGGGTGGCCATTATTCGCGGTTAGAAATAACGTTTCTTGTTCACGGTGCTCGGAATCAGTTCAATGCAATTTCCCGGTTGTATAACGTTGAGGGAAAGGATTTCGAAGAAATGCCTATGAATGGAGCACCGTTAGAGGTCTGCTTTTAAGAATAACGTTCGATCGGCGACCAAACCGAAGGAGCTTTAATCGCGCGAGCTCTGCAATGCGTTTCATTCGCGTGATTTCTGGATCTGGTTTTGTAGTGTTGAACAATTACAGTAAAATCTTGGTAAACGCTCTAAACTCGGGATGGTATGAGAACTTCTGTAACAGACTGACAAGATTTTTGCCATTCATAAATTTCAGGCCGAGCCTTGGTAAATAAATTTTAAATCTTAATAGGATATAAAGACGTTTTCCCAAATATATGTTTCTAATAAAATTTACTTAATATTCACCGTACGCCTTTGCATATGAAATTTCACTGTTATGTACAGATAAACGAAAAAATAGAAAAAAAAAATTTTCATATGCATATGGGGTATTTTCGTAAACAGAAGGACGAAATCTACCAGTGTTCAGAGTCTCCATTAAACAGGTCTTCCGAAGGTCTGCACTCTACCTGTTGTGGTCTTACGAGACTTGCAGCGAATTGGAGTTTTTCAAAGAAGCAGATTAATTGGAGTTTATTCCTTACAAGAATAACCGTAAATTCTATTTAAAATTTGTAATATTTGAAAGAGTTTTAACTTTTCATAGGCTGTTGTCAATGATAAAAAAGAGTCAGCAGAATTGTGGATGTGAATTGATATTGTACAGCACTGAATTCCTTATCCCCCGTTTTATCTCCTAAATACCTGTTCCAATTGGAACATGTTTAGTTTTCGGCTCGAATGATTTTACGACCACATTATATCTTGGCGAGAACTATCCATACTCCGTTCAGTCTGTGTAAGTGCACCTGCGACTCTCTCCCGTAGGCTAATTGATTAACAGCTCTGAATCGTTGGTGTGTTACTTTGAAGTTCGTCGGATTGCTCGCGTTATTGCTTTATCCCGCTCTGTCTCGATGTGTCCCGTTCCACTCTCTTCCCCTCGCGGTGCTATGTGATCCGATTGTGTATGTCACCGTTTCGGCCAATAATGAAAATACGTGCGCCCTATCTCGACGATTGTGTTAGAGACGGCAGGCCTACGGGGATATAACCAATCGGATTCGCGTTCCTTTTGCATTCCTTCCGCATACCATCTTTCCAGCTCTGCACAGCAGCTGTTGTATTCGAGGAATCTGAATGGTTGATCCGATTACTAGTTGGGGATTATTGAAGGTTGTATGAATCGACAGAGGGAAGATCATCGATGTAACTGTGTTGTTTAACAGTTTGCGGCTCACAGACAGAATATTACAAAGGTTTAATCGACAGTTTAGGCGATATTATGTTTATAAAATGAGAAAATGTAATATTTTAACCATTCCTAGGCAATGGGGGTCGTTGACGATCCAAGGGAATTCTCATTCTTTCAAGACTTGCCTACGAATTTGTATTTTTATTGAAAGAAGGTTTAAACATTTTATTTAACGAGCAATTGTATAATGTAGTAGAGGCTTCGATAAGTAATGCGGGACTTTTTTAGATTTTTTGAAAACTTAAAACAGGAAAAAATAGAATCTTGGGTATAAGCGACCCAGTTTGCCCACGGAGTGTGAACAAAATATGATTGCCTATAGAGGGTTAATACGACGTAATTAATAAGATTGGTTTAATTGTTATTTACATATAAAGGATAATTAATCGGACTCCTGTGAGTAAGCACCGTGACTAGAATGCCTGCTAATAATCTACCCGCTAGAAAAATGATAAACCTTTCTCAAGACTTACAACAGAAGGTCCCATTACACCCCGCAAAATTAACATAACACGCGTGCCGTACAGATAAACTCGCGGCGAACATTTATATTCCCCGGGACCATTGGAAGATTAATGGCCCCCGTTTCGTCGAGCTATCACGTCAACGTTTCCACAAATGACGAGGGAAAATTGTTTAATGATTGATAATCTATCCAGGCTACCAAATTAAGCGACCGCGATCGTGAACTCACCACGCGTATTCCATCGCGTCGGCGCCTCGACCAGGAGGGAAACAATAAAAAAGTCCAAGAAACAGGTGAGATTGGGGGTGGGGGGACTGGGGGGGGGTGTAAAAGGAGAAGCGAAATGAGATTTGCTGTGTCGGCCATAAATCACACAAGTAGACTTAACTACTTTATAAGCGTCCAGTAGAACGGGGCCCCCGTTATCGATGAAAGTTCCTACTCGTAGCCGGTTGCCTCCTATTAAAATAAACCCGACCGACCCGGTCTCGCTTTTGCGCCGCGCGTCTCCGTTACGTAACCCTCTCCCACCCCCCAGCCCCCGTGAAAAAGAAAAGTTCGCATGAAGATCGTATATTTAAGATTACCATTACAGCCTAGGGAGAGCCCAGGGATCCAATATATTTCACGGAACCCCGCAGCGTGGCCTGGCTCACGCTACCCCCGTCGAACCGAGACCTTGTCTGACCGTTTATTGAAATCGTACGAGCCGCTCATTAATTCCCGACGCCTTTCCAAGGAAAATTCTGTATTTATGACGCTCGTAGATTGCTGTCGCGCTGTCGTGGATACCGAACACGGAGGGAACCGATTATAAGTTAGTTAAGCCGTTAATAAGTTAGTTAAGCAATTCCAACAACGAATTCGAGCGGGGCGCCTTTCTGACTGGGCATTTGTGAAGGTTTCCCTAGAGTAGAACATTCTATTTATCCGAACGCTTTGGTGGACAAAATAGAACTCGTGGTATAACTTAAAAGGATATGATTGTATATGTAAAAATAAGTCGAAAATTTGGAATAAAATTTCTTTGTGTGATGTTCCGTTTTTAAAATAGTCAATTAATACGTGTATGTATGTATGTATTCACGCTGGCAATAAGTAGAAACGGAATGTAATGAACAGACACTCTAGCCAGGTCCTACACACCTGAACGCTCTTGTCTGGATATATGTTGACTTTTACTTTGCACACTGTAATAGTATATACAATTTAGTTTAACATACATTCAACACTCGTAGTTCTAGTGTTAATAATAAAAAAATTTATACATAGTATTTACGAAATTTTCAAGACTACAATAGGTCCATAAATTGTGCTGGCAATAGTCGATTTTAAAAAAGTGGTAGTGAAATGGTTAAAAAGTCGTTCACGATTATCTACGAAGTAGATCTTTGTTTAATAGGTCTCAATAATATTCAAGCAGTCAACGACCTGAATCTTTTTATTTCCCTTAATCAGTTCTCAAGTGTTTCAACTCTATTCTGAAACGACAGAGTCAGGCGTTAAGAAGTCCTACAAAAACTACGGGGTTGATAATCATTACGCCTGATTAGCATAATTAGAAAACAACGTAAACAATAGAGTTACCCAGAAGTGTCTTCAACTATCTACCCCTGCATTCGCGTGACTAGAGATATTCTTAGGGACGGCCAGAGTAGAGGTGGAGTGGTGTTTAGAGCAAAGTTTCAAGCACCTAAAACGACTAAAAGGACTGCCATGCCGAGTTTAGAGCAGAACCCGTACAGATGGCCATTCAGAGGCCGAAGAGCGAGAAACAGTCCCGTTTATATCACGCTGGGTATCGCATCGGAACGGTATTCCTTTTCCAGCTGAAAATAGACTAACCCGTGGATTTCTAAGAATATATGACCACGATTGGTTCAACTCTTTTCTCCGTTCTTCTACGCGCCGAAAGGAACCCTAACGTTTCAGATAGAGAGGCAAGAATACACACGCACATACACACGGAATCGGCTCGTATACGTCTCCCAGCGTGGAAAGTTCGGGCTACGGAGACGAAAGAATTTGTAAATATTTCATAGCTGTATCGGTGGCCTTTGAGTTATCCAAGATACAAGGAAAACGGGGGTTTGGGGGGCCAGAGAGAAAACCGCACTCTGGAAATACACGAAGGTATTTTTCGTCCACGGGTTGCGCAGAGACCCGTGCGCATTTTCTAAGTCATCGCACGTACTTCATGAGACTTTGGCGCGAAATAATTGTTTCCGGTCGGGGCGTGCCGGTATTTTCTAATTTCGGATACCTATCGGCGGCCGGTCGAAATCAGCCCAGCCCGCCGTGCAGTATACAGGGTGTCTCACCCGATTTTGACATCTTGATTTTCTCGCTATTGTTACTCGTAGCAAAAAAATGTTTCATCGGAGGCTTGAATGGTATCGAGTGGAGCATATTCTGATGTTATTAGTTTTTTCCTAAGTGAACGCGTAAAGGTCATATAAAGGTCAACTTTGTTGTTTTAAATGGAATGAGGTATTTTTCAATACATCAATCGATGCAGCTGGACATTCATTATAGAAAAATACTAACATATGTATGTCGAATAGTTAGTAGTTCAGGAGATATTTCAATTTAAATAATTCTAAAACACCATTACTGTCGTACTAAGACTTTGTGTATGTCGAATAGTTAGTAGTTCAGGAGATATTTCAATTTAAATAATTCTAAAACACCATTACTATCGTACTAAGACGTTAGCGTTTATTTACAAGGAATGGTAATAATAAAAACTTTTCGACATACATAGGTTAGTACTTGTTTATAACAAATGTTCAGCTGCATCGATTAATGTATTAAAAAATACCTCATTCCATTTAAAAAAACAAAGTTGACCTTTGTATGACCTTTACGCGTTCACTCACGAAAAAACTAATAACATCAGAATATGCTCCACTCGATACCATTTAAACCACTGCTGAAACATTTTTTGCTACGAGTAACAATAGCGAGAAAATCAAGATGTCAAAATCAGGTGAGACACCCTGTATAGAGAGGGTACGTTTCCGGGCGGCTACCCGCCAGGAAATTTCTACCGATAGAGAATAGTTCGGCGAAGGAGGACTGTACAAACAGGACAAGAGTCTTTGTGTACAGAGCCATAGAAACCGATGGGACGTGAGCTCATCGTGGCTTTTGCGGAATAAAGCCAGTCGACGGACCCTTTTGAGAAATCTTCCTCCTCTCTACCTATCTACTCTATCCCAACCAGCCAGGTTTTTGTTTTTTAACGTGCCTCCGCACGACGTACGGTTCCTACCTACGTAGTATTTCTAATATATGTATCCTTTACCTCGATGTCCTTTCGACGTGCATGCACGCTGAATTCGGTTCGCCAAGCTCCAAGGCGTACATCGCAATCGCTCGAGTACCTTCTGAAATTTTTGAAGCGAGGATCGATGCACACGGTATTTTGAAACAAACCTCTGGAACGTGAATAACTGTATTTCATCTCGAAAGCGTATAAATCATTGAAAAGAAGTGGGCAATTGAAACTATATCAATAACTAAATCTATTTCATCTTGAAAGTGCATAGATCATTGAAAACAGTGAGGATTATTAAAGATTATCACTTTTTTTCAATTATTTTCTTTATGAATTCGAAATACGTCAAACAGAAACTGAATTATTTAATATAAAAACAAAGATCTAATTGCACATATTAACCTATTTAAACAATTTTCATCGGTAAAGAATATTCTAATTAAGAATCCTCAGGGATTCAAAAAATTAAATGATCCAAGAATGAAGTAACAAAAATCGATCGAAATTACGGGTTATTCGCGGTCAGATGGCTATTTCGTAACACTGTGCGACAATCTCATATGCAAAGATCAAGTTACGATCGGATGGTATATCACGATACGTGCGAAGAATCCCGATCCGGAAGCACAGACATTCTTTCCCGTTGGACTTGTAACCGAGCAATCGATCCTGCTCACGGAGCGCGATCGACTCTCTCTCTCTCTCTCTCACTCTCGAATCGTCGCCCTGGCGAATTACAACGCTCGAAAATTTCAATTGCCCCTCGCCGAAATTACAACGGGATCGTTCGGGGCTTATCGAGACGAAAAATTTCGACGATCCGTTGAACCCGCCGCGCGATCAAATAATTTATCTCTCGGCTGGAGGTTCCTCGACCGTCTTTAAGAGGAGCCTCGATTAATTCGCCGTATCCTTGCCGTGGCGATGGTCGGTCGCGAGCTGGACTTGCTTCAAAAATATTGGCCAAGAATGGCCTCGGTGACCCGTTCCCCTTCTAAAATTATGTGGTGGCTACAAAAATGCCACCACGTTCTTGTCATTTTTCTCATTAAGTTCTCGTAACTTTCACCTTGTAAATCTGTTTCCCAACATGGGGGCCCCACCGAGGAGCGATTTGAATATTTTGGAGGGCAATTAACGAATCAATGACACTCATCACCTCATGTGTGCCTTTTTTATTTGAAGCAGCTATTAATGTTAAACTTTTCCAGAACTTGGTTTACTATTATGCTATGGGGGCATTGAGATGTCAATTTGACCGGCTAGCAGTGTGAGCGTACCTATAATAGCTTAGCAGTAGTCACGAGTTAAATAAATTGAGTGTTACGAATTAAGCGTTGTTCACCAACACCCAACATTCTTCTCAGTTATAACAGCCAACTGGACGAGATTTTGAAGCACGGTGGGTCTCGATAGCATGGACCAGACCCGGAGTTTTCTGCATCACCGGAGGCAAACCGTGATTCCGATCCCGAACGATTGTTCGCTGGATTTTTCCCCTCGGTTCATAGTGGCCCGTGCAGCGGACTCGTCTTACGAATTCCAGTGTCTTGTATCGATCCCAGGGATCCCTGTCGCCAACTTCCGCGAAATACGGCTGTTTCGAATGGGATACGAGCCAGCGGGTTTTCTGGAACTCGTATACCTTGTTATTCGCATGAGAAACGGGAATCGCGTTCTGCGTCGCGGAATTTTTGCTCCCTTCTTATTATTCCGTACAATTGTGCGTGGGAAAAATTGATTTGTTGAAGATCGGGGATATTCTGGATATTAATACAGCTTCATGTTCTTTAGAAGTTCCATGTACACAAAGTTTGTGGGTGTTCAATGTTAAGAGGAATTAATAAAAATTTGAATTTTAATGGTTGTTTACGGGCACGTTGAATTGGTTCTGATTGGTTCCTACGTTTACACTTGTACTGCGACGTTGAAATGAAGAGGATATTCCAATTAGTGTTTTTTTCTGTCATTCGCAGTTTAGGAATTGTAATTCCATAAGCAGAAAGGATCTAACCTCCACTTATGAACCATTTACTCGTTGATTTCTGGGTGCGCTCGTTTATACTTGCGAATTCTAATGCATTACAAACAATATGCATTCTCTACATTTCCACGAACGGCGTTCATTTCGTTACATTTCACGCTTTACTGGCAAAGAACTTACAGTGGGTGATCAAATTATTAGAACAACCTGCATGAACTTAGGATTTTACTATCTTAGCTGTATTTTTTATAATTGCAAAAGCTGACTTTAATTTCTTTGCATATCTTTCATGCACAATTGTTAATTAAAAATTATTGAGTGTAAAAACCTTGATACTGTGTTTTTGTTTCTACATAGACATAAAAAATAATTTGATCACCCACTGTAAATCAAAACCTGTACTTTAATTTCAGTATAGGTTTCTTGCGTATAAAATAATTCCTATTAATCCCAGACAACAAGAAACAGATAGATATCCAAGTGTTGTAGTCAATAACCTAAATCAACCTGTCTCCATGTATCAATCTTCAAGTATTCTAAATTTATTCGAATATTTAGAAGGGATAACAAGTTCAGAATTTAAAAACTGTCGAACCTACCAAAACCACAGAGGTACTCTACGCCATCCAGCGTTGCATCCGTGGAACGTGTCCCCAGGTGCGCAACAACCGATTACATCTGCGAATCTTCCAGGCTCGGAGATTATGCAACCTGGTGCGTGCGTGCGTGATCCGGCGTGTATGCAAATCGGCGATGCAAGAACCCCCGTGACTTAATCAAAAGACGGTATAACGCGGGACCTGCAAATCGGTTACAAATCACCGATTTCGCGGCGAACGGGTTTCTTTGAGCCGAATTAGACACCCATCCGGTGCTGAACGAGCTTCATCGCCGGCTGATAACGATCCAATGCAAGCAAAGGTAGGGAAGGAGGTCGAACCGGTTGCTTCGTATGAATACGAAATTGGGAGGCTTCATTAGGAATATTCCCGGCCCCATACCCCGGAACGGTAATAAGGCGAGCGTTTATGACGCGGAGACGACACTTTTTGGTCCCCGGTCAACTTCTGATCGACTCGATCACGTTTAAATAGCTTTTCACGGAGATTTTCTGTGAAATTTTCTTCATTTAAGTAAATATCGGTTTTTTAATTAAACGGTGCTTCTAATTCGCTATTTTTCTCGCGTTGTTTACGAATATGTCATTGTATCATTAGTACCATTAATGCTACTTGTGCTATCAGTACTATCAGTATCATCAGTATCATCGGTACCATTAGTATTATCAGTACCATAAGTACCATAAGTACCATAAGTACCATAAGTACCATAAGTACCATAAGTACCATCAGTACCATCAGTACCATCAGAACTACCCTGTATATGGAAGAAGAAATACAGAAAGTTTTCGATTGTCAGTATATCTACCTCTATATACACGACCACGTTGTCGAGGGGACAGCCTATTTTGTCAAACGAAATGGAAACAATGTGTTCAGGTATATCTTTCCACGCACGTCCACAACAAGTAGGATTACTCACCGGCCGACGATACCCCCCATCGCGCACGGAAACAAGAGGGTTTATGGTTGGAAAGGAACGATTCCCCTCTGTCAGGAAATAGAGACCGGTGGCTGCTAATTAAATATATATCTCTATAAGCCGGCTGGTACGGTTTTATCCCAGCGATATTCTTTCCCCACCCCAGACTGACGATAATACTCTCCGCAAACTCGTTCGTTACCGCCGAAGTGAACAATTAACTCTCTATCCGTTCCCGATTAATATATCGCTCTTTGCTGTGGCGATTTAAATGCCACCGCCCCGTACTTCTTTTGACAACCCGCATTTTATTTTTTCTGTTTTTGTACTTTGCCGAGTATAGGTAGACGGAAAGTAGGGAACTAATCAGAATAGTAAGAAGTTTCACGGCGGTGTTTGACTTCAGAAGGCTATCGCTGGAATGTGGGTCCAAATTTTATTAAATTCTACCTCTGCAATTTTATTTAATTACTACATTCTACTCGTTGTATACACAAGACCAAAGATACTTTGAAAGGGAAACGTTCCGAAAGGACTGTCTGAAGCAAGAATGCACACATCAAAGCGTTGCTGCACGAAACTTGAATCACGAAAATTTCTACGAACTGTTTAATTACAAATTTAATATTTTTATTGCTATCTAACCGTAACTTCTTACGTTCGATCGGTTTGTTACGTTTATGAGTTCCCGTTTTCATTCGAAGATTTCCTCTCGCATGAAACTTTGCGTCTAAAAAACAAAGCATTTACGATGAATAATAATTTTAACCCCCTGTTTTATGAATATTCTGTACTGTAAGGTACAAGCACCGATATTTAACCTGGACCAAACCCAAACGAGACACTCGTTGCAGATATAAAATATATTTCAGTGTCGATTCGCAAGCAAATATTTACAGCCTTGACGGTGCAAAACGCGATCGGAATTTTATTTAATGAAGCTTTTGCTGTACAACAGGAACGTTTAGAATAGACAGAGTTCGCGTCTCGAGAGTATCGTTGTCTTTGGAAACTCGAAAAGGATAGAACAACACAACCAGCTTCGGTTCTGTTGCGTAAATCTGCACGGAAAAATGAGGAGTAGGAAGTAGGAAGAGTAGAACGGGCGAACCGAGAGTACTCTGTTGAGGACACGTCCTCTCACTTTTCCCTTCCGTCATCCCCTCGTTCCTTCTCGTGGCACAGAAAAATATTGACGTACGCCGGACGCAATCTTCCAGGATGCTGGAGCCGGGGAACGGCACTACCGCCGGTACTGGCACCGGTACGGTTTCGTAGCGTGCGGCAAACAGGCTTTATTGATCTTTCAAAGTCAGGGGAACGGCTAATCCGGCCGACCCACTGTCCTCCCAATTAAAACCTAGAACCTCCTGGTCGCAGAAAACTGTGGGAGAGGGATACACGGTCCCCGCTCGGTTAATTGATAGCTGCCGGTTTCGGCTGTCGATTTCCAATCAATCATGATTTATTTTAATTTTCTAGCCGGCTAAGAGATAGAAACGTCGGTTTTTTTTAGAAACAACCACTCGACGTCTCGCGGTTTTCCCATTCCCACTCGAAGCTATTCCTTTGTTTTCTCACTCTCTACTCCATCTTTCTCGTTCCTTTTCACTAACCCTGCTCTCGTCCTCTTTCTCTCTCTCCCACTCGATCCTTGCCGCGCTCTTTTTCATCGCACTCATTCGCATTCAAATTTATTCGAACACATAACACACACGCGCGCGCGGTATGCTTGACAGGAATGCATCCGCGTGCAACGAGTAAAAAGAGAGCTGGCAGTTCGCGGAGCGTGACATTCGGCTCTCTTCTTCCCCTTTCTCCGTGCCCGGTTTTTTTTTTCCTCATCGGTGCATTATTCGACGCATTGCGGCTGCCTACGCTTTTTTCGGGATGAAACGCGAGCGTCGTTCGTTCGCCGCTCGACGCGGTCCTCCACACCCCCTTTACCCAACCCTCCTTTCATCCCCTCGCCATGGCCCGCTGAAACCGTCCTTCGGTGTGGTTCTATGTCTCTCTCTCGCTTTCTGGCTTCTGTGTCACACTCAGTTTCACACTCCCTCGAGTTTTCTCGATTTTCTCCGGTCAATTAGCGAGTAAGCACGCGTAAAACGTCGTGCCTCGGCTACTCGAATGCTGAAGGACCCTTCCGACACCCTTTATTGCGGCGAAAGAATCGTGGATTCGAATCTCGGCCTATTTTATCGCGGCAAATTAACGCCCGTGGGAGTGATATATTCGACTGCGTCTACTTACGTATTGAATGAAACTGTGTGGAATGTGTTAATTGGAATACGTACAAAGTGCGATTAATATGTTACTGTTTCTCATATTCCGCGAGGGTGATTTTTCTCTTTTCACTCTGCGACACCCTGGTCTGAATGTAATGTTGGTATGCTGATAAAATTGTACTACAGTTTTATGAGTCGTGCGATTGTAGTCGAGACAGAAGAAGCATGACGAATGTCTTTTAGTAATTAATGATTTCGAGGAAACGTTTCTTCTCCAGTACATTTAAATAAAATAATGAGATATACTGCATTCTGCAATACCGTATGCACGCATTTCAGTGCACCTCTATAAAAGGACAGTCATTCTTCCTTTGTCGTAGGGTTTATAAAAATTAATTACCAGGAACTAAAACATCGTCATATAGTCCTTGCAACGAGACGAATCAGCAAAAATAACTAAAAAATTTGCGTGTTAAGCCCAGCTATTAGCTGACACCTGTTTCTATACCTGTCCCACCTAAATGGTCATCATCTGCCTTTGTCTATAGTTACTGAGTCAACTCGTTACACGAGGTACAGATAGTCCGTGAAATTCTGCAGATTATATATGTACACTCAATCCGTTTTTTAATTACCGAACTGTCGATCAAACTCCTCGATAATATTTCTATATTTCCTCTCACAGAAAATCTTTAATTTAAAATCTTCTGTAACATTTTAATATACATTTCCACATCATAAACGTTCGCTGAGGACGTAACAGCGTCGGTGCCATCGAACCGTTTAATTTTCCACTCAACACCCTCCGTAGTCAAACCCGATGCAGATTCGTTCGATTCCTGGTGCTTCCGTCGCTGTACCGACACGACAGCTATTACGTGTGCCGCGTGTTCCACGGGAACCACGAAATCCTGGCCCCGGCGTCACACGTCCAAGGAGATTCCGAACTACGAATAGTTGACTGAAGTGCAGACGGGTCGGTCCATGGGAGAGACTACCCGTGCAAACTATGACGATTACGTCGACACAGTCGCAGCCCTGTCAACAATGATCCAGAGGAGGCGATTCGAATGCGCGGCAGCCACCGCGCGCGGCGGCTTTGGAACTTGCTTGATTGCTTTCCCCGAAATCGAAGGAGTCGGGGCCACATTGTTCGTGGCCGCCTCGGGGGGCGAGTCGCATCCGAGGAATAAAACAGAAATTATCGACATTGTCGGGCGTACCGAGTTCGAATTCTGGGGCTGGAATTGACAACCGTGACTGGTAAAATGGAAGGCGTGCAAAAAAAAAAAAAAAAACATATGCAGTCAGTGGAAGAATTTTGATGGATTTTCTGCGAGTAATATTACTGTGATGGTTTTGTCGATAAACAATCCTGTCAATGAATTGTTGTGTGCAACCATATCAATGTGTACATTGTTGTTCAGCACAAAAATTCAAGTGAGTGACAGAGGAACTTCGATATCCTGAAAATTCCCATTTTTTTTGTTTAAATACCGCAAATTCGGGCAAATTTTTGGTTTTTGTTGATATTTGATTTTTTAAGGGCGAAACATCCCGTAAAGGATAATGTGTGTTTTCCTATTTTCCTGTATATCTTGAAAGCTATAGTAAACATAAACAAACTGTTGCAATGAAAAATCAATGGCTTTTAATGCTCCATAAAACTGTGCCATAAAATTGTTAAAAATTCGTTTTTTAAATAAATAAATCAACAAATGTATAATAATTTCATTACTCGGATAAATCAGCAATTCAGTTGACATTAGATTACCTCTCCCTTGAGACCAAGCAAAATTAAACCGCTGCATTTTTTCTATCGCCAAAAGCAGGCGAGTTATTCAGGTAACCTGTTCTATATGCCTCACCCCGTTACACAATAAGTTACACGAGACCGAGATATTTCGAAAATAAATAATCAGAAACCATTCGCGTGTACAGTAGTAATCGACTATTGGCTACGTGCAATCGTACCTGTACCAGACTGAATATTCCCAAGAGCCGGTCAGTGTGTCGCAGAACGTGAAAAATAAGAGAAGGAAATCAGTACGCTCCGACAACCCATTATTCCTCGTTGAACAACCGTTTTCGTTGAACTAGAATCGACGGGGTTAATATTCGCCTCGGCGAAACACCCCCAAGCGCCCCAAGTGTTTCGCTAACGAGGGGGCTTCCGCCAAGTTCGACAGTCGATTCGACGAATCCCTGAATCCCACAAACTACGGCTGTTCGACGAGCGATTCGAAGTTACACCGGGGAGGTGGTAATCCCTTGGACGGCGAGATGCACGTCGAGACCTCTCCTTTTTCGCAATCTATCGCGAGCAAACTAACCAGGTTGGAAAGCAGTGGCGCGGGCCGCCCGGATGGAGGAGTCCCGTAGGGGTTCGTGGCGGGTAAAGGGTGGAAAAGGGAATTCCGGATTGCCGCGCCGCTCGCAGCACACACACTCGCCCTCGAACCCCATTACCGTCGATTCGAGACCGATACGGACAGGGGGGGATGTGTAACGTGAACAAACACCGCGCCCCTCGCGTCGAGACGTCTGCGTCTGGTGGCGTTTGAGCGGGGCAAAGAAACTCGCGAAAATTCACGATCCCGTTCGGACGTGAGCATTCTACTCGCGTCACTTTAACGACGTACAGGAAAATACTATACTCATTAATTATAAACCAGCAATTGTTTTATAGACCTAGGGGAGACCGGGGCAAATTGTAACGAAAAAAGTTTTCACAATTTTTTCCCAAAAGTGTTTTCCTCAATCAGGAAATAATTTCTGTGACTTACTGCTCACATCTTTGGTCAACTCATTGAGTGTACATATGTGAGAAAATCTTTGATACTTAGACATCTATGTTCATCTTAAACAAATCTGAACTTTTGTTACAATGTGCCCCAGCCTGGGGTGAATTGTTGTTCTAACACCGTGTATGAAAACTGGAAGGTATCTAATCTTTTTTATCACACATAAGTCCTTTAAAAATAAGCAATAGTCGATTTCATCCGAAAAAATTCTGACCCATAAAACTAGTCACGTAGGCAATACAAAAGGATAATTTCGTCTTGCAATCATATACTTAATAGTTCAAACCAGTAGTCTACAATGAATTCTAAGTCATCGGTAGACCGCGAATATTTCTGCAAATTCACAGCTTGAAATGTTACTTTATCAAAAAGAAAATTTCACGGAAAATGATCTCCCCTATCGAGGCTTCCATCGCGTTAACACAAATATACAGACATCATTAGATGACATTAAATTTTTTACGTTACCGTGCTTCCCAGGCCAAGCAATCACGATTGTAGTTATCAGACTATAATCACCTTGTACGTCGCTCACAGCACTTCGCAGCAAATGGATACTGTATACTCCATGGCGCGAGCTTTGAAAGAACTTTTCGCGAGAGAGGTGACACCAGCGCCGCTCGCCTCCGACCTCCACGAATCGTTATTATGCCGTGACACGGGCCCCCGACCAACGGGCTTTTATTATCGAGCGTTATTCTCGTTATCGCGGACGGTTAAATTAGCCCGAACCGGGTCGTTACTGGAAATACTCGTATTCGTTATTCCCCCGGTTCCCTGCTCGAACGTTTCGACTTTCTTGAAGGGGGCAGAGGTCACGACGCGAAGAATGCCGGGGCAACATTAGGGGCGATGCAGACGAACGATGCGACGTCGCTCGTTGCGATTTCGTACCAGTGACGCTCTCCGCCAATGAAAACGATTTTTCATTTATATGCGAAGGGTTTTCCAATAAGAACATTTATTTTACAAAACAAACTTGCATCAACTTACTAACAATAAAAGATTTGTTCTATAGATTATTGTTCTCCTTAGCACCCTTTCGTATTATTGATCCCAATAGAAAAGACGATCCCTGAAATTGATCAGATTTTCTTCATTTATCCACTTCTACTTACATAAAACTATAAGTCCAAAAATTCTCGATCGCTTCGGCAAATAAACGTAAGAGCTGCTAAATGTCAATTCTGGACCACTGTGCGACGTCGCGTCGCTTCGTCTGCACCGGGTCTAAACACGCGGAAGACGGCTGAATGGCGGCGTGACGGAGGGCGTTCAACCGGCGACGACTCCGACGGTGCACAATGATAACCGTGCGTTCGCGACTCATTTGCGGCGGGAACACCAGTGGAACGGATCGATCGAACAAACGAACGAAGACCAGTAAAACTTCGACCAAATTTGCATCGGCTGGAGGATGGGCACGTCGATCCATCCTCTCCCCTGTTCCCCTTCCCCACAAGTGACCGTCCGACCTTTCAGCGACCGTCTCTCAGATATAGTCTGAAAAAGACTCGAGGAGTGAATTCGTTGCAGAGACCTCTCGGTCCTTTCTTTCTTTCTTTCTCGTCTAGCCGACTCTCTCCCTCGTCTCGCCTCTCTTTTCGCGCCATTTCCTTCTCGACGATGAATCTTTCAGCGACGCGCACTTTCGGATCGACCCTCGTCGACGTCGTCGTCGTCGTGGGTAACGGCCCCCAGAGTCAGCCGGCTACTCTCTCGGTTGTCGTGAAAACCGTGACGGGATGGTTAACGACCTCGGGGCGAGAAATTGTTCCGCTGCCAATATGCGTTGGCCGGGTTCGCTGCTGTCGTTCGTGGAAGCACGACGGAACGATAATTCCGTTGCGAGTGTAACGAGTGACTGTTCTGTAACGGTCGCGCCGCGGCCTGATTTTCTCTCCTCTTGACAATTGCCCGTTTTAAGGGTTAAACGACCGGCCAAATGCCGTCAATAAATTCGTCGACGAGATTTTTCTCCCTCTTTGCCTGCTCGTTTTTCCTACTGTCATTATTCCTCCTAGAGTTTAATGGCTAACGAATAGACAGGTATTAGTTTTTAATGTAAATACCCTAGGGACTTTATTAAGAAGCCGACTTTTATAATCAAACTCTCTGAATCTCAGATTCGCTTGTTTACCGGCTATCTAGATTAACCGTGCTCGCGAAACTCGTTGAATATCTGTCCCCCGCGGATCGTGATAATTTATTCGAGGACCAAACCGTTTCTCCCCTTGGTGCGCCGTAAGAAGATATTATCGGTGTTGCGCTGTGATTAATCGTAGGTACTACACGCGCGATATGTTTCTTGCAAGGTAACGAGAATTCGTTTTTAGAGTACAAGGTGTTCCACGGTGTGTCGCAGATTGTTCGCGCAAGAAAAAGGGGAAAGTGTACAATGCATTTTCTGAATGTCATACAGTATTGTTGCGAAGGGAAAATAAGTTCAAGACAAATTGAAGCTAGCGTGTTTTGCCTCCTTTCGTTAGTTAAGTATCAAGTGTATCTAAGGTCAACGGTTAATTTATCGGAAAACAGTAAAATCTCGTTCTACATTTTCCGTACATTTTCTCGAGAGGGGGTGAACCAGGTGTACCATGAATAGTCAAACAAGGTGTACTACGTGCACGCCGGCACGTACCGTATAATTAACGGCGAGGCGATCAACGGCATCGAAATTCGGTAGTGACTGGGGGGGGGGGAAGGGACGGCGGCGTGGCTACTAATTCTTAACCCGTTTCAAGCGGTTTTCGCAATTAACGCGTAACTACGTTATAGAGCTGAACGGACAAGTCGGAGCCACCTTTTGACGCCTCTCCGCCAACGAAAACTCGTTTGCCAACCGCGCGACACGCCGTTAATTGGGCCTCGAAACGCCTGCAGCCCGAACCCAGGCTACAACGAGACAGCCCGCAGCCGCGTGCACATTCTGCGGCCCCGTCTTTTGCATAAACAATGATCACAGCCTGGGGAAATCTTCCCCCGTTGTTAATAAACGAACGCGCCATAAATTCCCGTATGCGCCTACGACGGCTCGTTTGAAATTCCGCGTTAAACTACACCTGTACCGGCCGTGTTCGATGATAGCCGGAATTAAAAGTTTTCTCCTAGCCCCGTCGTCGTTGAAAGAACCATTTTTCCGTGTCGGCCCGACGACGACGGGGAAATTCTGTGGGAACTCCAAGTTTTCTTTAATCGAATTTACAGTCGATCCGATTCTTTCAGCGTTGGACGCATAAAGACGGTAATCGAATCGGATGAATTTTTAACTTATCATTTCGAAGGTGTTGAGACACTACTGTGAGGCACGCCATTTGCGTTTTCGTACGAAACGCAATTTATCGGTTCCATTTCTGTCACGGCGCTTCAATTAAGCTTCCTAAAGTATTCAACCAGTCGTATAAATGTCTACCGTGGATTAAATGTTGACGAGACACTGGCATGAACTCCAATGGCGATGAATTAGTCATCGTTTATAGCAGTGATTGTCAATCCGGGCGACACACGACGGTGTTTTCTGTCACGGCGGGACGTGTCGCTACGCGAGGGACAATGCATGACAATCATTGTTCCCGGTTGAATGCGGCGACCAATTTATCGCCAATATTCTGCGACAGCATCTCGTAAAGAGACAGTGAAAAATGCAGCTTGTTTAGCTTGTTAAATTCAGATTGGGATGGGGGAGGAAGAGGAATATCTTCAGCGGAATGAAAATGTATATTGTTAGGCTTAAAATACGGTCACCTTGACAACCATCGCCGTTCGAGGATCGCAGTACGCCAATTGAGACGTAGAAATGCTCTAGATCGTAAAAGTGAATCGAAGTTTTCTCTGACGTCGTCCATGGTTTTATTAACTCGTTAGGCTACCGACACTCGTATAAATTCCAGCGCATGTGAAACATTTAACGAAATGAAAGCTACGCGAACCTGCTTTCGTTATAATTACGAACGTGTAAGCAGAAACCACGGAGAAATTAATAAAGTTCGTATCTCGCTTTTAAATTAATACAATTTTTAGTGGAGAAATGAAATCGTTATTTAATATCCTTTCTCATCAATTATTACATCACTCTTGTGTAGAGTGAACGAGAAAGGATGTAAATGAAGGGGAGAAAAAATACGAAAGAAAAACGATGGTGTACATATTTCACACGCAGAGATGGCGTTCGGTCTTGGGACCATTTTCAAACCTATCCTAAAAGTGAGTTCGCCTAACATTCGTACTATAATCATTCGTACTGCAATCGTCCGCTCTATTCAAAATGGCGTCACGATAGATACACTACCGCTCAAAAATATTAGAACACTTGTTCTCTATAAACAAGTATATATGATGTTTCGTAACAAATACATACTTTAGGCCACGTTTAATTACATCATAATAACACAAGCCTAGTCCATCGAACCGTAATATTCCCTAAACAATATTTATTTCAAACTTTCACCAATTTCCTACTGCAGATTCACAGTCTATGTCTAAAGAATCTTACAGATATATCGCTAAAAGATTCACCTACCATCGCTTCTAATTAGTTCCTTATTCGATGTAACACTATTTTTCGTGTTTTCAGTTTCAGAAGGGCCAGTTTTATTTCCAGTCTTGTAACATTTACTGCACATTCGATTCACGTCTGAATAGTTATGAGTGTGCATCAAACTGTCCCCCGACCGTTTCGAAGTGATCCGGGTCATCGAATACAACAGGTCGCGTCGGGCATCACGTTTCTACAGGGCCGTTAAAACCCGAGCAGAGTGTATGTCCTCCGAAGAGACGACTGCTGAGCCAACAAGTCCCCGTCGAGTTCGTCCCATCCGCCGTGACACGCGATCGTATTCCGTGTCGATGAAACCGCCGACGTCTCGCGGGGCGAGCGAAAACGGATCGTTCCGTGGCGATCGTAAACGACGCGAGGAAAGTCTCGCCCCCGCCTGCCACCAACCCCCCCGGCCGGACCCAACGACCGTAAAAGTATCCGATAACGATCCCGATTCTTGCGTATCGTCGTTACGCGGTTTTGCTTTTTTAACTCGCGGCCAAGCTGCTCCGTATCGCCGATCGTTTCCCCAAGCGTGCTTACAAGAATCGCGACGCGATACATATTAGGGGTACCCATAAGTAATCAATTATTTTGCATTCATAGACAAAATTTTTGTTTTAAATAATATTTGTATTTTTTAATTGATTATATAATCACCGTCATTATCGATAACTTGTTGCAATCGTTTTTGCAAAAATTCAATCCCCCTTTTGTAAAATTCTGAAATTCATTATCGAATTCCATTTCGATCTGCAGTAGCATCGCAGACAGACCCTGTGTGTCACTGGACGTATTCTCAACAACGCATAGTACTAACCCGCAGAACGAGGGATTAATTGCGCGCGAGTCGAGCCAGGCCCCACCTTCGGACCACCGTTCGAATGTGATTCGCGTTTGCTACATTTCGAAGCTACGCCCCGGGATTTCGATTGTTCTTCATCGTTGTTCATCGTGCAATCGGTATCGACACACCGGCGAACTACATGTTCCAGCTGCGAGAAAGAATCTTTAGCCGTCGATATATTCGACGGTCGCGTTTTTGCGAAAGTCGTTATATTTTATGGTAGGGAATAACGCTTGAGAATTATTGTCCCGGCTTCACGGCTGAATACCGAAAACGGCTGTTTGCTTAACGGTTGAAATGAATCTTCCTTTTTTTTGAACAGGATCGAAAGATGAATTGTTAGAGGGCGAACGGTGTTTCTATAAATCCTCCATGGATCTATTAACTAAACTGTTCTTACACACGGGATGAAACCGTCGTTATACGAAGATTAATCACGACAACGATCGCGATACAAAGGGAGGGGGCCTCTTATGTTACAAAGCAATCCCTAGAAAATGCACAATTGACTGTCCTCGAGGACTGTTACGCTGCTCGCCTCTAGTTGGAAGAGGACTCGAAACTAAAGCGTACAACCGAGGCAACCACGGCTCCGGCAACGTGTTCCTACGCTCCTCGGAACTTTGATTAGACAGTTTGAACGGAGGGGAGGATGCATCTCCGCGATTCGAGTGGAGAGTATACGTATACACCGGAGGGAAACTGTCAATAGGGGAGACGCACTGCCAAATGTATGCATATATCTGAATGTACTCGACACATTCTGCTTAACAGTCAGAACATCCACGTTCCCATTCCATCTCTGTTCGTAGTAACTTAATTTACAGGATTGTTCATCCGGACACTGCGATATTAATGGTTGGATAACGAATATATTCAGCTCATCTATTCATTATTACTAAACTGTATTAAGATTTTTGCTTTTAACTTAATAGTATCCTGAACAGAGGCATCGGTCATTTAGTAAATTTTGGTCCTTTAAATTAATGAACGAAGCTCAATTTCTAACTAGTAACATACATGGAGTTTGATGGAAACGTTAAATGGAGATTTTACACGTCGAAATAAAACAATAATCAAGAATGACGAAATTGTATTAGAGAGCAAATTTTTAAATCAATTGCAACCAGAAATTGGGGTCAAAAACGCCTGAAATCAGGCAGTCTACGTGTCGGAACCGTGCACTGTCGTGGACTAAAAAAATTACACCTCTACTTTATAATCAGAAAAATGATGTAATAACACTTACACTCGAGTGTGGACTATCTTCTTGCGATATTTTATAAAAAAACACAAATGCTTGTCTTCGAGGGTTATTACGCGTTTACTGGATGTGTTCACGTTGACGACCACCATCGAACTAAGGAAAGGTTACTTGAATCCCACGCAAAGAACAGAAATGTAATAAAAATGTGTAAACAGAGGGGGAATACTACAAGCACAGAGGTGATTGCTAGTAAGAACAACACTTCAAGGATAAGGGAAAACCGTGGTCGAGTGACAGAAAACAGCTGGTGATACGAAACAGTCCAGACAACTTGTTTTTCGACAGCGTCGCCAACGTCCGTGAATGACCTGCAGATGTTGGGATTGCAGCAAGGGAAAGGCACATAACACATGTTTGGCTAAGAAGGGTGTATTTTTTTTCAGGCGACGCCAGTGTACGCTCCATGGCTGCTGTACCCTGCGTTTATGGTTTCTACGCATATTGCCTGGTTCCAGGCGTTTCTGACCCCAATATCTAATTGTTAATAAAACTAATTAACCTTGAAAACGAAGCTTCTAACACAATAGCCGAATACCCAGTATATTTCTTGTTCTGAATTTTCAACTACAAAATTCATAATAGTAAATATACTGGCTGCAATACCCCAGATACGCATTGACATTATATTATGTTCCTTAATAATTCCGTTCACCTCACAAAAAACTGAAAAGTAACGTTCAAGAGATTTAAACGATTGTCCGGAATTCGTGTTTGGATCCTCGAGATTTTAGCAGGACTACGTAGCCTTTTATAATTCCATGAATCCCGGCTATTTTCAATTCCCAGTCCTCCGTCTGTCACAGACTCCGCCCTATCCAGCGAGAAACGAATTCTCAACTATGTAAGAATTGTCCACGACCGCGTTAACGAAGGTCCAATTAAGACCCCTTAAGTCCTTACTCTTCTCCCAGGGACGAAATATAACGGATGCCGAATGCGACGAATACATTTAATAACCTTGCCGGGTAGAATTTACGAGGCACCCGGCAAGAAAATTACACGTCGGAATGCGGCCCGTCCCCGGTTCCTCGTCAAATAACATCGGCCTGGTTGCGTCTAATTACTCGGATCCGTGGTACGCTCGACCCCGAGGCTGAATTAGCTCCTGTCTCGGAAGTCCCTGAACAGGCGAATCGCGCGTGTCATTCGCTGCTTGACAGACTCGTTCCTGCGGATTGTTCCATTCTCTTTTCAGCGCGTGAAGATTGGTTACAGAAACCGCGGAGGGTAGGTACGTGTCACGTCCGCTGCGGGACGCGTCGTAATTCTCTTTTTCGAAAGGAACGACGTCGCGTCGGTCGTCACGGTGGCGAGCGTTTAGAACGGTGACGTTACGTGCCGGCCGTCCCTAATGGCTAAAATATGCTCCGAGGTTATCAGGCTTGGCACTGGGTCCCGGGCACTGCCGGAAAAACCACCCCCTCGTAGCCCACATTTCTGATTAGCACGACGCGACTGGACCCGTTATTAGCTCGTCTCGCGAGAGGTGTGAGACCCTAGTTCTCTGCCTCGGAATTCTAGACGTGTCGCCCACGAATGACGTTCGTCCGTAGTTATCGAGACAGAGTCGGTGGGGGGGGGGGGGGGTATCAGACGAAACATTTAGTGTAACCGGGTCCTCTCGAGACAGAATGTATCCGGAATAAAGAAACGACAGGGTTACGCAGCCAGGGATCGTGAGCTGAAGTCGTAAAACGGTCGGGGCCAAGTTAGGGGATAGACCAGCCGAGGCGGCCGGTAGGTCGCCGTCACGTTCTCGCCCGGGACACGTCGCAATTTTCCTCTTCGGAAAAGGACGCCGCTGGACGGGGGTGAAGGAGGATGCTGGTGGCCCACCCCGACGATTGTTAGAACGTCACGTTCCGTGGAACGACCCTCTAACGGCCGGGGCATATCCTTTGAGCCTGTGAGTCGCCGCCGCGCGGGACCCGGGGAACCGATGTTTTTTTTTTTCTAATGACCGCCTTTGAACACGGTGGTCCCGCCTGGAAAAGTAAATGAAACCAGGAAAACGAGTCGTCGTCACGGGGGCAGGATCGTTAATTCGCGCGGAAGTGGGGAACGGTGGAAGCACGCGAATTCGATCGATCCGGCGACCGGTATCAGTCCCCTTCCACCTCGTTCCCCTGGATAGGAGTAATATGACGAACGAGGAGTTCCTGTAAGTTGGGCAGCGTAGCAACTGTACGATCGTGACTGTTATCGAACGAACGACGGCTTGGTCGGGGGGATTAGACGCGGCTCCAAATTAGCATTTCTCGAACTATCGGCCGTGGACAGATAGAGCGACTTTGGCTGGTCGTCAAAGGTCCGCGGGAGTTCTCGATAATTCGAGGTCCGACTGAAACAAGTCGAAACTACTTGGTCCGTGAATCCGATTCCGGAGCGATGGTGCTAAAGCCGATTTCCGGCCATCGACGGGGCGACATACTCGCAAATGTTGGTGTTAGGAGAGTTACCGGAGACGCCTCGATTCAATAATTAGAACCGAGCAACTTCCTGACTTGTTTTTCACGAGAAAATCCGTGGACGGAAATGGGAACGGGGGTTGGGTGGATGGAGGCCACGGAGAGAGATGGGGTGCGCGTTGGAATTTTTTGCGACACATTCCAGACGCGCGCGCGTGTCGCGCAAACAGCGAAATGAATGGGCGATGAGGACTACTCTCCACGAGACACGCTTAGGGGATTTAGCGAGGGAGAGAAAAAAGTACCGTCGCCCCAGACGAGGGACGTCTCCGGTTTCCCTATCGAAGAACCGACGCCGCAAGCTGAAGGGGGGTGATTACGGCGATTGTTACAGCGTCACGTACCGTACAACGAGCCTGTGACCGTCAGGATATGTCAGACCGAGTAAAAACACACGTGTCCGTCCGGGAATGCTTTTACACGACGGCCAGGAACGACCCCAGAGGCGACACGACACCGACGGTAAGAGGGTACTAGAGCCACTTCGCGGGAGAAGGATCGATCGAAATTTCCTTTCGACCTGCGGTAGTGATACGAACTCGATATCGATACGTGGCGATGGCATTTGAACAATTCGACACCGAAGTACTCGATGGAAAGTATCGATAGGCATTAAAATTCCAGGTACTTGGTATCTATAATTTCTCGATACCGATACTTCTTGAAGCGATAAGAAACGAATAGAAGTACTACGGCTCCTGGCCATTGAATTAGGACCAGTCACAATTTTCAGTTTTCAGTAAAATTGGAAGGCTTCGACGAAATTTAATTACAAACTGTATTAACTATTAAAATATTACGCTCATACATATTAATAAGTTATATATTACTATACCTCATATCTTATTCTTTCTTACTATTGAGTATTTACTGGAGTCATACAGAGCGTGGCAAGTGGTTGAGGACCGAGTGGATGTTTGTGCTAAAGTATCGATAACAGGTGTGTATAATAAAACCATGTTCAGTTTCTATTTCCTATTATTATATTTTCTGTATTAGGCTAAGTTAGGATATATTTTGAGCTAATCCTTGTCGTCTATTGCACTCCAAATAAGAATCAAGCTTATAGAAGAATTCATTTGTACAATTGTCACCCATAATTCAGTTCGTCGTACCGTGGCCGACAATTGAAATTTCAACGAACTTCGACGGTTCCGAATATTAACGAGAGTTTACGACGAGAGTTTTCACTTTGTCCACCCGGAATGTTTCCACGGGGTCGTGAACGCGCGGCGGGGATTACAGTTCTTCTTAATTTGTAATCCGGCCGGGGCTGTTCTCGCGGCGATACGGTCCCGCGAGAGGAAATCTCAGAGGCTTTGCCGCGCTTAAGAGACAGCCCTTTCGTCGTTCCCGCTTCCGAGAGTGATTCCGACGTCTTTGATATCGACACACCGAACATCCGCAAGTTCGCGAAAGCGCGACGAGATCTACCACCGTATTTCCCCGCGAAAACGACGATCAGAGGGAGCCCTGGGACAAACTATTTAAGCGCTCGCGAACGATCGTCGGTCGTTACCGGATTAGAGGATTCGTTTTCGAGTTCGGCGCGTTTACATCGTAAACCTGGCCTTTAATTTGATCAGGAAATTGTTAGTACTAATGCAGGAATGGTTAATCTTGACGCAATTCTTGGATTATTGCGACAGAACACAGATCATCTAGGGTTGCTAGCAAGTCTTGGACCCGTCGATACGATCACCGTACCTTCATAAATAGAGATTCTTGGAAAGTTGTACACTGTCCCTAAAAACAGATATTTATTCCATCTTGGCGCTAATTTGAAGGAATCCCAGAATAGAATACATTTGTCAAGCCTTACTTCGTCTAGTCTAGCTTATACTATCATAGCCATATAAGATGCATCAACTAAAATTATTCAATTTTATCACCACACAAATACATATAACCACACGTATCCACAATATCACAAGCTGGACCTCACTAATGAAATATTAACCCTTTGCTGTCAGAAATTCCTAATTCATCGTACAATTTTGTCACTTCACAGGCGACAATCGAACGTAAAGGGACAGTAGTATTAAAAACTAAACATTAATAGTATTTATGGATACAGTTAGATGCGATGTTTCGAACATAATACACGTGGTTTCATGATTTCTGTCCGGATAGTCAGGCTGTTCTTGGAGTAATAAAGACCAGTCAAGTGTTCGTGTTTTCCCAGCGGAACGCGTGCCTCCGCAATTATTCGCCATTCTTTCCGCTAATTTTAGCACGCTGTTCGAGCATAAGCTTCTGACGTTTATTACGCGAGCGAATTAACTACTGAAATCACCGAGCTCCCATTGCGAACAAGGGACGCGTTATTTTTGCACTGCACATAAGTGAAACTAGATTTAGATTTCGTGTGACATGGATATCCTTTGCAACGATTATCTTTCCACATCGATGTAATGTTCTCAATGCTTCTCCGGATCGTTAAACGTTAAATGCCGTGGGATATTCATATGTCTCAACCGCAGCACCAAACCTCCATTATATAGAGTGCATAGCACTAAAATATTAGATCAAATTATTGAATTAAACTATGCTACCATACCTCGTACATTTAGTTTGTGGAGAGTTACTAGTTTATGTTTCAATATCAACCTTTAGAAGACGGGCAGGTTTTGTCAAGTTAGAATTATTATATGTATTTGAGACATAGTGTTCTCTTACGAAAAATAAACGACCCCTCTAGAGCCAAAAAATAAGCTTGCCGTCTTCTATAGGTTAACGTAAATAGTATCGAATAAATAGTACCGAAAATTATACAAATATTACAGATAATTTAATGTACCTAAGTATTTTAATTAACGGCATCAAAACTCTCGATAAAAAAGATTCTCTCACTAGTGCACCTAATACATTAGTACCGGCATTTCACCGATTCAACACCTCATCTACATTTCCCTTCCACGTCACCAAATGGATCGTCCATCTTCCCGTTGAAATAAGCAACGCTAATAATTCACGGCCAGATACAATTCACCAAAGTGAAAACTTGGGGTGAGGGGGGGGGGGAGAAGAGACAGCATATTACTTTCCGTTCGAAGGTAATAACGTTCCCAAAGTAAGACGCGAGACCGTGAAGGAAGAGATGGAGCGGGTCGACGACTGTCGGCATCGTAAGGTCGGGCCAGAAAGACGACGCCCGTCGGCGTCGAGTGAGTAATACCACGCGGATCGTGCCCATAAATCAAACGCACTCGTCGGCCAGCAGCACTCAATTTTATCCGCGGCACTAAGTTGATCCATTTTCTTAACACCTGGCCCCGGCCCGATGGATATTTATTGCCAAGCCCCGGCTGGCCGGGGTACAACGTCACGGACGCGCGAGCGCCTCCGCCCAGTCGGCTGAAATTTCCAGCCGAGTAAGAAATTCTGCTCGACGAACGGTCCGACAGGCGCTCGTGCGCGCGCACACACACACGCTTCCAACGGTTTTATATCGGGGCTCTCTGCCCGTGTTTGCTAGACCAATAGCGATATATTTCTCACGATAAAGTAAACTGTGATGGTGGGGGAAGGGGGTGGAGTATCGGGCGGCGGCGGTTTAAGTATATTTTATCGAAGAGAAAAGGAGGCGAGCGGAGCAGAAACGCTGCCCGATCCTCCTGAACCGTGAAGATCCCCTCGCGACGGGTGTCTCTGCCGGTAAACGATTTATTTCCTCCATTTCTGGTACGCGGTACATATACTATATATATACACGCACGGTGTGTCTGTATATAGGGGAGGGGGTGATAGGGATACATACATATATACAGAAAGATAAATGTGTGTGTGTGTATATATATGTACACAAAACGCTCTCTTTTCTCTCGAGGGATTTAGAGGAGTTTCCGGTGCCGTTGAAAGGTGTACTTTTGTACCTACGAACTGCTGCCGGTGTCGATTTAATTGAAAAGGCGCCGAGCGATATCGACACGTTCGAGCCAGTCCCCGCGATCGCTCGAATTCAACAACCCCCGCGTACGGCGGAATCGGAACTGCGGATGATACCGGGATGAATTAAACGGAAGTGTTTCCATCTGCAACTATCCCCTGGGTGAAGGTATTTTGTCCGGGCTTGTAACCTTTTGTTGTCCATCTGATTACAGCTGGTTTTTAGGGAAAATATTTTGTAGTATCTAGTGTTTGTGATTTTTTGGAAAACGTTTGTAGCTTTATTTGAAATTCTCTGTATTAGTTGTAATTAATAGGAGTTTTACCTGATTTCGTAACTGATATTAACTTCATCGTATTTTGTAAGTTCAGAATTCTGTCAAAAGATTGTTTTACAATGAAGACCGTGTGTGATATGATAACAATTTTATAACAGGGTTTAAAATCTACCCTGTGATATCGATCAGTCTTCACATGCTTGAATCTTCACCATTTTTACACTTCAAAAGCATTGTCACCAATGCCACATTCAGCATTCCACAAATTTTCTTCCACGTCGCATTCATTTGTTTCGCTGAAAGTAGGAACGATAAAAAGGAAAAATGATTCACACGAGAGAGAATGATTCACACTTCAAAGAGGTGAAATTCTATTTTCCCCCGTGTACCGTTCTTCCTTTCGGTTTGGGAAACGACGGAAGAAGGTGAAAATGCGCCGTTGGATCTCGTCGTTTTCTGAAAATCGGCGGCATCCAAAGCACTCGTGCTTACGGTCACCCCTTTCCCCCACACCTTCTCCTTCAAACCTTTCCACAACCCTTCCACCCCCTCCCCCCACAATCCAGCGATGCATTCTTTTCGTTCGTTCGCCGGGTAGTGAGGGGGGGGGGGCGTTCGCCGTTGCGTTTATTTCTTGTTTCTCGTAGACGGTTCACCCTGGTGCCCGTTCGCGTTCCGCGCGCCACCCTTAATTTCCTCCTTTTGTACCCCGTAAATGAAATCCCGTGCCGTGACATTCAGCCTCGCCGGAGAGCCGGGTCATCTCCTCTGTTTAGAATACATCCATGCAAGGGAGGGGGTAGGTGCCGTCGCAGTGTGTTCCTTTTGTCTCGCGGCTCCCTGGAATTTTTACGAGTTAAATTCCGAACCGGGCCGCTCCGATGCTCCTTTCGGGGCGCAACCTTTTGTTTTCGGCGTCGTTAATTATAGTCGAACCGGACGAGGTCGGAACTTTCTACTGCCACAGGCCTGTGGACGAACGAGACACGCGTGGTGGCACTAATCGGTACACAGACGTCGATAGGCGAATTCTCTTCACAATGAGCATCGCGAAACTTTTGCTTTTCAAGGGGTTAGTACCGTTGCAGACCCAGATCCTGATCAGACACTAATTCCTGGACAGTTTAGTATGCAGATATCATGTACAGTGATTCCTCTGTGTGTGGTTTAGAAGATAACTAGAACATCCAAAATGCAGGTAAGTGATGGTGGAATAACAGTTTAACAAGACTCGGTCTGAAAATTATCATACAGAAAGTCATCAGTGCTATTTTTGCTTGCAAAATGTAATTGAATTCTTATCTTTGTGTCAGAGCCGGTGGTTCTTACTGCACTGTTTGAGGACAACTGAAGGTATCAGAAACACTGTTTCCTTTCATCTCAGACATCTACTATCATGAAACTACAAAAAATTAGTGGATAGAAATGCATGTAGACCGATGGATGACGTCTACCAAACTGTCACCGAAACGTTCAAAGAAGAGGCGAAGAGTTTTTCGATGACTGAATCCTCAAGCTAGTCTCCAGATCTTAAAAACGTTTGGATGTCAACAGGAATTACGTTGAAAAATAGTTCAAGACATATCACCATTAAAAATTCAACGATTTTCAGTTACAATAAATTGTTATCATTTTACGACAAAACTATTCTCACTTTAAAAATGACTTTCACGCGTCAAAAAAGAAAGTAACAAGAAACTCCAACTCCAATTACAACACATCGTCCCGACCGTTTTCCACGTTTTCCACGAAGAATCCCACGGCTCTAAATTTCCACGTGTTTCCGCCCTCGACATTTCCACGAAATGCACACCCTCCACCCGTACAACCGAGTACTAACGCGCGTCTTCCCACGCGGCCAAACAGACCCCGAGCCCTAAAACTA
Source organism: Dufourea novaeangliae (assembly GCF_001272555.1). NCBI lineage: Eukaryota > Metazoa > Arthropoda > Insecta > Hymenoptera > Halictidae > Dufourea > Dufourea novaeangliae. Next base: position 1,472,355 of record NW_015373942.1, on the reverse strand, counting down.
ACCGAGGCAAACCGAGGACTAAATATTTCTGCAAGATCCGCCTGGGTATTCCTTTTTCTCCTCGAATCCCATTTCCCCCTGGCTCTACGACAGTACGAAAAATGTGTAACGTGTGTCGACAGACCGCCCCGGGGGCTCCGATAACTGGGCTCTGTTTCCGTCGAGGGGGAGTGAACAAGCGGTGGAACATACTCTCGTGCGCGCTTTCTCGCGTTACCACCTGGAATTGCCCGTAACATCGTGTTCGGTCTCTGTTTTCAGGACAATGCGTCACGTCGCGCAATTTCAGCCGTAGTTTTCATTGCCTTGTAAAACGAATTAGAGAAACACAGTGGAGGGTTAATGAAGGAGTGGTTAGACGATAGGTGGGGGAGCACACTAGAATGGAAATTCTGTTAATTTCACAGCGGCGGTTCGCGCGATCACGGAAACGCTTCGTTCGTCCGCGGGCTTGTTCCGCTAGAAATCTGGCGAACTCTGTACACATCCTAGGCCACGGTCCTCCCTGAACAAGTACAGGTGAACATGCGTTGGCCAACGACCCACATACGGCCACGGAAGAAGTTCGACGTGCTCATTACGGGGGCCGAGTATCAACAACGCTCGCGGACTCGACCCGGATCGGTCCTGGTTCCTGAGCTCTCTATCGAAAACGAGGGAGTGTCGAGTGGTACCTACGTTCCACTCCCGTTTCCTTCTTTTTTATTTAATCTCGGTTCCTCCTCGGTCTCCTATCGTGCCCTGCTTGCTAGGCCTACTTGCCTCTTTAAAACTCTCCTCTCTGTCTTTTAGTATCTCGTCACTCTTCTACTTGGAACGTTGTGCCCTCCTGCTCGATTTCTTTTTTCTTCCCGGAAATCTCCGGTTTTCCCCGTCATTTCTCTCGTTTCACTTTTCCTCCCACTCCGTACTTATTCCCTTTACATGCCTTCCACTTTCTCCGTTCTTTCCACGTCGTGTTTGTAATTTTCTTTTTGCGTTTCTCCCGCTTCCCTCGATTCTTTGCCTCGACCCAGGCCCTCTTCGCAGCGTACCCCTTTTTCTCACCGGCTGCGAGCCGCGCGCGAGTGGTGTACACAGCTTTCAACCCGGATTCACGGACCAGCAGACGTGTTTCGAGTCGCGTCGGGCCACCAGCGACACCTACACATACACACCCCCACCCCTGTTTGTGACGACGAGGAATACACGTTTAAAAAGCTCAACAGGGATCAGAATCCGAAAATTTCGGTCTGTTCCCTTTCTTGAACGATCCCCGTCGCAATGAGAACGCCAGAGAGGAGAAAGAGAAAGAGCCAGAGTTGTGGATGCAAGACAATGGCGACGTAGAGACTCGGTTGGATTTTGAATTTTTTAGAACTCACAGGGGGAGGGGAGCTCAGCAACGTTTGAAAAGCGACGAAAAGCAGGCGAGGGCTCAGGCTCCATTTCCCTTTGTCGGCCGACGGAAGCAAAGGAGCAGGAGGGAAGCATTGTTCAACGCGCGGCGGGGCTCTAGTGCGGGTGCCAGTGTCGCAGCAGTTTGCTCGCGGAATCCAGGGTTAATAGAAACGCAGGCGACGCGATAAATTATGGATATCACGGCAATCTTAACCCCACTCGATCCACGAGATCCGCGAAAACGACGTGTCCATTATCGGACATCTAACCGCCCCGTCACGGAGGATCAATTACGCGCGACTTGAAATTATTATCCAAGAATTTCAGAGGTAAGATTTTCGCCCAGAGAGCCGAGCTAATCGATTCTCCCGAGGGAACAACCGGATCCGTCGCTCGAGCTTGTACACCTGCGAGTCAAACAGTTTTCCTTTTGAATTCATAAAGAATTCCCATTTCACGGGTCAACGATATTTTTCCTCCTCCTTCTTCCGGCCGAGTTTCGCCGGAAGTTTCATCGCGAAACTTATCGTCAAGGCGCGCGCACACCTCGACCCGGCCGCGGCAAAGCGGTCGTTTTCCTTTTCGACGCCCGCGGCCGACCAGAAAAGCCCCGGCGAAACTCGAACCGCGCGCCGGCCATCAGCGAGGAAAATTTACGCCCGCGAGCGCGAGAATCGTTACGGTAATTAGACTGGGGGACGCGACGTGATTGGGAGAGAACCGGGACGGACGCGTATTTCAATCGGGCAATCATCAAATTATCGAGCGTCGGCTAACTGGGCGCCATTGTTACCACCTCGATCGATGATTCACGCGTCTATAGGATTTTATTCCTTTGGTTCGGGAGCGGAGACGGGATACGTGGACGCAGCGGTGGGTATGTGAACAAATAAGGCCAAACATGATTGGTCTTTTCTGAACGTGGGTTTAATACCTTCGAGACTGACGGGAGAATAGGTCCTAAGGTAACTTTCATGATGTTTGCTGGGATATATGTTCCTGAATTGAATTATTTCTCTTAGTTTACACTAGAACTACCGATGATAACGTATATCGATTTCTATCGGATTGATAAATATGGCAAATTTGTGAAAGTACAGAAATTTCTAAATCAACTAGTTTCTTCAATTTCGTAGTCGAATGAAAGTTGTAAAAGATCTGAGAAAATACATCGCTATGACATTTTAATGGTCGTTGGAAGAATGTACCAACCAGTCATTTTAACTGCTTTGATAGTTCTAGTGTTAATAAAATTTATAAGGAAAAGGATGTACATACAGACTTCTTTCGATTATCGTCTCGAATTCGGGGTCAATAATTTTACAGGAAGAAATGTTTCAGACCCATGTAAATTCGTTTTTTGCCCGAAACTCGAGCCTCGGCGACAAAAGCGGAGAGGCAACAAAGTATACGCTTGGCAGATTCCACTTCCCCAGTGCTGGGGATAACACCTGGACAATAATCGTGTAGAACAAGTCAGACGATAATCGAGAAGAGTCTGTATTATGCGTTGAGCTCTCAAAGTGGAAAAACGAACTAGAACAGTACAGTAAATCATCGATGAGTGTTCGAATCGGGGGGGGGGGGGGTCGTAGAGCCGGAAATATATTTGCCTTCTGACCCAACTCGCTATTACGGTCTCGCTTCTTTTCTCGTTCCGGTTGATTCGAGAGGCTGACGTTATTAAATCGAACCGAATACCTATCGGTTCGCCATCGATCCGAGAAGAAAATACGTGGAAGTGTCCATGCTAATTGGCCCCGGATAACCTTTTCCGGGCCGACCTTGTCGGGGATCGATAAAACTTTTAGCCGCGAAACTCGTTCGAACGGACCATCGACGACGCTTAATTTGGCGGGTATGGATCCAGGGTACCGGTAGTTCTGAGAGTTGGTCGGTCTTGTTACGTGCTCAATTGTTTTCTTACTGAAGTGCGAAAGTTTTATGCAAATACCTATGATTTTTATGAAGTAATTTAGACGAAACGAGGTCCAATAGTTTTATATTTATCTTATAAAAAATTCTATCAGGTTTCAAGTAATATGAAACATCATTGAATTGTTTTAATGTATCGAGTTTTAAATGATCGTGTACGCGATAAATGCATAACATCCACTGTCTACTTACTACGATAACTCGTCGTAATGAGCACACGACTTTTTCTCGGTATGAGCACTCCAGTCATATAATATGTCCTCCGTAATAATGGCATAGGTAGATTGTGGATTCTATGCACTTATGCCACAGGCAAGTATGTTAAACACACTGAAATGAACAGTTTAAGGACGGTAAATACAATTTCTACGCACTCCGTTGCTTAATTAACTATTAACTCCGTTGTTTAAGAAACTATGTTATTATTATCAATTGATGAAATTAAATTATACGAACTACTGTATGAATAATACTTGTACTTCGTAAACTATTGAGTATTTACACCTATAGTTGCACAAAGCTTATACTTTAATTTTTTCAGAATCGGTGATCACATGCGATCCCATTGTTAATGTTAGTGTACTGTCGATCGATCTACTTCAAGAGCCATATCGATTCGAAGAAAAACACCTCAGCCCCAGGCGTTACTGAAATTACAATCATTACCTCCCTCGTTATGAGCTTATTACATTAGACCCCTCTAATAGGTGTGTATAACCAAAGACCACTATGTGCAGCTTTTGAACTCGAGTCGTGCACGTAAAGGTTCGTACCTCGAAACGCGATCGTGGAACATTGAAAAATGGTAAGAAATACTCTGACGTTTACGTTCGATTCTTTCTATCGATTCCCGACCGTCGCGTCGTCGACACGAAACCACGAATTCTCGATTTCGTTTGAAAAACGATCGCGGTCACGTTACCGTTTCGTTCTCGTGGAAATGCACTGCCCGTACCGCGATCGATATCACGGCGCTGCTGGCAGAAAGAAACAGGATGATAATTGTTAGAGATATTATATCGAGCTGTTGTAGGTTCGCGGCTAGCGTCGATTCGACGATGGTATTGTAGGCAGCAACCACTCGAAATACCATGCTCGGGGAGAAGGAATCTGATGACCTGGATAGCTTCATTGATTAGACCAAACGTTCAGCAAACGAAGTATCCGGATATCGGAATCACGGTTCGATAAACGGACAAGTCAACCAGAGAACTGATAGACCAGGATTTAGAGCTCTGCATAAAAGATTAATTAAATCCTATCGTAATATTAAATTGCTGCCTGAGTAATGCTGTTTTTCTAATTGAGTCTGTAGACATGAATCATGAAACTTGTAACATGTTGGCAGAGGTCTGTCAATGCGGATGAATTTTAATTTCAATTAAAAACTTCCTTTTCAAGATAAGTCGTCAGCGTTCAATCTCTGTGGATCAGTAACGATATTCATTCGCAATTACGTTCGCTCATTCTTCACCCACGACTCAATTTCCTAAAAAAAAATAACTTCACCGTTCGGAACGTACATATTGATTTCCACCCCGATGGTGAACACCATCATACGCTTTTCGAGATAAAAGAACTTTATAAACCTGACAGTCTTATCGCCCAAAGCTGAACAAGTCTCAAGAGCGGGGCTGAGGGTTGGTTAATCAAACAAGCATCAGAGTGGGAGGCGTGGGCGGGCGAGATTACAACTAGAGCGAATACAGCTCTTTAAACAAACCTTCAAGTTTAACACCCTCCATTGTTCGGGGTGGCCACGCGACGTACACCGGTCCCGCAACGGAAAGGAATTCTTTCGCGGTGCGGCATCGAGGGATCGATACGAGGCTGAAGAGGGTCGCGTTTAGAACCTGGAATCGGGATCACTGGAGCACCGTTCCGCGAATCGAGTAGAAAAAACGATTCTGTTCGCGTATCGTACGATTTATTTCCACGTCGCGACAGAATTGTAGGATGACAGTGGGAGGGGCAGGGGGAATGGTAGGTCGCGAGACGGTTTCGATTTTTTTTCCACCCCCGCTTTTTTTCGTCGCCGGTGTGTTCCACTCGTCGGGACAAAGCGGGGCAAACAAAAGCGACTAGCATTTCGCCGGCAAAGAGCAAAGGGGTGAAACGCCGCGGCTGCGGGGGCAGCAGCGTTGTTTTCTTGCTCGTTATATTCCGTGGCCCCGAGCTTTCCCGCCGCACCGTGTACAAGGGCTCGATGGCGATTAATAATTTTTTCATCGGGCTTCACGGTGGATCTCAAAGGGAGGCCGATGCTCGAGCTGGAACATCGCTGTGGAAAGGGACACGTCCGGATCATCTCGTCCCGATTGCACGGAAAATCATTCCGAATGTTTTTCTAATTGAAACGTCCCTGACGCGCGCACGTTGGATTTTATTTACTACGAAAACTTATTCTCTAATGGTGACTAACGACGGAAGTTTCTGCGATGTATATCGTTTAGTTTTACGTTAATTATGATTTATGTAATGGATGCAGGATAAGGTACTCCTGGAGTTTGTAACATTAATATTGAGTTGAACCAAGAGTTCGTTCGGATTTTGAAGAGACATGCGGCGTTAAATGTTAAGCATTTTGCAGTTAGCGAATAATGTATGCAACACTAGTTTTAATGTCTCAGCTGTCTTTCTAGATGACTGATCACTAGACTGCGGATTTATATGCAAAATGACATTTTCTGAAGGAATTTTTGATAACAGCAAAGGTAGGAATTTATTTCTTCTCTTAAATATCTTATTGGGTTCAGAATACAATAGAAAACACATTGCGTCTGACGAAAGTTTTTTCTCTTTTGTATTACACAAAGCCCTATTGGCTATAAATGCATAAAATCCGCAGTCTAATGACTGGTTAGTATATTCTTATATTGACGATTAAAATGGTACAACACTTTTCTCAGATTTTTCACACCTTTCATTGTAATATAAAAATGAAGGAATAGTTAATTTATAAATTTAAATATTTTCAGAAATTTGTCATGTTTATCGATCTGATAGAAATACGTATACGTTTATCGTCGGTAGTTCTAGTGTTAATAGTGAAAGATCTACCTGATCGTGGTGCATGACTTACAGTGACATCTCTTTTCTGAAATTTTTCAAACTACTGTTCACGTGTACGATCACTCACAGCATTGTTTTTAAGGAGTGCAGAAATTTTTGTTTCGGTCCGAGTGGCATTTTAGCTCTTTATATGAACGATCCAGTTATACGAATTGTTTTATGGTTTAGATAAATTGGTTAATACTTCAGATGGACCACGTTTTCACGAAATAATCAAATTCAAGAGTGTTGAAACCAACCCCAGAGCTCATCCCACGGCTACAGTATTTCGCCAAGTCGATACCCAACGTACTAGGTCAAATCCGCGCGTGTACCCGTTCGAGAAGCTCACCACCCTCGCACGACTTTCCCTCCCCCCGAAGAAACCACGTCAATTAACTGTAATTTCTTTTAGTAGATCTAGGCAGCGGCGTGTTTACCCGTCATTACCGTCCACGAACAGCTTCATTTTCCTCGGTTCGATCACGAACGATCATCAGACAAGACATCCTCACTCCAAGAAAAACCAAATATCCCATTTTTCCTTCTCATCAGTGGCCCATCATCGGACAATGTGAACGATGATCGAACGATGAGTCACCGGGGGTAAATCCACGGTTCATGGCGAAATTCGACGGGAAGTTAGCCGGTTTCGGTGGAACCAATCGATTACGGTTTCATCCAACGAGATGTCGAGGGAGGGGGAGCGACTGGATGCTCGAGAACGCTTTGAAATATGCAACCCCGACAAATATGAAGTCGTCGCGGAATCAATGCGGCGGCACGCGCATCACGGCCATCCCCTGTTTTCCCACGTACACGGGACCGCCTTGTTAGAAACGTTTATCGAAGCGTTTATACGCCATTCCAGGCATTCAACATCCCCCGCGTGTCACGTGCATTCACCTACGTGTTCCATTACCGTGACAATGTGTCGACGGTCATCGGGGTGTTGCAGCTCGTCCAGCAACTTTGTATCGTCTCGCCGCGCGTGCTGGACAAATGACCTATCCCACTCCAGGCTCGTCAATCCGCGTCACGAACACTCTGCAAAGATACCAACCTCGGTGTGTTTCGTTGACCACTAGAACCCTTGTATGTCCCAGGGAATATCCTCTCTTTCAGCATGTCTCGAGGACGTATACTTTAAAAGACGACGGGAGTGGGGAGTCCGTGGAACGTTTCAGTCATCGTAAACAAGGGTCGCCGATGCGTGAACGTACCCGGAGCAGCCGGGAACAGAGGCAAGAGGCGTATGGAAACGGTGAAATATTGGCAAATATTTAAATAAGCCGACAGAGATATATTTACGTGCACACAACTCGATCTTCCCGCGCTTCGTGTGTCCCCTCTCTCCACGCTTCTGAACGCTCGGTGTTGCTTATTCGGAGCAAACACGTGTCTATGAGACTAAACAGAGTCCGACTGAGACCTTGGCTCGTTTACGAAACCCCGGGATTCCGAAAGTGGAATTCTTCCGGCCGGTTTCTCTTGGGGACCGTACGATAGAGGAGTTCTCTAGTTATGGCGGATCTTTCACTCGCGTGCGCGCGCGTAAACACGATGTTTCGTTCTTTGTATTCGAGAAGTACGAAGGGCAAATCTGGGATTTGTGTATTGTTTTGTTTGTCAAGCTTTGTTTCTGTTTTATGGCTCCGCGTAGGAAATCTCTCTTATGTGTGATCTTCTTTAGCTCTAACACAGGTGCTGGCAGACGGCTAATTGTTGAAACGTTCCCGTTTGTTGCTTTATAAAAAAGTGAACAACTACCCAGTTCTATTTCGCCATTTGTTTGTGCACAAAGTACATAGTATGAAGATATTTCTTTTTCGCTTTCGACATAATCCAAGCCGGATAACTCAGTTTCTTGATAATTACGACAATGGACAATTCTGTTTCGGTGAAATTTTAACGAGAAGATAAACGAGAGTAACGCAGTTTTTAATATTACCATTAACTTCATGAATTTCTTAATGATGGAAGTACATTTTTCGGGAATATTGATTTTCCTAAATAATTTCATTGTAACTACTGACACTACCGCTATTAAGTTACATTCAAAAGTCTTCAGTGTCTAAATAATCATATTTACAATCCTGTAAGTTGCAATCTTGTAATATTATATTCTGAACTGCAACAGTTTGTCCCTCGTGCACTGCTCAATAAACTATTTTTACTTACATTCCTTGAAATTAATTCCGCCTAAATCGAAATTGAATTAAAGGAGTATATTTGCTTACGCTAGATTATAAGTTACATGTGCAAGCTATTGGTGTCAAATTAATTTACAAATTTCTATAATAAGAAATATATTTAAGCATCAAACATTGGCTCCGTATCAAACTGCCCTGAACAATACACGAGGGTGAAACAGCCAATGCTTCACCCCTATGTTAAAACTTTGACTGCCACGTCACCTAAATATGGGTGTCACGTACATTAAAAAGAGGCTAAATTAATCAAATACCATTCCAAATTTTTGGCGTAAAATTAATATCACAGCATAATTTAAATCAAGACCCACAACCTCTATTAACTAAGCATATATATTTTCAACAATTTATGAATTAAAAAACGAAGTGAAGTGTGTTTAAATACATACGGCCTTTTTTATTACGACAATTAACACGTTAGTGATAACAACTAAGCAACTGAATCGACCTATACAAAGAAACTATCACCACAGATCTACGCGGATCTTTACGCAAATTCAGTCTTTTACACATCAATTCGCGAAATTGAAAATGTATCAAAAATTTATTCCTTTACTATAGGTTTCTTCCATCCAAAATAGTTTACACAAACCGCATACCAATCTTGACGAAACTTTTTACTATATTATTTTCCGTCCACCGATGTCTATACTAAATGTACAAAGTCCACACTCCACTTCTTACATACACTATTTACACATCCCCCGACCTCCTGTGTCTTTCACGTCGCGCGCATAAACTGAAATACGTTCCCGCGAATGGGACCGATGAACGTTCTCCATCCCTCGGTCCTCGTACAATTATTCAGATCCACGGTTTCCGGTTCATGGAAACGGCTATCAGCCGGTTCCTCGCTCGCCCGCAGCCACAACCGTACCTCCTCACAGGCAAGGGGACAGAGTGGGAGGGCCATTCCTCTCAAAAGGGCATCTCCCGTGCATGCTCCTTGAACTTAGAGCTCGGTTTCGCGCGACGGTCGCCCACGGGGAGAAGCTGCGGGCTATTTGAGCTCCGTGTATCCCGGTTCATTGCAGCCGTCATTCGCCGGTTGCTCCATTCAGAAATCGAATTAGCCATCCTGAGGGCCGCGAGAATCGTCGTGTAATTTGCAAGCTCGTACTCTACGGCACGATTCACCGTGTAACCCCGTTCGATGCCCTGTGGAAACGGTGGCATCGAGAGAGGGGGGGTTTTTAAGGTAGGAAATCACAGGGCCGAGGAATCGGCGGAACAAAGAAAATGGGGAACGGTTTGTGCCTGTGAAAACGAGGCGCAGAACGTTGGGAAATAGAAAGAGAGGGTTCAGACCATTTGACGCTACTATCAGAAATAACAGACAGAGAGAATAGGGGAAGAGGGGTGGAAAGAGCGTGGTGGAGTAGCGCGACCAAAGTAGGGGTGGGATGAGTGACAGAACATGAACGAGGGCGAAGAAAGCAGAGGGTGATCGAGAGAGCAGAGTTCGAGTGGGAGCCAGCTAAAAGGGAGGGTTGAACGTAGGCGAGACAGGTGGGGAAAAGGATCACTTCCCATCCCCTAACCCGGTCGCAGGATGACAAAACGAAAAACAAAAGGCTGTTTGTTACGCAAATATCGTAACGTTAAATTCCTGATGGTCAAGGGGGTTGGGGGGGTTGTTTGGCTGACGGTGGGAAGGTGGGCGAAAGGGATTTGATTGCGTCGGTTGTGTAGCGTTAAATGCGTTCGTTAAAGCGTCATATTAGATACGCCGAATTTATATCACCAAAGCGATTTCTAGTTAATACGAGCCGGGGCGAACTGCATCGCCGTGAGAAAATTTAATTGGGACACCCGCACGAGCACCGTATTCCCAAATAACTGTAGTCCTATTTCAGAATTTCATATCGCACGGAACCGGGTCGGGGCAGGCAAATCCTGCTAATTTCTACGCGGGGTTGAAACACCCGTGGTACTACCCGGTAAAGGGTGTTGGAGGCGAGCCCGACGAAGTCTAGCGCGAGTTATTCTGCGCCTGTTTCTTGGGACTTTCATAAACGACACTACGGACAATTTTGGGTAATTTGTTGGTGCTAGTGGGATAAGAATTTTTGGTCGAATGATACGTAATGAAAAATGACTTACCAGGATGTTGTTTCGATTGCTTTTAGGGACCTGTGTACGGTGTTCGAATCATTCGTGCATCTGCGAAAAGAAAAATTTGTAATGATTAGAATAAGGTAGTTGGGTCCGCTGCATTTTTGTAAGATAATGTCGCTGAATTTATGTTATTTTTAGTTTCAGTTTATGATATAGTATCAGTGAATATATGTTAGTTAGTGAATACATGTTGTTCTAGAAAGGTCGTGTCGATTTTTAGGTAAACAAGTGAACTCTATTTTATAGTAATTATTGCTTTGTTTCATAAAATACGTACTTGTTTCTTCTACGATATTTCTAGCAATTTGAAAATTCCATTTTGTCAGAAATTGTCATCTGATCCAGCCAAGTTTTATTAATTATTATATTTTTATTAATTAATATATTTTTTCTCAAGTTCGATAGAACGTAATAAAAATGGACTTTGTGCTCAGTCGTACGTTCCACCGGTATTTTTCACAGAAAATGAAAAAAAAAACAGCGACGTGTAACTTGTACAGTAAATATGTATATTCAATCCACACCTGGAAGACACCTGTTCAGCAGATCAAAGATTTTTCCTTCGTCCAATAGAAGGTAACGAAGACACAGTGCTCAATGACCCAATACATAAAAGCAAGACGCCAACAAATCAAACACAAACGGCACGAACATTTAGGAATAGTATATATGAACTCGCCAATAATCATCCCTCACAATGTAACTTGACAAACTAACTATTTCTACCCTACTGCAATTTTCCTAAAGATCTCTCCGTCTTCATTTACGTTCGGTCATCCTTCACCCCACGATTCGACCTCGAACACAAATCTTCATAAGCTCGATCGCCGGGCCTCGACATGTTTCAGGAGTTTGAAAATTCAGGAGCTCGACCATCCGGGACAGGGAGGGTCGGAAGGGGGCTCGAAATTTAAGAACCAGAGAGGGTAACGCTTGTCCGTGAAAAATACGAGCGGCGCGGTAGCGAGCCCACGCGGAAGAAAAATCGAACACCTGACGCCGGGTATAATTCACGGTCCGCAAATATAAATTTCCGATAAATTCTGCGACGGCCAGAGGTGAACGCGGCCGTTCCGTTTTCACAGAAGGGTGTTCCCGTTCGATGGGTCGTGTGTGCGGGAGAGGGGTGCAAGAGGATGTTTGATGATTAATACGTTCGATTTCATAGCGTCGTCGGGCCTTGTAAATATGTTTAATTTATACGGAAACGCGGCGCGCCCGTGCAAATTATTGATCGTCACCGGATAAACAGCCCCGAACCACCGCCGCCCCCGCCAAAAACAAACGAGTTCGCGGACGTAAATGCATAACGTCGCGTGGATTCCGTGAAAACGTAACCCCTCCGCCGCGTGTGGCGAGAGATTCGCTCCGCGGGCGTTTAAGCCGGTTAACGACCCCGACGACTCGGGTCCCGACCGAGACGCCGCATGGATCCGGCGTTCAACCGACACACGCGTGTGCTCCGTGCGTTTAGCACTCGTTGGAATCATCGTCGACCCGTGAGGACGGCAGTGAACAACGTTCCGCGTAAAGAGGTCTGATTTGCGGTTCCTTAAAACCGTGTATACAAGGTATAGTAAATCATCGATGAATGTCCGAAGTCTACTCGCCACTGAGTGTTTCAAACGTCATCCCCACCACTCGGGGGTTCCTCTGGAACCAGTCAAGCGCCCAAGGGAGGAGGGGGTGGAAGTCTGAACATTCAGTGCCCAGGAGTCATCGAAAACTCATCGATAATTTACTGTAATTACCGTGAGCTTGACGCGTACCTTAAGGAGCGATGATAAGCTGTTGTCATCATAGTCGTCGAGTTGTTTCAAATACGAATGGATCAAAGCTATGAGCGACTTGGGAACCATGCACGTCGGGCTTGGTGACGATGGGATACAGTATACGCTTTTTCGAAGGGATTACAGAGATCGATCCTCGATAGGTGGACTGGAAAGGTCAGGTCGCGGAGATCGCGTAGGAATAAAGGACAGAGAGGAGAGAACACGAGGGAAATGCAGGAAGCGCACGGACGACGGAAGGATGGGTGAGAGGATAGGGGGTAGGACGATCGAAGAACAGGAGGTCTGTACACGGAGACGGGAGAACGCGAGCGAACGGGTCTTCTGTGTGTGTGTGTGTGTGCAAGTTACCCGGAAGACGAGGCAGATCGGGCCTCTTCCGGGCGAGAATTGAGACGTAGTCGAGGGAAAGGTGTCTCGTTGTTTAAAGAGCGCAGTCGGTAGAGATCCCCCAGGGGGATTTCTTGTGGAGGGGGGATGGTGCGATGGAGGGAGTGGGGGCGAGCCCGCTTGCAGGCGGGACGCGGAGGTTGCGGAGGGTAGATTTCGGGGGTAGATACCGGGCAAAGACTGTAGGCCGTTTACTATTAACCGAAAAGGTAAATATACACAGGGTAAGAGAGACTGAGAGACTCCACGGGAGCGTAGGAGGGAAGAAAGAGTACGCGGTAGAGGGTAGGAGGAACAGAGAGATGGATAGACGAAGGCAGAGAGAGGGACAGAGAGACGTAGTCGTATATAGCTTCAACTTTGGCTGTGCCGCAGTGGTATCGAGCGGCAACCCCAGCCTTCGCTCCTACCGTACCCCTTTTGCCCCTTCCGTGCTCGACCCACCCTGCCAACATCATCCACCCGTACTACGAACCCCCCTCTAGGGAGTGTTATAGCGCTCTATTCGCCTGCTATGTTCACTCGAACGAGTCCAAGTCCTCTGCCCGTTCTTCTCTCTCTCTCTCCCCCATTCTATTTCACTCTCGTTCCCTCTACCATCTTCTTTCTCTGACCAGCTCCTCCTTCTAGCCGCCCCACCGTCTCCGTTACACCACGTCGTTCCGCCGACCTTGTCTTCTCTCGTTTACCCTAGCCCCCGTAGTCTTCGCTCTCCAACAACCCCGGGACCACCGACTGACTCTCCCACTAGACCAGTAAACCCGCACCACACACCACGTGGCGGTACTAGCTCTAACGCCACTCCATTTAGCCAGCTGTACACCGCCAGGAATGCGGAGATCATCTACAGAACGGTCCCTATACCGGATGGATGTACGTACATATGGATACCCTATCCACTGGTGCCTTGAGTGCCGTTCGCGAAAACGCATCGACTAGTCCCTTTGAACCCATTCGCTGCTCCAACCATATTCCCTGTTGGTGTATGGTAAGACGATTTATGCGACCGGATCGCGGATATACCGGGATCGTCGTGTATATCGTCCAGGCACAGAGTGGATAATGACGTCGAGAGGCACGCTCGGATTAAGTGTGTCCACATGGTTCCGATCGTGTAAGCGTAAGGACGCCTCGGTACGCTAAGTTTGCTTGTCCTTCGTCGGCAGGTGACCCATCCCCCTCAAGAATCGTGAACCACCCCCTCACCTCCTTCGTTTCCCATCGATTATCATCCAGAGCCCGGTGCCAACCGTTCCCATTTCTCCACTCCGTTCCCTCTTTCATTTAATATCAACCCCCCCGGCTCCACACTCTTTATTGGACAGTTTAAGGCACGTGCATCGTTGCTTCAAACTCCAGGGCCGCGCGCGCGTCCTAGCAGCGCTTGGAATACGGCCAAACAATTATCGTTACACAACGGCGAATCGAGTAGCCGCGTTTAATCATGGCCTCCGCGTGACTCTGTCTTCCTCTCTCATTCTCTCTTTGGATCCGCTGGACCGCCTCGGGCTGATTTTTATATTCCATTATCTCTCGTTCCCGCCTCCCTCATCGGACGAGGAGGAAAAAACTGGAAAGAGAAAACGATGGCCCTGGCCTCGCGAACTAACCGCGCGGCCGATCGTTTGCGTTATTAATCGCGACGTCTAGAGTGAGAGGGGCGGAGGAGAGAGTGCGTCGTGTTTGTACTCGTAACGAGTGACACCATCTGCGGCCCGCCGGCGATATAAATCGATGCGTTCTTGCTGCTGGTATCGATTCACCCGGTGTGTCCGAATGCGATCTTTCTATACAGTCGCCATCGAACGATTCGCGATACAGTCAACGACCCCGGGAACGAGTTATTATCGGTTGTTTAGCTTTTTCCTCCTTTGACATAGCCGCTGCGACCGTATTAACGTTAAGAATGGGAAGCAGGGAACGTACACTACCGCTTATAAGTACATATCGAGGCACATGGTTTGCACGAAGAAAATGTAATGTTTCCTGAAAATTATACAGTTCATTCCACTGTAACTACTTCATTGTAGCATAAACCGTGTCATCCAGCTTTAATACCCACCAAACAATATTTATTTTAGACTTTTGCAATTTTGTAATGTCTTCTAACCTTTCTTGCATATTTGATACGTGTCTCAGTATTTAGCAGAGGGAGTGTAAGTAGATAAAGAATGTACAGCGTCAGACGATACCATGCCGGAAAGAAAACGTAATTTAATTCGGTGCTTCACGGTTTTCGTTGCGTCGCCGACGCCCGACCAGGTGAAAGGCTTCAATCACAAGCCTTACGACAGGTCCTTTTTTTTTTTGAAATCATTTTTAACTCTATAACGCTGAGTGCGATGTTTTCGTAACGTTTGGTTGTCGCCTGTATAATACAGAAAGTTGAATGCTTACATTTTTTGGGCAGTTAAAATGAACGATTCTTATGAAAGAACTTCTTGAAGAGGAACGGGTTCTTAGGATAAACATTCAGACGTTATAGGGTTAAACGAAACAATACAAAAACACAGGACGTTCCGAAAATCGTGGAACTCAACAAAAGAAAATACATCAAAAAAAGAAGAATACATTTTTTTCCGTTTGAGGTTTCGTTTTCGATAAAATGAAAAATTTGAAAATAACACAAATGACACGCTATCCAATTTCTATTCAATCGCACGCATATCCAGCAGTTATTCAAATTCAATTATCTCGAGAACGAAGCCTTAAATGAAAAAATGTTATTCCTTTTTGCCGACTTAATTTTGTACGTAGAATCGCCAACCAGTCGGTTTTACCACAATATTGGGGATACCCTGTATATGTTTTTTTAATCCCAGCCAGAGGACGCAATTATAAAAATTATTTCGCCGGTGAAATGAATTTCAGAGGGTCCGCGTCACGGGTAGCCAGTGAATTCGCGCGCGTTGTACCGCTGTTCTGTTTGAATATATCGATCGGCGGTCTGCAGTGCGGGGAAGAAAAGGCGTCGCGAACGAAGAACGTGGCGGCTACGCGCAGGAAATTATTCTTTGGAACGGTGGAGCGTAAATAGTAAAAAAAAAAAAAAGGAATTTTTTTGAAAGAGGGAAAAGACAAAGTAGGGAGAAGGAAAGAAACAACAAAAGCTCGAGTAAAATGCTCTTATCGTCGGAATAATATGTATCTTTCTCTCTCCGGCTGGCAACCCCTTTCGTTTCTCCCTTCCTTTACTTCCACTTTCAATACGCGCCCGTTTTCCAGCGACAACGGGTATCGTAATTATTTGCAGTCGATTTAATTCCGTGTGGCATTACTGGAAATATTTTTCATGCTGATGGTCCTCACGGGAAGATGAGCCTCCAACGACAAAATAAAGAAGACTCACCCCCTTAGGCATAAAATTTCTGTTGCCATTCCAGGGGTAATCGGATCGTCGTAATACTTTACGCCCAGAGACACACAGCCTTCGATGGTTTTCCATATCGTTGTCCACTATGAACGAATCCCTGCTTAATAACGCGATACAATAAGCGTACAAGAACAATCGTAAAAAGTACATACACCTGTAACGACCGACGTACCGCGCGTGTTCCATCGAACGCGGACACGCTCGTCTGAATTTATAATATTTCGAACCCCCAGGTCTGGGATACTACTGCTCGCTGGAAAAACACGGCATCGCGAGTCCCCCGTGGAATTTTAAACAGTTTTCGGAATTTTTCGAACGACCGGTGACTAATTTATTACGAGGACCGACCGAAATATGCAATTTCTTTCGCGCTCGAGTTTGCTCACGCGCGCCCAGTGAATTTTATCATTTTTAACCACTTAACCGGTCATCTCTCTTGCGCGCGTTCTATACCCTGCACAATTTTCGGCGAAATTAAAATTTCGACGCGGTTAGCAGACTCCTCGGTTTTCAACCGTTCCGATGACGCCCCCCTGAACGTATTTTTAACCCGTTAAGACGTGGCAGAATTTCGCCGCCGGGGGTGGCTTCGGTAAAAAGATTAAGGTCCGTTTTTCTTCTTTTTCTTGCTGAAACAAACATCGTCTCGAGGCTTCACAGTTCTGTTCTCGAGACCCTGAGCATTTTGTTCAACGCCGGGATACGTGTTAACGTAATTATCGGAATGAAAATACTTCGGGAGGCGAGTTTGTTTCCCCGTCGAAATTTTCCACCGAGAAACTGTCCGCGGGGATTGGGAAACAGAACCAGTTTATGTTTAAGAAAACAGACCTCTCGAGGGTAGAATTCACACAGAGCGAAAGGGCTTACAAGAGAATTTACGTTGGAATGGTATATTCTGTTCCCTTTCCAACTTTTCTTAGACGCTCGCAATTAGCTGGAAGAACTAATTCTTTCTCCTTCAAGGGACCACGTTCTTCGGACGTTCAAGATCGGGTCGTCAGCGTGTAACTCTCTGAAACGGTTAACCCGAAGAAACGATACTTGCGACAAAATTGTTTCTTCTCGTTTGGACTACTCTGAAATGTCATTCACTGGCAGTCGTTATTGTTCGTAACATTTTTTGTCCCGCGACGCGATATTGCATTATCGGTACGCGAGCAAAGACGCGAGAAACCGACCGTTTGAGCTGGAATAGTGTGAGACGGTGGACAGAAAGGTCCCGTTATTAGAAAGAGCGCGAAAGCCGCCTCTAAGTCGGACGTTGCGGTGGCTCGAGTGCCCCGGGAGCTTTAATTTAACGCTTTTCCTCCGCTGATTTTAGCCGTCGCGCCTCGAGTTTCCTTAAAAGATTTTCTGCCACGGGGAACTCGGTTTTACGCCCGGCTGCCTCCGCTCGAGCCACAATATTACACACAGTGGCGTACAAATTAAAAGAAGCGGAAAGGAAAAAAAAAAAGATAGAAGACGGAAAAACAGGCAAAAAGCCAGTGGGGTGTATGGAGGGATGGAAAGAGACGAAGAAGAGGGACCACCCTGTACACAAGAAAAAGGAACCCCGGGAGTAAGAGTAGCAAGTTGAGGTAATCTACTCGACACTCGTTTTTTTTTACCACACGGGGCCGTACTCGAGGGGCGGGGCGGCGACGTTAAAATTGCTAATACAAGTAGAACAGAATGTTTCCTCGGCCACCGAAAGCTATTTCACGACCATTTCCCTTCGCCACGACGTGCCCAGCGTTTCCTTACACCCCCGCCAACTTTTCAGTCAGTTCTCCTCGAGGATCGCAACTGCAGGGGTAAGACGAAGCCGGAACACGTCGAAGAGAAACGAACCGTCTGCAATGAAAATGGAAAACCTCCACGGCGTGGCAACAAAAATTTTAATCACAAAGACGAAACACGTATACGCCCCTTCCACTGTTGTTCCTCCTCTTTTAATCGAGGTGCAACCAGGACCATGAAATTGGACCGGTGTTTCGCGAGCACGTTGGCTGCGTCCGCGAGCCAACTACGGGGCCTGAGGTAGTTATGTTCGAAATTAGCATTGAAAATCGTACGTACCGGGTGGTAAAGGGGTTCAAGGGGTTGGGGAACGGACCGTCGTTATCTGTTCTACGTAGCTGCACGAGGATTTCGCCGGAAGCCTCGTTGCAAAAAGGACGCACCGACCCGGTTGCACCTCCTCCTACTGCCGTGCACCTCGCAAAAGTAAAACAACCGACCTCACCGGCCCCGTCTAGAGACCTCCGGGCGCAATTGCATCGATAATGCGGCGAAAGCGGCTCCCCGTAGCCGACGAGGCGAAACAGAAACAAATAGAGAGAGAACCGAGGAGAAAGGAGTAGGAGGAAGGTGGCTTCAAACGAGATTTCTACCGTGGATGGGCCAGCTCGACGCCCGCGCGTACCGATTCTCCAACCCCCCATCAACCCCCCCCCCCTCCCGGAGGGATGGAGGGGGTGAATATCCCTCCGTTTCTTAAAACGACAGGAATAAATCCTTCCTCGGGGCGAACGAACGCAAAACACACGCGACCACCGGGTTCTCCTATAAATCTGAACTTTAATTTAGAGCTCGCCTGCATTCGTTTGGACACACACAGCAACGAATTATACCATTCCATGTGCGTAACAAAGCGGTACACGTCGGGCTTGGGGGGAGTCGATAACTCGCTTCTTACGCTGGGCAAACAGAGTCGCGAGCGGAATTTATCGGGTGATTCGTATCTGGCCTATAGTGGAATGGAGGCATTGTAGAAGAGTACCGGTTAACGTGCATTCGCGGTCGATTCGTCTGTTTTCGTTCGCGTAAAAATGAACACAGATTGATGATTTACTGAATAGCGCGGCTGACCTGGCCTTCGACACACATTTCTCCCTTGAAAAGAGTAGATCAAATATAAAATTGATCCCAAAATCGGCCTTCTTATCTTTGATCAAGGAGGAAGGGGAGGAGCTGATCCAGTCATTATCAGCGAAACGTGCTAGAGTGTCTAATATGTATCGAATAAGGCATGAGGAAAGATACTTCGAAACATTAATAAAATTACATTTGCATGACGATAAAAAGAAATTCAGGGAATCTTTCAGACTGAACCACGATCCATTTGAGTATGTTATAAGCTTTTCTATTAAAATTCATCCTTTTTCGGCCGAAAGAATTTTGTTCATTTTGTGACACATTAGTTTCCATATTTTTCATTCGTTCATTGTACGTACATTAGTTTCCATAAACCAAGAGAGCGACCGCTGGACGCGATGGCCAGCAGTCCTACCAAAATCAGACCTTAAAGCTCACTGAAAATCAATGGGACCGTCCAGAGAGCGGAAGTCCTGCCGGAGACAATAGGAGAACTAGGGACCGTCCGTTCATTTGTCGCCTTGAAAGAACCCCTCGAAGGTGTCTCCCTTGTCCGTGTCCGAAATGTGCCCGGCACGTAGACTCCACGGGTATTTTTGGGGTCGTGAACGCGAACCGAGGCCAGGACTCGCGAAGAAACGGGGACGAATCCCGCTGGTACAAATGTCCAAACGGAAACTTCCGAGACTTTCATTAATCTTTCACAGGGGGGCCGTGTCCGTTTCGGGGGATACTGACTCTCTAACCATTTTCGTTGCGACGACCTTGCGGCTCGTAGTCGAAATTCCGAGTGAAAGGCGACGGTAAACGCGGCTGAACAATCACAGTTAATTGCCTTTCAGCCAGTCAAGCTAAATTCGAGAGGGTCTCCTGCAGTCGTTACGCCTCTCGGTGGAAAAGAATCGACCGGTGACGGAGGGATCAACTATTTATCAGACGCTGATTAGCGGCAGTAACCCTGCTGGCGAGTGAAAATAAGCTTCGATTAAAGCTTCACTCCCCCCATTAGCGTTCCAGGCTATGGTTCGTTAATGATCGTGCTTAACTTGAAGTTATTTTTACTTTTCTTTTTTAATGTAGATAATAGAATAATTTTGGGATTGGGTATACTTTAACGCGTTAGCGCCTGTTGGCGCAGATCTGTGTCACGGGGTTAAGGACTGAAGCTGTACAGGCCAACAATCGGGTGTCGATGTGTTAAGATTGTATCATGGGTTCCATTCCACCTACTTTTATCTATGTTCTAGTTTATTGAAATAATATGTGTGTGAGTAATTAATTGAACTTAAGCGTGAGTATGATGTTAGCTGAATCTTGTCATTACTAAGAATAGTGATCATATTGGACACTTGCTACGACAGTGGTAACACCGAACATTAGGAGTGACATATGTAACTGTTCTCTGTCAATCACCTTATGAAGACAATAAATTACACTTTGGATGATTTTTGCAAGCTATTCATGGAGATAACTCGATAAAAACGTATTTTTTTTTGTCACTATGAGAAATTTGCAGAAGCACTGGTCGACCAGTCATGAAAAGTATAGTCTATTAGCTTCATCAGGCATGCTGAGAGCAGTTGCGTCACTCTTACTGTTCGGATTGAGACTATGATTTGGGATAGTTTTCTATATCTTCTGAGAAACTAATGCTTTCGAGTTGTATCACTTTTGTAACAAGGGTGCGTATAATAATTCTATTAATTAACATAAATATAATAGTATATATAATTATTGGCAGAAGAAACAAAGCAATTTCAATAATGTGTGTTTTTATTACAATACGTTTACACACAATTGATGTATGTCGGTTCCATGTATTTCTTTCCACTCTCGTGGAATAAAAAGTATACGTTTCGTTCGATTTATTCAACCAATTGCATACAGAAAAGATAAAAGGAAGTATACTGCAGAGACCACCGGGTAATTGCTTTATTTTTCAGGTTCTGTTAGAGTTGACAATATCAGCACTTTTATAAATTAATAATAATAACCACGTATAAATTGGCATAGTTCAGTATCACTGCTGTTGTAATACCTGTCCCCAGGAGATGATACTTTATTTAGTAATTACACATATAAATAAATAAAAAACCAGTGAAGTTAATGAAAATAAGAAAGCCCACGGACAGAGGAAGTACGTATAGAATTACGGTAGAAATACCTAATCCATGTGAAATCTATTAATACCAGAATTTTTACATGCAACTACTTATGCTAGAAACACCGATATTCATTTAAAAACATTGTACAGAACCTAGAGCGATGATAGCACGGCGATTTTATCATCAGCATCCCTTTGACGCACCTGTAAATCACGCTCTATTCCCCGCGAAAGCGAAATCATCGCGTCGATCCCTCGAGCACCTGCACGATCGATCGATTCCACCCCCGTAAAAAATGCGATCGTTGTCTCGTAATCCGACGTACACGAGAAACACACACGGTACACTCGTCGATGGAGCGGCCGTGCCGTCGCAGTTTATAAAATTTACGATTGTTCCCTCGTAAAAGAAACAGTTATGGTAAATCTGTAAAACGCGGGAACGGCATCGATAAGCCCGGGACAGACGGGCAGCGGCCGGTTTCGTTTACCGGCTGAATAACGTCACCGAACTAATGATATTATTGCGTAATTCAACATCCCCGGGCATAAACGCAACCGACGAATTCATCGAATGTTTACCATCACTTGCCCGTATACACAAGGGCGCGCGCGTATTAAATGTTTTCCAGCGTGACACACCGCCATAAATTTATTATCCGTCGAACGCAGGCGTCCATGGTTTCGAATCAAACCAACCAGCATGTCGCCAAACAAGTTCCAAGCGCCACCCCATAGACCCACCCTTGATTTTTCACCTTTTCCATTCCGGTTCAGCGTTTCGCTGTCTGCCACCTCGTTCCGCGAACCTATCGGCTTACTGGGCCGTACTCCCCGTAATACGGAATCAGGTTCTGCCCCTGATCTTCGTTAGCCTCGCTACCCGCCTCTCTCTCTCTCTCTCTCTCTCTCTCTCGAGGCGTGCTCCGTTCCAACCCCTGTTTCTCGTTTCCGTCGCAACTCGAATTCCACGAGTAATCAGTTTACATCTAATAATTCCCGGTAATTCGCGTCCATTATGGCAGGTTGGTAAGTTAATTCCGTGTTAAAAGGAACGGACGAAAGGATCGTTCGTCCGGGAGTCGGCCGTTTCAAATATAAACCAGTGCCACTGAAGGAGGCGGGTGTGGACTGGTGATAGAGAAAACGACGAGAGGATGAAGGGGTGGAGAGAAGCTTGCGTTTTGCAAGCGCAGCGAGTCACCGGATGAAAAGTGCACGATTATTAGCTTTCTCGTTGCTGCTCCACCCAGTCCCTCCACACCGCCCATCGCGACCCCCTCCGTAAACGGATTATAGGAGCTTTGCCCCCGGGGCTTTTTTCATCGTGAACCCCCACCGCAAGACGCCATTGCGACCAACCGCGCCGACCCGACAGAAAAGAAACCAGTCAGTCGATCGCTACGCGCGACGCGGCCGACCAGGCCAATTCGGGCCAATTTAATCCTGATTCGAGATCCGCCGTTCCCGGAACGGAAAATGAAACGCAAAGGCTGGGGCAGGGCGACGGCGAGGGGCTTCTTCGGCCGCGCCTCTTCTTCTTCCTTCGGCCTGGCCGCTCGTTACGTCGGGTTAGTAGCGATCGTGGAAGAAATTCTATTGAGGAGACGACCCCGTTTCATGGGGGACAAAGTCGTTCTGACAGACTCCGTGAGCACGATGCGCATCGAGGTACACGACGATACAAAATGCTTTCTTTGAAGTGTATTGTGAGTCGAGTAGATGAAATGATTTATACGTTGAATTTTCGTGTAACAAAATTGTATACCAATCGCGACTACAGACGCATTTTGGCAGAGTTGTAGTCAATCTTCTAGATCTAAATTTTGCTTTATTCTCTACTCTGTTATTGGACAAGCATGCATTTAAGATTCGCACGTTATGTCTATAATAATTCTATTCTATTTATAATTATTGTGAAATACTTGTCAATTATAATAGGGTATTCAAGAAGTCAATAGTGACACGAAGAACACTCGAGGACTATAGCACAGACAAAGATATGTTAAATACAGTGGCGGATATGAATTATGAAGGGACGCAGAAACGCTGCTGTAGCAAATTGAATTAGCGACAGGAGGGGATCGCGACCTCCGTGAAGCGTCTTTTTGACGAACCGGGTCTCGAAATACACCAGCGGAGTACAAAGAAAATCTCTCAGTAAGTGGACGTTAGCGACACTTTGATCGCAGGAAAATCTCTTTAGTTAAATTACTCTGTCGACCTTCTTATTTTTCTTCTATGAGTAGAAATAACAAAGTTTAGAAAATGCCTCATTTTATTGTTACCATAACAGAACTCTTTAAACGCAGGAAGCTTCTGTTTAATTCTCGCTTGTAAAAACTAATCTATAAAAGTTTGACTTAATATATCATTCGTATTTTCCATTGTGTAATTACGCTATCTGCCTTTGTATCCTTCCGCGTCCTTCCCTTCTCTGTACTGTTTTATGGTAATAAATTCGTATTTGTGTACTAAACCTGAATTGTTATTATAATTTTGTGTAATCTGTTGTACATTTCCTCTCCACTTCTCTCTCTCTCTCTCTCTCTCTCTCTCTCTCTACCGTTTTGTTTTAATAACTCTGTATGTACGTGATTAACTAAAATTATTATTATTATTATAATCAGTAATATATTAAACCTTCCAACAATACAGTATTCAGTTTGAAACGCTATTCCCTTTTTACACAATGTTCACGTTTTACGTACTTCATTGCTCGTGTATTCATCTGTTTTATCCAGATACATATTTATATTTTCCCACGTGGTGTTATTTTTAGTTATTCGTCTTTATTAAGCATTCTAGGGAAAAGTACAAGAATTGCTTTAATAATTCTGTAAACGACAAAGCGTTGCAGCCATTTTTATTTAAGTCATACTTACGAATTAGGAAGGGAGAACTGGTTAACCATCGCCCAGCCAATACCGGGTCACTTGTAACCCGTATTTACAATTTGAGCGTAATGAAGACAAGGCATGTGCATTCATTCGCACGACTCACAATCAGTCTTATTGCTGTAACATCAACAATGACAGCGTGGAGAGTTTCAATGTCTCCAGCAAGCAATGTCTATTATACCAGCGAGAAAAAATATCTAACGACCTATGTCTGCGTATAGCGAATTCTTACATCAATGTGCCCAGACCTTAATCCGACACACGCTCGAAACCGGAAGGAAAACCATCAGCTTTCACCACGCAAATCCCCGATCGCCAACCAGAACAGCCGACCGAGCGTCGAAGCTTAAGACTGAAATTTCGGCGACGAGCAGACAAACTTCTCCAATTATCGCGAGCGTACGTGAAGCGCCGGCACTCGAACGTAATTTCGCCTGGAGGACCCTAGAAAATCTCGATTCTCCGCCTCCCTCCCCCCATTTTTGTTCATCCGGCCGGCGCGCAGCTACTCTCGACCGCTCTCGACCGCTCTGAGTAACCGATAGCCTAAAGCAGTGATGGGCAACCGAGCCCGCTCGGGCATGTTGCCCGCACGGGCAAGTGGCGGGCAGCCGCGGGCTCCTGTGAAGGCGACGCGAGACAGGAAACGTAACGACATATTTGCGTATTGGGATTCCTTGACCTTTTTTGCACATTTTAATATAAACTAGCGTGTCACTCGTATGGATTAATAATCATTTATGTTTCTTTTTATTCGAAACAGATAGAAGCAACCTGACCTTGTGTCGGCCACGCGAAAATGATGCCTTTATATTAAGTAGTATTATGTATAAGTAGTATTTAAAGCAATTGTTATTAAATTTATACAAATACCATTGTAAATTGTATATTTTCTTACGATTTTTCAATAAAAAAGAGTCAAACCATACATATGCGTTATTCATTAATCCCCCACTATCTCCACTCCTATTCCTAATATCAATCAACCAAAAAAGTAACAAGAAATAATAAATAATCACAAAATAATTAATTCTAAAACTTTTAAGTTTTGGAAGAAGTTCTGGAATTAGTTCCAATTTTCGGCACCAAAGTGGCGAGGGTGCCACTAAATGTCCCATAAATTCCGAAATTTTTCCGGTACATTTCTGAATCCAAGATGGCGGAAAAACCGGACAACTGAGTTAAAAAATCGACACGGTACGTAAAAAGCACCTAGACTCCTGCTCATAAATATTACGATGCTACTGTGCAGTAATAAAACTGGCATAAAATATATAATCTTTATGACAACTCACATTTTCTTCGTACATACCAGGTGTCCTAATACTAATAAGCGGTAGTGTATATGAAAATGCATTAAAGAATGTTTTGTTGAACGGTACCCTCCCCTAACCGTTCCATGTCTGAACGAACAGTAGGTACCTATAAACCAACCTTTACCCTCACGTCAGAGGACTTACACACAAGCGCGACCGCTCACTTCGCCGCCGCGAGATCAGACGATCGCCGCCGTCCGTCTGCAGGATCAGCAACCCCGTGTATTTTCGGCCAGAGGCACACTGGCCAGAAGTCGCGGTGCCATAGGCGTAGGAGAATTCAGGGGCCCCGCCACGTATCGATTCTCAGCGAAACGCGTTGCGCTCTCCCGTTCGTCCACACTTTCCCTCTCTCTCTTTCTCGGACCCCGTGTTTCCGTGACTTCCGCGAGACCAACGATAAAATAACTCGGAGTAAACTGCCAGGAGGGTCCAAGCCGCTGCCGCCGCCGCGTGGCCGGCCTTTATTTAGAATTTTTTAATTACTCGCCGTATAAAAATCGCGCAAAGAACACACACATACTGGGACACCGCTCGTTTCAGAGGTGGCCGACCGGGCCGGATCTCTGACGACGAAAAAAGAAAGGTGTACCTCAGGAAACTGGGGGTGTGAGTGCGGGTTCCCTTTCACGGCCGCGACCCCATTTAAACCCCCGAGACAAAGATGTCACACTCGCTGTGTTCCCATGGAGAAATAACATTTACGAGGGCGGCAGCCAGTTGCCTCCGAATTAGGGATGCATTCCGAAAGATACCAGGGAGTCCCCGTTTCTATTCGACAACCGCCGTAATTCCACTCGTGGCCGCGATCTTTGTTCCCATGTTTCGGTTTCCCGTCGCTTGGAGTGAGAGAACTTACTTTTACAAACGCGCGAACGATGTTCAGGGGTCAAAAGTGGCTCTGTTTCCGCGGTCCACTCGGGTCGACGCCGATGCTCAAAGATAGAGTTCCTGATACTCGTCTGAATATAAATGGAGAAAATCCCTCACCCCCCAACTCTCGTCGTATGTGTCGTCTCTCTGGCTGGCAGTGTGAACCGGTCCGTTTGTCGTTCGTCCCGTACAAAAACCTGTCGCCTGGATTATTTCCCACCAATTAAAACATTCCGGGGTTAATTGTCAGACCGTTCTGCTCCGTCGTCTCTCTTGGAACGAAGGCGAACGTCAAAGCGCGAACGCGAGAAACGACCCTTGTCTCGGTTTTTGGTCATATTCACTCTATCTCGATTTGTTTTCACGAAAGTTTGCCAACCGATAATTTTTGTCAGGCTGGATTACGCGGTATTTTGGAATGTAAAGCGTAACAGCGACGGGTACATTACTTTTTTACGAGGAGGATCTGAGAAAAGTTTCTTAACAATTTGGCTTATAACATCCAGTCAGATTTGTGGTGACGATTTCAATGTACCATGGACTCTTGATATATTGCCTTTTGATATATTACCGCACGAGGCACTGGTACTCAGGCGTACTTTTACGCACACAAATTCGCTCTCTCACCACGTTGCGCACGCCGTCCCCACCAGCACGATTCAGCTGATACGCAGGCGCTGCGGCCGTGGATACGGCAGCAGAACTTATTGCTAGGAGGGTGCTCTCGGTGTATTACCGCTTCCGAGAATTTTACTCTCCTACAGCACCAGCCGCAAGAATGCATCAAGAGTCCACTATAGATGCAATAAACATGAATAGTATTCGTTTTTCTTCGAATCGAAATGAAACACTATTTTGTTAGAATTAATGTCTCAGTTATACAGTAAATTTACATTCATAATAAGTACAGAAGTCTTTTTCTTCCGGAGAAACTATTAACAATAAAGTTACTCTGCGGCGTGCAGACGTCCAAAAATCGTAAGGTAAATAGTTAAACCCTCTTTCACTCGTTACTCCCTTCATCGATGAAAAGTGGGTGTGGAGGGATTCTAGCTCGAGTCTGAACGGAAAGTACGTACACGGAGAATTGATATCCATCGCCAATGGTGATCAATGATGCATCAAGAGTCCGTCGCCTCGTTACCGCCGCGCCAATAACGAAATCCGACAGCCGCCACGCTGAATTATTCTGCTAACATCGGTCCGAACGGACATGAAAAGACTCTCTCTCTCTCTGTCTCAACTTTTGTCCTCATTATTCGCGGGATTAACCTGCCAAGTGCGCTCGATTATTCCGTTAACCCAGGCTTACCGGGCATTCCGAACACGAGGCGTTCGAACCGTTTCGCGGGACAATCATGCGCGAGTCGATGATTTTCGCTGGAAGCTGCCTCCAGCTGCTCTCGAACGTTCCACCTATTCCGCAAAAATCATCGAACATTTTAAAAAAAAGAGCAAAAAAAAAATTATGTCGGGAGAAGAACAACGTCATGTCGAGTGGAAGATCGAGGTGAGGGTAAACTCGACCGAAATTACAGCCTCTCGCGACCATCTGATCGGCTCGAGAGGTCGGGCGCCGTCGAGCGAAAATTCTTATTCGATCGTTCCAGGAAAACGTATCGATATGCAGCTCGATCCGGTCTGAGTCGATTATTCGGCGCGTATGCAATTCTTATCGGGGATCCTGCTGTTTCCGAATGCAACCCCCTCCACCACCCCTTTCCACCCTTCAAGCACTCCCACGACGACGCTTCGATATCGGCTGCGGCCCCAGAGTGGCGTACCTGCGATAGAAACGCGCGGCCCGAATTAGATATTCACCGACAATGTTATCAAGGCGACATACGTACGCGGCGCAAACACTGAATAAATCGGGCCGCGTGTATTATTAAGGGACGCGCGGCTGGGTATATCGATCCCCGTCCTGTTGTCGTGAGAGCAACGAGCGTTGCGGGCGGACGCGAGTCGAGGCTATACGGGGAGCCAGGCGCGCCATCGAAC
Source organism: Dufourea novaeangliae (assembly GCF_001272555.1). Lineage (NCBI taxonomy): Eukaryota > Metazoa > Arthropoda > Insecta > Hymenoptera > Halictidae > Dufourea > Dufourea novaeangliae. The sequence goes on along the minus strand of NW_015373942.1, from coordinate 1,444,049 downwards.
AACGATACACCGAACAGAACGAAGCTTCGTTAGATAAGCGACGAGAAAGAAGACACTGAGAATCGGGCTGAGAACGCGTCAAGTGTACCGGGACCGGAAATCGAAGTGTAACGGAGAACCCTCTGACGAAGGGGTTCGGTGGTTCGAAATTGAAAGGAGCGAGAAACGGGGCGATCGGCACCTACGTCGAGAAATGAGGCTGATCTGATTGAAATGTACCATGAATATTAACGACGGTTGTTGTATTCCGACAGTTGAATGTTAATGCACGGATGACTGGCGTGCGCGGTAATTGATGCGAAAAGTAAACGAATGGACGGAAAATAAAATTGTACAGCGTTGTATGTACAATACAATCTTCAATTCAATACAATACAATTTTCAATTCACACCTGGAAAATCGATTCGTATAATTAGACCGCGGATTTTCTCGAGAACGAAGTTTCAAATGAAAAAATTTTACAGTACATTTTCGACTTATTTCTTCACGTAGAATCACCACCCACCCCGCTGTACCACCAGTTACATGACACCACAGATGGGCAAACTCATTATCTAGATAAAAAGTTTCGAATAATTAATTGTTCATTGTCATTTTTAATTGTTTAAACGTGGAAATTTCAATTTTTATAATAAAATAATACTTCTCTATGAATGAATCGACATTTGTCGAACAATTATTTAATCTCATTAACTGTTTAAAGCTCAAAACGACACCCTTAGATACTGCTGCTTTTCACTGTGTATTATTCGAATAAAATTCTGCCCTACTCTATATGACATCCTGCATGATTTTTACGAAACATCACATTTTCTTCATATAGACCAGATGCCCTAATACACATGAACGGTAATGTCCGTAGCAATCCAAATAAAGTATAAAACATACGGTGCGTAATTCTAGTTTTAATTTCCATAAAAGTGTCGCAAGATACCGCAAAGGGTTCAGGAACAAAATCCTGGGAAATATGCACCGTGTAGAAAGAGAGTCTTTCGTATCGCGACCGTCTTAAAACGAACCTCCACATTATCTTCTCTCCTTCCCCGAGGCCCCATCCCAACGAACCCCCGCAACGTTGCAACGTGGAACGCGGATCCGAATGCCGTGCACAAGATTTTCAACCCTGCCTCGCAGCATCTCGAGGAGTCGCGCGCGTAGTCAGCGCAATTTGCCTCTTCCTTTACTGGCAACGTTTCAAACGCACCAGGAAAGAGACCAATAACACCTGCCGAGAGAAATAACGAAGCGACATACAAGGAAGCGACAAAGGACTAAGGGAGCGCCTTACAGATTCTCCCGGAGGGGAAGCTTCAAAGATGGCGACGCTCCGTGGTGGTGGCGAACGTGAAAACAAGAGGATCGATCGATTCAGGAATCGATCCTTCATCGATTTTTCAACCAAGACGACACTCGCAGGCAGCCAATAACACGAAGTGGTGGCCTTGGATAGGTGAGAATATTTGGGTGCTGGGCGCCGACTGGAGGAAATAAGTTTTGGCTGGAAGTCATCGCTCTCGAAACGACGTCGGAAGTATCGATTTCCAAATGCCAGCTTTTCTTCCGTACGCTGCTTCTTTCCTCCTTCGATCGTATCCCATCGAGGCAACGATCTTGCTTTTATTTCACCCTCGGGACCCTGGATATTTCGTTACGCTGGACCGACTAGATGGCATCATTCGCCGCGATGGCGTACTCTCTCTCTCTCTTTCTCTCCCATGGCTTTTCCTAACTCTATCCCCCTTGGACTCACGGAGTTTTGCTCTGGCTCCCTCGAACCTCTAGTTTCGTCTCACCAGCGCGTATGCACAACCGTTGGGCGAGTGCGGCGCAAGGGGCTCGCGCGAGTACCCTCTCAATATTCGGAGCTTTTCACCACGCGTGACGTAGAACAGGATGAATTATCGTCATTACCTCGCCATTCATGACAACCGCCTGTCGTCGGCCGTGTTCTCGATATTCGACACTCTCGTAAACGTGACGCAGCAGTCGGCTAGTTCCAATGAATTACCGTCAGATCGACATAATTGTAACCGCGTCACCGCCGTTAACTCCATTTCGCCTGGCGTTCGACGCGGCCGATCCCCCCCCCCCCTACTGTTCCTCTGATTCGTTGCCTTGATGATCGGTGGTCGTTTGACGTTCGAATGATGGGAACACGGTGCGCGTTCGTTTCTTTTCGTCGAAGCAACGTCCGCTTAACGTAGTGCGTGTTCATTTATTCCGACGCCAGGGAACCGTGGCACTTCGGACGCGCAACCATTTGCTTGCTCGAGCGAGATAAGACGAACGGATCGTTCTTCACAGTTGCGAGGCAGGTGAACAACGATGCTGTCCCAAGAGTTACCGGTCTCATTTCGATACATTTTCTTTCGTTATTAACTTTTTGGCGGCAATCTGTTGCCTGGAAAATGTGAAAAGGAAAGGAGAGGGAGCGTATCGTCCTGAGCCTGCTAGTGGACTCGTCAGTAAGACTACTGTAAAAAATGAGTAAAAAATGAAGAAGTCTTCGCTATTTTTAGTCGATAAAAGGTGGAAATTCCGATGTCTATAATAAAGTAATCTTCTTGAATAAGTTGACACTTGGCGAATAATTATTTAATCTCATTAACTATTTAAAGATTCAGATGACGTGATTTTTAATAAGCAGTGCCACCTTTCATTCAACTGTGCCTACTGAAAAACAATAAATTTACACCGAATATGCGATGGTTATATCCGGGTTAATATTCCCTACAATGTTCATGGACGAAACTAGGGCCGAGCCTTAGATTAGTGTTTGACGTCGAATGAAAGGCATACGTTCGTGAGTGAGTTTCTAGTTGCCTCAAATTAATCTCCGAGAGTTCCTGTACTGTGCAAACCTGGAAAGATGTCCAGTTGAACAGCACAGGCGTAGGAGAGGTATGTACTTCGCTGGCTCTACGTAAGTCAGCCTGCGACGCTACCACAGTCCAACGGATAACACTCTGAGACGCAGCGGCATTACTTTGAAGTTCCTCAGATCGCTCTATCGCACTCGGTCTTGATGTGTTCCGTTCTACTTGCTTCGTCACAGTGTTATGTGATCCGATTGTGGATGTCACCGGTTTGGCCAACAATGAAAATATGTGTGCCCTATTTCTACGTTTGTATTAAAAAAACTGGGCTTGGATTTAACCAATCGGACCCTCATTTATTATGTATTTAGTATGCCAGTATTGAATACATTCTGGTATACCAGGTAAATTAACGGCAACGTTCACATAACGCAAAACCTTTAACACATTCGCTGTCAAACGTAGACGGTACGTCGAGTAATTGCGTCGTGTGAATCGGCCGCAACATTAAAGGTCGGTTGACATCAAAGTTGAACATTGAATATGATTGAAATAATGAAAGTTGAATGACTCTCTTGAACCTGGAGACGTGTGCGTGTGCCTGCGTGTGGATGAGCATACGAATCGGTGGGACAAGACACGTCCACCACAATTTTCTGGTGGCAACGAATATACCAATGATTGACCACGTTTCGACTTCGTGATACATGATACATTTAATACATCAAACTCGCACTAACGTCCGATTCTACTTCCAATGAAATGGAATCCGACTATCGTTCCGAATATTTCGTTTCCACGGAGCCAGCAACGGTATCGAAATAAACGTGTCGGGCATCCAATTACTCGGCCGTGTTCATTGATCATAGTAACGATTGATCGGTTGTGTAAGCCTGTGTGTCGCTTGAAAATTCAATTTCGAACGGGCATTAATTTTTCAATAGAACGTACACCGTGTAACGTGCTCGGATCGGCCTGTAATTCCTGGTTCATCCACGGACTATGAGAATTCTACGTTACTTCGTTCGATCCTGTGTGTGTATTACGCGTCTGTACAGGTACGACTATAGATGGACGTTACTCTTCGCGATCGATATCATGCTTTCGAACAGTTGTCTGGCATGTTAGTATTCGTGAATAAAAAAACATCTTCCTCACGGTACAAGATAAATATTGTTCTTCAGAATGTGAACTGTATGTAGGGAGGAATTATAGCTGACTTAAGCTCGTAGCTTAACCTTTCTTCGCTAGAGCTGAGCTAATTTCATCGCACTGCCTTCATCAGTCGTTCCGTTAGATGTGTGTATTCTATACAAATGCAATACGACTTGCAAAGGTAAGTGAAATTTGTATAAGAGCTCTACTTGTGGACTGGATTGGCTTAAGGTCATCGCGGGTGATATAATTGAATAATAAAAGACTAGAGGATCAAAGGAATTCAGAAGGGTATAGCTATAGCCGCGGCAAGAGAAATTAACTCAATTCCACTGTGTTATAGAATTAGTTTTGGTATATCACTGATAGTTCTACAGTCAAACAACCACTTTCTTCGACTCCAACTATACACTAATTTCTTGGCAAGCCTACGAATGTCCTATAAACCTGCAATATCGTTAGATACCTTTTCCTCTAGAATCTAGCCATTTTCGGATATTAGTATCGGAGGAAAGGAATTCCTGGATGACCCGGATATAGCTCAATCGATGGACCAGTCCAAAGACATCCCAATTTCGAATCCGTAGAAAGACCTAATATTCCAAGTGGCTATCCTTCTATACCACAAAAATATGGCTTTTCATTTAAAATATGTACCTAAGGTTCTAACATCTATTGCAAAACTATTCAGCCAATTTGTGTGTGGTGCAATTAATTAAAAAATCTTAGTTACCGCACCTGGCAATATACCAAAGACATAGTTTACTTTATTCTGCGAATTGTTAAATATATATTTTCTCACAAACTGAAGCGTCTTGTCGATCGGATAGGATCCTCTCTAATACAGCCTCCAAGATCTGGTCGCATGTCACGATCGATCCAGCCATCTGCCACAACGCTTCGTAACACAAAGATTTAATCGTGCTCGTTCCCCAGTATCTAAAATACCACGAAGACCAACCACAGCACCGTACTACGCTCCCCCTATTATTCTTATGCAGCTACCGACTGTGTCTTAATCCCCTTCAACGGACGATCGGGTTCTAGACACGGTCGTTTTTAAAGTCAGCACTCGGTGGGACGCATCGATTCGTCGCAGCGGTAGTCGACACGATTCACCAGCCGCGAGAACAAATATCCTCCGCGATTTCAAGCGCTCGAAAGCCGATTCGAGGAAGCCAAGCAACCCACGAGTCACGGGAGGCGGACTGAGTTTGAATTATAGAGCGACGACGGGAGAGCTCAAGTGGAATAGGACGACCAGTGGGCCCCGTTTCGAGCCTGGAATTAAAATAAGAACTCAGGGGATGATTTGGACGCGACCGCGCCTCAATTATCGGCCGATTTTTCTCCGTTTCGCGATTCACCGGATATCCTCGTCGCTTTTTCGTTTTCCCCTCGACCATACGTGATTCGGGAGCGTTCGTTGATTCCGTTTCTATCCCGTTCGCGGCAGCTCCAGACTGAATTACCGATGTCGGTTTGGCATAATTCTGCATTCATTATCCTCCGAGTAACTCGATTTCATCGGCGGCCGTATTCACCGATGGCGTCTGACGTGCCCGAGCCAACGAACGTACGAATTAAAACTGTTGCACGGGGGGACTTTTATTCACCTGGCTCCGCGAAATAAACCGGAACACCTTCGAACGTAATCGTGTTACGGGAGGACCAACGGGACACATGGCCCTCCCCGTGCCGTGCCACGGGTGACATTTACGGTGCCATTGAGACACGGGGTCGGCGTTGAAGGGTAGACGTCGACGGCAACGGCGATGAAAGCAACGTTGCTGATTTCGTCGGGAAAAGAATCGACGGACCGTGACACGCGTTCTCGTTTTCTGTCAAATGAACACGCGCCGGGTAATTGCGGGACACGAAGGAAGCGAATGTACATATGCCGTGGCTGTGTGCGTACGCGTTTATCAGCCAATTAGAGACAAATTCACAATCTCGTGCCAGGAATCGGGCTCTTTGGTAAATTCGCGGGAAAATAACTTTCATATGCGGACGGTACCCTTTCATAGCAGACCTGCTGTGTACGAGATACGCAATACTTTATAGAGATTCCACCGGATGTTGATGAAAAGGTGGAACACGTTTATACGATGGATTCTACGTGTCAAATTGGGCCGAAAATCAGGAATGACGAAATTGTGTTGTAGGCTTTGTTTCCGAATTACTAATCGTTGGAAATACGGACGAAATACGGGAAAAATAAATCTGGCGCGATGGGTTATAATTAGACTGCAGATTGTTATGCAAATATTGATTTTTAAAGAGTTATTTACGGGGACTTGAAATAAACAGAGATTTATTTACTATGTTATAAGTTCGATCTGGTCCAAAAGAAAATAAAAATCGTAGTGATGTTTATCAAACTTTTTAGTACATGAAATTTTAGACCATTGGGTATGTTATAAATTCATAAAGTCTGCTGTTTAGTTATAATACTTGAACAGTCGATTCCCAGCTGATACACGCGATCGATCGATGACCTAGTTTTTAATGAAATACAAGGAAATGAGTAAAATCAATCCGTTAAACAGTTGAAAAGCACGCTTTTCGTGTAGAATAACCCGTCGTTATTCTATTAGAATTTATTCGATATATGTTACGAAATTATTGTTCTTGGTAATTTATTTCAAGTATTACAGTTTGGCATATCAGACAATGGTTTCGTGAAAGAAAATTTATGAATACGGGACAATATTTGTGCATTGAATTGAAGATTACATTTCACTATTTGCGATACACTATATGCTTCGACAGTAGGATTGATATGTTGTCTGTGCTTTTTATTGGTCACAAATTACGTTGGTTTCGATTGAACTCGTGGTATTGTACAACGAAAAGGGAGTGGTATTGTAATACGAAAACAAAATGAAAGCGTAGATAATAATTGTTTCGTACGAAGCTTTGTGTACAAGGGAAAAAGTACAAACCGAAATTTCGTCGTTTGTTCGTGCGTTTCAATATAAATGGCTATGGGTCTGTCCACTACTGGCTATTTCTACTTGTAACAAGCCTTGACGATAATCATATCTGTTTTCCGTCAACGTTATTGTACCGTGCCACAGAAATCTATACCCACTTATTCTGAAAACAAATAATACTACAACAATGTCAATATTTGTAAACACTGACACAAGTAGAAATAACCAGTAATGATTACTCAGACGAGAGAAGTGACACTGTAGTATACAAGAAACTTTTTCCAAATCCATCTTCTCGATAACAAACGTGTATTTCATATATTTTTCTATTCATTTTCCCGTACAGAATTCACCTTCTTTAATTGCATCACGATAGGCGACCTACTTTCCATAAATACTCCCATCCTCACTGTAATTGGTAAACTCGCATAGTTGGATTTTGATATCTTCGGCTATTCTGCACGAAACGACTGTTCCGTACGTAATCAATCTATACTTGGCCCTTTCATAAACATTCCACCTAACTTCCAGGTACACTATCACGGTGTGTAAGTTTCTGATGACTCTCATTACGTTGCCGATACTCGGAAACTTTCGACCACAGAATCTACACGCTCTCGGTGTGCCACGGAAGCCCTCAAACTCCGTTTGATAACAATATTTCCATCGTCTCGGGACAGAATAATTGGTGTCGTTACCTTGTCGTGGTTCTCGTTTCGTCATCTGAAAAAACAGCCCCGGCCACGATGACGTGGTCTTTACGAAGGGGAATCGGATCCCAAAGAGGCCGTTGTAAAATGTTTTACGGCAGCCGTTAAAGGCGGAAAAGTGTGTGCAGCTGGGTGAAAACCATTCCCCGGGCAGATGCTGCAAGCTTGAGCATCTTCGCCGGGGATCTGAAGTATAGGAACGCGAGATTTCTATTTAAAATAACAATAATAAACGGAGACAACGAGCAATCATCAAAAAGAAAGTAAAGAAACAATTTAGGGGAGATGCCGATCTATTGACTAAGAAAATACAGAACTGTTTTCATTGTGCAATTGAACGAACCTAAAAAGTACAAAAGGGAATCGACCTAAATATTAGAATACACGTAGGGATACTTATGAGTAGACTGCGGATTTGACGTATTTATAGTCTATAGGGGTCTGTAAATTATAGTGAAAACAAAACTTTCGTCAGTTCCAACCAGTTTTTTAGTTTATTTTGAACCTAATATGATACTTAAGAAAAGAAATTCCTACATTTGCTCTTCCCTGTATAAATTGCTTTAGAAAATACCATTTTGCATAAAAATCCGCAGTCTACTTATGAGATTAGTGAACTCTGTCGACGAGAAACATTGTTAGAAACTAGTTCTCTTCGGAATAAAGTTTCTATAACAAAGGAATATTTTCATTTTCTTAGAAAGCCATACAACAGACACTTGAATATCAAACAAAATAATCTATCCCATAGATTATTATTAAAATAAAATTAACCAAGATACTAGAACAGAACAATTTTAAAATGAAAATTTCATTCGAACCATCATCCGAATAAAAGTGTACTTCAACAACGGCTACGTTTCTCGCGTGACAGAAATACGTTTCGAAGGTAACCTGTCGCATCATTCGACTCGCTGAAATTCTGCTCGATCGATTTCCCTCGTTAGAAGATCGCTTCTCTGACTTTTCCGCTCCATTTCGATCGTAAACGCTTGACCAGAACGACGGTATCACTCGAAACGGACTATGCTCTCCGTAAAAAGATGGACCCATGCCGGCTAGATTTCTGCGAGGCAGACGAAATTCATGATATGAAGTTAAGAGGAAAGTCACGGAAGAGGATACCGTCGCTTTGAGAGATGCACTTCAGAAAATCGTAGCTCGAAAGAGAGAGAGAGAGATAGAGAGAGAGAAACGGATGAAACGGGACAAAGTTCTTTCCCTCCTCGACCACGAAGTTCCCCGAAGACAAATTCGGGGATCAGGGAGATAGGCTGTACACAGATCTCTCGCTCTTCGCCTCGCGAGAAGGAAGGACGCGTCGTTCCACCCGCTCGATTCCCGCCACGACCGAGATCCTCGTCTGCTTGTTTCTTTCGTTTCGTGACAAACGAGTGGAAAAGGTTGATACTGATGAAACACTGAACCGAAGTCTTCATTCTTTGACCTACTCGCCGAAGCTCCGGGATTCTTTCTCTTTGTTCTGTATTAAAGCCGCCTCGGAGCTACAGTTCGACAAGATTCCAGCGACACGGAGGGCTTCTTCGCAAACTCCAATATTTAGAATCCGCGAAATTGTTTGAGTTATGAGACTCGCGCCGCTTTCGGTAAATAGTAGTTTCGGAAACGTTATTATGGAATTTTGTAAATTCACGGACGTACCGCCTGTATTAAGCGGAGACCCGTTCCCTCGGGTATCCTTGCCAACTTGACAAGCTACAAATTTGCAAACTTTACTGGTATACATTTGAACTGAACTTCGGCCAGCCAGCGCTGTGCTTGTTGAGTGCTGGAAAGTTTCGATCCGGAGGATGTACTATTCTTGTTGGTCAGGGTGATAGTTATGATTACGATCGTGGATCTCTATACAAAATCACGTTCTTTTCGAGAAATTTACAGAGTGAACTGTTAAACACAAATTTATGTGTTCTTCCGAAGAATTCTACTCGGAATAAATTGAACTTGTATTACAACATTCTCGACGATTGCTCGTTTATTTTCCAGTTCGTAAGTATTAAAATACTGATCAGATGTGAAATAAACTTGGCCTCGAAGGGATATCGTCTACAAAAGCTAAATAATTTATGTCTGTAGTAATACAAATTAACGTGTTCTATCTAATTTCCCTTACTCGTTATCTCGGGAAGTATCCTCTCTCCTTCGTTACACCAGATTAAAGAGATCTTCTAACGAGGCTTTTCTTCGTTATCCACCAAACGGAAGTGATTCAACTTCTCTCAGTATACAGAGCAACAAAGTCAATCGTGCCACTCTATTACGAACACACATCCAAACCGTGAACGTCAACGAAACCAGTCCCTCTCCGGTCCAGCACACGTTCTAATGAATGAAACACGGTTCCAGACTCTTTCAAGCCCGCCTATTACTTCACCTGTGTGTAATCAACGCTTTGTGTAATCAACCGGTCGCGCGTCGTGCTTGATCAGTCATGCCTGAACGCTGAATTTCACAACTTCATCAATTGCGCCCCCCCTCCACAGCAACGAAACACCGCGGGACAGTAAGTCGTTACCACGCCGACACACTCTTGAGCCTACCGAGACAAACATAATTACACGCATCTGCGAGTAAAAAAGCAAAATAATCTTTCGATCGATCGGGAAACGTCTAAAGCGCTAGTTTACACTACACTACACATACACTACATACTGCATACACAGAAAATTATTTAGCTATGCGACTCGGTCACGGCGAACCCCATTCGAGCATGATAATACGCATTTCAAACAATCGATGTGCGCTGGATCAGTGGACGAATCGCGGTGTACAGGATCGATCCTCGATCGGAGCACACAACACCGTAGTTCCCTGTTCCGAAGCTATCGAACAGAAGACAACTGCATCGAAACAGAACAGAAACATACTTCGCGTGGTTTCTACAGAACGAGTTGTCTATTCAGGCCAGATGTATATATAGGATACTTCGCTGGTTGGTATTGATGGTGGCACAACTCAAAAAGTATCAAGAGAAGAGGCTTTTTCAAATTAAGGTTGATAGCGGCATAACTGTCCTCTGACGCAGAACTTATGGAATGATATATAATACTGTTTTACACGATAAAAATCGAAACATAATAAAAGCAAATTTGAAATTTTTCGAGTTGTGCCACTATCAATGCCAAGCAGCGATATATTATCCTCGGTTGATTCTTCAGCGTTCGTTTCCACGAAATCCCACAAGAGAGCGTACTTTTTAATATTTCACTATTAGAGCAAGACGTCCAAGAGTCTCTGGTAATCCGAAAGCAGTGGTGTCCGCGACGCAAGAATAATAAAACGGTTGGACCGTTTGACGCTGGACGATTCCTTGAATCTTGATAATAGCCGGAGCAACAATCGCCCCGCTCGGGGAAATGGAGAAATAACGAGGATCGGGCGGGGTGGTTCGGTGGGGGGAGACGAAGTGAAACAGAGCAGGGAACAAGAGGAAAGGGGATGGATGGTGTGTAACACGGAGAGCCCTGGATCGGTGGTCTCCTTTCGACCCGAGTGCCCAGAGGGTCGTAGAAATAACGCAAGCTGGAGAAATTACATTCTCCTTTTGTCCCCGGGCTCGGACAAAGGCACCAGGAAGAAAAAAGGGACCATCGGAGCGCGGAAGAATACCTCGTTGAAAAGATGGACACGGAATAAAAAGCGGCAGAAAAATGAGGGTAGGACATTGCTAATTTCACCGCGAAACGATTCAATGAGAGGGTAGGAAAAAAAGAAGGGACATGGGACGGCGAGATGGCGGAGGGGGAGGGGGTAAAAAAGTGTACGCTTCAGGGCAGATATCACGACGGATCTGTCGTCGATTGTGTACTGATCGTCGAGGACTCCCGTGGCCCCGAGGTTTAATGTGGGACCTGGGAGGAGGCTGAACTTCTGATTCTACTGACGAATTTTTGTCAAATGTTTCTGCGCGCGCCGCGTGTGAAATTGAATGATATTTACGGGTTCAGTGGGATGTTCCGTAAGTTACACTAATGTTCGAATGTTTTGGATTATTGATCACATTACAAAGTAGAAAATCCAAGTTATCACCTTGCTTTATAATATCGAGTCAGACTCGTGGTGACGATATTAAAATGGATTCACAAACAGAAATATTATTCGGTTTCTTTGAGTTAAAGTGAAGTACTAGTTTGCTGATATTAATATTTAACTTTTCGAGTAAATGTATAAGCGATAAGTACACGAATTCCTTTTGTTTTTGGGGAATTATTGATGATAAAGTGATTCTGAAGACTGCAGACATCAAGAAAATCATAGGGCAAGGGGTTAATCCAAGGTAATCAATTTTCAAGATTCATCTATCGCGTATACATTCATAGTGATAATTAGTAGAAACAAACTGCATTGAACAGACGCATTAACCAGTTGAATAAAACTTGTTAAATTTTATATTGAGGTTAATATTTGTTTTATTCGTATTGGCGCAGTAGACGTATGTTTTTTTGGTAAAATCTTCTAACCATTCATGTATCCTTCGTTAAAATACTCAGCTTGACTGTTCACGCGGCAAATGATTCGAAACTTCCGAGCGGTAGTGCACGTCGCTAATTCTGACTTTTTCATCCTGGCAGTGAGTTTCACGGAATTCGAGAATTTCCGAGCATCGAGGATGATTAACGACCGCAGTGATCGGTGGCTTCGGGTAAATTAACCAAGAAATGTAGCGTAAAGGCATTTCCACGTGGTACCAAAGGGACATCCAATCGATACCTTTCCCGCAAGTTCTGCACACGCGAGCAATTTCCAGATTTCCAGTAGTCGACCTGTCTTTGGACGAGAGACGAACTCACTGAGATACTCTGCTGAATATGGTCTGCGGTAAATATTCATAGAGGAGGATGGTAATAAGTGGCTAAATTTATGTTACTTCCGACGTCTAAAATATCAGGGAAATGTTATTCTATATGTCTCAAGGAACTAGGAATGCATAATTATTTACCGCCAATGTGATGAGAAATTTGTGAAAAAAAAAACGGGTTAAGAGAAAGGTGCATTGGATAATGCGGGGTCATTATCAACAATCAGCTCTTGAAAAATCAGATTCTGTCGCAAAATCATTTAAAGAAAAGATTTTCGGCGAAACAACCCATTCGCAACTGACTATAAAACCGTATTCTACAGAAAATATATTGAAACTTTATTATTCACCGCATTTAAAAACTATAAAACCATCTGCACCTCCATGGTCTATGTTTGCACCGAACTGTGAAACAATAATCGAACTTTCATTTGCGCAAATGTATAATGTTCTTTTTCTACTGAAACACTGCGTTTCGATACACAACCATACACGATAGTTGATTTAATTTGAATCTCAAGTACAAAATACACGAATCTTCGAATGTTCTCTATCAAAATACAGGACTCTCGTCGCATTTCCTTAATACTCCGTAACGTAAAGTGAAAATAGGCAAAGATTATAAATTCGCGTAAAAGAAATAAACAAAATCGCAAAGAATAACGCTATTCTGCAAACACAACCCTACACTTTAATCGTGTACAAAAAAAGCAACCCAAAAAAAAAACAGTTGCTACATTTCTTCCTACCGTACATTCCTCGAGAAATAGTCACCACCAACGGAAAGAACATTGTTCATATTCCATCAACGACTACCAAATGTACATTCACAGTTCCGCAACGTGGATCGTTGCTATCCGGAATAATCGTCAGAATTCGGCGTCAAGTGGAGGAAATCGTCGGTTTCTTAGTCACGGCGTCTTGCCGCGTCACGTTCCGCTTGTTCAGCGAGGGGCTAAGCTAAGACGATTCTCGCGCGTTAAATCGAACTGCCTCCGATACACCCGGCCGGCACGAGGTAAAGGGGATGGGGTGGGTCGAACGGCTGATCGTGCAACGGGTCGCTCGCAAATCAGAGAGCGACCGGGTTAAATGTATGCATGAGCCCCGGTAAACTCGTTCCCCGAGCGGTTCGGCGCATACCCTGGCTGCTCGATTCAAGGGGCCATTCGGTCGTCGCCGGCGCGACGGTGTATACACATACATACATACATATGTACATGCATGCATGCACATACGGTACACGTGGACCGACAGGTCAACTCGCCGCGGCGCACGCGTGTGACCGATTAAAAGGGAGCGCGCGCGCGCGCGCGCACGATGCCGTCGACCTTGACGGTAGGCCGAAGAATTTCGGTCGATTGGCCAACGACCACCTGGCTGTATGCGGTAGGTAGGTATACGTGCACATGTGTGTACGTGTTGCACGGCCGCTGGACGATGCTCAAAACGGGGGAGAGACCCGGGGCAGCAGCTTTGTCGAGGCTTTTGCGGCGCGCTTTTTGCACCGGCCGGCTTTTAATTAAGCCCCGAGATATCGGGCGTTTCCTTTTGCATCCGGCCAACCGAGTCCCCGTGTTCGATAAGTCGAGACGCGGCACTTTCACGCCGACGAATTTGTTACTGGTACGGACGGACTTTGCCCTGAATTTCCCTTGGCAGGATTGGAGCTAAGAGGGTGCTCTTGGAACTTTCGGAAAATTGATTTTTCGTTTTGGTTGCTTTTTCTGAGATCGTAGATCTTCGGAATGGGTGAATTTTGTTGAACGATTTTCCCAGATCTGTAGAGTTAATGGAGTTATTTTAAGGTGTAATCTGAATATCTCCTCGAAGAATGCTTGGAAAGAGTAGTTGAATTTGTTACCGGAATGTACATATCACGAATCTTCCTCTCGCGATCGCTTGTTTCCCGCGCTCGTCTCGAAGCGCGCATTCAAGCCGAGCATAAATTCTTAACAGCCGGTAACTCGGCGAAATTTATGACCTGGCAGGGCGCGCAGTTTGCCCCGCCGACATTGTCTATTATCGTATTTACCGCGGTTCCCGTCGTATCGCTATCGGCTCTAAGCCCTATCGTTCAACGTCCGTAAACGTACGCGGCGAAACTTTCCTCGTCGCGGAACTCCCCGGCTCACGTCACGACGAAAGTCAGCAACACCGTTGTGTGTAGGTGTGCGGGCTGACTCTTGGTTGAGCTCGAGACGTGTTCGGGAACGAGGCAGTCATTCACCGTGCGTGATCAGGGTTTCTGATTAATGGAGCCGTCTGATCATAGACGGACCCGTTCCACTCAGACCTTTGATTTTGCAAGTTTGTAAAATATTAGATCGTTCAGCGTGAAATGACTAATTTTATGAATATACTTTACCTTAATTTTACAAGTGAAAATTATTAATATAGATCCTTTCTTTATTGCAAAATTACATAGTATATTCTACTCGTTCCAAGATTCTAGTTAACATAACAATAAAGTCAATTCTATTGAATATTGAGGTGGAGAATTAATGTCAGTTAAATTCGACCATTTGCTCTACGTGTATTAACACTAGAACTACCGAACAAGTCCAAATGACTAGTCAGTACATTTTTATAAGGATGATTAAGATGTTATAACAATACGTTTTCTCAGAACTTGTGAAAATTTTATTGTGACATGAGAGCAAAGAAATTAGTTAATTTATAAATTTGTAAGTTTTTAAAAGTTTGTCATGTTTATCGTCCGATCGAAATAGATGTTTGTTTATCGTTGGTACAATTTAGTGTCAAGAGATGAACGTTTAAGCGAAAGTCATAAATAAACTTTATACGGATGTAAATAAGTTTCATATACGAACAGTCTTCTCACATCTTCACGAAAGTTAAACATTTTTAGTGAATTTTTTCTATTTCTTTTTTTACTGAATATTATCCCGATAATATGAAAGGGTCCGAGTAGAACAATAATGCACGAAACAAATCTTCCATTGCTAATAATAAGTTGATGTAAGTGTTTTTGGTAGATAAAAGAAATTCGTTTTTAACCATTTAAACTACTAAATTTTGATTCTGGAACACTGTGTCACGGTTCAATAAAATTTCGCCATACAGTCAGGACGCAGCTCGTGTCGCATCCTCGACGCGAGAAGTTATTATACGAACCGTGGGAATTTTTTTTTGTCTCTCGCGTTCCAGGTGAAAAATACACGAGCCCTCGCGAGTTTTCGCGTACCCGCCATTTTCGAATTACCTGGCGTCGAAGCAGATCCGAATGGCAACGTAATTTCACGCGGATGTTGTTGCGTCGCGCTGGGACGATGTCGAATCGCGTTCCGCCGAACGCACTAAATTTTTATTATCGAAAGCAGCCGCGCGTCGGTGTCGCGAATCGAGCGCTTCAACATCGAGGTACGAAAAATCACGGATCGGTTTTTTTCTCCTGCTACTCCGCCGGTTGTTGTTAAATTTGACACAGAAATAAATCTGGCCCACGACCACGGAAATAGGAGATAGGTGTGGGCGTATGTCGGATATATCGATTCTGGTTTTAAGTGTTTCCGTAATGCGCCGTGATTGCGAGCACATTCGTGATTAAATCGTTCCACGAATTTCCCTCGATCGATCTCGAGTATGTGTGTTTTTTATTTTCAAGCTCGAATGGCGTCGAGTCGGATGAAATCGAATTATCAGGTTGCGAGAATATTCCGGCTATCGTTACAGTTTGCACGGGTAATCCTTAATTTACTCCGGAGACCATTGGAAAGACCATTAATCTTTTAATTGTTTCTGTTAATTTTTGGGGACAATATCTTTTTTATTCCTCCGATTAACACGTGGACTGCCGAGTATGAAATAACTCGTACTTTGCAAGTTTGCCACAGAGGCCGATTACGAGTATACTCGTAAATGACTATCTACTTTTAGAAGTCATGTACGAGTTAACACGTAGTAAATACATATAATTGGTATACTGCCGGCGTTCTGAGACAGGAATGAAATATGATTGTGGCGTCAGGGACCGGTTTCCCAAAAATGACATGGCAATAAACGTGTTAATCGCGATCCAAGTTCAATCGTGTTTGTATCGTTTCAACCTACCAAATTATACGACACGAAGGTGTACCTATCTCTATGCCGTACGAGATGAAATTCTAAATAAATTCCTATCTGTATTCGTCGAATGATCGATTCGCTGCCTACTGGCGAATGCCGTTTCCCTCATCTTTTTTTCTTTTATGGAACCTATAAAACCTTGACGCAATCTTCTTCACGTGGAATCGGTTCGTTTTCCATGGGTCCTCGCACACTTCCTAATCTTTCCTATATTCCGTCGACTCAGCAATTCCCGGGCTGCGAAATTGCGTTGATAATGGAAGCGCGCGTCGGACACGCGGGGAAAAAACGAAGACGCGGCGCGGTCGAAACCGCGGATTTTCCCGACCGTACTTTGCCCACCACCGGTGCATCGGGTCCGTTCGCTTTTTTCCGATAAACACGTAATGAAATTTAGTATCTACTGCCGCAACCGATACGGGGAAAGGCGGCATTCGACGCGCAGGTATGAGTTTCAGTGGTCATGGGAATCGATATGCAGGTGCACGATGCGATGGAAAAGTTTTCGGAACGATTTTTCTACGAGGACTCGTACAATGCTATCGCATTGTCGAGCTTTCAATTATCTGTCGTAAACGATTCGCTGTGTACGTGTAAAGTTTCGTCGAGCTGTCTGTCATGATCGTCTTGGAGTATTGTATTATTTAAGACTTCCGACAGGTTTCAACGTAAGACTGACGAGAGTGACGTTTATGGACGACGAAGCTTTACACCCTTGATTATTATAGAATAAGATGCCACAGTTGAAAAGTGTGATAATTCGAGATGATAAACCCCAATTGGTGTAACGTGAACGATAATCGTGACGAAACAATTGTTGCTGATAACAAAGCACAGGTAGTGTTTGATAATCGAATTTATTGTTAGGTGGGCATAAATAGGATATAATATTAGATTACGAATGATTTTTCTCAGCATCCGTAGGCTGTAGAAGAATGAAAGTGTTAAAGGGACTTACTTTTGTTTTTGTTTCACTGAAATTTCTTTTCGAACTATACCTATCCAAATATGCAAGACTCGGAGCATTACTATGAGGAGTACTACTGCGCGTTTCAAATTTCACGTTTTATCTCCCGAAGTGAACATTCAATAAGGGAGCCAGCAATTTCTTTATATTCTCTTGTATCAACAAGTGAAGAAGGAAGTATATATTATCGAAGCGAGGAACCTTTTGACTGCTATGAACAACTTGAACAACAAACTAAAACTGTACAGAGTCTCTAAAGCGATAGGTATCCATATTTTGAGTAACAAGTAGCTCTCCTTGCCACAACTTCGGAACCACTTGCCAATTTTAATTAAATTTACATCAAAGTCCGTACAAACTTCCTCCTGCTTCGAATCAATATTTTCAATACCGCTCGCTGAAACTTCATATTACCGATTAAACTTGTTTCTGTCGATTAATCGATTATTACCCAACAAATTTGTAACAGGAAGACCTTCATCTGCCCTTGATTTAAAAGGTGATTCCAGATTCGCTGGTACTAGTATAAATATTATTCGTGACAGATGATTTTCTGCTGTATTTCTGACCTGTCACAAGATGACTTTCTGATCTTTTAATATCTATGCATGTAATTGGTTGAATAGAATAAAAGTAGTTTATACATTTTACACAGCGAGAACGTAAAAACATTCTGTTCATTGATGTTCTATTTTAACATTTGAATGGTGGTCGCCGAGGGTCAATGGCAACGAATCGTATCAATTTCATTTTTTCGTTATTTCGTTGTTCTGTTAACAATATTTCGAATATCTCTTGCTAATCAAAAGTACGAAACTTTTATAAATGACAGCCAAACATTACAAAAACAGTGTTACTGTAATTACTAATTCGTTATTTATGGTGATCAAACACATTGTATATAAAAAAAAATACTTTTAAAAGTCTTAAAATGACTCTTGTTTCTTGATTTCATGAAGATACCAAAAGGATGCAGTGAGCGGGTTAATAAATTGAGTGTTGATAATTAAGTATTGTTCACTAACACCCAACCATCCACCTCAATTATTCGTCAGAGATGATTTTCTGTTCATTTTCTAGTTTTCGTTTCGAAACTTTCAAATCCCGGCTCGTGCATGCAGCTGCGAGGCTTCTTGCCCGATGGACCCGAATTGGCCCGCTTGTTTATGAAATTCCGAATTGCCTTTTATTCGCGCCCGTGGGGTCGTCGCCGCCGCGAACTCCCGCGAAACTATTTATTCGCGTACGCCTGGCCCGTCTGAATAAATCATGCCAGACACGGCAGCGGTTCCCAGAAACTCGTGCGAGACCCCCCCTTCGACCGTTGCCAAGACGCCTTTTCCTCGTCCTGGGCCGCTTCGTCCTCCGGGGAGAGCATTAAAAATTAGTTCGAACTTACGAGCCCGCTTGATCTATCCTCCTACTACTCCTGCCCCCATCCTGATTTTATTCCCCGCGAACGATTCGACGCGAGACGGCTGATGCTCGAGGTGAGTGTCGCTACGAAAATAATCTTGAAATACGATACCGAAAGGCTAGACGGCGAACCATGTTCTCCTAAAATTAAACAAACTGAATTCTTCAGGTCTTACACGAAACGTGGAATTTGGGAATATTAACCCTTTGCACTCGACTGCCGCCTCTGAAACGACATAATGTATGGAAAATTAGAAATTCCGAGTGCAAAGGGTTAACTTTGATGTCTAAGGGCGGGTACATTCAAGATTGTGTTTGTGCAGGGCGACAGAGGAGTAACGGTAACCAAACACTCCCAATTTGTAACATAGAACAGTATGAATGATGCATACTTACAGGTAAAGAAATTAATTTTTAATGTGACGTTTGTTGGAACGGATCGATTTGTGATTGGTGGAAAATGGAGGATTTTGGTTGGTCTATGTTATGGGAGAAGTGGTAGAAAAAGTGGGGCTTGGGTAGTCCAGAAGTGAATCTGAATAACTGTTTATTATGATCGACCTTCAATAGTGTTTACCGTAGAATTCCTCTATTGTCTGTAACAGCTATTTTCTAAAGCGTCGACACTTAGAGTTCCTTTGTATTTGTGTCACTATATATATTCTGCAATGTCAATGTTCCAAGGACAGTACGATCAATAGTACGGTCGCTGATAATCTTCCTTATGCTTCTATAGTACTGGTTCAAATGTCTGAACTACCACTATTGTAGTAAACTGCCTGTGTAAGAAGCAGATTTGACAAGCTGAAGACCAGCTTTGAAATATCTACAAGAACTTGCAAGGATACAAGAGAACACTGCGGGAGTACTTGAATGCTACTGCTATGGAAGTAAATACAAAAAAAGGGTAATTACAACGCATCTCAGAAAATATCAACAAAAAAAAATAGAGACATTATTAAAAATAAGTTTCCTAAATCAGCTTTATGAAATACGAGGGTAAATTATTAACAAGCTCGACCTCCTTTGTTCCGTCGTGTTTTTATTCTCATCGAACGATTCGACGCGGGCCAACGATGCTGATGAAAATAAATCGTTCAACTTTCGACTCCCGGTTGGAGCACCTATCTGAAAAAAAAAACCGATATCTCGCAGGGAGAGAAACAGAGAGAGATAGATTCGACTAATTACGGTGTAGAGTATCTCACGGTACACGGCGGGGGCGTCCATCGAAAATTAGACACGCTAACAAAATTCACTCGTGGACGAATTAGCCTCGAATTAAGGGACCCGAGCGTACGACGAGAGCTCTCCAGAGGGCCAAGTTTTGAGTGCGTTCGTGGAAAAAAAGATGCGAAGGTTGCTTTCCCGAGGGGGTCTCCGACCTTTCCTTCCGGATGGTAATTTAAAGGGAACATCGGCTCGGTGTCACCGGCGCAAATTAATAAACGGCGAAAATATCGTCGGTGATACGAGAAATTTCGTGTTCACTGACATCCGGACCGGGTAGGGTGAAGCTCGATGGTTTAGGAAACATACACATGGAACGAACTTGAACATGATGTAGATCGAAAAATTTGGTAGCGGGTAATTTTATCAGAAAATACCATAATTCACGTTACTTTACACTTTCTACGTGTAGAACTCATTGAACATTATAGTGACATTGAGAAGCTACTACATTTAAGGTTTCAAACATCGAGCTTTATCCACGGATGGCAGACAGTTCTTTTGAAGTTGTGGGTCCACATGGACCACCGTGTATTATTCCTTCTAAATACATTTTGGAACGAATTTCTTTGCAAATTTGCTTTCTTTTTTGTTTGAATTAATATAAATAATTACTAATTGAAATTAGTTATTGGAAGTTGTGGAGTTGGATGAAGTACTTGAAAATTCGAATGAGAATCACCCATTCATCATCGTCCGAAGGTTAAACAGTTTTCGGGGTATTATAGCGGGAAATTGCTGTAAATGAAGAAGAGCAGTAAAACTTTTCCATCATGGGGCAACTCAGAATCTAATGATACACCTTTCAATGCTACTGGAATTGCCGGTGAATCGATTTATAATGAACTGCAACATCTGTTCTATCTCTACCTGAGAAGCATTTAATGATATTATAGACTTTCAAGCGACACCCATAATTTTCATGATTTCTTACAGGCAAAAGTCAATAAATAGCGTTTTATACGATTCAATATTTAGTATTACTACATTTCTATTAACAATATTGCACCTAATATCCCTACTCCACTAAAATAATTTTGATTTGCAAACAACCTATCCATACTACATAAAAAAAGCCTTCCTTAACCTAAAATTCTGTTGCAAGCCTCAAAAAGTCGGATTATAATCGATAATTTCCAGTAATATCGTGTACAATCATCAGACTCCGCGATGAAACAGCCAACTGTGTTTATGGACAGAGACCACCATAACGACTTCTCGTTAAAAAGTATTACACGATATTTGATCTCAAAAATAATCACCATTCATAAGAAACTCGTGCTTTCTTCGACAGGAAGGATGAAGAGTAATCAGGAACGTTCACTTAGACATTGATTTCCGCGGTCGATTCCGCGAATCGGCCCAATCAAAACACTTCCAGGCAGCCCCCCCCTTCCGCCCTTCGTTCGCAAGAATTCGTCGGGCTTAACAAGCTGAAAACGAGGATACGTTTAATCGAATGGAACTTGCCCGGCTTTCAGTCTGGCGAATTAGGTCTCGCTCAGTTAATGCCCGCGACTGCCTGTACTCATCGGCTTCTCTTTGTAATTTTAATTGGCCCTCAGCCGTCGCCGCCGCGGCACAGTGCTACGTATCTTGATTGTGGGCGCGCGTTCTTGCACGGGCCGGTGAACTTTGACGCGATGCGATCGGAATACGATTAACTACGGGGAACCGCAGTTCAACTGCAATAAAGATATATATCCTTAACACTTCGCGTTTCCCCCGACCCTATTTCCCCTCGTACAGTGGGCACGAGTTTCAGCGGGAACACTCGAAATCCGGACGATAACGGGCTAAATACGTGTACTTAGGCGGAGCTTTTCCTCGTTTCTGTTCCACGATCGCATCGTGGCAATTATTCTTCCCGTTCAAACAAGGATTTTCGAGGCTTCATCGGTTGTCGACCGGATGACTTTAAGGGATCACGGTTATTGGCAGGTGATTCTAGGAGATGTAATATATTGCAGAATATCATCTTGTAATATTTTATAATTGATTTATGGTATTTAGTGATTGCCTGGTGGATACCGCTTATAAGTCGGTAGTTAAAATTGTTTGTTTTCTTGTTTATTTTGAGAAAGAGATTTGGGGATTTTGTGCATCTATAGCCGACAGGGCTCTGTGAAATACAATGAAAAACAAAAAACTTTCATCAGATGCAACGAGTTTTCTATTTTATTCTGAACTTTTGTCTTTATGAATTATCGTATGAAATGTAATTTTACATGATGATTCGCAGGTTAATAATCGAAGTTTACGCGACGCATCGATGGTAAATATTAGCAGGAACGGGGAAACGGTAAATTGAAACAATTAAGCTATATTAATTGAATATACAAAGATAAATAAGTAAGGGATGAAATATTGCCTGTTTGTCGACAGAATTACATCGTACATATTGTGCAGAGACTATAAGTATTAAAACTAATTTTATATAACTGTGTGGTGCCTACAAATATTGATATTCGTGTTTCCTCAGAGGGAAACATTGCGAGAAAAGAGATTCACTCGAGTTTGTTAATTTTTTTTATAAGAGCTCAGCTCGAAACTGGGAAGTTCTATAACATGCCTGACAGAAATAACTCGGGCGTGAATCCTTCAAGGATCTCATTATAAGATTCTTTTTGTTGCATGCAAGCTTTGCGGTAAAACAAGCGGAAGACAAGATGCTGGGGGCCTCCAGATTCGAACCCGGATCTTCCGTCTGCTTGCCTTTCAAATTAATCCAAAGTATCCAGACGGTCTAAGGAGTCTTTTCGTCCCGAGTCCTAATCTTTGGTAAGCAACCACGCTCTCTCTATCACTCCCTCTCCGTGCTATAATTTCCGGAGTGTAAAACACGATTAACTTCAACGTCGCATTTCCGAGCGCGTCACAAACAGAGATCAGTCAGGATAGTACTTTCCTGTCGAAGTTACTTGTTTACTGAAACACAACACCACGAAAACCCGAAATCCTTACATATCAGGAATAAGACTGATTCAATTATCGCGACGTTTACTGAAACATTTAGGGACTCCTTGTTTTCGAGTTCCTTCCCTCCACCGTCGACGATAAGAAGAACGAGGTCGTAATTAAAAACCGAGGGACCCGCCCGGCCGGAATTGCGGACTCTCGGGTCGAAACGAGGCACAAAGCCCCGTTCGTTTTCATCCGGCCGAACTGCCGCATCCTGGACTGCAACGGGAGGGATCCAATTCCGCCGGAAGGAGCATCGATATAAACCGTGGAACCGGTTCCCGCTGATCTCGAAATCCCAAAGAAGCCTGCGGCTGTTCCCCCACCGTTGAAGAAGAGGGGTGAGGGGTGGCATACCGCGTCACAATTCCTGCCTGATAATGCCAATAATATTGGTCCCCTCTTTGTACGGTAATAGCCAATCGCGGATCTTGATTAAGGTAAACCGCTTCTGTAACTATTTGGCCTGGGCATCGGATTCGATCGGATACGGGGGTAAATTGCATCGATTGTTCGGCCCCGGGGATCGATGGCAACGGAACGAGTCTTCGACGAAAAATCTAACCCCCTGTCGACCCCCTTCGATTCGCCAACTCTGGGTCGCGGATTCAGTTCCGGCAATGGCGGACCACCTACCCTCCCCGTCGTTCCGTTATCGCCGCGATTGTTCCGCGGACAAAACAGGAGAAACATATATATAGATGTATGCAATGGAAATACGATTGGACGAGATTGGCGGAGCTTGGGGCTCGATTCAACGGCGAGTTCTTTATATTCGACTCGAAATCGGGATAGACTCTTTATTCCGGGATTAAATGATTCAGGATCGAGATCTTTGGCTCTATGAGTCGTGTCACGGCCGAAACCAATGGCGAATTTAAGAGTGGATTGAACCTATTCTGGTGTTCTATTGGGATTTCTGTTAACCCTCGATTGACGAGAATAGGGTTACTTGAGACTCGAGATTTAAACGTTTTCGTAGAGGAGTAAGCGTCACTTCATTTTCTGAAAGAGCAGTATTCATTGTAGTTAATTTTGTATATAACATTGTAAGCTGACTCTGGCTCTACAGAGTTAAACCACTAAGAATTCAAAAGCTTTCGTTGTTTCGGGGGTGCTACTAGAAGTGGCTACGGGCGTAAATAGGTACGTCTTGAAACGGTTTATGTCGACTTAGTATTACTTACATACAGTCGCCTCTGAAAGTAAGTTATCGACAAACTGTATTTAATATAATATTTCGCCCAAATGGTGTTAAAATCAATGCTGGACATGCTAGATCATGCTTTTGACCGCTGGCGTAAATCTTCAAGAAATGACAGAAGAAACACAAACACGTCTCGTTTGATAGCAATACGATGTTCACCACTGTAACATAAGACTACTTAGATACTAAATATCTAAATGCTATTAACCCCTTGCCTTATAATATCGAGTCATACACGTGATGACAATTTTAAACTGCATTTAATGAACATTCATATAATTCGTTTTCTTTAAGTCAAAGTGAAATACTGTTTGGCTGGTATTAACATTCAAGATTCAGAGTAAATATTACACTTGCAATAAGAATAGAATTCTTTTTGTATCTGGGAAATTATTAACGATAAAGTAATTCTTGAGAGTGTAGTCGTCCAACAAATGGTAAGGCAAGGGGTTAATAGTGTTGCTAGGTTTACAAATACACCTTAGTTAACCTTCAGAGCCTTTGTTTTTCGTACTATAACACTACACAACAAGCATACCAAAGTCCTACCTCGAAAATATAAAATGTCATGAAAAAACCTGCCCGTCTTCCAAAGATTAATTACTTCTGTCATCGATGAACCTCACAACGCAACTGCCAAGTCAAAATGCCGGTGAACACCACAGCAATCAACGTATTAAATTACTTACACCATCCAACAGTCCCAAAAACTAACTTAAACGAATAGAAGCAAGGAAAGAATTTCCGCGGAAGTGTCGGGCCGGGTAATAAGGGGCGACACATCTGACCCCCGTGTAAAAACCACCAGAATTCGCAGAAAAACCCGTCGTGGCAACGGGTACGCGGTAACTTGGAAACAGGCGAGGTTCCGCGGCGTGGCAGTGTCGCGTATGGCTTACCGCAAGATTGCGTCGTTAAAACTTTTGAAAAATGAAAGTGTCGCTTCGGGAACCGCGCGAGCAACGCTGGTGAAACCGTGGAGGAAAACTGGAACAAGTCACGGAGGACCAGCGCCGTGGGTGGGCGTTCCGCGGAAACAAGGGAAAAAAGGGAGTCGGGCGGAAGTGCAAGGTCCTGGGCGCGGACTAATTATCGGATTAACTCGTAATTTCTGCAACAAGTGCCAACATCCGGCGTCACGGAAGGAAGCGGTCCGCCGGAACGAGAACACAGCCCGTTGCTGCAAGAGAAAGAGCAAAAGAGTGAAGGTGTAACAAGAGAGGGAAAAATAAAAAGAAAAGAAAAGAAAGAAGGTTATCGGGTTGAACGAGCAGCGTGGCTGCGGTAACATTTACAAGTTCCATTCGCGAAAGTTCATCGGACGAATTAGCGCTGTCCGCTACGTGGCTGGTCGCTGCTGGGTCCCATTCCTCTCTCGACGAGCCCAGACGGAGCTCGAAGGGCTGCGGTAAGCTTTCAGATCACGCGCCACTGCGGAAACACAGCTTGCACCATTGTTGAGACGTGAAAAGTCACGTCCCCGGGCCAGAAAGAAATGGAAGGGAAAGCGACGCCGGATGGAACGATGCGGCGGCGGTGGCGCGGTCTTTTGAGAGTTAGCTACCGCCCTAGGTGCCCGGAGTGCAGAAACGTATCGCCGTCCGTTAATCAGGAAAATCGTCCGGTCATTTCATTGACACAAGGCCGCCGTTACCCGGGTAGAACACGAAGAATGCGATGAAATATCGTGACGTTTAGTCAACCGTGGAGGGAGGGGAATCCCGACGTGTCCTCCAGCGGCGAGAAGTAGACGGCTTTCGTCTTGCCCGCTGGCAATAATGTCCCCGCCCTTTCAGGTCCGAGCACTTATAATGAAGAGCGAAAAAAGACTCGTATAAATTCTGAAGAGAATGGCCGACTATCGCGACGCCAATGGGTGGACGGTGAACTGGAATCTTTGAAGTTGTGACTCGAATGTATTTAGAGTATTTGTTATTAATATTATGAGGAAGGGGGAGTGACATATGACCGCTCGATCTTTTCGGCGATATTGCAGATGTATTATCGAAAATGAAGTTTTATTTGAACGGAATTATACAGGTTAACACTAGAACTACCAACAGTTGAGACGAAGCTGTTTCTACCAAAACCAGTCAAAATGACTGGTCTTTAAAAAATACGTAATAATAGAATATTTTTATATTTATTGATTTATTACTATCTATACGTATAAGTAGCCATGATACAAAATTAATTTGATTCTGATTAAATAAAACAAAAATAAAATTCATTATATTACACCTTTAATTATCGCTGCAAAAGTCGTAACATTATTGCGGAAAAAAATGTAACATGAAGTAGGAATTTTAAAATGAAATTGTAAAACCAGTCATTTTGACTGGTGTGGTAGTTCTAGGGTTAATGAAAACTATACAGGGTGTCCCAAAATAGGTGTAAGTCTTTGAAAGGGTTGATTTAAAAATGTCCTCGATGGCTTAGATATTAAATTGATGCGAGTCAAATATTCTCTTTGCGATTGTCATCGCTGCCTGAGGACAGAGTCGAGCGGAAATTATTTCAGACTATACCGAAGTTTATGAAGTATATCGCGACTAGTACACGGCTATTTCACGAAGAAGAGTTACAGTACATTTCTTTGAAGAGTGAGGGCGTGAAATATTTAGTGCCGATCTTAGAAGTATGATACGTAACTACTGGATCGATAGGAAAGGTCGTAACGTTTCGAGCATAAAGTCTTCGTTACCATTTTACTGGACAAAGGAAAAGGTGTTTCATTTGGTGAACAGGTATGGATTGAATATATTTGCTATATAAGTTACTCGTCCTTCTTTCGTTTTCTGTAAGAAACTCTGACGATAGGTAAGGACAAACACAAAGTCCATTTTCATTGTATTTTAGCAAACTTTAAAAAAAATTACATTACTTTATCTGGAAAATTGTATAGCATTTACCCAATTAATAACACTTTGCTCTGTCAGATGATTATACCTTCAGATCACTGGAATATTTAGTACGAAGGAAAAACTACGAAAACAAAATCCATCTAGAACCAAGTTGAAGAGTTTTTTTGGTTAAATCAGTCGAAGTTATGTATAACTGGTAGAACTGGTAAAATATAATTAATTAAAAACTGGAATGAAATTGTGAAGAAAGTAGTAGATAAAAATATGATACAATTAAACAAACATAGATTGTAACTGTACCTTTAAAAACGCTACGAATTTTCCGAACAACCCGACAAATACTACCGAAAACTTGAATGGACCCAGTACATGCCAATTAATATCAAAACATTATGTTACACGTCCGAACCTTTTATAAATACACTGAAAAAAAACGAAGATAATACTCATGGACAAACTAACAATGTTCCTATAAAATACAGCTATTTATAGTCTATTGTATCGAAACTAGAATAAAGAAAAACAGTTTACCTCCAATGACATTTCCATCGAATTTCAAACAAAACGAATAACCTCGTTAAACTTCATTAAACACTTCGCTGTACCGAGTCCGAGACAATCGGCTCGATAAATTCATCCATCGTTTAGCCATACAAAAAGGCTTCAAACTCGGAACACCACGGTTCGCTAAACTGCGCGGTGTATCTGATTCCCATCAGGAAAAAGAACTTCGATTTTTCCCGCTCTCGGTTTAATGGTACCCCTAGATCACTGATTACGTCTCTATCTACGATCGCGTGCGGGGTAGGGTAGGGGGCGATGGGGGTGGGCAGGTTGATAGCTTCGGCCGTTTTGATGGGTGTGCGTGTGCACAGTGCGAACGGGTCTTAACGCGAGCTCGTGCTATTTTTTTCCTCTTCTCTCCGACGATTGCTCGACGATACGACTCGCGGGAACGTGATCGGGAATAATATATTCGAATCGGGAACACGGGGATGGATGATGGTAGAGAAAATAAAGCACGATAGGAAGGGATGGGGCGGAGGATGAGAGAGGAAAGTTTCACGACACAATAATCAGCCCGAGAAGAGCAGCCTCTTGAAGCGGCTGCTCTTTTCAAGAGCCTCCCCCCGTGTCGTATATCTCGACGGAAACGCGAAGGAGACGGATTTCGATTGATTTCACCGGGTCGTTGAGTGGAACCGGGACAACGATTCGCTGAATCCGGGACACGTGCATACGTACGAATTCGTCGTATCGGGGCTTTAATTACGTAGAATTACGAACGGAGAGCCAGCCACGAAAGAAAAGGTCGAGCGCCTCGGGGGGATAACGTTATGGAGTGTGTACGTGCGGTTGACTCGTTTATCTCGTGGTTTTAATTCCCTTGTAACGAGCCCGCGATAACAGTGCCGTGTGCCACGCTGTAAACTTCGTTAACACGCCATCGTGCCGGTTCGCCCTTCGAATCGCGAAAATATTCGCGGCTCCTCCTGGTTTCACCACCCTACAGGTTGTTCCCTCTTAACGAGCAGGCTCGATTCGGACCGTACAATTCCTATTCAGCCCCGTGAACCTTACGAGTCTTATCTTGGAGTCGTCCGTGGTTCATCTTGACTGTCACGAACGATGATTCCTGGTTTTTAATAAAACGTTCCAGTGATAAGGGTCTCCAAGGACGTGCTCGTTCGTGGACATCGAACTTGAAATCCCGTTTGCATAATACGGCAGCGGAACATGGAAGAATGGGACCACGTTCGATCGTTGAACGAAATTTTGGAATACGAAAGAACGCCGAAATATCTATATGCATACGAAAGTTGCACATACAAATACAAGATCGAATTTCAGTACTGAAATCTGCAAGCTAGAGAAGAGATTCGGCACTCTTTAAATTTTGTATAAGAAACTTCAAACCAGCGACACGGTAGGATACTAGAACAGAATTTTTGTCAAAGACGAGAACCTAATCCAGCTCTTCGGAAGGTAAAGTAATTACACACCCTTGAGATTCAATATACTTAGTATATACTCGTGAACGTGTGTAAGCGAGGAGAGGGAGTTCCGAAGAAAACGGGTCGAATTGGGCGATAAGGAGTGCAGAGTCGGAAGGAGAAACCCGGATCCTTCACTCTTTGTCCACGACGTAATCCTGCGATTAATACCGTCTCGTTCCCCGAGAAATCTTGAACAAACGCGAGGGCGAAGCACGCTTCATCTCTCTTTCTCTCCCTATCTTTCCCTCGCTTTTATCGAGATGAAAGCTCGATGACGTTCCGTTCCCTTAGAGGGTGTAATTACACAGTCAAGGGTTAAATGTACTCGGAGGGACGCGTAAACGTCTACGGCGTGACGAAAGGGGTTGTACGCGTAGAGGGGAAAAAAAAACGTGGGGTGGGTCGAACGGGGTAGGAGAGGGTGAAAAATTTCGTAGGGTGAAACGTGGGCGCACAATGCCGAACGGTCGTGCGGGCACACGCGGACTGGAGGCTGGATTGTGTTGCAGTTGCAGGCAACGCGACGCATGAATGCACCGTGCACTGGCGGACCGAATGAAGAACGGGACCCTGGGGGTGAGAAGTGACGGGGTGGAAAGGTGGTTACGGGAAACGCGCGGGCTCATAATTTTCGAGGACCCTATCCTCTCTCCCCTCTTTTCCTACCCTTCCTATTCCCGTCTACCTTCCTCTCTCCGTTTCTCTATGCACCTCTATGCGTCTCTCCTATTCTCTTCTCCCTCTGTCTGTCTTTCTCTCTATGTGCGTGTTGTTGCAGTGGCTCGATTTTACAGGAATAATGCAACTGTAATTGTATTTACTTTTGGCCCATTTGCTCGCGTCCCGCATAACTGGCTCGGTCTGCCTATTAATTGCCGCGGCGGATAATTACGATCGTCCGGCCGGATCGGTGGGATAGCCACGACGCACTCGTTCTCGGTCGCGCGCGACTCGATAATTGTTTTCCAGTCCATTGTTACGCCTGTTCGTCTTGACTGGCCGCCGCCGCACGGTTCGATTAATCGATGCAACCATCACAGTCGAACGGGGACATTTTAAATCGGCCTCGGAAGGGTTCGTTGAATGGTGAATGTAGCTGATAACGGTGCACTTGATGGTTCGAGTACCGCTTTTATCCGTGTAGCAGCGATACGTACGGTGGGTAGTTAGAGAAGGTACAGAATTTCATTGTAGATTATTGGTGATTCGAAAGCGAGCATTGTGTGTTTTATGGAGAATTGGTGGTAGCCTACTATGAACTGATATGGATGTGACAATCACGAATATCTCAAATTATTCCTTTTGTCGTCGTATTCCTAGCAGCTCCCACAGTGGAGATTACAAGTGTTAACTGATAGAAGTGTTACTGTTAAATTCTATCATTGCAACTTGCATACGGTCAACGCGATACTTATAGAAAGAGAAATATTTATGACAGGGAGATGTCACTTTTGTTCCTAAGTTTGACCTTACCAATTGACGATAACCATAAGCTGGGATTCTAAGATAGTTGAAAAACACGCGCAGGATAATGAAGGATTTAACAAAATTAATTTCTTCGGGAAGAAAGGATCGCGAGCTAATCCAATTAAACAATTCTCGTAAATATCATCGCAACAGTCATCATAGAATGTCAAATTGTTCAAAAAAGAATAATCTATAAAGTACGATGATAATCGTCGAAATTTTCTCTTGATGTTAACGTTACTCAAAATTACCACGAGACTGAAGGGTGACAAATATACCTTGCCCGGTATATTGAATTCCACGAAAAGAGCTCGTGCTCCCGACAGTAGATTTTTATCCTTCGGGGGAAAAAAAACCGTCGGTGTATAGAATCCTTTTTTATCGTGTCAGAGATCAACGATCGAACGTGTACAAGGTTGACTGTGACGGATTCTGGGATTAGCGATCTGGTTTCCTTTAAGGGGACCCGGCAACCCTTGTCGACCGTGAAAAAGTGGTCTCTACGCTCTCCGTACTTCGTGTGGGGTAATAACACGGCCAATTTATCTTTAATTGGACTCCTTTGGGACGACCCTGCCTTAAACGCCTGAGGGCAGAAAATTTTATAGCGAAACCTGTTTAGGTATGAGTGCAACTATTTGCGAGAACACAACCCTTGATGCCTCTTCACGGTGCGCGTGCATCATTACCATGTGTCTTTGCAGCTATAAGTAGAGCTTACAATCGGAGAATCTTAATGAGATTGCATGATCGCTTGTAACGATCTAAAATAATAAGTTACTACATATAACAAGTGGCATTTATTTAAGGATCTTCGCTCTGTTATTATATTCGATATGTTTCTTTACTTTAACAAAGTGTACCAGTTACAAGAATTGGTTCATTATAATTATTAGAAAGGAATCCTTAACAAATCACATTTATGGAATATGAATATTTCAAAACAAACGAATACGTTTTGAGACTCTTGCCCTCGAAAGAACCATAATCGTTGGATACTCTTCCTAAAAATCGACCCTCTTGAGTAACCCAAACGTGTGCACGGAATTCTTCTTAGAAACCTTTTCAATGTACCCCACACGCGCAGGATGGCACCATGCAAAGACGGCTTCATCGCTCATCGAGTGTCATCGAAACACCCTGGCGCAAATGGATTGTGCCTGTAACGAGCGAGATATCTGCGTTCAGCCTAACGACACCGTACGAGTGTTCCTTCCCGTTCTAGAACGTGTCGCAGATACATACGGCGATTGCAATGACAAAATATCGCCGTACCATTCGACCGAATCGAAACCCTCAGTCAGTATTACAGATCCGAAAAAATCCTTGAACTCGTTCAACAACAGTAAATATAATCCTACTGAGAAAATACTTTTACAGATGAAATTCTCAGTTGTACCATTGACAGAACTCCAGATTGAAACCCTTACTGAGACTGACGGGGCGCGCTTTTAGACAGCAAGACATGGGGCGTACTTTTAGGCGGAAAAAGATAGGTCCGTTTTTATATGGAGAGAGACGGGGCGCGTTTTTAGACGGGGAGAGACGAGACACATGTTTAGACGTAGAAACGGGGAGTGCATTTAGACGGGCAGAAACGGGGCGCGGCATCGTTCGCACGGAAATTCATGGCAGGTAGTCGAAACTAAAATAAGGCGAATGATATCTGGCGTCGGTACTCCCCCAACCCTGGAACATCCGGCGTGCGGAATAGAATCGGATATAGGAGGAGGAAACGCGCGCGGATAGAGGAGAATGGGCACCGCAGCGGCCGGGAACGGTGTGAAAATTTCACGCGTTCCCTCGTACGCCGGGTGACTGCCCCGAACGCGCCACTATGAATAATAAGAACGCGTTCAAATCCGTTCGATCCGAGCAATCGTGGATTCTCATGACCGAATTTTCAGGAGATGGGATGGATCGGGGGGCTTAAGTATCTTGGAAGAGTTTGAGGTTCAGTTGTTAACCCGTAACTACAGTATATTCGCGTTGAAGATGAATAATACAAGGACCGTTTTGTAACATTTTTAACACTTTGAGTCGAGTGTTATGTCACCCAAATATTATTAGATTATTTTGTGTGAAATTAACAGCGCAATGTAATATAAGACAAGACCAACGTCATTTGTTAAGTAAAGGTATATATTTTCGACGAGTTATGAATTAAACAACGAATAAAATGTGTCTGGTTACATACGGCCTTTTTTACTGTGACAGTCAACGTGTTAATAGTCAATAGGATGGTATTTTTCGTTGCCGTTATGGAAACAGTGTGTCATTTACTATTAATTGAAGATATATTTGGTGAAAAAAATTTGTGACTCGTGTCTGAGACGAGTGGTCTGTAGTTGATTCTCGGACGACGATGTCTGAATTACTTTGACTCGAGGTTTCGAAAACTTTGTCCAAACTTAACAGTTTCCAATAACTGATTTAAGTTCGTATTTTATTGTAGTATGTCAATGACTATTTTAATATTGAAAGAACATTGCAATTTTTAAAAGAATTAAAACTTGAACCTAATTTGTTATTGCTACCTGCTGAAGGTAATAAAAATGTGAGAAGACTATTTTCATGAAAGTTTATAAATGTTACCGTGGAAAATTGTGAAGAAAATTTTCGAAAGACCATACCTTTACCGCTTTATGTATGTAATATTAAAGAGACCACCAATCAGATGAAATCTCTGTCGATATAGGGGATGCGTGTGCCAGCAACCCTTCTGGCTGAATATTTTCATTTCACCATAAGCTTTCCCTATCTCCGCCACTCCACATCCCGAACCCTTGCCTCACCCCTAGGCGTATCAGCGAACCTCAATCAATTGCCGAAACACAATTTCCGAACTCTTATCCTATTCCATCACCCTTGCTTTTACTTGAAGAAGTAAGCGAGTTCTATAAAATGAAAACAATTCATTCACGACTAATAGAGCAATCACTGGACTGTGGATTTTCTACATTCATAATATTAGTAAATGACTCAAACGCAAGAAGGAAAACATTTTGATAATAAATTGGCATTTCAAAGTATTGTACGCCTCTTACAAAATGCATAGCAAATGCATTAAATATCATTACTCTTCGCGTGACAACTCTTATATTGATCCTATATTTATCACCACTGATCAGTACCTTATCCTCATCGCGGATTACAAATAGGTATATTATTCTAAACCTATGAATTCTGCAGATTCTGATAAACTCAGCGAGCGTGCAATACTCTAAAACAGTAGTGTATGCAATGAAATATTTATTTCCTTTTGAATATAATATTTTCTATGGAAAGAGGAAATATCTAATTAATTTCAGTCTCTACAAATTAATCACCGGAAATGTAAATTTGCATAAGCATCCGCGCTTTAGTAATCACAATCACATACAAATCATTCAGCCACAGAGTCGTTAATAATTCAACATCGTATTCCAGACATTAGCAAATCACGAAATGAAGCTTGCAGTAAAATCACATTACGAATTTCAAAGTGAAATATTTTAAGATTACAAACTGCTTCGAATGTACAGGCAACTCAATCTTCTCATCACCTCAACATTAGAACTACCGAAGATGACGGTGTATCTACGTCTATCACGTTGATAAAAGGGACATATCGATAAATTAACGAATTTCTTTACTTTTACATTCCAGTAAAAGTAGCGAAGAATCTCAAAAAATTCACTGTTACATCTCAATAATTTTTATAAAATTTCACGAACCAGTCATTTATATTGCGTTAGTAGTTCCAATGTTAAATGTCAGTACGATCCTACAAACTGAATCCGTGAAAAAGATCGATCAGCACACACGATCCATAGTTCAAGCACAGAATCCAGTGGGCCGGATCGCCAGAGGCGTGGATGTGAAAATTCCATGTTCCCGATCGCTCCCTCGATCATAATGCGGCATGACCGTAAATGAGGATGCTCTCAACTGGAGTCTGTATATCTCTGTGAGAGCCGGTCGACAAAATGTTTCGCGCGTTCACGCGATTGCCACGATAAAAATGCATGGCAACGAGCGTCGGAGGGGGCCGGAAACGCATCCCATTTCCCGGCGAGTTACCGTAAAAGACTTCCGCGACCGGATCAAAGGAAACACAAGCCACCCTTGATCGAGAGTATCTCGTTCCCCGAGATTTTATCGGACCGGAACCCCGACAAAGGGGAAGATCTCGAGAATAGATCGACGAAGGAAGGAAGCTGGCACACGCCAGAACCTCGGCATCCCGTCTAATTTCAGGATACCCCTTCCCACCCGCGAGAGGATCCCAGCGAGCTGAGCTGGAATTCTGGGCGAATTCGTTCGACATCCTTGTCGCAATTTTTCCACAGGACGACGGGTGAAACAGCCGAGGAAGGGGGGGAGCGAGGCTTCGCGAGTGGGTCGATAAAAATGCATCTTCCAGGTCGTATGGCAAAACGAAACGGGAAGAGAGAGGGAGAGACAGAGGGATATGCTGGCACCATTCCGTGCACGACTCTATAAAACTGGCTGGAAGAAGAGCCTGTCTAGGCGTCACGGCGCCATCGTCGACCGATAAATTTCCGGTTGGTCAGCCAGCTGCGTACCGACGAAAAACTGTTCTACAATGTTTCCCGTTTACAGTATTTTACGACGGGACGGGGACTCCTCGACTAAACTCGGATATCCACCGGTACGTAATTGTTGGGGCACGACAGGGGTCTTCGTCGATGCTGGAAAATATGGCACAGGGAAGTGACGTCTGCAGCTAGAAGGACCACCCTTTTGGAAATGTAAACTCAGCTGTATTGAATTACTATTATACAACTATTTATAGGAGGAGTCTGAGTGGTCTCACGAACCTACATAATTGCTTGGTTCCTACGTGGAGATGCTTTAATATTAGTCGAAGGCGGATGGCCTGTCGCTCATTGACCATAGTAGAATTTATGATAAAGTTTCGCCTGAAGCCGTAGGAACCCGTCCTCCAGCCATACACACGGCGTTTGCACTGCCAGTAATGACGTCCAGTGTCTTTTTACGCACGGTTTCATCGCCCGTTCGACCGCGTCCTCGCGGTTCAATCGAACGCGACTTTTACACTTTTGCCAGACGGGGTACGCGACTCGATGGTTGATTCTCGGCGCCTAGACGACATGCGTCGAGGTTTGCTTCCCACGGGAACGTAGGAGAAAATCAGGATCACGGTCGCGGAACGAAGGGGAAGGGGATACGCGTAACGAATACGAGAATATCTTATCGATATCGAACAGAGAGAACTTTCTCATTAGGGTTCGACATGACCGTGGCGAGCTAGGTGCGGAAAAACTGGTTTCGCCTGTCGGGGGACAAGAAGAATGCGCGTGGCATAACTAAATATGGTCAGCGAACAGAAACGTTCCTGGGTTCGCGCTAATAAACGTCGTCGTTGGTTAGGCCGCTAATTATATCGCTTCTTCTTTCGATTTCTGTTTTTCTTTCCTTCCTCGATGTTCCAGGATTCGCGTGGGATCCTCCCATAGATCCTTGGTACAGCGTCGTGGAAACCGTCGGAGCCACTCGTACGAAAGTTTCTGGATTCCACACGGACACGGTAAAATCCACCCCCTCCCCGATGAGGATTCGCGAGCGAACTGCGGAGACGTGCTCGCTATTTGTTCCACGTCCCGAACGAGCTTCGCAATCGGACTATCGAATATCCTCGGGGTATGTACGATGGACCTGACACGTTCGCTTAGTTCTCCCCGCCCTCTTTCCATCCTGGCCCATTTCTCGTCGGAGATGGATGATCTGCGGCCGCCCAGCCCGGCCGAATAACGAAACGAGTTCGAGAGAAACGCGAGCTCCGGGTTGTCTGACGCCGTTCCCGTTGAGAAGACGTTGGAACTCACGTGAACACGCGTGAACTGCCTTTATTCGTAGATGGTTCTGAGGTGAAATAGAAAATAGGTGGGATAAGATCAGTGTTCGTCGGAAGCTTTGGGATGTTTTAAGATTCGATTGGAAACTATTTGTTGGTTCGTTTATGAATTAATTGTTTGGAGAATTTGTTATTTTGCGGTGAAAGTGTCTGATAGATTGCGGAGATGATCGTAAGTTGAGTTTAACTCTTTTGCACTGGCCAATGAATTATTCCGTTACTAATTAATTTGCATTATTCTATAATAAAGAATATAATTGAAGGTTAAAGTCTGGGTTTGGGTCAAACTGGCACGAACAGTGCACGAGGGTTAAGAGAGGAACATGATGACGAGAACTAAGTACAATTTAACGGAGATGACGTAAGTATCTTACACACTGATAAGAGTTTATGTAAAAAACTGAAATGTGCATTTAATTTATGCTAATTAGAATCAACGTAAAAAATTGCTTCCACAAACGTTGGTTTAAATGCACTTTTTCTAACACCGTTTGCTATTATAATATACAGCCCCTTGGATGGGTTATTAACATAATGGTAAAGGTACTGCATCGTTAGATTTTTTATTTTCCAATATTAATATCATAATAGAAACTATAAATATACTTTTCCCTTTATCAGATTTTCTATTAATAAATAAGTATCTGCCACAGATAATGAATGAGTTCTCCGAGAAAGACGAGCTA
Organism: Dufourea novaeangliae; assembly: GCF_001272555.1. Classification (NCBI taxonomy): domain Eukaryota; kingdom Metazoa; phylum Arthropoda; class Insecta; order Hymenoptera; family Halictidae; genus Dufourea; species Dufourea novaeangliae. The sequence goes on along the minus strand of NW_015373942.1, from coordinate 1,406,850 downwards.
TATGGAAGCTGTATTTATAAGTTAAAAAAAATATATCTGAAACGTGCATATAAAATAATGAATTTTTAATTATCTTTTGACCGGCACTGTACAAGTGTGAAATGAAGGTGAATAATCGAAATGTTAAAAGAGAAAATCGTTAAAGTGAGACGGATACAGCCTAAAGTTAATCATTCAATCCTTCATTAAATAAACAAAGTATTCCATGATATGTGGATTTAATATTGCATCCATATGTAGGTGGATTTTAACTCAATTTAATTTCAATCGGTTTCTCCAGGAAGTAACGATATCTGTATCTATACCGTGCACGGATATTTATATAAAATAATAATTTAAAATATGACTACCGTTTCCAACCAATCGCCTTAATGTGCCACCACTGTCTACATTTCCCCTCTAAATGAACGAGACATTCCATAATTCATTTCGGAAAACCATAAGAACCCGAGGACCCTTGACCGTACCTGAAATATGCAAAAATACATCGATAGACACTCAAGAGATCAGACGCAGAAAAGTTCCTCCATTCGTCAGACACGTGAAAACCGATGTGGCGACTTTAAATTCCAAACCAGATCCACCTAAATCGGCCAATCTCTTTCCACTCTACAAAATAATCAAGTAGCCGGCGAAGTTCTCGACGAGGAAACGAGAACGGAATTAGATAAACCACTCGGGCCTCCGCTGTGCTACGTGTCTCCGAAATCTCCAGTTTAATACAGCTGCAGAGATCAGGGGCCAGTAACCACACGTAATCGTTGCTTACATTTCTGTACGTATGTACATCGAACGCGTGCGCCAGCCTTCCGGGCAGATCAAACAATCCAAAATATACAATATATCCCAGAGGCATGTCCCAGGAAGATGACGCGCAGCCAGCAAGTTTCCAGCTCCTACCCTTATCCTTTCCGACCCGAGACACGCGTAATCATCTGCCACGGTAAATAACGAGCATTCGCCCGGGCTAAGTACACCTGGTCTCTCGTTACGCGTTTTCCGCCACCGATTACATCGGATATTCCGGCCAATTAACGGCCGGGCAATTAACAACGATGCACCAGCCGTTTTACGGGAAAACTGATGCCCTCTCCTGGCTGGTACTTTGATTCGTTGTTATCCCCGATATTAATTGCTCGATTCTGCGAATCAGACCATTGCTCTTCACCAGAGATTCAGCCAAAATCGGGAGAGACCCGCCGTTTCGTTTCGCGTAAAAATCGAATCGGTCGAAACCGATTCCACGTGCTCGACGGCCAATTTAGCCCCGTAGCCTCGATGGTTTGCATCTCCTCTTTCTACTGCTCACGGTTTTTTTTTTTGGTTTTTAGATTAACCGATCAATTATTGCGAGAGAGAGAGAGAGAGAGAGAGGGGGGGGAGAGGGAGAGAGAGAGAGAGAGTCTCCTCCGCCCAGTAAATAGGGATCTCGCGGTGTCGAGTCGGGAAAATCGAACGAGACCGAGTGTGCACACGCCACGCTGGCCGAAATTGGCCGCGACTGTCAGGCACAGAGGTGCCTCGAGAGCGAAACGGTTCGATGCCACGAGTGGTCCGAATAGTGTTGTGGATGCTTCGACAACGATTTCAGCGAATACACGCGTTATGAGGAAGCACGTTGCGGCGATTGATTCTTCGATCACGATGAAAGTGGAGTGTGTGCTTGGTATCGTGGTCAGGAGTAGGTTGCAGCGACAATTTTACAGGGTGAAATATGGCGTTTGTTATGCACAGGCAGAGGAGCTTATTATTCATAGACGGGTTAATTTGAGAATTTCCGGGCTTGTTTGCTAATTTTTATTTCCATTGATGCTGTTCTATTGTGGACTAGCGTGTCATGTATTAGGTGTACCAATGAATAAACCAGTATGAGTCCGATTCTCTGTTCACTCAAAATAGCACAGGATGGCGGAAATAAATTGATGAATATTGTTAAGATTGTGTAGATGCTAAAACAGTTCGACATATTTGAAAAAAAAAAATTATGAATCAGAGTGAAGGTGAATACTGTTAATTTTCTGGTCACTCAAAATAGCACAGGATGGCGGAAATAAATTGATGAATATTGTTAAGATTGTGTAGATGCTAAAACAGTTCGACATATTTGAAAACAAAAATAATGAATCAGAGTGGAGGTGAATACTCTTGCTGAATCTGATTTATACCTACAAAAATTATCACCAAACTATTTACACAGTATTGTGCGAATATATGCGAACAGAGCGATTATTTGAAATTTTTACAGGTGGGCACATTATTGTGTTAGTATTGGTAACTGTGTTACGTATAAAATGTAACCTCTGATCGAATTTGTGTTGATGTTATTTGGAGCGCTTTTACTACAAAAAGTATTATCAAAAGGTATATTCATATCTCCGATAAGTTTACTTTGATAGTAAGACACTTCAATAACATAGACCATGGCTAAGGAATCTGGCGTCAATCTAGAGTGAGTAAACAGGATTTTGAAATAAAACAAGGGAAACTGGATCAATTGAAGTGAATCGAAGAGGGAAATCGGAAAGAAAAAGACGAACTACTTTTTGCAGTGTGGTTGTTCCAATGAGTAGTACAAAATAGTAAAATAAACCCCAAGAAAACTAGTCTAGACCAAGAACAAGATTTACCCAAAGCTGGTTTCACAATTCACGATCTCGGAACGTCGCTCGAACTGAAACACAATGTTCACATTCAATTCACACGATACTGTATATCCTCTAACCTGCCTGTTCGGCACGCAACAGAAGAATATCGGAAAACTCTCTGGCAAGAAGAAAAAGGATTTGCCAACTATAAGTAAACAAACCCGGACTGAAATCCAGATCCATCGTCAAACAGGCTTCGACTAAATTAACCTATTTGTCACCTCAGCGACAAGCACCTTTTCCCCCTAAGCCTTTGGGTCTTTTATCTGGCTGCTTTGCAAAATTATCGCGTTACAAGCCTACCGTGATAATTCCTAGATAAATATGTCGTGAGAACCGTTGAAGAATCAGGTAATTCCGGATTGTCAGGATCGTTTGAATCCTGCAAACGGCCAATTAGCGGGGGACTACGTCGACGCTGATTGCCGATCGGCCATTACCCCGAACGTTTTCGTAGCGCTGTTAATTCGCGGGCAACGAATGGATTCAGGCTGCAACGATTGCCAGCCGTGTCTCGATGGAAGATCATAATCGACGACGACATTCCAGGCCAGAATGTTCAGCGGTCGTTCGACGAGCAGCGTGAAACACCCCGTAGAAGTGGGTATCCCTTCTTCTACTTCGCGGTATCGATTCAGCGAACCCAGTTTCTGGCCAACATGTTCTTTCTTTTACGATACGCCGCATAGATACGTCGCGTAATAGCACGGGTCGGGCTTTGCTGCCACACGGCGAGAGCTAAGAAATCGATCGGACGACACAGTCCGAGCGTATCGGCGGCGCCACGGTGTTAGGTGATTTCTTACGCGTGGCGTGTAATTCGATTACAGTACTAATAAAATCTCGGTTCTCGCGAGTCTGTTAATTGCATAGGTTAACCGTGATACACATAGTAGTTGCGAGCATGCGATGCCTGCGATACTTTCCAACGATCCACGATATTCCACCGGGTGAATCGTCGAGCAAACGTTCTGTCGAGAAAGATAAGGAATTTAGGTGGAATAAGTTCTTTCTTCGTGATAGCTGACAGTCGAAAGTATTTAAGTTCGAGGGGGTCAGAAGTTCTTAAGTTTGGGTATGATAGATTCTGTGGTAGGTAAATTGTGGATCTTTATGCAGAATGAGATGTTCTGAAGTGAGGCACTTCTCTTTCTTCTTTTAACTACCCTAAGTTGGGGTAGCTTCGACTCAATGAAGGGTCACGGTCTCCCAAAGTCAGAAAATGATGTTTTTCGATTTTACAGCTCTTTCGCAAGTATTCTTACGTCAAATACATTTTCACGTAAAAATCAACTTAATTTAACAATTTGCAGAGCCGTAAAATGGAACCTGATTATGTTCTAACTTCAGACAGAGTTACCCCAACTCGCAGTACGTTATTGGGTTCAGAATAAAATAGAAAACTTGAAACCACTTCTCTTGGAAACTATAAAACAAGACCAGATAATCTTATCCTCAAATTATCCGCTTAATTTTTCCCCAGAATTCACCTGATCGTATCACGTGTTTACCCTGTGCACGAGAAGAATCGACGACGCTATTTTCCCAGAACACTGGCCCCATTTCTATTTCTCAGACGCGACGCGACGAGAAGCGTCGAAAAACACGGTTTAAACAGGAACTAAGGTGGGAGTTTACCTGGCGGCCGCCCCCGAAAACGGGCCGCGCGTAATGAGCGAGTCGAGGCTCCCTGGGTCGGGACCACCTTTCCCCTCCGACTCGTCGTCGAAGTTTAATGATTACGCTCTCCCGAGGAAAACGAGCCGAGATCAGGCAACGATCCACTTAGCTGGTTAATTGAATATAAACGAATCTCGATCGATCGATTCCTGCGGAACAGGTGAAACGCTTCGGCCGTCGATGAAACTCGTGATGATTCTGGGAGAAGAGGGGAGGTATTTGTTAGTCCTCGGGGCGTGTAAGATAAATCATCGTTCGCTGATTACGTCACGGACGGAGGCGTCACGAAGAAACGGAGAAGACTGAAGGGTGCACGTGCGCGGATGCAGGCTCGTTCGCTACCTTGCTCGCGAGCTCCTCGAAAATCCTGATAAATCGTCGATTACCCACTGACTCTTGGGAGAAGGATCTTCGTTCCGCTTATCGGGGAACATTATCGGCGGAACGGTGGTCCGTTCGTTTCTCGTGGAAGGCAAAGGACGTGACGACGATTATCACTCGAGAACGAACGGTAAGATTATTGACGAGAGAAACGAATCTATGGAAGACACCGAGAGGAAATCGCTGGGTCCTAGCTACCGATGTGACTTTAACACTTTTACTTGCAAATATTGGATCAACAATTGAGTTTTTTTGTCGGTTACATTATTTGATTTTCTTAACGCGATGTCAATAGTGTGAAGCCAGGTAACACGCCTTGGTTGACAAAATGTCTTGTTGTTTTACGCAGACACAAGTAAGGATACACCGCCGGAAATGATACTTCGAACCTGCCTTATTCGTAAATGCTGCAAAAGTATAAACGTTATTAATAATTTTTGTTTTTAAATATACTAAACTGTGGATTTTCGGTTTCTGAACAATTTGTGGTGAGTACTAAATAACTTCAACTTCGTTAATTTTGTTAGGTATTATGCTGTGTTTGTTCTCAATTTTACTGTTTAGTTGTTTTGTTTAAAACTTTATAATATTTCATTAAGTATAATTTAAAACAGGGACTTATTTATGTGGGGGAGTTTTATCACATGGGTGATACATTTTACCGGAGTACTCTGTTAGAAAATACTCCATGTAAGGTTTAAAAGAAAATTGCTATTTTCTGTTACTTTTTATAACGTTTTGATTATAATTAAGGAGTAGTTGTTCTAATAATTCGCAATCGAGATTCTCGGTGACACCGTGTCTGTACCTCGTTTCGAAGTTTCGAAAGTTTCTCTCCCGAAACGAGGCCGATATATCTCGAGAATGTTTCAGTCTCATCGTTCACCGCTGGAGGCCCGCGAAACAACGTCGAATCCGGTGGGTTCCTCGGCGACAGACTGGGTTCGATCCAACTTTTAATCAAAATTTCCCGCAACGTTCTATTAAACGGCTCACGTGACCCGATTACACGTGCACGCGGCACCGGTTCCCGCGTTAAATCCCCTAATATTCACGGTGTAATACACGGGATTACGGAAATTAAAATTTCGTTAGGGAACCCCGAAAATTTCCGAGTACACGCGATACGACGAGCCAGGGAGGAACGGAACAGTGGCAACTTCGTTCTGCGGATTACCGTCGGAAAATTTCCAGCGTCGTGACATCGATAACCTCGCAGAGCGCGTTAATGCACCAACGTTAATAAAATAGTATGTTCGAGCTACTCTCGGTGTAATTTGATTCCATCCGTTCTCTCCCTCACTCTCTCTTTACCTCTTTTTGTCTCTTGTTCGGGAGGCACAGAGGTGAATTATCGAGGGCGTAGCAATAATTATCGTTGCATGCGGCGATTGTAACAGCGTATTGATCTGCTCCGACCACTTCGCACCGTCGGTTATGATGTCCATGCGGCTAATGAATTATCGAAGCACCCGGGGTCTCGATAAAAAACACGAAACGAAACGGGAGCCGGATGATACAAATGAAGAGCGAAGCGAAGGCACACCGGCCGACAATGAATTATAATTAAACAACAATTCGAATGAAATGCGTTGAACGAACACACCGGCGCGGTTAGCCCATTATTTCACAGTATTTTGAATATACCGTTGGGTGAACCATGATTAACGCGCAATGACAAATTATTGAAATAAAACCGTATACCAGTGCCTGGTAGCATTTTTTACGATATAAACCGTCGGATCTGGCTTTGAAGTATCGGATTGATTAATTTTGAAAAAATGCTAATAATTGTGAAATGTGCCCGCATAGGGTGCGTTAACGATCCTCCCCTGTTATATCTATCTAAAAAAAGAGTGATGTACGTTCGTCATTGGTTCGAAATGGACGGCCAATCGTTTTGGCCCTTTGAAATTAGCGGGTACGGGCGTGCAGTTGCCCGCTGATTAACGACCTTCCCTACGATATTACAACGCGACGGCCAATTCACGGCAATTGATCGATTTACTCGAGAACGTGTCTGGGCACGCGAGCACGATAAAGCCCGTTTTTCTAAGTCGCTCGGCTGTGTGTGCGTACGTGTGTACGTGTACCGTCCGTCGCGGAGACCTCCCTCGAAATGGAAGGTAAAGACGCCGAATGTAAAACGAAATGACGAGAGAGAAAGTTACTGTGCACCCGTTGCGGTCTGTTTCAGGCCGGCTGCAACCTCTCGAGACGAGTATTCGGGGAAAAACCTGATCGATCGATCACCACGTGACGAAAACCGGAAAAAGAAACTGTACCACGAGGATCAAAGGGGATTCGTCGGGTGACTTGTTATCGAAAATGGCGAATTAATTAAATACATAACGAATAAAATAAATATCTCCCATATCTGGGTGGTTCGCGATACCTTAAAGGGGTATTTTAGTCGAGACTTCTCAAGATTTGTCAAGAATATCATTTTTTAGGATTTTTTTGGGAATTTTAGGGATGACTACTGGCACTCAACGTGGAGCATTCACTGTGCAACTAAATATTACTAGTTACCCACCCAGTGAGTGCTTCTTGTACCCGAAAGGTGCCCACAGTCTCACCCATCAATATTTCGCATTAGTTAAACATTTACTTAACCTTAATTAATTCAATTAATAACAAGCATTAACTCAGCAGACGTTACACAGTTTACGGCGAAGTGTAGTCTTGCGACACAAGTGTCCCCTGCATCGGCGACATACCTGCGGCCAACTCCGTCGTACCAAAAGGGTTAAAGCTTTGTACAATGCACGCCGCAGGCTGTGCATCGTCTTCTCTGAAACACCTATAACTTCGTTAATTTTACGAAATCGGTGGTATCCTTCATCAGACATACTTTCGAAAGCCTATACTTTCAGAAACTAGCAACGACAAAAAAACAATCGATTTCTCAAAACTTGTAAAATACCGTCAGAGGCTTCGGGGGTGCGGGGACGCGAACTGAACGTTAAGACGCTTAAACAGTGCCATTTATCCTTGCAGCCGGAAGGAAGTAAAAAGTGGACGGTTAAACGGTCGCTATTTATCGTCCCGCAAAAGGGGAATAGCTACTTCGCCTCGGCATACTTTAAACAATTCAGGGAACCGAGCCGCCGCTGCCACCCCGTGGGCAACGGCCACTTTTTCCGCCCAAGGTTTCCGGTAATTGCGACCAGCTCCCCACCAGTACCACCATCCGCCGGAGCAACTTTCGCGAGACGTCGTTATTTTCCCCGAACGCCTCGGTCGAACCGGTTCACCGCCTTTATCGATGATCACGATTGAGCCACACGGGGCTGGGAAACGGTGCCACCTCGACCAACTTTGCGAAACAATTTATAGGGGCAGCAAGGGGTGAAAACATCTTTTCCTGAACGGCACACGGAATGAAAGTTGGGAGCTGGGGGGAGAGGAAGGGGCGCGTCTCTTTGAGGATTAAATCGAAGGATCTGATAGGAGGGGTTTCATTTACCACCCGCATCCTGTTATCTTTGAGGATGGTCGTTCTTCTTCGGCTAACGACTGCGGTCGATACTGGATTAGACCGCCGGTAGATGTGGGATAAATAATTTTGGTATTTAATGGGATGACGGTTGAGCAGCAATTAAAATGTCAGATAACGTTTCCCTGCGAGAATATAAAATGTCGGTAAAGTTTGCAGTAACGTTTCTTTGCTGGGTAAATGAAGTTTTTCTCGTTGTTAATGTCTTGCGATAATTCGTACTGTTACGGGGACTGCGACCGTAGGAATGCTCGCGACTGAAATTAGCTGCTCGTGGGGAGTTCGTTGTGGTGATAATATGAATTTTTAAATGATATTGTACATGATGCCTATTTTGTAGAAAAAAATCAATGTTGGGAAGATATTGTTTAGACATAATATAATGTGGAATCTATAATTATTTCTAAAGAGTTTTTGGTAGTAAATTAATAAAATGTTGTTCATCGTTGGAAAGCTTTCATGCTTTAACGAAAAGTCTGCGATTCCGCGCGTTTGATCTACCGTACAGGTATCTATAATAATCCTTGACGTCGTTATTAATGTTTCCAATAAAGGAAAAATCCGATATGATCAATACGGCCTTTATTTTTCGATTTACTACCGAATGAAGTTAATTCATCGTGACAGCTTCTGTCAATTATAAAAACAAAAGCGATGCGTGCAAAATAGAGTAGAACGCCGGGATCGTTGTTTTATATTTTTTTTTAGTAAAGTAAGAGATAAATTGTGTTTCATTCTCTCAATTTACCAGCGCACCGCTCCAAAGAGTCATACGATTTTATTTCGCTGATCATTCTGAATTGGTGCTCGGTTTTCAACGTTGATGAATATTCGCGGACAAAATAATAAATTCCGTTGTTCGGGCGAATAAACGCGATTAATGAATTCATTTTTTTGCCACTCAATAAATAATGCCCCGATTCGCAAGATAAGTGAAATCGATAAGAATTCACATTATCGCAGAGAAACTGGTTTGTTCATTATTGAATTTTCATTACATTACACTTCGGTGATGTTTCTCCTCGTTCTTCGATACTTTGCGCCGTTTTTAAAGAATATATTACACGGTAAACATGTTAACGTTTTATTAAAAAGAAATTATTTACGCGTACATCTAACAACATTGTTAACATAAACATAGATACAACGTGTGAGTCATGTGTCCTGTTCACACTGACAGTACGAAACAAAATAATCAATATTAGGTATACAGGATGTTTTCGAAATCGTAGTACAGATGAAAAGGAGGTGGTTCCTCCTGTAAAAGTAAGTCGAAAATATATATTACAATTTTTTTATGTATGCAGCTTCGTTTTCGAGAAAATCGAGTCTGGAGATTCATCTGACACGTGTGTATTTGTGATGGCTGTAAGTAGAAACGGAATGTAACGAACAGACGTGCTAGCGAAATCCTATCCAATCGCATATGTATCCATTAGAATTTCAAATTCGATGAAGTTGGAAACGAAGCATCACACGAAATACTATTTATTCTCTCATTACGACTACCGTCTTTTCCACCATTTTGAAGAAGAATTATCAGAGTCATTTCCAGTATCGATATAATTATTCCAGTATCTTGAACAATATATCATTCTAAAAGAAAACTATTTTGTAATATTTGATGATGAAGAGCATCATTATTTTACGGAAAACTTTTGTTTTAATTTCAGCTCGGAAACTTTTAGAACAGACCCTGTAAACCAACTTTAATTAAGGTAATAATTTTTTCGACCTTATCAGAAGTCACAGATACTACCCAACATTTTTTATAATATCATACAATAATCTCACTTTGTAAATTAGTACTACAATTTCCAACTGAAAATTGATCATCACTCACGCACAGAATAAAATTAGCACCTTGATATTTTAATATAGGGTAAATGTTATACAAGAAAATACCGTGATAGTAATAGTCGAATTATCACATAGATACACGTTTCTATATCTGATCCGTGTTTCGGTATGGACGATCGAGTGTTAGCGGATCGCGTGGCTTAGTCAACGGTGTGAGTCAATAATCTAATTCGCTGGTTAATAGCTAATTACGAATAGGTCACTCTCCGTGTCGCGATTACGACGTTCGGTAGCGCGCCGATTTAATGGGTATTACACGCAGTCTGCGGACGATTCGACGGAAACGGTTTCAATAACGTTTTGTTCATCCCCGATCGATTCCCCGCGGAGGAAACGCCGTTCGAAGGGTGCACCGTGTGCAAAAACACGTTTGTTCTTCGGTTTACGATTAATTCAGCGTCGCCGGGGTCGCCACAGCGCGGAAACTAGCGGAAGAGTAAACTATATATCGCGGCTATTTTACATTCTGTATTTCCCCGGTTCGTTATTTATGCAAACCGCCGGAATATACGATGAGAAAATGTATGTTTATGCAAATCATCCATACAAACATTTATTTATGTTTCGAGAGTACCCTTAACCTTTAACCACCTTGTTATTCCCCGCAACCTAACTGTCCCCGCCTTCCTTGTTCCGGTGTGCATCAGAAAGCGAATCACGGACCGGGGTTCAAAGAAAATTATTCACGCAACGAACAAACCTCCTCCATCGCCCCTTGAAGAATTTTCTTCCGTGACGCGATTACGTTCGTTGTACCGTGATTAATTTTTCGCGTTTAAGGGGGTACATAGGTATTAAACGGAATAAAATGAATGGTTTCTTTTAGGTTGAATTAAAGAGTGACTAAGAAACTTTCAAGGAAACTTTGTTAACCCGAACATACGGATACTTTGGAAACGTTAAAGGTTTGCAGGGGACCTCGATAGAAGTATCAGGCAATTTGGTTTGAGTACTACTTTTTGTTTCTTCAAAGTAAAAACACCCCTTAAAGGGTACTGTGCCTTTCCATGTTTTCCTATTTATCTTGAACACTGCAGATATAAATAAATTGGAATAATAAAAATTTAATGGTTTTATATGGTCTATAAAACTATATAATGAAATTGATAAACAAAGTTGTGGTTTAAATAAATGAATAAATAAAGGAACCAATTTTTTGACAGTATCATTGCGCAGTTTTCTAGATCATAAAAAGTCATTCTATTCTTTTGCAAGAATTTTTTGATATCTACTATTGTCTCCAAGATATACAAGAAAATAGAAGATAATGTTTTTATCTTAAAGAACTAAAAAGTAGCAAAATAAATTGCCTGATAGTTCTATTGAGGTTCTCGAGCTAACTTGTACATTTTTAAAAAAATCAGAATTTTCCAATTACCGAAGTTTCCATGTCAAATCATTTGCACGTTTTACAATTCTTTGCCGCGGATATGATGGACATGTTTAAAGTAAAAAACTTTCAAATTAAAAACTAAATGAAATACAAAGCGCCAAAGTAGACGGTGCCCTTTTGCCTTTGCGAATATCCAAGTGGTGAACGTGATTCCAGTTGAATTATTCGTTTGAAAGCAAAATCGTTACAAATGAATGTTCTCTGACTCAAAATCTACAAAATGGAACTCGCTCATTAAGACCGCAGGACTTCAAGAAATTTAAATGAATATTTTTTACAGAATTATTCCTGGAAAAATGTACAAAGTCAACATTTGACGAGTATAAACTGACTACATAGAAACGAGAACAATTTAACGATATGTAAAGTGCCAATGAAGAGAAATAGTAAATAGCCCGGAAAATTGAAGCCAATGTACTTCGAGTGGATATACGGACACGAGGTTCGCTCGATTTGCGGGGACATCATCATCGGGAATATTGTTAATGTGGGGCCCGTAATGAGGTTATTGCCACTGAATTATAATTGCTTACGGGGAAATTCTGTAAGCTCGACTGATGCGATTTTCGCATTTCGAGGATGGAACGGGAAAGCAGCTTACCTGTCGCAATCGTTTCGTATGACGTGTTTATGTGCCTCATGGGTGTGCAAGGCTTTTTAGAATTCAACGGTTATATTTTGATATCATAATTACCCTCCATTTAATTGAATTGAAGTTTTAATGAGATACCGAGTGGAGCTATAAAAGCGGGAGACACAAGCGTGTACTTTTGGAAATCCATTTTGTGATTAAACTGAAGACTCGAGGTTGGTTAAATTAAAATTTTAATATATAAAATTTCCATAGACTGTACTACTTATATCAAACACTTTTCTTCGTACTATAACCACTTTCTCGACAGACGACACTTTTGTCAATTCTTTATAATATTTCAATCACTTCGTATACATTATAAATGAATCGATTAATTCCACAACTTGCAAAATATTCGATAGGCATATTCTTTATACAATACACTGTAAGGTCTCTTTTTTTTTGGGCAAAACGAAAATACGCAGGATGTCACGTAACTGGTGATACAACGGGGTAAAGAATTACTCTACGTGGAAAAACCAAATCAAAAATATAGATAACATTTCTTCATTTGAGACTTCGTTTTCGAGAAATTCAATTTTGAAAATCTGCTGGATACGTATGTAATTTTGCAAGTGTACACACATTTCAGATGAATTTTCAAAAATAATTTTCTCGAAAATAAAGTTTGAATTGACAAATTATTATTCTACATTTTTGACCTATCTTTTCATATAGAATGACTCCTTACCCGTTTGTAAAACCAGTCACATATTGTATAAGAAAACCATTGACATTAATATTTAAGTTCCTATACACTTTGTGCATTAACAGTATAATTAATTACGGGATAATTAATATTGATATTATTTCGTATCTTTCGAGGACGATCAAGGCAACTGAAACATCCTTGTACACGTACCTTATAATTAATATCATCTCATCCTCGCGTTAAATTTATCCAGGCGAACTTGCCACTCAGTTTCGTTTATCTTTGTCCTGTACGCAAGTTCAAAGTATGTAAGTGTCGACGGGGGTGAAAACGATTGGACGCGCCACGACAACATATTTTCCGTCTTTCTCGCCCAAGTGCTCCTCTCCACGAGAGAGCTCGTCGTCTCAATTGCGAGCCGCTCGCGGATCCACGAGCTATCCTACAACGGCCACGGTTTTCTAACGATAAAGCGAGTTTCTCGTGAAGATAGAGCATCCTCCTCGTGTCTAACTCGCAATTAGCGTCTTCTAACGACGACAGCTCACAGAGAGGCCACAGCGGCGCGTAACCGTTTCTCTCCGACCTTTACCTTCTCCGGCGAAAAGAGAAAGAGAGAAAGCTAGAGGGTGAAAAAAAAACAGAGACCATCAGCGCCGCGCGTATGGAGGTCATTTTCTTTGATTTCATTTCATTATTACTACACGCCCCCAGGGAGAGAATAAGAGAAACGAACGTGTTCGTTGCTCAGCATCGATTCCAGTTTTACGATCGACAACGTTAACGGTACCATTCATTTTTGTTTACACGCTGCCACTACTGCTGCTGCAAAAAAAAAGACAGTGAAACGTTCGACGCAGAGAACGAGAGAAAGAAGAGAAAAATAAGCGTGAGAGTACACGCGGTCAGAAAAAACCGCGACGAGCTTTTCGCTGGCCGCGTTAATTAAAATAATGCTTACGGGACAATTAATTTGCGGTCGGACAAAGTGATGGACGAGCGCGCACGGCGCGAACGTGGCCGACAACGGGAACATAACGGCGAAGCCGCAGGAATATTTCGCATATATACGTAAATTAATCGATTACAATTAATTGTTTCCCCCTTCCTACCAGACCATCGTGGCATGGAAAAGCTTTTTTGACCGACCCATCGAAAGAAGGACCACCGCCGGCCACGTCGAATGGAATTCGTTCGACCCTAATAACTATGAAAACAGAAGCGTGAGCATGACGCACCAGCGCGTGGAATTAATGAACATCAACGCGGAGACATTAAAACGATATTAAGCGGCGGGAGGGTGGGGGTGGGCAGACAGAATACAGACGATGATACGGGAACGCGTACCCGTACCGCTTAATTAGAACCATGCCGAGTCTCGACTAAATAATTAATTAACGTTAATTTTATCTGCGTCGAGGTCTAGGACACGCTTTTATTACAGCGGTTTCTTTTTCAACGCGTCAAAATCTCTGTGCTCGCTGTGTCTGGAGCACGGAACAACGCATCTGGTAAACATAGATGAACGAATTAATTATCTAGATGAAAAATTTAGAATACCGAGTAAAAGTAGATACTTTGTTTAAATATAGTAATTCCAATTTTTTACAATAAAACAATACTTCTTTTTGAAGGTAAAGACATTTGGCAAACGAATTATTGAATCTTATTAGCTGTTCAAAGGTCAGGATCACGTTCTTGGTTACTGCTGTTTATCACTATATTATATGCAAAATTGTTACGTAAAGTTAATATCACAGTGTAATTTAAAACAAGGCCACCAGTACCTATTAACTGAACGCATATATTTTCGACAATTTATGACTTTAACAAACGAAGTAAACTGTGTCTAACTACTTACTGCCTTTTTCACTGTCATAGTTAATGTGTTGAAAATCAGGATGTCGCTCTTAGATATTGCTGCCTTTCACTAAGTATTATTCCATTAAAATTATGCCCAATTCTGCCTCTGATAACCTGTCTGACCATATTTGATTATCATGAACAGTTTCCAGTGTTTTCAGTATAAAATATGGAAGAATACCATGTTATAATGGTCTACAAATTTCTAAAGACGCTTAAAGATGGGCTCGTAGGGGCTCACGTGTGAACGGGTTTCTGGGCGACTCGTTGCCCCGCGAATCCGCCGGACGGCGATTGCATTTCGACGGAAAATCAAACCGCCCGTAAGAAAGTTTTCCTCTTCGAGGCGAGATCGAGTCACCCTGGGGGCCAGGCTGGAAGCGTTCAATGACTTTTACCCCAACGAAGACGCGGAGCAGGATCTCGATTTATAAGTTCGTGCCCGGCCGGGGATATTTGCATCTCGTTCCGAGGCGGAGCACCGAGAGCGTCGCTGAATTTTCCTCAATTTATGCAAATCCGACCGAGTGGTTGCGTACGGAAGAGAAGACGAAACGCCCAGGCGATGTTTCACTTCGGGACCGATTGATCGGCTAAACTTTTTCAGTTCTTCGACAAGGATGTCGTTTCGTACAATGAATAGATGTTGTTCGAGTTCCGAGATGGATATCGATGATAGAGAAAATGAGAGACGATCGAGCTGAACCATATATCCACGATAAGTATCTGATGAAAGTTAAGAGCTTGTCTCGTAACATATGGAATCCAGAGTTCAGAGATAGACCATGGAAGAAGAGAAATGAGTTTATATTAATTCGTATTTTATTTGATTTCACACTCGAGTTTCGATTTAGGACGGACCTGTGCACCCCGTCTGTCATTTCTATTATTGTAACAATTTTTTGTTCACTTCTTTTTTTCAACTTTCCTGTATTTCTGGTATCCAAGAAATCATTAAGTACATGTCACGTCCATTGTTTTAAATTGGCAGTCTATAACGCGTCTATGACGAGACGTCTTAGTGGACAGTAGGCCTCAATTGTTAGAATTCATTACATATTATTCGAAACTAAATATTGATAAACTTACAAATTCATCTCGAATAGAGAGATCCTACTAAGCAAGCCTTCAATCATATTCAAGCAGGAAGATTCTGACCTTCACCGGTCAGAACCTTTATCCACGTCACTCCCGTCATCCCGTTCCCCTTCGACCCGTCCCGTTCAACGTCCACCGTCATTACGGCCGCCAAATTGTGATCCCGCGTAATTGACAGGATAAGTGCCCCGTCAGAAGAATACACGCCGCCGGGAAAACCGCCATTAAGCGTTCAGACACCGAAGGTGTTTACGGCGCGGAAATTGAGAAAAGAAATACGTGGAACAAAATAATTCCCTTCCGTCCGGCGGGGGTCTCGTCCTGTCGCACGAACGAGCATCCACCCCGGCTATCGATCACAATATCTTTCCAGGCGACGCTTTTTCCACGGGCCTCCATCAATCTTTCATTGCAATTTATCGTATTGTGGAAAACTAATTCCGTTCGCCCAACCCCCACTCCTCCTTAATTCCATTAACACCGACAGTGACGAACTGCAACTATTCCCGGGGCTGCTCCCTCGACAGAACGAAAAATTAATTTTATTTCATTCCGCGAGGAACCACCTGTTACGCGGCCACGTCTGACGTTCTGGACGACACGGCGTCTAATGTACGCCGCGAAATAATTTATTTCGCGGAACCAGCAACCTTGCATGCCGTTCGAACTCGCACGAAATACGAGGACCTTGTAACGACTTCAGGGAAATTAAAAAAAACACTGCTTATAAAATTATTCCTTTGAGTTAACATTAACAAGAAAACACTAAATGAAAAAATATATATTTTCATAGAGTAATTAGTAGTGATTGAGTTGATCAGACTTAATTTAAATTTTTGGCGAATTTTTCAATGTACAATAGTAAAAAGTGGCCTACGGTTCTTTCAACACATAAACTATTAAGCAGATATTCATCTATATGTTCCAAGGAATTAAGAACACATACTTATTTACCGCCAATGTGATGGGAAAGTAGTAAAAAAAAGTAGATGTAGAAGAAGAGGGCAGGTCGCGATCTGCATTATTACTGCACAAAACAGTAATAGAGGCAGGTCCAAAATCACACACTAAATCGTTTCTTTTTTTATCAGATCTGCGCTCAACTTGCACCAAACCATGTAAAATTTCTTGTTACATATATTACACATAATAACTAAAAATGTGTCAAAAATACATTTGTCCTCTTTTTGCTGCAAGGTCCTTATATCTGAATTAACGTTTGTGAAACGGTGGGAGACAGCCACGGTCCATCCAGCCCAGATAGGGTCCCCGATTCAATTCCACGTGGTGGGCAAAACGCGTCGAAGGCGTAATTAAATCGTCATCAAGCAGCAGCCGGGACAAGCGAAGCGTAAAAACGGACGAGTTGTCGCCGCCCTTCCCCTTCTCCCTCTACCGCATCCGGCTGTATTCGAGGGAGCGCACACACGTCCCTCTAGCGTTTCAACGACAACCCTTTCGCTCCGCATTAATGTAACCGTGGTCACGACACCAACCACCCTCGAGGCTTCCGGTGATTTTTTATTTCCCTTCCCTCCCCCTCCCATTGGCGAACGAGATACATAGACGCGGAAGGGTACCCGATGACTCTCCAGTTTCCGGTAGCGACGACGCGTTGATTTATCGACGGGAATTCCGCGGTATCTACGGCACAGGTTGTCGCCGACGGAAGAATAACAGCCCGAGGAATTGGAAGAAGCGAGGCGTTCCTATTCTCGCCACCTTGCGAAATATAGTATACATACAGGGTGGGCCACCAAACGTGATCAGCTTAAATTACTCTACTGCTAGCTGTTCGATCGAACATTTTTTTTTTTTTGCATGCTTAACCATCAGTGCAGACGTCGTAAATAGAACTAAGCAGTCGTTTCTTAACCGTTTATATAAGTGAATTGTAGCTGATGGACACTTTTCAACATCATGTTAATTAAGGTAAATAATATTTTTTTATTGTTCCTTTGGTTTAGAAGAAAGAGAATTATTTTTTATAGTGCTTGTCGAATTCGACGCAGCCGCTAAAAGATGGGCGTACAAAAATTGTAGGTCAATCTATAAAAAACTGAAGGTGACCTTGAAAACTCTGGAAAAAAAGAATTCACAAAAAGTGTGGTAGAACTATCGTGAAGCTCTCCTTGAATCATGTTATACTAGCCAAACAAATTTTCGATCGAACAGCTAGCAGTAAAATAATCTAAGCTGATCACGTTTCATGGTCTACCCTGTATATGTATACATATGTACTTGTGCCCGGAGGAAATATGTCTGCAATGGAATCCGGCCGCCTCCCAGCGACGAATCCGGAAATCGAGCGCAGCCTCTCGCGAAACCGGTGAATATTAAAAGCGTCTTATAAACTGGATCAACGTGCCCGGCGTGGCAGTGACAAATAGGCGATAACTTTTCCATTATTACCGTCGGGTAATGGGCGTTTCGGGCTGCAGTCTCGACCCTCCGTTGGTCCCGAGAGCGTGGGATTAGATAGGGAGGGAATATTCGAAGCTTGCCTGGCTCGGAAGAAATCAATTTCGGTTAAGATTTACATTAATAATTGAATCCCTCGACCGAGTAATGGGATTTCATAACGTGAAATCGTTATAGGACTTGAAAGTGACACTCTGACTGTCATGTCAGCCAAATATGGGCGACACGTATGTAAATTGCAAAGAGACTGGATTATTTAAATACCGTTACAAAGTTCTTGCGTAAAATTAATATCACATATAATTTCGAAACAGGACCTATAACATCTATTATCTAAACGTACAGATTTTCGACGATTTATGACTTAAAAAACGGAATAAGGGGTGTCTGGCTGCATACGGCCTTTTTCACTGGGACAGTCAATGTGCTAACAAGGGAACGACCCTAACTTTTCGACTTCGATTTTAACGACGTTTTATATGTTGATAGTACACAGGTTTCTAATGGTATATGCGAAATATTTAGGTGTAGACTCACTGAAGTCACACTGAACAGATAGTTACATTAAACGATCCACTCTCACCTGTCAAGACCGCTCACAGTAATTCTCCAAGAATCATAGATCCATCCCAGTATCCTCCATCCGCCTGTCAAAGACCTTACCCGTGAACGATAATAAACATCATTCCGTGGCAACATTCCGAAACGTCTGTATTAACCAATGGGGAACTCTGGCGGAGCGATCGATTTCCACCGTACCACGAGTGATTTTCCAGCGATCGCTGGGCGGACCTGTCGGGGTGAAACGTTACAGACGTTCCCCGCTTCACCGAAGCACGGAGCGAGACGGAGAATTATGTGGGCCGACTTTGTTCGATGACTTTCGGCTCTCCATCGACGCTCTGATTTATTGCATTACACCCAACACTGACACTTACATTGGCGCGGGCAGCTTCCCAGCAACGGAGGAAGGGGGCGAATTTTATTTACTTTTAGCGAATCGATCGACCACGGGAGATGGAACGGCGAGGGAAAATGCTGGAAAGGAAGAGAAAGAGAGTGAAGTGGATCAAAGGGGATGGGTTGGTCGCCAGCAACCCTGGAACTGGGAACGAACGAGTTACGTGGCCTGGCTACTCGACCGGCCCCTTTCGTTTCTCTGACGCTATATCATCGTGTACTTCCTCCTAAGGCCGTGAATTTACGCCGACAAATCGGCCCAAAGATCGGCACGATTCTCTCTTCCTCTTCCTTTCTCTGTCTGGGTGCACGGCGTTTCACGGTTCACCGCCTCTACCTCTCCGCCCGAATTACTATAATATAATGCTCGCTCGAACGCGCTCGTCTTTGTCAATGTTTTCGACAGCGCACCGTCGATCTACTGTCGCCTGGTATTCCTTTTCAGCCTCGATCCTATGGCCCCCGCGGCTGGAAATATCCGGTAACAGGATCGCGATACGCGAACACAGAAATTCGATCGGTACGTATATACATATATCGAACGGAGTCGAAAGCATTTTTACCATGACACGCTCGAGTACTTTTCGTTGGAAGTTTCGTGATTCTCGAGAAAGCTTTCAAGTATGCGTAGGGCACGTCCCGTATCTCGTGGCTACCGAAATCAAAATCGGAGAGACTTCTGTGCCAGGCAATGTATGACGATGAGTTACAGTCAACGAGAAGTTGTTCGAGATTCGGAGGAACGTCGAAACAAATCGGGTTCTACGGCTGGGTAGAATTCGAAAGAGTGAACCGAACCTGTATCAGAATAACAATCTACGTTTACTGGCCTATCAGACGCAGAGAAACGAAATTGATGTAGTCTATGCATTAAGAGGCAATAAACACTGACGATTAGACTGCTGATTTTTATGCAAAATGGTATTTTCTAAAGCACTTTATACAGGGACGGTTCATATCGAAGGTTTGTATGTTTCACGTGTTGTATTTACAAGAGTCCGGCACAAATTCATTCGAATAATGTATAGTGAAAAGCAACAGTATCGAAGAGTGTCATCTCAGTATTACAAAAAATAAGCGACTCCTCTGGAGCCTAAAAATAGATTTCTCGTCAATTATTTGCCGAGTGTCTAGTCGTTCAAAAAGAAGTATCATTTCATTACAAAAATTGTAATTTCCACGTCAAATTAATGAAAAATGACGAGATACTCTTTCATCTCATATTCACTATTGAAAACTCTTTATTTAGTTAATGAATTACTCCTTGTCAGAACATTATTGAGGAATACAGATACTTTAACTGCGATTATTATTCAGGTGAAAAGGAATCCATTGCATTAAAAAGAAAAATCTAACAAGAGAAAAAAGTTATCTATTTTTATCTAGAAGCATGAAGAATTCAATGAACGTGACCAAAGTTAATTCGGTATTCGAACGATTTTTCCTCGTCTCCGTTGTCGTGCCTCGTTCGCGAACTAATTCGCAACATTCCCCAGGCCTGGGGAATAATTCACGACACTTTCCTTTGCGCGATCGAGAACCAGCCGACGGAATATCCGCGACGTGCTATTCCCGAACTTTCGGCCGAGATTGTTTTCGAGCTTATCTCGGTATGTAACCGAGCATAATTCGGACTCTAGCCAGCGGCCGCGTTCCGTTACATTTCATCTATCTGGTCGAACGTAACACGGCTTCGGCCCAGCCGGATTCCCATAGTTTCCGCAGTTCCAAACACCGAGGGATCGGTGAAAATCGCATGGCCACGTCTGAAACGTTCGCTCTAAGCGAACTAAACACGCGTTAATAACGGTCCGCCCAATTTTCGTAATGGTACACACGATCGTGAAGACCAGCAACGGTCTCGCCTCGATACCAGACTACTTCCTTGGTCGATTCCTTCCTTTTCCCCCGTTTCGGTAGCTTTTCACGGCTCGCCGCGCGCCCGGGGGCGCAGTAAAACCAGGCCACGAAATAAGAAGACAGTGGGGCCATCGGTCTGAACCGAAAATTGCCACGGCGCCGTATTACCGTTAGCTTTACGACAACGTATGCTTCTTTACGATTCCTTCTGCTCCTAGGATGGCGCTACCCTCTAACGGTACTTTCTTCTTTTCAGGGCGAGAGGGTGAACGGGGGGTTTACGGGCGATACGGAGGCTGGCGGTTCGGCTGCCAAATGGCAGGATAATTTCGCGTGAACCAGGTCAAACTTCCGACACTGGAAAACACCGCGAGGTGTTTCTCCCCCCTGCTCCGCCGTTTTTCCCTCCAAGCCCCCCTTTGGTTCCCGGTTTTATTAGGACAAACTCGGTCGTATACACCGGGGCACGATACGAACCTTTTTCGACCACCTCAGTAGAGGCACGCGCGCAAGTATGGAGAGGATTTGCCACGCGGAAACTCCATCCGGTTCACGCGAATGGGGGAAATAAAAGGATTATTTTCGATTTCGAATTGCTCCGCGCGACGCCGGTGCTCCATATGGCCTGATACAGTAATTCAAGCGACCTGTATCGTTCTAGCTACCCGGTTATTCGAACCGCGGCTCGCAGACGGCAGTTTCGCGAAACGAGAGGATAGGATATCGCATCGATTCGAATTTTCAACCGGGTGGTGGTCTCTTTGTCGCACCGTTAAAATGTCGCGGTAATTTCCGTCTCTCGTTCCCTTACCCCCCCCCCCCTTCAGCGTGTTCAGTTCGTTCCACTTTTCCCTCCGGTGTTTCTCGTTCCTCGAGCCCTTGCCCTTCTTTTTGTAATTCCATCCGAAATAGGAAACAATTCCAGCCGCGGCCGGTTCAATCGGCTCGATTGAAAATGAAAATATCGACGGCGACCCCTGCGGCGGAGCGCAACGGCGACGGGCTATACTGCGTCTCGCTGCGACTTATACCGATGTGTCCCTGTGATGTTCACGCAAAACCACGCTGGGACTCATTATTTTCAGATAAAAGCGAACAATAATCCCAGGGCAGCCCGGTTGCTAAGCACTTCCGAGAATTCCGGTATGTTTGACCCGAAAATACGACCGATGTTATATATGTATGAAGTTTTTTTTCCCATACGGTAACGAGTGGTATTACCTGTCCGATACGCGGCTGCATTAGGCCACTATATTCACATGTGATTGTATAGACAGCGAACCAGAGACCTGGTTAATGATTACCCAACGCGAATGTTTCTTAGAACGAAGTGGGCAAAACTGTAAAAAATGGACGGAACTGGAAATTTGTTTGCAATGATCCTAGAGTACGATGTTTTTAGAGTTTGTAACCTTTCTGTACGTTTGAATAACATTTTTGCTACATATTATTGATGTGCTATTAACCCTTTGCACTCGACTGTCTTCTCGTTAAAATGGGTTTTAGCTTACTATCCTAGGTAATTGCTATCCTGCAAGCAGTTTCATATAGACGCGCGTAGTCGATAAGACGATAGAGTACGCTCTTCTCTTAACGAGAACAATATTGCAGAATAATATCAAAATAATCCTTCTGCTTCTTAGAATATTATTAAGCAATACAGACACTTTAACGTCTATCATTACTTAGTAGAATCCATTGCAAACGACTAATAATTAGCAGTTTGGCGACTAAATGATATCCGAAAAACGAAAAAATAATCCTAATATGCTCCTACTATTTTACCAAAACGAATGCAGAAATCGATATTAGTTAAAGATTAGTTTTAACACAGCCTACAGAGAAAGTAAGTTTTATACTAAACAATTGGTTGAAACGTCAAAGGAATAAGCACTCGAATGTATCTTAAGATATATTAGCTGTCATTTAACGGGTGGTATAACTGGGTAGTGGGTGCTCCTACGTGAAAAAATAAGTTGAAAATATAGAATAACATTTTCTCATTTGAAACTTTGTTTTTAAAAAATTCGACTTTGAAAATCTGCTAGGTACGCGTGCAATTGAATCGGACTTGGCTAGCGCGTCTGTTCATTTCACTCCGTTTCTACTTACTGCCAAGCCAGATACACGCGTTTCAGATTAATTTTCAGTTGATTTTCTCGAAAACGAAACTTATGAAAAAATGTTATGTATATTTTCGACTTACTTTTCCAAGTTACATAACACTTTGTAGACATTCATAGTCACACATTCTTGCTGTATTCCATTTAACCTCTTGGTTGTCACGCTATCGCGATGCAACTGTATGAACAACATAAACATTTACAGAATAGTTATAAATTGTTAAATACAAATAGTTTTACCAATCCGTGGCCGTAGGAAAAAAGCCTAAATATTACCTAATCTATACAATTCCTTGTGCTACAAACAATATTTCTGGAAACGGAACGACAGAAGCAAGACTGATATGCTTTTCAATCAGATTTCTGCAATGATCTGCAGCACTCAAACGATTCAACATACCCACAAAAAAACCGTAAAGATAATACTCCTACAATTTTATCAAAAAATATGATTTTTCATTAACAAGAAAATTGACTGGCACCCCAGACCTTCAGACCCTAGGACGCCAAATAAATCATTAAAAAAAACCATCCGCGCGTGTCCAGAGTGAACAGACACATCATTCAGATTCCTCTAGAATCCGAATCGGAAACAATACGCGAGTCAGAAGTGGCAGAAGAGAAAGGAGCACACGGGTAATGCGACGGAGAGCGCGTCGATAGGAGAGCGCCGTTCGTGAAAATTGGGTTATCTTCGTTCGTTCGTTCGTTTTCGCGTTCAGGTCGAGGGGGGCGTACGTGGATATCGGTGCCGCGGCAAAACTCCTCTGCAACGTTACGATTAAAGCCGGTAGGATTATGAAATGCGAACGCGGGAGAACTTCGACCGTTTCGAGTGTGTATATGCATGCAATGCATGCACGTTCGTACGAAGGTAGGTAGGAAAAAGAGAGGAAGAAGAAAGAGCAAGTAAAAAAGGAAAATATGGGTGAATCAAAGGGTTACGATAGACAGAGGGAGAGAGAGTGGGTTAGAGTAAAGGAGACAGACGGCGACGGGAAAGCTGTGGTAGAGTCGCGTAACGAAGGAGTTAAAGCCGCGGTTACATCTTCTCCGGCGTTATTTCACGTCGCGTCATGGAAAATGTAGCCGTGGTGAGCCAATTAAAATACACGCTCGGATTATGAGACACCAAGAGACAGAGGAGAGAGGTCACGAGGATTCGAGCATTAGGCAAATGCGCCACGCGGAGGACGCATTGACATCCGTGGCCCCGCGTAAAAACGGTACCCAGCCAGCCCGACGAGACTTGCGGAGAAGGGAACGTCGGAGGGGAGAAGCCTGGCCTCGTGTTTTGCTTTTGTTCACGAAATTATTCGAGGGCTTCCCGCGCTGGCTTTTTCGCCGAGCCGCTCTAATCCTGTACCTTTAAGACGAGATTACACGACCGGTCCTTGTTGAAGCGTCGTTTAATATCCCAGACGGTGAGGATTGAATATTAAACTTGGACCTTTCTTCGGGCATGAAGAACACTGACATTCGGAGAATCCCTCGCGTCTAAAACGGAGTACAGTAAATTGTCGATAAGTGTTCGCAGGCGCATCGGCACTGAACATTAAATATTTCATGAACTAATGGTCGTATGCGGCTGAATCAAATATCGTTTGTTTCGGAATTCCAACCTCTGTCACTGTGCTAAATCTAGTTTAAAAAGTCAGTGTTACACCTGGGGACATCTCCTTGTTAGTGTCGAAGAGCCTTCGAACATTCATCGATGATTTACTGTTTATGTAAGACTGGTATTTTCTGTCAGAGGACTCTACACACAGTTCGTTATCGAAGTAATAAAACGGTCCGAATCCCCGAGTTGCGCTCCGCTATCAGGCCGAATTAACCCTCACCCGTTGCGAATCGCAGGATTTTGATTGCCCCCTTAAAACTTGCGCACGATCCCTGCCTCGAATATTACAGCCTTTGAATTTTCGTTGCCGGCTAAGTTTCCCTCGAGAATTATGAAGTTCCGTAGCGCCGTGGTCTCAAAAGACTGGCAATTTTACTGGAATTTATTGTTGTCTGTTTCGTTTGACCAACGAACCCTGTATAATTGTTACACGTTAGAAGCTTCTACCATTTTTAAGGCGTTTTCGAATGAAAAATATTTGCAACGAAACGCTGGTTTAACTGAAACGGAAATGTGCTTGAAGAATAAAGTGTGAAGTATAGTCAAAGTCCTTCCTAATTACTCACTGAATGTATTTCTCTTCTTTGTGTCCGCAAATCTGACACAAACCTATCGTGCACTGCACCGTTTGTTCTTACATACGTAGGTACACAGGTGTGATTCTTTCTTAATTTTCTTTTTATAACACGAGTTATTATGGTAATATAGAACTTTACACATGAATTTATAGAGAATTCTCAAAAAACACAAAGCCTCCACTTAATTCAATTGAAGTCCCTATTAGTGAAAGTTTGTCGAATTTGGACCATCGCCTAGGTTAGACCACTACTGCAACTTCTCATGTGTAAGCAATTTGCGCCATATGATATACAACAGGCGTTGCTTATATACAAAGCTAGTCAATGAAATCACCACTACCATACACATATTGTCCATCATACAACGCAAATTGCTTACATACGACAACTTACACTAGTGGTTTAACCTAGGCGATGGTCCCAATTCGGAAACATTCCCTTACATTAATATTTTAAAAAATGGTGTACCCTGCTAGTGCATGAAAACCACAATGCAGAAATAAAATGCAATAATAATTCAGTTAAAACACGTGTTAAGTATGGTAGTGGTGATTTCATTGTCTACTCGGAATAAATATGAACAATGGGATCGATCTTAATCAATCATCGCTAACGCTTTGTCTTTTTTATCCATTTACACGAGCATCTCGAACGTTATCGGATCTGGCATACGTTCGCAACAAATCATTCACGAGGAGGGGGGGAAGGGGCCGGCAATTAAACCTCCAGAAATATTTTAATTCCCCTCGCTCTCGGCCCTAAAACGACACAGTAGT
The DNA here is from genome assembly GCF_001272555.1 of Dufourea novaeangliae. Taxonomy (NCBI): domain Eukaryota; kingdom Metazoa; phylum Arthropoda; class Insecta; order Hymenoptera; family Halictidae; genus Dufourea; species Dufourea novaeangliae. The sequence goes on along the minus strand of NW_015373942.1, from coordinate 1,380,806 downwards.
TCCAAGAACATCTGGTCGTCGTCGTTGCTGGTTCCGTATCATCCGGTCCGCAAACGCGACGACGTATATCTACGCTGCTGAGCGCGGATAGAATATCTTTGGTGCTCGTTTTCGACAAATCCGTCTCCTCGTTAATTATGTGCCCGCGCATTAACGTGACCATTAATCACCGTGCGACGAGATCCAAAAGCACGTCTCGCCGTGTCTAACCTAGCGTGGTACAACGTTTTCATATCGACCGCGTAAATTTTCTTCGCGGGCTAATGGCATTAAATTCCCTCTCGCGCGCCCATTTAATTCCCACCCTAACCAACCCGTCTATTTCTCCGGGATCGATACTTTAACGATGCATTTGCCCCGCATTTAACTCCGGCGTGTCTCCTTTACACGAAATCACCGAATATCGAATACCACCCCGACTACTGGCTCAATGTGCGACGCAGAACGGAGTCACGTATCGCGACAACCATGGAATATCGATCCTCATCGTGAATATTTTAAGACGCACACGACACCAGGGAGCACGGGTGGGTAACACACGATCGTCAGAAATCCACGTTACAGAGAAACGTTCGCGGTTATATTCCAGACCCAATGAGTTTTAATGTTGATGGTCAAACCCCCATCCCCCCGACTTTCTTTGTCCTTTTTCGCCTCGAGCTAACTCGCATGGTCGGAGGAAAAACACCTACGCCAGAGTTAACACGTGTATGTAAACACGCGAGAGCCGGTAGCTCGTTGCTCCGAATTTTCTGCACCCTGCACGGACGCGCAGCCAGAGCGACACGCGTACACGCGACGGGTCCGATGGAAATTATTCACTTCTGATATTGCGATTAAACGTACACACACGTATACATGGTTTCGAAATATCACTCCCAACGATCGGCGTTTTATTGACATCACCCTACAGACCGACGATCGGTGTTTCATTAATATCACCTTGAAGACGATCTCGAGTCTTTAACTGGAGAATGAATGATCTGGTCCACCTACCTGATCGTTCGGTGTCCCCTCGATTTTACCCCACGTAGATCCATGTTATCCTTTGTAATAGAGGGTCGCGCAGTCACCGCGTCGATATCAGAGAAATCCATGGTATACGCGGTCGAAGATGATCCAAGTGTGTATCGTCACTGTAAATCAACGGGAACGCACTATATCAACATTGCACATGCGAGCCACGATCGGCGCGTTTAACGGTCGCCGACTTAACCAGACACCAGACAGAATATTATCCCCCGTTGTAGAGACACGTTACTGGTCACGTCTAACAAAAACCAACCACCGTCTTCCCTCTGGCCCGCGACTTTCAGACTTCACCGTTCCACGTGTGTGTATGTATATATATATATATGTATAGAGTACCACCTAGGGTACACCTTTCTCGGTGGTAGTACGTATCACTCAACACTACGGACACTGTTCGCGCGCGTTATCACCGAGTGTACCACTTCTCCGCGAGGTAATCCATCCAACGGAGGTGAAACCAGAAGGGCAGACAGACCTCTATCCCACTATCACTGTGACAACATCGTTCCAGGAGAGGACCACTGGTCGTCTCGTCGACGGAGTACGATGCACGAGGCTCGCAGCTGTCAGGAGGAAACGATCGAGACGTTGTCGAGCGGCCTCGACGATTTTCGTCCGTCAGCGTGCAGCATCACGGCATCCACGCACGATTTTCGGTTACACGGCCAAGCACTCGCGTGTTATCCGGCCTACTCCGAGAAGAGCACACACTAGTTAATCGGTCACACGTTCCACGCGTATACAGATGACGGAGGATAGGCTATCGGAAGGATGGAGGGAGGGGGAGACACGCACAAGCCGGAAGTAGCCACGGGGACACTGGGTCAATCGCGATCAAGTTCCTCCCGTTGTTGCATAGGGGTCCTTCGGTTCTCGATAGATCGTTTTCCGTGCGGAGACGAGGTCGACGGGGGCCAGACGTGGGCGATGCTTCGACACGGATCACCCCGACATCCGACTCGCGCGAGAGTTGATACGAAACTACTGGCGAGTTCTTGGTCGAGCGTACTTGCATCCCCACCACCGGCAGCGCAGCGCGCCCCCACCACGCGGGTACCTCGCGTAGGGCACACGCGTCCCTTACCCCCTCCTCTCTAATAGGCACGCACCGAGCTACCCGGAGCGTGACACACGCTCACGCTTCTGGTGGGGGCTACGGTCGCGTGGCGGGCTGCTCTCGCGGTGGGAGAAGAGACGGTAAGGGCTATACGTACCCGAACGATAGAGCAGGGGGGGTGAGACAGTCAGCGGCGGGTGAGAAGGAGGGGGACCAAGACGGAGAAGGATAGAGAAACGGTGCGTTCGCGCAGGCGCCCTGCTCTTCTGCGGGAATGTGCTCTCGTGGAAATGTTGGGTAAGTGTACGCCACGGACGGACGTACGAACGTCCGTACGTACGGGATAACGAAGGCCGTGGGTGCAGAGACCTCTACGGGGTCTACCGCTGATACACACACATACACAGAAACGTACTATCCCCGGTATATACGCGCCACGATTCATTCGAAGGTTACGCTAAGGGGTAACGATCCCTCCGTGTGGTATTTTCGAATGACCCGCCTGACGCGGACCGGTCCGCGACGGTTATTGAGAACGGGAGTTCGATCGACGCCGCTTGTTGTTGAACGGCGCGCCGTTCGAGCGCGGAGCGTTAACGAGGGTTCGACGGATTGAGACGCTAGCCCAGAACGAAGAAGGGTGAATCGTAAGGCCGTCTGCCTAGGCCGTCTACGGTATACGTCGAGGAATATCAAACAGGCCGGGTCCGACGTTTGCTCGTATAATAGCGCAGCCTTAAGCGCGATATGTCTTCAGAGCTTAGGTTTCGCTCTGTCGAAGGGTAAACGTTTGCCACCGGCAAATATTTGCGCTTGCGGCGGAGATACTTGCCCGCTTCCTTCGACCCCCTGATACTCTAACGACCACCCCCGAGTTGCTGGGGTGGGCCCTAGTCATGAAATTTTGAATGCAATTTCGAATCGTTCAGCAGCCGTTGCGCGTACGACCGATTCCGACGCGCACGCGCCGCTCGATCCTGCGGCATGCCGTCCTCCAGGTAGGAATGTAGGTGAACGGCGTACATATATATGTGGGGAAACGTCGTCGTCGACGGTGACGACGCCGTGGAGGACGTCGCCGGTGGGAAACTCTCCAGCGACAGGGACACGACGATGATAACGAGAGTTACGCCGGCGTAACACGCTGTCTGGAGGGAATATTGCCCCGTAACCCGGGAACTAGACGACGTTGAATATTTTACATTCATACGCGACAGGAAGAACGGACATCCCCGTGGTGGGGCGATACCGTTTGGATAGCGGACCTGGAATCACTGCTTTGAAAATTTCTCTCTCACCCTCTCTCTCTCTCTCTTTCGCGAATAACGAGTGGATCCGTGATGGTGTTTTATCGCAGTTTCATTTTTAATTCAGAATCTGGCTACGTCTGAGTTTTTAGAACTTCCGGTCGACGGTGATCTTAAAGTGAAGGATGGAGTTTCGTGGAAGTTTCGAAAGAGTCCCTCAAGCAAGTTAATCGAAGTATTTCTGGTATCGCTTTGAAACAATACCGTAGCTTGATTGCTTCCTGAAAAAATTATATCTACGCCCTTTACAGATATTGTATAATTTATTTTTAAAATCGTCTACCAGGACTATATTATAGATACTGATCGTCTGTGAACGGTTGAAAACTCGGGTTCAAATAAAGGAGAAGACAGTCAGAATCGTATCTATTTAAGGCTGAAAAGTGACCGGCTTGATAAGGAAAGATTCCTCGGAGGATGGAGCAAAATCGAAGGTTGACATTTCGTTCGACGTAACCGAGACTGTGATAACGAGGAGTGGTACTACGAGGTTACGTGCTTCTTAGAGAGGATATTAATCCGTAATGATGCACTCAGCCCGTAGGATCTTCCAAGTTTGAGTACTGCGATGTAGACAGAGAGATATTGGAATTAAGGAGTACGCAGAGTGACAGGGGAACTGAACTTCCAACGGTTCGCCGATGGCCTCAGCATCTCACGCCTGCAGCTTCAGCCTTAATTGAAATTAATCCTCATGAATATTGCCGATATTTTTGATCGGCTTACAGGCGACTTTTCGAACCATTGTTCTTTGCAATGTTGCTAATATTGACCAGGATAGTATTAGCTTTCTTTTACTGGAAACACATTGGTGATATCCTATCCTAGGCATACCCTACCAACATTCAAAGTCAACTTTTCCAAAAAGTACATATCGTATTAACAAAATTTATTCTAAATTGTTTGGTTACTTTTAGTTTTATAGGTACACTTACTGTCCATGACATTATCGATAAAAGTACTATAACTAAAGTTGAATGAAAAGATACATGTAGAATGTATGTCTGCAAAAGAAAAACAAGTTTTCGTTGCCTTGTTCCAATTTCTATTCAACTTCTACACGTTTAGACCATTGTCCGTCATGTGAAACAGAAAAGCATATTATTCAGACGACGTTTAAGCGATGACAAACTCGACTATCACAAAGTATCGAGAGAAGAATCCGGTACTGTTGTAAAATTGGTCAAAGAAAACCATTAAATTCAGCATATAACAGCAAACACGATATAAACTGCCTTACATTCTGAAAAATGATAACTGGGCTGCGGATTTGTCCGCAGAATAAAATTTTCTAAAGTAATTCACAAAAGCAAGAGCAAACGTAGGATCATGCTTCTTCTTTGAAGTATCCCACCGAGTTCAGAATAAAATAGAAAACTCGTAGCATGCGATGAAAGTTTTACCGTTTACTGTATTTCACAGAGCCGTACAGGTTATAACTGCATAAAAGTCCAATAATAACATTCGAATATTGATAATATACCGTGTCTGAACACTTCTGAACAGTAGTGTGTAACACAGAAAATATTTTACGACAAAGGCTGACGATGAAAAAAGAAGAAGTTTAAAACGTACACCCTAAAACGTTCCAAGTGTCACGGTTAAGTAAAGATCGCTCGTGTCCGCGTAAAGTTATTTCCCTCCTCCTCCTCGACTTCCTTTTTCTTTTTTATGCTCATTTTTCCCGAGAAACGGGGACCAGGAAGTGATTTCCTTCCTCTATTTTCGTAAGAGTGTTACGACGCCTGCGCGCGACCGACTCGTGCGGGATCGTAAAAATGTATAGGATAAAGGTAGAAGAGGTCGTAGATAGGTTAAGACTCTCTTCCTCTTGGCGGCTTCTTCTTTCACCTCCCCTTCCTCCCTGGAACGGTGAGAACCGTCAGCTCTCGGGGGTACAAGAGATACTCCGAGAGAGTTCACCGGGCGAATCCTCGGGCACCCGAGATTAAGCGCGACTGGCGGCTTAATTGATTTTCTAATGTACCGTATTAATGGATTGATCAGCGTCGGCGACCCCGACACTCGCTCCCGTCGTTGTCGCGCGTTAGACCAACAGGGAATATCGACCACGGTTGTGTGTCCGTTCCCTCTCCACCCCCGCCCTCTGGAAATTGTCCGGGCAGGCGGCTATCGCTTTCACCGGCACGAAGTCGATGAACCGCGCGTAACGGCGAGTAATTACCCGAAAGTAACAACGTTGGGTAACGACGTCGCGTCATGATCACTGTTAGCCTAATAGAGACGCGCCCCTTCTTTCTAATCTCGCTTAATGTCACCTCCCTCCCGAAGAAACCGAGTCAGGCTCGCTCTGTTCAAGACGGGAGGAAAATTCGAGTTAACGTCGGACTGTTAGACGTTCGTCACGATATCCGACCGTTTTCCAAATACTCCACTATGAATATCGAAAAAGAAACAGTCTCCTTCCGTCACTTCATCCCCCTCCGGACAACGTCGAATCTGGAAGCCCGGCAGCGTGGAAAGAGGACTTTCCCCGAGGAACTCTCGCGACTCTTGCCACGGGAAATCATGCTGTCTCCGGGAAAAAATATCGCGGATTCAGCCGGGGTTCGGTCCCCCTTAAATATTTTAGGAACTTCCGAGCGACAACGTGCTCCCTCCCCCGTTCCGACTTAATGGCTGCCCCGCGCGACTCTCGAACGTTTCGTACAGATTAAATTTTCAAACTGCTTATTCTCTGCGAGGACCACCTCTTGTTCTCTTCTAGAAACAGTTTCTCTGGCTCCGTCAGGTTTCTTCCCCGGTTGCTTCGAAGGATGCTGGCGGCGGGCGGAAAAATGGCCCCGCTGCGGTACCATTATCGCTCGCGGAACGCATCCACGATTGCGGTACTCGGCCAGCGATTCGCCGAGCGTGTAACGTGACTCGATGCATTAACTTGTGATTTGGATCGCGGCGGTGATTTCATCGCGGCGGTCGTGGATCGCCGCTGGTCGTTCCTCGCGTCGCGTCGACGCGTTTAAGATAGATTCTGCCGATTGCGCTCGAGACCGGCATGCGCGTACAACGGCGTGAAAAAATAAAGGCACGCAGGGGCAGCCGCGTGCCACTCACGTTCAATGCTCGCCATCGTCGATAACACGTATCCGAGCACGTATCCGAGGAGGCAACGTGATTGATGAATAATACGCTGGAATCTGACGACGCAACCTCGAGCGAGAGATCCGGAATGATTTTCTGGCTGAATATGTTAACGCGGGAGTCACGATGGGTAGATAGACAGTGCTGTTTTTTTAAGCGTACGTTGGTCGATGACCGATCTGCCGTTACACAGCGATCAATTAATCGAGACGTTTCCGTTGTTTTATTTTACATTGGTCGGAGGACTTTCGATGTTGTTTGTGGATTACGTGCGTTTCAATTGTTTGGTGTTGGTAGGACATATGCATTTATTATAATGCTGTCATATTGGGTGGAATATTCGGTTGGTAATAAATAGCCATTTGAATATATTGTTACGTGTTACCCGATAGGTAGCACGTATTGTATAATGTTAAAGCGAGAGACTTCAGGTTAGCGACGTCGTTTTGGTAACAACGCCAAAACAGAGACAGAGTAGAGTCGTGATACGACTATAGAATGGAAAAGACGTGTTAAGATAAGTACTCCTCCTCTCCAAATAAATAATTCTTCCTGTTTATTAATATTGCCTTTATTTATTCGGAAGCGGCGGGATGGTTTTGGTGACCTTTCCGTTTATGCCACGTGATGCGACAAACCATAATAACGAAAATTGTGCACACATGTTAGAGAAGTTTGCAGGACATGTTATGAAGAATACACAAGACGACTTGGGAGGGACAGTGCTATGTATGTCATTGATAACTGAATGAAAAGATAGCCATGCCTCTATTTTGTCTAGTGTATAAATGGTGTACGTCCAACTTTACTGGTAACTCAACAGGGGTTGTCGAGTGTATCGTTTAAAAAACAAGAAACAATTGGTTTACACGACTAATGGTATCAAGGGTTCATATTAACCCAGATAAGCCTGTCGTCCGTCTACAAGGATGAATCTAAAGCAATCTTGCTTGCGATTTTCAGCACATTTTATATCTGATCTAATATCCTTTTGTAAGGAAATGGATTGAATTGTGAAGAAATTTTTCGGATGGTTACCCAGAAATTGTATTACTACTAGGAAAAATATTCTTTCGAAAAAAATCGCAAAACAAATTCAGCCTGATCTGAGTTAAAATCACCGAGATCCCTGCAGTAATTGTAAAAAATATGCAGAATTTTCATAATTCTTTTTACCGCATGACAAGAATTGGACCTCGTACAAAAGTGAACTGTAAACTTTACATACCTGCTTATAATATCACTGACATGATTATCACTGAAGATCATCATTAATACCTCGGTCATCCGATCTTCGATATCTAGTCATCTGCAACGAATCGTAACGTTCAGTCAGCTCCAACCCAAGACCGCAAATGGTTAAACGAACAGACAAACCGACATCACTGATCCTCCTGTCCGATCAATCACGGGTCCCGTCCTGAAACAAAAACGATTCCGCTCGCGTTGTTTCTTCCGCTCATCTTTTATTCAGCTTCCTCAACGACGACGTCCGCGTTCTATAAATTAATCGCAGCGTCGCGCGACAACGAGAAGCGTTATTTATAATGTTCACGAATATTCCGTCGGGTGAACACGATGAAAGATCGCTGGGCGGGCCTATTAAAACGTAAAATATCTGCGCCGTATGTTACACGGCCGGCGTTGTAAGTCAGATTTAAAACTACTTATCCTGGCAGATCTTTCATCACGGGGACGAGAGTAAATTTCAAAAGTCGGACAAATTCCAGGTCACGCCTCGGAATCCCTGTATACGGGAGATGGGGCGCGAACGCTTCGTCCCGTCGAGAAATCGGCCCACGAGGACGAGGGTGGGGGTGAGTGGAAAAATGGCGAAAAGGGTGAACGTGGTCAGGATCCCGTTCTCTCGGACCGAATTTTTGCAGCACGCGCCACCGCCGAGATAAGCTTCGCCCGTATTTGCCTAGGACACTCGTAGGCAAGAACCGAGCCGAGATGGCCGCGCCAAGGGGATCGGTGGGGGTGGAAAAAAGGACTGGACATATTGCCATTGTGGCAGAACGCCAGACGGAATTTCCGCGAGGCATCCGAACGTAAATTGAATCGAGGACTGTCGGTGGGATAAGTTCGAAGGATGTTTATGACTCGTCCCATGCCAAGTCCATCGGGCACTTTTCCTTGGCGACTACAGGCTTTTTAACAGAAGGGTCCCCGGACATATATGAGGCAGACGGTACTCGCTGATGTGAGCAAAAAATGCTTATGGGGAAAACTTTCGGGTTCGATACGTTACGTTGTGTGCGTCTAGGTTCCACGTAACAGTTAAAATGGTCGATTTAACAAATGTGATGTGGATTTATCAAATGTGTTTGCATTCACAATGAAATTGTACGTATTGGTTAATCTTGGAAGGAGATGAGTATTTGTTTGAATGAAAATGGTGAAGAACGTTTTCTTTTTATTTAAATTACAAATCGCTAAGAATTTCATTGTCGAGGTTTATGGATTGTAAAGGAACATTAAATGTTGATTATAACAATTTTTATGTTTGTTATTTTTGCTGTCCTTTTAGGAGTGTTTTTAGGGGGTCTGTTGTTTTTCTTTTGTGAGTGCCTTTACCACGAGGAACCAAAAAGCAAAGGGAAACAATTATTTACTTCTATCGTGGTCTTCTGCAAATTTATAAAATTCATATATGTTACCAACAAATTTATAACAATATTCACAAATCCCGAAGGTTAACTGAAAGGTTCCAATATTATACAGTATGCGCCCCTTATAATTACAGTTTCTCGACGCCCCTATAATGACATAACCATCTGCATCGTATCTCGAGGTGCCCGTTCCTTCCCTTTTGCTATTCACCATCTGGCTTCGCCTCAATCAGGAGTCAGCCATTCGGAACGATAACAAAATCCAATTCACTTGTTCCCATACGCAAAATACCTATAGTCATTCATGCTAGCGCTCGTTGATTGCGAATTAAAATCCGATTAATGTCAACTCGCCGTTCTAATCAAGAAACAGTGGACACGCGCTTCGTGTTTCACGCGAACCGAAAATCCTTCACAATTTTGATCGGGATTAATTTCTCGGCCTCCATTCATAAAATATCAGGTATTTTTTCATTCCATATAGAAAATACAGTATGAACTCCTGTATCCGAATATCCTAATATTCAAACATTCTTTTTTCCGAACAAGCTACCAATTTTCCTGATCTCTACTTAAATAAATGAAGTTTAGTATTAGAAAAGTGATTGTTCTGTTATCCGGAAAATTCTTTATCCTAACACTAATGTCTCCCATAAATTCAGATAGAGGGTTTTACTATATGTATAAGGAAACTATTGATATTAATATTCAGGTTCCTACATTCTTTGTGCATTTACAGTACGTCTGTTAATATTAATATTATTTCATATTTTTTGTATCCCTCTATTGGTTCGGATACGGGAAACTATATACAGTATTATCCATCCCAGGTGTATTCAATGTTCTTCCTTAAACACCCTGTAATTTCACCAACGTCTGGAATCGTTGCGTACGTGTGTTTCGGTATCCTCGGGGGGCGCCACCAAGAGTAATATATTAGCGCGATAAGGAGCACACGGATTTCCAGGGAAGTCAGAGTGTTTTCCGATAATATTATAAATTCGTGCCTGATAATTCGGTATCCCTGCTCGCGGGGTCTCCGTAACGGTTCGGGGAACGAATGGGGACCGAAGAACTCGGTTACGAGCCTTGCACGATCCCCGATATCGACCATCGGATATTCAATCGAGCCGGAATGTGGCCGGAACGAGCATACAAACCGGGAAATAATAATATCCACGTAGAAATGTAACCGAGTAACGAAGTAATCGCGCGTGGTTCATTAACCCGTAACCAGTAACGCCCCATTACAGTTGTATTACATAAACAGTGACGTGGAGTCTCGGAGGCTGCTCTTAAATAATTCGATAGTGTCAAGCCTAAATTTATTTATAATGTATAGTGAAGTTGTGAATATCTTGGTTACATATTTGAATAGATACTTTTGTATGTTTTACTCGAAACCGCTAAAAGTTGCATGCATGCACAGCAGATTGTAACGTAAGGTCGAGTGAACAGAAGAGAAATACAGGTGTAGAGATTTTTCTATTATAGAAAATGTAATAAATAAATAACTTATTTAAAACGTAAACGGACTACATGTATGAAATATCAGGAAAATTGCAACATATAATGTTAACAAGAGAAACATGAAAACCAAAGATTATTCTGTCCAAAGATCCAACCCAAAATTCGGTGGAAAGTTGACTGTATTCGTCTGTTTCCCAAAAATTCGACCGTTCAGGTGAACGATCGGGTACAGAGGTAGGCAATTTTTATTTCTCGATTTGATTTCGTGTTCCCAATCGGACGACGCGTTATCAACCGTGGATTTTCGCATTTTCAAGGCTCGCCGGGATGAATCGCGAGAGGTGATTGCCAATAACGCTCGGCTACGGGAAGGAAATACATTTTTTTCATGTCGGGTTACAGCCTCTTAATCGAGCTATTTTGTCGTTACTCAGTACACCATAGAACGCTATTTCCTAACTACAATTTTCTCGTGCGTCCCGCCCGACTGTCTATTGCCGGCCCGATATAAATTCGATCAAGAGCTCTTGATGCTCGAATGAATTCTGCACCCGAACGCCATAATCGTTACGGCGCGAGCACCGTCCTTTTCATGTAATCGTGATAATTGTGCCTGCATTTATCGTTGCCCTTGTATTCCCTATTCTTTCTCTGTTTTATATCTCCTTCCTCCTCCATTCAGAGTATTCGGATCCGGTCGTATTCTTCATTCCGCGTTTCCGCGGTCGTAGACCGTAATTAACCGACGACTTTCGCAATTCCAACGAGTCAATATTATTTCGCTGCGTTCAAACGCATCCAACGATCTCACCGCCGACGTGTATTTTACCGGGGAATCTTTGCCGAGCATCGCGTATTGACATTGGCTTTATTAACGCGAACGCACAGCGAACATGCCGCGGGTGAATTATAAGTAGCCAATCGTCTGCTTCCCTTATGCGGCGACTGAGGTACACTACCGCTCATAAGTATTGGAACGCCGGGTCTGTACATAGAAAATGTAATGTACCGTGAAAATGTTTTCTTCTATTCGGGCCAGTTTTATTACATGATAGTAACGTACACGTTGTTCGTCGAGCTTTAATGTCTCTTAAACAGTATTTATTACAGATCTTTTAGTAAATTCGTAATAACTTGTTACATTTACTGGATATTCGATAATTGTTCTAACAATTATGGGAGTGAGTGAACATTTCGACTCGATGCATTTGCTGATCGCAGAGCAAACGTCGTCATTTGTTCGCGTAAAATCAACTTCCGATGTTCGAGGCGTGCAAAAAAGAACGGATTTTATTTTTCCGATGGCATTTTTGTCAAAGCACCTGTCGCACCATGAAGAAAAGGATTTTTTTTCAAGAATTTATTCCTAGAAAACTAATCGATGAATCGATTTGCTTTTTCTTAGAATGATTTTTAAAAAATTGTCGAAATAGTACAGAAATAAATATGAAGAAAGATTAATTTTCGTAAATGCATGAATCACAAACATAGATGTACTGTCTGCATGATTCAGGTTTCCATAGTGGTCGAATTTTCAAATAGATGGAGTTTCATTAAATTTGATTGTACTGTCTATGATATGTCAAGGGGAAATTTTTTACTTTTCAGAAATTGACCAAATTACGCCTTTCCAAAGGAAGAATGACACTTTACGTACAAATTCACTCCCTTATTAGTGAATATATTATTATATTATAGACTTATATCGATTAAATCGTAAAGTTAACAACGATTACACATCCCCGAAATGGTCCGACCCCGTTTTCCAAGATCACCCTATACGTATCCATTTGTTCCATCTCCTTTGGACATCACAGTGGAACAATGCGACGACTTTTATTGAAAGTTATATCGTCAACCGCCGCGGGAACGGTATATATCCCGGGGAACGATTCATCCGTTACATTTCCACGATCTTCGCGGGCACGGTTACGACGTAGCGTCGCGGCAACAGGGGAAACTGTGTCGAGTGTCGGCGACGTTTTAAGCTTTTCCTTCCCGTCTCGCTTCTGTCCGCCGCGAGACTTCCCTATTTACTCGCCTCCGTCGCGGCAACCGTTCCTTTATTTCCCTCCTGTTTCCCGGCTGTGGCGGCACGCTTTTAAAGAAATACCAATTTGTCGAATTATGGCGTTCCGAAGGGCCGACCACGGCCTGCTTTCGACTTTTATGCGCGAGACTGCCTCCCCCTGGTCCACCCGCGTCCACCCCCGTCGTGCATCCAACGTCGTTCCACGGTCTTGGTAGAAGTCGACGACCATTCCGAAATTAATATCGCGACTTGGAAGTAGTTTTGATCGCGGCCCGGAAACCATACCCGACTAACAGTAAAAGTGCTTATCATCCCTTAGAGAATTCTCCTTCGCTGTGCTGCTCTTGTCGACGTGTTTCTAGAACTTGCTGCTGGTTGCATTCCTACTTGGTGTTCAAGATGTGATTTAAGAATTAAGTTGATGGGTATGGAATTATTTCTATTAGTGGTCTTTCGTAACGGATGCGATTGTGTGTATTTATTCGTAATGTACGAGGTGTCTGCTTTAATAAAAGGAGACATAATACGGTATAAATAATTTTTTTGTAGGTAGAGTAATACGGTCGATTTCAAGGTCGAGTTAGTTTTTTTAAATAGAATGCTATACTTTTTTACTTATAATACGAGAGCGTTTGTTGGGATAAGTTCAACGATGTGAAACATAAGATTATTGAGTGCACTACGAGATCATAAATTAGTGATATGTCTTCTGTTATTCCGTAGCACAGTTACGTTCTGTGATCACGTTCATCTGATACCTTACAATTTTCCTAATTTACGACTGTCTATTGTACTGTCAACTACAGTACATACTAAAAAGCACCAACAAGGGAGTCCCAGTCAGCGACAAGCAGGCCCAGTCTGACGGTGCAGAAGATCCTAAAAGGTTACCCGATCAACAGAATAGACACTTTTGGTCGATGTAAACAGTAACCCCATGATGGTGGTTTTTCTCATTTATTACATTAGTACCTGTATCCAACAGAAAATAAAAAGTCAGAAAACTTATAAAAAAAAATCTATTTATATCCATTTTCAGTTCTGCTGATGACTGATTTTGATGCTTTTTTCCTGGCCAATTTTCAATTTTCCGGGCGTGTGTCACTTATTTCATTTCTTAGAATGTCTACTTCTATAATTTCCGATCGTTACTTTCTCAAAACTAATTTCACATCTGCGTGACTCACCTCATCACTATAATAACCTCTTCCATTGTCATAAACAACACAACGGTCTCCAATCTAATTTGTCTCGGCGATCAAGCAACAACACGCCGTACAAACTCACATCGAGCCATTTAAATAACGATTAGTAAGCGAACATGGGAGCCGGCATACGAGTAAACGATGGTTAAATGAATTTGCCCTGTGGCCATATTCCATCGGCTGGATCTCCATATTCATGCCTGATTCCGATTCAGATTAATTCCAGCCTTTGTGGTCGTGTCACTGTACTATAAAATACTCTTTTTCTATTGAATATTAAATCCGGGTCGCATAGACCCGGTCCGGTGGGCAGCCAGGAGAATGTTTTGCCTCCAATTTCGGCGAGGAGCTAACGGGACCTGGTCCGTTAATAACCGTGATTTCGTGGACGTCGATATGATTCGTTGGAGGAACCTAATGACCCTCCATGGACAATTTTATCCATTGCAAAGTGTGGATTACAGTTCACTCGCGCAATAATTCGCTTCTCACTAGTTCGCCTTCCCCTTCATCGCGCTCGAATATTTCCACCAACAAGGCAAACACCTTTGCATGTGAATATTTTAGTCATTTCTATTTACTCGTTACGTTGGACGGACTACACAGTTCCTTTTGGTTTAAAATGTCGAGGACCACTGTTGGGTGAACCATGTTTCTTCGAAAAATATTCTCCTACAGCTCCGTGCTCCGTACTACAGTAAATCATCGATGAGTGTTCGAAGGCTCCTCGGCACTGAATGTTCAGACGTCATCTCCTTCACTGGGCGCTTGACTGTTTCTACGTCCCCTCCTTACCCCAACCAGTGGTGAGAGTGATGGAAAGAGTAAAGGAAATGGTCTAAATATGGGCTAGCACTTTTACTTCAGGGCCTATTACCAAACATACTGAAGATATTTAAGATGTCACAATGTATCTAAAACATGTTTGCTTTATAACGTGGAGTTGAAATACTCTTCGTTTATTCTTGATTCGTCGTTTGACGTAACACGATCCTATATTTTCAAGTAGCCCATACCCTAGCATGTATTTGGACGACCTTCTCTGTTGTATTACGAGGAGTTTTTTCTTTCCATTGTCCCACTTGTAAAGAAACGTTACGTTGCGCGACATTCGTCGATTCGCCGACAAAAAAAAAACCAGGAATGGTCGATCCTCGCGGTCCACATGAATTTTTAATGGACAACAACGAAGATCCGGTCCCATGAATACGGTCCACGCGACCGGAATAGTCTCGCATCGAGCACACAATTCGTCCGGCGATTGATTCGAAATCCTCTTGCTCGGTTTCAATGAAACCATTGTATCCGGAGGGGAGATTTATCGGGTGGATTCGATGCGTACGCATAATGCCCGGTCCTGTAATAAGGCAACGACGACTCGCGGCGACCGATGAAACGAAATTACACCGCGATGAGCAACTTATCGGGCTAAATGTCAGATAATACGGTCGGTACGAATCTATTCGACATTGTCCCCCTCGCCGGAAAATCCCGTTCCCAACAGCGGACGATTACGCCCGCCGCGATTACACCCGCAAACCGGTTTCGATTTGACTTTAACGAGACGAGTGCGTGTCGACTTTCGTTTCTATTGTCCGTTTTAGTCACATGGAATGCCTGTGTGGTTCCCAGTGGCGGAGATCGATCGATATTGCTTTTTTTTTTGGATTGATTATACTGTACCGCAGAATTTTGAAAATTCGAAATTGATGGAGTTGAAAGCGGTTTCATTTATTCGGTTTTGGATCGCTGGATAAAATGGTAAACTCACTTTTGACCCTATAATAATTGTAAATATGGAGCTGTAAAAAAACAGGGTATCCCCAAAATCGTTGTACGATCCGCTGGGTACTGATTCTACATGCAAAAATAAGTCGAAAATATGGAATAACATTTTTTCATTTGAGACTTCGTTTCCCAGATAATCCAATTTGAAAACCTGCTGGGTACGCGTCCAATTGAATCGGACTTGACTAGCGCGTCTGTTCATTGCATTCTGTTTCTACTGACTATCATAACGAACATACACGCTTTCTACTAATGAATCAAACTGAACAGTGCTAACGTTATATCTGAAATTAAAACCAGCATCGTGTTCAGCAACCTTTAATTAAAACAAAAAAACTAGGTTTAGTTCCGTCAGTTTCGGAAGTGATGAACAGTGGTAATGATTCTTCTGTTTGTTGGTTACAAGAAATCACATGTTTGTAATGTTACTTGGATATGGACTATGTGTACAGTGGAGGTCGTAAGGAAGTTTATATGAAAACCATGCTAATGGAACCAAGTATGATGTAAAAAGGAAGAAGTATGTACAGTTTGCAATGATAGTCGAGTTACCGTAGAGATATACGTAATCTTTAGTTAAAACGGCAATGGGAATGTATGTAAAAATTAAAAAGTGTCTGCTGCAATAAGGATGAACATAATAAAATTACCACGGTAAACGAAGGATTAAACGCAGCTTCAACAGGTTGAGGTATCCCAAAAAAGGGTTATGTTAAAAATGTTAAGAATTTGCAACGGGCCATAAAGTAAGGCAGTAACCTGAAAGTTTTGCTATGTTCTGTTGGTTACAGTCATGAGAGTACATTTCGTTCAAAGGGTGAGAGAACTTCCAGTACAATGCAACGTGGAATACTTAAGTCCACCTATTGTACCGCCACATTACATTTCGTGGGACATAGTTTAAAGCGTACACTGTAACTGAATAAAAGGAATGAAAATCTAGTGAGCTTGGTGCTAATGGTTTCAAAAAGAAACTAATGCTGGTAAAACATATATTTCGTGGTAATTCTGTTGTACAAACATAAACTTTTAAAAATTTTGCTGCTGTCATATTAATTCTTTACTAAATTATCGAAACGTGTTTTTTGAATCCTTGAATAATGTACACGATAGACTGTATTAATCCTACGAATTGTATCCATAGCTCTATAACAAAATTTATATGAAATAATTTCCCTAACAATCTTTCAAAATTTTCTACGCTCATTACGAATCATCCTTAAATATCAACCCTCAAATTTTTGAAAAAATCTCTCCTAGAAAATACTCTTAACACTAGAACTACCAATATTAAATACATACTAAATTAAATTGTATAATATACATAACATGGAAGTAGTACACAAAATATATGGTAAATTAAAAGCTAACATAAATTCCGCCAGAAGCACAGTGATAGTTCTAGTTTTAATCCAACATTTGCCACCTTGTTTCAATACAAGTGAAAATGTGTTGTATTTGAATTGAATGTTAAACTTTGAGTTGATCCTAAGAAAAATTGAAGTTGAACTGTTAAAAGAATATATCCATAAAAAAAGTTTCATTCGAATCTACCAATCGAAATAACCCATCCAAGTGTAACCTCCTTCTTCCAATGTAAAACAAATCTGGCACTTTCGTTATATTTTAATTGAACGAAGCACGTGTCGCTCTAGATCGCATAGCTTCGAAAGGAATTACGTGGAGGAAAGCCGGCGATCGTTGATCGACCGTGACTACTATGTAGTTCAAATGTGCCCGACCATGACCAGTCCATTCTCCTTCGAACGACACTTGCCAAACTCGTCGAGCTACGGAAGTTGCCCGAACTATTCGCGTAGTCGGTCGACAAGAGTCGCGTCGCACACGCGTCCACCGTTCCACTGTCTTCCAATCTCAGTTTCCATATTCGTTCGAACGATATCGGAACACCCCGAATCAAGAATATAAGGGCCTGGGCGGGGTTACCTCCGTTCCGAACGTCTTCCTTCCGATGACCCAGAAACTCTTCCTCGCGAATCGTTTCACCGTGCAATTCTGCCGAGCACAGCCACCCACTAACTCATGATATACACTGAGTGGCCATAGTCGAGGGTGCACCCCTAAGTCTCTAGGATATCTCTCGAAAGTGTACGGGTGAGCCCGTGTTTCCTGATACGACGCAGTGCTTCTGTTACAGAGCTAGGCTACTCAGACGTTTAGTTTGCGTCTTAGAGTCTTTAAAATGTGATTATTGCGGAGGAGTTCATGATCGAGATACTTCGATCACTTATCCACGATACATCGTTGCTCGTTTGTAAAGTAATACTGGTGTAAATTAGTACGACAGACTGAACCTCTTAACTATAGACCATTTGTCCCAGAGACGAATTTGAATTTTTGTTTCGCTATCGCAAAGCAGAGGAGAATATTGGAAGTTTGGGACAGTATATGGCACACTAGTGCTGAAAGGTGTTACGAAAAATACCATTTAGTTGGTTATTACAAGTGTTAGAAAGTAGTTGTTGGATTATTTATTTCTAAGACAAGTTGTCTGTAGTTAAGAATTAATGCATTTAAACTTGAATAGCGTTAACTGTACTACAGATGATTATGTAAATATTGATTTGTGTGAACTAATTTACGGAAGCTAGAGTCGGTCAAAAATTTGTTTACCCGATTTAGATTCCTATTATGTTCTAGGTAAAACAATATCATCATATCTCTTGATTTATCGATTTCTTTCACTCATCATTAAACGCATTTAGACATAAATTATTAACTAGTTTTAAATAATTGTTCCATTTTTACCATTGTTACCATATTTATCTTGTTTCGCCTTTTATTCGCGTGTCCTTATTTATACTCATACTATTTATCTACCGAAGAGTTTTTCCCGTTGAAGTAAATATTATTATTAAGAATCTGGTTAACCATTATAAACACTGAATCTATCAAAGCAGTAAACAATCTTCGTTGCATTATACACGCAAAGTACAACATTATATAAAAACAAAGACACGCTTGTTACCCTCCAATGCGTAGCAATAACATACCAAGGCCGATTAAGTGTGCAGTCGAGAGTATTACGCGACATTAGCAACAACAATTGCACGCCTTAGGCAATTCGTTTTGTAATTAAAATACACGCCATTACCTCATTCTCTAATACAGCTTATTCTTAAAAACCTGTGTATCATACTCTCGAAACACAGAATAATTCAACCCCGTCTGACATCTTACTCGCCTAACAAGCGTGGGCGTAACAGGGGATGAAGTATCAATCAGCATCCTGATCGTGATTCCAAACGCATCGGTCTTCGAAACAACTCGGTTTCCCGGGGCAGGACTAATCGCGAAACAAGCGGCGAATACGTAAGTTCGAGGGTTGGAAAAATAGATGGAAACGATCGTCGTGGCGGAGGTGAAGGAGGAGGACGAGAGGTAGGTGGAGGAGAATTGGCCTTATCGTTAAGGGCTGCGATAGGGTAGCTGGAAAGACGGAGGGAAGCCCTGGACTTGTTCTCATCGGGGCAGTTAAGCCCGGCGTGGTTCGAGCGGGGGCTCGGGGGAGTGGATTTGATAAATGCCGTGACATCACGAGAGCAATTATCCCTGCTACACTCTATTTGCAGTTCCCTTGCTCTTTTATCTACCCCGGTGCTGGGGGAGCCCAACCTCGCCTCCTTTCCATCAACGTCCGCCGATTCGAACGCGTTTCCTTCTGCGGCTTCCGAATCCACCCATCAACGCGCGTGCTGTCAATTTTCAAGGCAATGGCCATCATCGAATCAGGCTACGGTGACGCCTTTTAGCTGTTATTCTTGATCGACCAGTTCAGAGGTACGAATGAATCAAATTTAAGACTGTATCCATATGGATCCGAGTTTTCAGAAGCTCCATCTAACTTATCTACCTATACATTGTATTTAAGTTACGAGTTGTTCGTATCAAGTCATGTCATGTTACAAGTATACCATGTCTGAAATCGTGTTGAGGGATAATGTTTCTCCAGAAAAGGATATATTGTATTCCTTAGAAAAAAAGAGGTTGGTTTTTATTTTGACCACAAATACGGAATTGAAAATCTTAGGATGGTTTTATAGTTATGCCAGGCAGTGTATACCTTCTCGGGAGTTCTAGTGTTTGTGATCATTGAACATTTATATCGAGCTAGAGCTTAATTCATTGTATTGATAAAATGGTCAATATATCCTTGAAGTTACAATGTTCTCTTACAGTTCTCTAGTCATTAACCAGTCCCAAACAATCGTGAAACGCAATATTCACAATCTATCGATCGCAATATCTCGCTGTTTGTAATCTCGATTTCGCTTCGCCCAATTCACCGCGAGAGCAGCGTCCAAAACAAAAATCGGGGAATGGACTCGAAATTCATGGCATGTACAATAATTGAGAGAGAGAGAGAGAGAGAGAAACGTAATATAATTTGTAAAACTCAGCAAACGTAACGATGGCACGTGATACGTTGCATCGCGAATTTCTCCATCGAATCTAATTTGAAATCCACTGGTTTCTTTGATCGGCAGGTATCGTTGCACAGGCTACCGCGCTAATGAATTCCTTTGCGCCGGGGGACACCGATCGAGCATTTTTTTCGTCGTGCCATCCTAACGTTTCCTCTGTCCCGATGCTCGTCAATTAATAAGCGATTCGAAGCGTCGGTATTACCGTATTCTCTTTTGTGTTATCGGACAAAAAAGAAAGAAGAGATAAAAACACACACACACACGAAATGAGAAGAATCACGTGGAGGATCAAAGCTCACGGATAGAAAGATGCTGAGATACTATATCGTAACGGTCGGAAATTCGAGCGCAGGAACATCGAAGGCATCGCTTTTGTTAAGGATCCGCACCGTTATTCCCGAACCGAGAGAAGAACACGGAGAGGCAACGGTTTCCACCCAGAAATTCGCGGCCACCCTCTCTCGGCTCGTGTGTGCGTGTCTCGGCGCGGACTGATCGCGTGTTTCGGAGCAGTTATCGAAAATTCCAGAGAACTGTTTCGGGCGCGATCCGAGGAGGGCCCGACGAGGAAAACGAACCTCCGCTGCCTGATTTTCTGCGTGCACGTACGGTATATACGCGTGCTTGCCGCGTCCCTCGATTATACAACGACCGGGAGACTTCCGGGAAAAGTAATTCCCTTAAAATATACGGCGTTGAATTTGTTATCTGCTCGATGTTAAATGAAAAGAAACGGTCCGAGGGAGGGAACTGAGGGGCGAGTTGGGAATTGAACTGTTGGAGATTAGAATATACAAGGTCTAATAAAAATAAATCAGGGATTTTATGTATAAATTATTTTGTCGTACATCTTTCGAAAAAATTGAATTTGTAGGGTGTGCGAGTGGCACCCTTGTACCACTCAAGAGCAAACTTGGCTTCTGTTAGGGGAAGGATTTCCTACCACTTGGTACATTTATTTCAAGTACTGGAATAAATGTTACTTTGGCTGATTAACCGAATGTTATTTTGGAATAAATTTCTGTAACTCTCGAGACCAAGTGGTAAGGCGCCCTTCCCCTACGTCGCCTTCTTCTTTTTTAGAGGATATCAAATTTGCTTGTCAGTATACACATGCCAATTTGCACATTCAACACTGAACTTCACCGTGGTGGAGAAGATAAAAGACTTGAAAATGTAGTTAGTTTAAACCAATTCATCAAATTACTCCAATCAGTGAAAGACATGTGTTATAGAAAGTAGACGATTGATAATTAATATGGCTGACTAAAAAAAAATCCTGATTTGTAAAAATACCATCAGGTCATTCGTCTGGAATGAAGCATCGAAACTTGGACAGAGTTTCGGACTATATAATAATATACCCAAGTTCAGTGACTCCGAACCGGCTATAATCGTCGACCACGATTCCATCATCAAGAATTAAGCAGGAATTAAACATCCAAAGCTGGGGGGATGTCTGACGTTACGAGGTTTCAATGGAATTATTCATAAAGGTGATCAAACTTATCGAAACTTCGCCAGTAATTAGCAATAGCAAGTTCTGACGTTTATCGAGTGTTAAATAGTTAAATTAGTAGACAACCCCGATTACGTGGCTCATTTATTTCACGGGATTAAACGACCAGCAGGGCTCCGCCTTCGTACTTTCAGTCTGTCCCGCCCTTCACAAGAGTATTTCTTATTAAACCCGCCACCGACCATTGTTACTTTCCCAGCGAGTGCACATTACTAAGCATGTTCCTCTCGTTTCTACCTCTTTCTTTCCTTTTTTCCCATTTTTACATTTACAACAGAATTATCAAGAAAAACGAAACACGTGTTATTCCGTCGTCGTCACGAATTCGGGATTTAAATACACTTTGTGCTCGTATTTACACAACTGGCAGAATGTTTGGAAACCGTTTCCTCGTTGGAATTTCATTTTAATGAAAGATCTGCGGAACTGTAGTCGAGCAACTTAGTAAAGAATAATTAGATACGATAGGCAAAGCAAGTTTATCTGGAGGATTTAATGCAAACTACATATGGTCTATTTTGATTATCATGGGTTCAAACACCTTATCGTATAATGTTGTAATTAATACATATTTAAACTCAAGAGTCTGATTTTTATACTGATCCAGTGCTCTTATAGTTATAGAATCAGAATTATATGTATAGTTTAATAAGAATATCAGAAAGAAAACATATGGCAATGAACATTAATAATGCAACATGTTAATAAATATGCACAGATTTGAACAAGAAAGGAGCCTTAAGAGAGGCAACTATAAATGGTCTTGGTACTCTATTAAAAAATTATTCTCCTATTCAATAAGATCGCATTCAGATAGATCCTCCAACGATTATGAATCCATAACATTCGTTAATGGAGGTCCCTCACTCGAAAAGCTTGAATTTCTAATACTCATATCCTTTTAGGGCATTAAAAAATAACGTCTTTAACATACCGTTCAAACTATTAAATAATTAAATTTGAATTTAATATTTCCCTTAGCCTCAGTAGGGCTTCCCTTATTCATATTATATGCGGCAATTTATACAATGAATATCATAAATAATCTATGCAGATCCCAACGGCCCTTCTAATTTACTTAAAAAATAAATAATGAAAACATCTTGTAATCTCCTTACACAATACCGCTCTTTCCATTTCTTTACTATATTTTACATATTCCGTACGTACACATTCTTCTACGTACTATACATTACACCTTATCCCGTTTTACCATCACCTTACACCTACTATACACTACCAACTAACCCTTTAATGTCAATTTTATCGTAGCTACAAGTCCACTCCGCTGAACAAATAAACAGATAAACAAATTTCTCGACATCTGCCAGGTACATCTACAGATTTCAATGCAATCGCATTTCGTACCTTTTTCATTGTGATACCGGTACGAGCAGTGCTTAACAATTTCTTGGTCGCTGGTTCGCGCAGATGCGCACGGTCGGTCGTCCGGGGATTATCGTTCGATTCGTATCCATAAACACCGCTCTTAACCGCTTTATCTTCCGGGACGGTACACGAATAAAGCCCCCGAACAGGCGAATCGCCACCGATCGTAAATGTCCATCGTAAAAAGCACGACGCAAACCTCCGCGTTGCCGATCCACCGACCGCTGCTCTTCGGCCCATTTTCGCCCTTCCCCGACTTCCGGTCTGTCCCGATGCTTAGGTACCGGTGACTGAAAGGGGGACAACGGTTCCAGATTTCGAACGGTTGGCGTAGACCTTGTTATCCTTGCTTTCAGGACCGCGAATTAACGGCGGATCCGATTATACGAGTCATTTACCGGGCCGCCTCGGCTGTTATGGGTGGGAGGAGGTGGGGTGGCCGCCTTTCGAATATTATCATTCGAATATAACCTGAACTCCATTATCTGCTGCGGTGCAACTACTCGAAACTCAGCGCACCATTAAACTATGGGGTCAATTTGTCCGGAACGTGTACAACCCCTCAACCCCTCGCCGGAACTACGTCCACGGTGAGGGGAGGAAGAGACGCAGAGTGCACTGGCACTGGTTTCATGCACGAGATTACACTTGTTCTCCATTAATTTTGTGAGAGATCGATAATGCACCCCCCCCCCCTGCCCCTGACGGCGGTGTTTCGCCGATGAAGCTGCTGTAAAGGAAGAAACGAGCGTGGACGGAGGGTAATTGCAAAGAATTCTGTTCAATTGCGATTATTTACGGAGGAATGTTGAGTAAATGTAGATAAGTGCATTTAATATCTTCTATCTAGATTCAGATCGTTCTCGATTGAATAATAAAATATCGAGTGATATTTTGGTTATTTTCCCTTTCCTTCGTTCACATCGACTTCTAAGACTTAGTGATGAAATTGGTGCTGTTTTTGGTTTAACACGTTCTGCGCCATCATGAAAAAAAATGATGCTGCTTTTGGCCACTGTATATTTTTTTTAATTACAGAGTATCTGAATTATTGCAGGTGACCTCCACTAGGCTAAAATGTATTTAATTCGATAATACATTTATATAAAATATGTCTGACTACAGACAGCTTTGTTTACTATCTCAGTAACATGTTTACAGAATGGTACTTTTGAACATGCTATTTTTGATAACGATCCAAATGAATTTCTCCCGAACATTCATGGAAATTTATATGATAAAACTACCAAATCTGAATATTATTTATATTTTCCTTAACTCACACGCCTATAACGAAGATATTAAATTTATACGATGTTGTGATAACTGATTTCTCTTGCTATTCTGCTGTCTCCTAACACGAGACAATTTATATCATACCTCTTTATACTCTTCTTTGAGAGTCAACGAGCCACGCAGAAAAGTGCCACCAGCAGACTACGCTATTTTCACGAAGTTAGATGTGATCCTGTAACCTCTGGACGCTTGTCTAACTTCCGTTGATTTTACGCGCTCGGTACTTGCGTACCTTTAATCTCTCTTTTTGTCAAATACTACAAAATGAAGTTCCCTTACATAGAAAATTTTATAAAGTACACCTCAAACGATATAAGTACAGTATAACAATAACGTACGGTATCAGTAAACAGTACTGGACTAGATTTCACAATTACCAATGGTAGAAAATATTGTTCCACAAAAATTGATCAACACCTATCGACTCTGTAACTTCCATAAAATTTACATAAAATAAACTTTTCTTCCCACATTAACCATCATCCGTTCCTCATTTTCCCAATTACAATAGACGGATTAGGGTTAACCCTGAAGTTCGATATCACATATTCGACCAATAATCTATCCATCATGATCCTTTGAAAAATTCGTCCAGCACCTAGCTCAAAAGATGATCAAACATACGCGAAACAATATCAACGCAACAACAAAAATCGACTTTATTCCACCGCAAACAATGACGAATGGGTCACTCTCACTGTCACCGCCGTTGTAGTACCAAAACTCGATGAAGAGCGGTCACGAAATGAATGGTATCACCATCGATCACCGATCCGGTCACAGACAAAATCGCCCTTACCCTTCCCTCCTATCACTACACTGTCCCGGAAACACGAGTCAAATCCCTCGTCGCGACTATGACTTCCGTCTAATTACGAGGGCCGGCATCGTCGGCCATTTTTCGCCCGACGACGGGAGGACACACGGCCGGGCAAGAACCAAGGAAGGAATCGTATCAAGCCCTCGTTAAGAGTAGACCCCCGGTGAAAACGTCGTCGAGGTAAAACGACGATCAATCACGATTTTCCTGGCACACGCTCGTCAGTCGGCTCATGCATATAGGTTACGCGTCCCCGGGTTTTCAGGGACCCCGGGGGTTCGTTGAACCGTTTCTTCGGTTCCACGTCCAAAAATACACGGGAAACCGTGGAGGAACGACAGAAGTCGTAACGAGAAACGTAACGCAGACGACAACGAACGGAGAAGGAGGAGGAGGGCGCGACGAAGGAAACGGTCCCAAGGTGGGGAGGTTTGGAAAGACGAAGGAAGGAGGAAGGTAAAGCGAGCACAATGCTTACCTTGGAGGAATTGCGTTGACAAACAGTGGACTTGCTGGCTGAGAGTCGAACAGAGACAGCCAAGCCTAGGCAAAAAACGAGAGACAGATAGACGGAGGAAAAGAGGGTAATAGAGGTAGGAAAAGCGAGAGAACAGAGAATGGATATATATATATAGATATCGCGAAACGTCTCTTCTCAGAGCAGGAATTACTCTCCTCTCATCTATTCTTTCCACGCGGTTATTATGGTTGCCGAGCTATTCTTGGATAAAGAGAAAGATAGAGGGGGAATAGTGGCAGGGGCTGGAGGAGAGGGGTTCGGTGGTAGTTTCAAACAAAAAAGAATGCCGATCGAAAGCGAACGGAAGCTTTCACAGTCGGTCGGGTTCGCTCGACTTCTCTATTCGGATCCAATCGATTCACCTATTCTGGGGATGATAACGCCGCGATGCTCTCGCGTCTACGGGTTACCATCCCCTTTCCCCTACCCGACGCTACAAAATTTCCCGTTAATTTGCGCTCCATCGCCGCAAGCACGCCCGTTGTTAAATACCCCCCCCCTCCCTTGCGTGGAAAAGTTTCACCATGTACGCCAGTGATGGGCAACTCAGCGCCCGCCAAAGTCACTAGTGGGGCAACAACGTGCAGCATGCGGGCATGTGGCAGTGGTGGGTGAAATGTGTGAATGAGAGCACGTATCTATCATTTTCTTCACACACAAATATGTCGTGAATCACGACTCGTGACTCGTGATGTGTCCTGTTTCGGAACCCCTCCACAGGAGTCTGACATCTATCGTATGTCCCCAAGAATTAAAATTTCGACGACAACTGTATGAAACTATTCCATATGAAGCTTCGAATATCGTACGGAAGATTTACAAGTTACAGAAGATGGAATTATTTTTATTTTTATAAGTCTGAATAATATTTAAGTCATGTTTTACGGAATTTATGCACATATTGTTACAAATATATTGTAAACTCGTATATGTATAAGTAGTATTTAAGGCAATTGTTGTGAAATTTATTCGAATACTATTGTAAATTGTGTATTTTCATCAGATTTTTTCAATAAAGAACAGGTAAGTGGTACATATGTGTTGTTTATTAAGCCTATCACTACGACTATCTCATATTTTCCCATAAATGTCCCATAAATTCCCAAATTTTTCCGGCACTTCCCTGAATCCAATATGGCGGAAAAACCTGCACGTTTGTGACGCCCCAGTTGGTGGCAATCATCAACAGTTAGTTATTACTTCTAAACAACAAAAAGCCATCGCATTTTACGTTATCGTTTTGAAGAGTACCGACAACATGAAGGTCAACACTTCAACGACACAATTTTTAAATTTCCAAAATCAGTTTCATACATTTATGTCAATAAAATTCATTTAGAAAAGATCGTTTCAACTTTATCAGTGATTTCAATGTAATAATCTTTAGGGAACAATCTGTAATATTCTCACAAACTGTACTATTTACTCCGCCTTCTCTCTTTACGCGTTTACGTTATAACGAGCGGAGAAAACGGGGCCCTCCTCAAGGGGTGAGGTCCCCCATGGCCACGACAGCCTCGAACTGACACGTCGATTTCCACGCTCGTCCCGCGAATCGAGGTATACGAAGAAGTCGGACGGGAGAAACCGGCAACTTTTGATTTCTTCCATTTCAGAGTTCGTCGTGTCTCGAACGAGTCTTCGCCCACCCCGCCGTCGTCTCCACCCCCTCTCCACCCCCCATCCACTTCCGGAATCCCTTCTCGCCCAGCAGCGAGTTATTAAAATCCAGCCCCAGTCGAAGCAGAGCGCAACTTTTTCAATTCTCGACGCTTGAAACTCCACACGGAAAACCGGAGGCAGGCAGGCCCGCCGAGCCGAGCAGCAACCAGCGAATTTTCCCAAACATCCGGAAACAAAATTTTCCCCGGGAATTCTCGGGACTAACGCGCGAAATTATCTCGAAACCCCCGGTCCCCGGCGGCTGTTCCGCCGAGATACGAGCGGAGCCACGAGCGCGAGTCGTCCGCTAATCGTGTCAGAGGGCGTGAAGGGTGGAGAGGGCGCAGGGAGGAGTGGCGAGGGGCAGAAAAATATTCTATAGGTGGAACGGGAACGAGGACGGTCCTACGCCCATGTTAAATCCATGATTTACTCACGTCGAGCGAGTTCAAAGGGAAGAAGAGTCTCCTCGGAGCCGAGAGAAACTTTAGCGTTCCACCTTGGAGACGTTCTCGAGTGCATCTCGCCCCTGGCCTCCACGATTCTGAATTTAACATCGAAACCTGTACTGATACACTTCCTCCGGTCCCTGTGATAAAAGTTGATCAGTCGTCATAGGATACACGAAATTACCGATACATGAGGTTCTCAATGGGACTTCATGGTGGCTCTGTAGAACGATCGAGTCCCTTCTTCGTTCGTAAGTTCTACCGGTGGATTGTATATACATATATATATATATTGGTTACGGAGATCGTTTCAGTAAGACTTTCTCTTAGGTGGTAACGTTGGATTGGCTGAATATTTTACAGTTGGAGTTTTTTAAATTGACATATTATTAAATAGAGGGACATACTATAAAATAGAGGGATGCTTCTGAAAGATGATTTATAAATATTTGTGTAGTCTTTGAAAAGGGATTTAAATGTCTGAGGCAAGTACTACATGATTCAAAGGAGCATATAAATTGGTAGGAAGATTATTCTCTGCTCCTCAAGGTTATTCGTCTCAAGAATTTGAATTTAAAATTAATCTCGAAATTATAATTTTTTTTATTAAGGGGATAGTATATTTTATTCTACACAACGTTACACTGTACGAGATTCAATATAACATATTTTCACTGAAATACTATACGGAATATAAACATACAGGCGAATTTAATATTGACTTACCGTTATCACTTCGAGACGAGATATCATTCAACCTCAATATACTGGGGATACACACCAATATACGGAGAATATTTACTTAACACTAAGTCTTTGAACCGAGATACGTATTATTGAACCACGGAGCACTGAGAATATATGCATACTAATAATCGGACCTAACGTGAACACCGAAAGTAACACACCGCGACATGCAAGGTAAATCTTTCAAAATTACCTTGGATATATCTATAATTACGGGAATAACAGGAAAGATTACTGTTGAATTAGAATTAAAAAATATTATTAGTCTACTCTTCCACAGCAAATCCATCAAAACTTTTGCCCCGACCCAATACTTCAAAAAAATACCACCTGACCCCATATATCGAAAACCATCGTTCTATTTATATCGTAACTTCTCAAACCTCTTAATAAAATTCTTAAATTCCAGATTAGTTATCACTTCTCACGAACGACGGGGATGAATCGAATTTTATATAAACTCTGTTAACGTCCGCTAATAAAAAATTTATAGTAGTAAAGTAGCCAACCAGACGAACTTCATCCACGAACTTCGCGACATTCCCTACTTCGAACAGAAGAAAATCGTATATCAGTCACCGCGTAATATCGTCGATATTTTCAGAACATTTAAGTGTCCCACAGGGGGCAGGAACACTTTGAAGCTTCCCGAATTTAAACGATCGAGCACAGAAAACAGAGTACACACTCATGAAACTTGCAGCAAGATACTTCCAGGGTCGCGACCCCGTTTAAAACATTTAACCCCCAGCCCAACCCGATATACGCCAGGTGTCCAACCCCCTAAACCGATCACCGGTCGACGTACGATCAGCAACGGACCTTCGGCACACCCTCGAAAATTAGATCGCGATAAATAAACGAGCGAAACGGGGGCTTGGCGTAATTCTGGGGGCGGATTTCGCGCGAAGCGGAGTGGTACAGCGATCGCGGCAAACTTCTCTGAACTGTGACACTGTAACTAACTCCGACGATCTCGTCTCCCGAACTTACCCGATGAATAACTACAAAATAATCGGCTTGAATATTCATGGCCGGTGCTGCCGCGTCACGCTCACCGTCGTCGGATTATTTGTTTCCTCTCCGCCCCCTTTTGACGCGTTCCTTGCGCGGAATCTTCGGCCCGCGCGAGCATTCATTAACCTTCCCATAACCACGGACGAGATGTCTGGCGAATCTGTCTTTTACTGATACAAAAATCAATACTTTTTTTGTTACAGGTCAATAGCTGAATGCATACCTCACCTAGGTTATGCGTAAATGTTTTATTTTTAACCCTTCGCTATGTGTAACTTGACTTTGACTTTAGTTGTTTTTTCTTTAAAATAAATTTTCAAGTTATATATTTGTGGCATTTGGTGAAATACGGAGATGATATTAACCAGGCTAGTGCCTTATAGATTATGGAACAAAATATATATGTAAAATTAGTTCTTTATATTGAGGCTGTATATAACATTGAAATAGAATAGAATTTTTGTGCACATTTTTGGATTTTTTGTTTATTTCTTGCACCTTCTCAGTGGAAATTGTTTTTTAATTAAAGAGAATTTTAATCGAAAGAGAAAACAATATACTACTTTGTGCCACTTCGAGAGACATCACATCCTTTTTTGGTAGATCGCGTAAAAGTTTGGTAGAAGTACTATCGAAGGACTTGATTAGTTTTTAAATATTAGAGGTAGAAATTAATTATTAAGCAATATTATCATTCCGAAATATGACTTAACATAATATTGTCAGCGTCTTTTAAATCGATTTACATTGATTTTATATGATTATAATATAAGTTCTTTAAAATATTATACATTAGAGTTCACACCATGTTTTTGTAATTTCAAGTGATTGAGCACTTTCCTCGTTGAATTCGATAAATAATCGAAGCGCAAGTGGGCGAGCGAGGTGTTCACGATGAAAATTAATTACGAGTTTAAGTGGAACTTCGAGGCGCTGCCTGATGAAACCATAATTTCTCCTTTGTATTCCACGCTTTCAGGTTAGATTGAATATTTTCGTTACTGGTTCCTTATAGGGTATCATGCGCATAGTAAAAAATATGTATATGGTGAGTTCATGAAGGAAGAAATTATGTAAATTTTGAGTATCAATAGGTTATCGCTCAGAAAACGTGAATAATAGGTTCCTCTTGAGTCTTAATACTTCGTAAGTTTATAATAAGTAGTAAATAATAAAATAAATAAGGTTAAATCTTTTGGAGTTAGGTTTAATACTAGAGCTAGCACGTTGTGTGTATTATTAACCCTCCCTAAATTAACCCTCCATAGGCAAACATTTTTTTTCACACTCCGTAAATAAACTGGTTCGTTATATCCAAGCCCACTTTTTTACCGTTTTCAGCTTTCAAAAAATCGGAAAAAATTCTGGATGCTTCTCAGAGTCTCTATTACATTCTACGGTCATTCGTCAAGTCAAATGTTAAGAACTTTTTCAACAAAAATATAAAATTGGAAGAAAGTCTGGGAAAAATGAAATTTCACTTGGATCCTCAACGACCCAGGTTGCTTGCGGAGGGTTAAATTGTATAATAACTATTTTTATGTTGTGTATTGTTATTTACAGGATTATATAATTCTTATTAATTATGTACCCTGAGATTTGTTTATAAATACCAGCGAATAAAATTTTTAACCACCCGATTATGACTCTGGTAGATGATCATTGTATAAATCAGGTAGATTCATTTGGGGATCATGAATTTTTACAGAGACTATGCACTATGAAATAAATTGTGATTCATACAATTCTTCCAATCCTTTTCCAATCTCACAAACTCATGATTTTCAAACAAATATTACTATATGCATTTTCCATGAAAACTACCTTCAGCAACCACTGGCCGAATAATTTCGTGTCTTTAGACCGAAGCGAAACGTTTCCAGCAGGTACGTTTTTATTCGCCGGTCTAATTCGGCCCGTCCGCGAGTCTAATTACGAATTTACCGCGACAGGGAAGGGTAATTTGTAGACTGGATTAGCCGGCATCTTTTCTCACGCCTTGGAGGGTTCCTCGGTTAAAGATCGCGGCCCAACGCGGAGGAACGTAATTCACCTGAACTCACTACGTACTTTACAAGGGTTAACGAAGAAGGCCCAGGGGTAATTGCAAAAATCACGAAAAGATTTATCTCGACGGCCCGGCCCCCTTCCCACAAATTATTTCCCCTTTCTTTCTCTCTCTCATTTTCTTTTTCTCGTTTTCTATCCGCCCACTTAACGCGATTCGATGCGGAATTTGATGCACGACGATACTCGATTCGCGATCGGGCAATAATTGGTCCACGCGGGGGATAATTCCGAACGATATCGGTTGGGGGGCCGAGTGTCTCAGCTGGAAAATATCTTTATTTGAACGAGCGCAGCAGACTATTCCGCTGGGACAACGATTACATAACCACCACTCAAATATGTTAAGCAAATAGTCCCTGTTTGTGATTCAGTCGGTAGTACCTCGCCGGGACAACTGCCGCCAATATCACTGGCAGAATGTCCAATAATAATACAGGCCCTGATTGGGGGATACGCGGACCGGTTGATTACCGATAAAACGCAGATTAAAAATTCTCCGGCACCGGAGGCACCTGCGGAATGGCATCAACTTCCGGTGTAATTTCAACAGTGGTAGCTTTTTTTTACTTACAATTAGTTCTATTTTAAGCGGAATGGTACCAACTTGAAGTGTAATTTCAACGTTGGTAGTATGTTTTTCTTGATTCTATTTTATAAACAGGAAATCGTGAAACACCCGGGGAATGTACTAATTTCCAGGGTAATTTCAACGATAGTAGTTTTTCTTTCTTAATTCTATTCTACAAACGTGAAGTTGTGGCAAAATGTGAAATAATGTTTCTACACTAGGTTCATGTGGTAGCTATTTTATGATATGAATTCATTTCAATGTTAAGTGGTTCATTAGGGTTTGCAATTTGTAAATTCCACTTGGTATTTTCATATTCACTTTGATTTAACTTCTTACATTCTATTGTATTACCTGTAACAATCATTTTACATTCTAACGTTCTACTAAAATTTTGACGAAATTGTTTCGATTGACATGCCCAATTTTATACAATGGTAGAATTGAAGGTTACTCACGGAGCTGTCACTTGAGAACTAAAAAACAGTGGGTTACATATAAGTACACTTAATAATTTTTAATTTTAAGGAACCTCATATTTTTCACAATTATACAATCTCCATTTAACAAGAAAATGAATCTACAAAACAATCTACATTTTACAAAGTATCAACTGGAACAATAAACGATATCGAGACTTTGTATACCCTAAAAAAATTCACAACAGATTCAACGTAATCGTTCATTGTCTTCTTCAACTGTTCCTCGCGTCCCCTGGATTCGAAACGAGGATTACGTATTCCCGCGCGAAAGGTAAATAATACCGTGGCAAGACCGTTAGAATCCGACCGGTGGGATCCCGAAGCGGGCCGCAATTTGCGAATTCAGTCTCCGATCGAGGATGATGGGCAGCTTACCTGAAACTGCTATGCTCGCATGTCGATGATTGGATCCCGGGATCCCTTACGAGTCCTGGGGCTTTCCTCTTAGGCGGCTGGTTCCCTTTTCGGTCTCTTCACCGCCACGAAAAGACCACCAACATCTACACGAATCCGATCCGGGACACTTGGTGTCGCATCGTCAAGTAGCGGCTACAGAACCTCGATGGTCTGAATAGTTTCATTGCCGTTAACTCTTTAGGGTTACGTGGGTTAAAAACTGTCCCACCTTTTTCTTAGCTTTTTATGCATGGTGGGATATATTTTAACCCACCTCGAAAAGTTGAAGTTACTGATAGTCATATAGTTTAATATTTTATTTTCATATAATTTTGTTTATATTAAAAAAAATTCTGTGCAACTAGGGTGCATTGAGTGTTCAGATATCATTCTCACCAGTGGATGGGGGTAGGCAGGGGGGTAGAACCAATCAAGCGCCTAGTGGCGGGGATGAACACTCATCCATGATTTACTATATATTATAAAATTTAATTCAGTGTATATCTAATACCGATAGTTCTAGTGCTAGTGGAAACATTGACAGTTTTTTCAACAGTTAGCCAACAAGAAAAGATTCTCCCTTCTTCGCAATTTTTCTCACTGTCACATCCGTCCAGAATCGTTGGTCGAAATTCAGTCATCGCCTAGTCAACGTCTCTACATAGATCCACGTCATTCGCGTTACTGTTCGTTCTTAAATCTACCGTGTTAATAAATTCTCATTTGTCGTTCACCAAGTATTCATTCTATTCGTCTTAAATACTCAAACAAAGTTAAGTCAGTGTGTAAGGTCATAAAGTTTTAAAGCAATCGCACTGAAGATTCGTGACGTAACACTCAGGGACAGATCACAAGCACTTGGTACGATAACACGGCGAAAAGAACCCCTGTAATTGAAGCGCTATAATCGCATTATGCGATTGAAAAGTTTACGCTTTGGGTGTGAGTGGTTCGCGAGCCGCT
Organism: Dufourea novaeangliae; assembly: GCF_001272555.1. Lineage (NCBI taxonomy): Eukaryota > Metazoa > Arthropoda > Insecta > Hymenoptera > Halictidae > Dufourea > Dufourea novaeangliae. The sequence continues at coordinate 1,346,852 of NW_015373942.1, read as the reverse complement.
CGCGAAATGAATTGCCCGTTGATTAATTGAAATTTCTCCACTGCTTTACGAGTTTCAATTAGAATCGACAGTCTGTTAAACCCGTGGTCATAAAAAAAAGGCAAACTATACATCGTATAGAACAAAAAAGAATAAAACAACAGTTGCAATCGGTCACGATACCATTCGAACGATTCCACGGCCGAAACAACGTGCCTCGACGGCAATGCGTAAAATACCGAGGCGTTGGGGGGATGAATTAATCGCGTTTCGTAGCAGTCGCGGCGGGCCACCAGTGAAAATTTAGCGATATCACGGGTGGCAGTGATTCACTAATAAACGGAACAATGTTACGAACCGGGAACACGCGGCACGGATACGCTTCTGTAATGAGTTCAGGTGCCGGGCAGAAAACAGGGGGGGGGGCCACAATTGACGCGTGGTACCGTGTGCACATGTATGGAAATAACTTCGAGTGTTGGGTAAATAGAGCCATTAAGTTTGTTAGAATCGTTGGTAACGGTGGCGGGGATGAAAAGAAGAGTCACACTGCCGAGCATAAAGTATTGACGTGGACAGGTGAATGAATTATTATACGAAGTTCTCTTTCCTCTTTTTCCCGTTATCCCAGTCTTTGTCTGCCGTGACGGCGAACGATTATAAATATTGACTCGGTAGCATCCACTATCTTCCTTAATTAGCCATCGTACGATCGATCCTCTCCGAATCCACACCGCGGGGACCACTGGTGTTTTACGATCGTTCGAAACCAAGTCAAACAGACGGACCACCGTTTCAAACACTCGCAACCAATTCATCGTGATCTGTGCTACTCGACTGATACCCAAATTCTCTTGATGGAACGTCTTGGAAACCTGAATCACGGCGACGAATGAGTGTGGGCTACGACGGATCGTTCAAACGAGTCTACGATTAGGGGCGGGGAGCGTGAACGTAACGGGTAAATATTATTTAAAACTACAACGGGGGCGCGCGTCACGCCATAAATACCTTACACTCACCCTGTTTGCCCTAGCGACTTGGGAAACCATAAAAAGAAAACAGTTCACTCCGTGGAGTCGATGATTCATCCCTTACTCACCCCCGAAACGACGGGACCGGGGGCGCCAATTCTCCCCCCTGAATGATTCAGGGTTGTTACCGGGACTGGCGATTATGTGGAAATTTAGTTTGGTCACAGAAACAGGGCGAATAAAAGACTCTGTTTGGTGGTAAGGGGATATTCTGAATCACGTAATCGCAAAAAATTGGTACGATATGATGAAATGTTAGAAGCTAGTTGTTTGATAAATTTTAATATACGACTTAGCTGATTTTAACAGATTTTAATGTTCATATAATGTATCGTAGTCGTCACTAGTATTCGTATTACCGTCAATCGTTGATTTCGGAGAACCGATATATTTTACGGATTTTTACACGCTTCAACATTGGAACAACCGAACCCCTCAAAATAACAGTACTAAGGTCTTAGCTAAGGGTAGAGGTTACTGACTAAGGATACAGCGCAACCGTTCGAAATTTAGTTGACTAATAGAAAAGAAGGTTATGAAAGACAGAAAGTGCATCATACGGATAAGTTACAAATTCGGTACAAAGTAACCAGCCCCAACAACCCCACGAGTGGTAAGACGTTCGGAAGATCAATGGAGCTTGAAAAGGATCGTGGCAGCAGTTCGGTTACATAAATAAATAGACGTCGGGCAACAGTATCAGAGGCTGACCAAGGTAATGGTAAGCCCAAGAATGGTGATGTCCAAGAAAATGGAAATAGATCGTCGGCCGGAGCATTGATTCGTTCGTACGGGGTCCCAAATGGGTAAGAAAGCATTCTTCGGAGTTTGACCTAAATCACGGCAGAACTAGGCGCGGCGCACGATCACCGCGTGCCGCCGTGTCCGAGGGAAAACAAACCAACCGATAGAGAGTGGAACACACAGGTGGGGGGTAGCGTAACGGTGGGACAGGGTGCAGCGATTTATCGTGCATCAAAACCGATTAGCGATCCTAATCCGTTTCTCCGTTTCAGATCGCGGAAGCGCCACCGCCGAGTTCAGTCGGATCGTTAATCAACCCGATCGTCCGGTTCAGTGATGCTCATTCACGTGCGCCGTGGCGGCTCTTTCATTCGCCAGCAAGAACCCAGGCGACCGAAGGTGAACACCAGCAGGAACCTCAGTGGCTAGGAAGGTTAACCGTTTATCAAGCGGTCTACCGACGATTCGCCCGTCACGCCGCGGCGGAAGCATTTGTGGGACTTCTTGGGCGCTATCCGACCATAAAACCCCCTCTATCCAGGAAACGCGAATCGGTTCGAGAAAAAGGGTGAGCACCGAAGAACTGGGACAAGGGGAGGTCGAGGAGTCGTTGTAGCCTGGACAGAGAATAGGATGCAACGCGATTCGTTTTGCGTTAATTAGGCTCGTTTTTCTCGGCAACCCGCGTAAATCGCCTTGGCGGAGATTTACACGAGCCACCGCGGTTTCAAACGAGACCTGGGCAGTGGTGTACGCCGAAGGAAACGAGTTTTTGCACGGCAAAATGGCAACCTGTTGAAACGCCGCGAACACAGGGATTCATCTTCGAATAGGTCTTTGGGCCTTCGCCTGCCGTTTTCTTCCGTCTAATTGCTTCCAAGAATTCGGACAACCATACCATCGGAACTACGCTTGGTTTATCTCCCTATCCTAACGCGGAACCACCTCTCTCTTATCCGTTACCGAGTGCCACGTTCTACGAGATGTGCACGGTGATCTTGGCAATGATAGAACACGGGTAAGCGCAAAAGTTACGGGCTACGTCTGGCGGGGGGGTTCCTAATTATCGAGGAACTTGGACCGACGCTCGTCGATCACCAGCGAAATTACGTTGCGGCCCGGGCGACGTACCCACGTGGCCATGGGGCGAACCGGGAGAGCACTCCATGGACCGTTTTGTTTCTGGATGTGTTCCAATTACCGGCAAGGAGAAACCGGGGAGAGTCTTGCCGTGAATTAGGTGGAAACTTGCGTTTGGGGAAACGAAATCGAATATGTACCTTTCTGAGATAAAACACGGGGAAAAGAAGATCGAGAGATGGCAGACAATAGTAGTGAATCTCTTGTTGAGGTATCTAGGAAAATTTTAAGAGTAGTATTTCATAGCATTGCAGAGTATTATAAAGGATGCTCCAGCTGAAGGAGGTCATCTAAACAACTACTTTCTTTTAAATGATATGAGAAATGTTTAGATGTACAAGGAGAAAAGAAGATTTTTGAAGTCCGAAATTTTGCGACTTGTCAAGTACTCAATAATAAAAGATTTAGAAGCTCATGTTGAAAAATAAATTGTTATTTTTTTGACAGTTGCTTTTATAGATTTATAAGAAGCAACGCTGTCTTATGATTTCGTATAAAAATTGTAGAAATAATAATAGTAAGTTCTTCGTTACAGCACGGAAAAAAATATACACGTGAAAGAAAGCATAGAAGGAAGAGAAAATCATAAAGGTAAGAAAATATATACGAAATTAAAATATAACAAGTAGTGAAAAGAGGAATACGTATCTACGCAAATATATCGTATTATCTTCATATACTCAATTCACTTCTGGAGTTACATCCACACGCTTCGATACACGATTTAACGTAGACTCATAAAAGATACACATTCTGTCATTGACCTCCGGTATAGCAGTATCACGGTACTTTTGGCATAGTGAAATTGCTGGAATTCCTATAACGAACTCAGGCGTTCTCCAGCGAACGCGTCCATTCTTTTACCGTCAAATATTTCTTCGCGATAAGCACATACGTTTCGGACAATAAGGGGGAAGAATGCCCGAAATCTTACCTCTTGGCTGGGCCAATCCTGCCATCCAAACCGCCTGGATTCCGCGTTGCTAAGCCAAATATCCCATATAACCGGCGCCTGCAGAAACATGAAAGAGTCTGAGGGAGTGCACTGTGATTGTAATAAATCGCGTGAAGTCATAGTCCTGCTCGGAGCTAGATAAACTACATTCCCCGACGACGCTTCTCAGCGCGTCTTTACGATCCCAGCGCGCGTTAAGCGAGAGTAATTGGCGTCCGGATGGCACCGTGATACCATAATGGACGAAGTTAAACACCCCGGCAAGAGGTCTCTATGGAGGTTTAACGTAAGCAGTTACTCTTCTGTCCTTTCGCGGCGGTAATTTTCGAATTTCAGGATACCGATCGTTCTTGTCCCAAGTTTCCCCTTCTTCTCACCAATGATGCCCGACGGAATCGATCGATCGCGTCCTTACTTCTTTCCAACATGTTTCCTCTCGTCGATTTTGTAGAATAGGTCACTGGTTTCGAATAGTAAAAGTAACGTTGCATTGATGAAACGGGGGAGATGAAAAGATCATTTTTACAGAATGAATTGAGTTTCAATTTGGAAAATTAGAAGGTAATGGTGGAATGAATTTGGTTTCAATTTGGCAAATTGAATGGTCATTTCTGCGGAACGTGCTTGGTTTTAATTTGGCAATGATTTAGTGTCTGGTGAGTAGACTACGGATGTGTTATGCATTTATTGAATTTTTTACTGAACAAAACTCATGAGGTAGATGTTTCTTTTTTATAGTGACGCTGTGCCGGTAGTAGAAATTTCGGTAATTACCGTGTTAGAATTTGATATACCAATAAATAATCCACTGGTCCTTTTTAATGTACCGGTCATACATTTTAAATTTAAAACATCTTCCTACCCTTTTCTTCCTTCAAAGTGGCGATAAGCATTAAAGAATGAGAACAAACATCACAAAAACACCATAGGCCTCTGATTTCATTGAAAATAAGTATTGAATTTGACAATTTACAGTCGATTACTTATCAGTACATCTAATGATATTTCTGTGTAAATGCTAACCTTCTAATGTGCAAAGGAATTCCTAAATTAGTTGTAAAAAAAGTTTCCAAATCGAAAAGTTTGTATAACAAATCAATTGTTAAACGTCATTCTTTCTTTGATGATAGAGATCCAGTAAAAAGAACAATCTTACCGAAGAACATAGCTTAAATAACAATGATCTATAAATGTGTTATTATCTTTCCCGTTTCATTCTATTTCATGTCAAGGCAAAACTGAAGTACAGAGCAACAAAAGTTCCGTGATACACGTTTTCGCGAGAGTGTCTTCAGCAAACCAGTTGTTGACAGTCCTTCCTCGAAGAAGACAATTAAACGGATTCCTTGAATCGTTGATTTTTCAACGCGTTTTTCGGAAAAATACCGATCCCCTCGGAAGCACTTTACCGAAAATTCCAGCGAGAGTCGGAGAGGGCTCGAACACGATCGACGGAATACTCGCCGCCTCGTAAATACCGGCTCGACACTCCCTCGTTACGCGGGATTCGTCGCCTTCTAGGGAGGTTCATCGCGACGGGACCAGGCTGCTGGAATCTGTCTTTTGTCGCCACGACACGCCGCCAGCCGTGGCGTCTTCCCCTCTGTCGAAAAACGAGAATAGAACCGTCTCGGGGAAGCGAGCACGAGCCGCGTGAAATAAAACCTAGAACCGACGACATCTCCGAGAGATGGAACTCTGCAGACGGTGAAACGCGTGCACACGCGTTTACCAGCGCCCGACGCCCTCGAGATGCTTTCGAATCCGTGAACTTCAGAAAATTGTCTGCAGTCGCGAAGTGTAGAACGCGTCAAATTGTCAAGTTTTCGTAGATTCGGCGAACCTTGAAATTCTCGAACTAATGTGACGATCTGGGAATCCAAGAAAGGTAATTTAATTTTCCTGAGCTTTCGCTCGCGGAATCGCAACTTTTAATCTGGGTTTTATAAAGTTGTACTTATCGGAGATTTGGAGGATATTTGAATTTGGAAAAATGGTTTTCCATATAATTCAATGATACTTTTCATTGGTGACCACCACAAGAGCCAATATATTAAACGCATATCTACCAGCTGTCTGTTTTTAACTGAACCCCGTGTAATATCACGTAAGCAACTTAAGGTATCAAAAAAATATTCTTGCAAATGTTCCTTGGTATGAAGGGGGAGATAATATGGTACGAATAATTTCTTTGTAGGTAGAATAGTGGAGATTTCCAGGTCAACTTGATTTTTTCATATAAAATGCTATATTTTTTTTTTCTTAATATTGTTACGCCGTGGCGTTCCGCCACACGACATAACAATATTTTATCATTAAATGTAACACAACACAACTTTTATTTAATACTGTGCAACTGTACAACGTTAATTATATACAAATATGTACAAGCTAAATGTAGTACATCTATTTTCTTTCATGTCATATCGGAGACTCTCAATTTAAATACTGGCAGTTGTCAGCGAAACGACTGACCGATCTACGAATCACATTTTTTGAGACGAGTTCAACGATGTGTCACGTAAGGTCGTCGAGTAAGCGATCGATCTGGGTTAGGTAGTAGTATTCCATTTAAAAAAACGAACCTACTTGAAATCTCCCCCACTACTCTGTCTAAAAGAAACTATTCATACCAGATTACGTCCCCCTTCATATCAACTTTTGCAAGAACATTTTCATAACAGAAGTACTCCACCAGGTCTAGTTAGACACTCACCCTATACCCCAGGACATTTTCCCAGGTCATCTTCACGCCTCAGTATCAACGATCTCTCCCTATTAGCCACGGTGTAAATGGAAGCGTACCGAAAGCACAATCTCGAGATTAAAAAATCTTTCAACTGTACAGCACCGTGGAGAACGTCTTCCAGATGTCCATCTCATTCAAGCATTCGCGAAAGCAACCGGTGTATTTAAAGCGGCGTCCAAAGGCTCTCTTTCACGCTCACGAATTTTTCGAAGGGTAGCGACCGTCGCTGTGTCTACGCGTCCGTATGTGCGCGGGTCCGTGCAGGCCGCGCCGGATGTGAGAATCGGGAAGAAGAAAGACAGAGAGAGAAAAAAAAACAGAGGAAAAAGAAACTCGAGGGGGAAACGCGGAAAGGAAGGGTGGCCTAAAATTACTTAGTCGTCGCCACAATTCACCAACCCAGGATAGCTCGCTGGATCGCTTCGCTACGCGGCGAAGAGTTCGTTTCACTGGACGGTCCATTTTTTTTCTTTCCCTCTTCTCCACCAAGCGATTCTCCCTCAGTCGGCACGCTGCAACGTCTAAACAGTGTTTCTTATTTCCTTCGGGAGGGACGGGGCCAGAAACTCCCGGCGATTCGAGTGTTTCGGTGGCTTGTAAGGAAGGATAAATTTCATCGTTCGATACTCGAGTGCTTCTCGTTCCTTGGCGAGTTAGTTATATGTATACACGAGGAATTCCGCCGATCGACGGGATTCCATGGGATCCGCGCCGAATTTCCCGACACTCGGATGCAACTACGACCAAGAATATTCTACGCGGAGTTATGGACACGTGGTACGTGTAAACATCCCCGTTTGACAGATCGACGTTCCTTATTGTGTGAAATCTGGGTTTGGGTTCGAGCGTGATTTTCTCTTGATATTTAAGATGGAAAGGATGGAAATGGTTGAATTTCACAGTTTCTTACTGGGACACAGAACGACTCGTACTAAACCGATATGAGGGACATTATTGGAATTCACTGATTCTTCTACTACTGGTTGTTTGTTTGGATAGCAAAAGCTTATGACATTCATAGCAACTGGTTTTCAATGCATTTGTTCGTATATTCTGTATCCGTACTTTCGCTGAAATGTGGTAAGACACTTTGTTTTTTATGGTGACAGAGTTTACCTGACATGAAGAAAATTTGGTTTCAGATATTTTATAGATATTACACACTTTGCACTGCATTTGTTCCTTCTCGTTATTATAACCGGTACAATATATTCTGTATCAACAATCTATGAACAGTAAAGGTGCTGGAAAATTCATGATAGAACCGAAAAGAGGTGATTCTACGTCAAAATAAATCACAAGCGCGAAATAATATTTGGTTGTATGGAACTTCGTTTTCGAGAAAATCGATTTTGATATTGTATAACAGCAAGAAGAAATGGTAAATAATGAAAAAAAACACGTCAATTATGTCCCGCCGAATTGTGTAAAATCGACGATCTATGCCAAAATTGGATTTCACTTTTTCTAATTGTTCTTGCACAGTAATTTAAGGACTTTTCAAACGTACATCACATTGGACAAGTGTCCCAATGCTTATGATCGATAGTTTCTGTTCACGTGTTCATACGTGTACCAACGAACATCACGTTGAACTAAACCCAAAATTATCCAATAAAACTTACCACTTTATTTACTGCAAACTCACGCGTCAAGTGTGCGCGATTCAATTCAATCTAATTTCAGATGTTTCACAAGAATGACCGGTACATTTCACGAACCCTCCGTGCGATTCTACGATGTTATCAATTCAGTCACGCTCGTTGAATTTCCACAAGACCGTCTCGTGTTAAAACCGTGAACTGGTTAAACGAAGCAACGTCCAGCGGAGAGTCTTCCATTGAAAAGATGAATCCAGTGCCTCGTTCCGTGTAACTTCGCTGACTGAAGACTCCGGATGAATGTCGAACTCGGTGATTAGCTCTCGGGCGTGTATTTTCACCGAACGCGATGAACGAGCGTAATTAACCCGGTCGTGGAAAAAGGCAGGAGAAAGAGAGAGAGCCCCGGAGGGTGTACCGGAAAGCGTGCATCAAAGAGGATCGCCCGAAGGGTCGCTTAAAATCGCGCGAAACCGCCGCGACAAACCGGCCGCCACACACAGAGAATGAAAAAGGGAGACGGTGAGGGCTCGAGGCTAACGAATTCCGTTTCTCCAAGGATATTTTCGTCGACGTGAAGCCGGGTGTCGTTTGTCGGACGATAAACCTTCCCCATCCCCCAACCATCACGGATCCATTCGTTGTCTTTCCGGCTGTTCGCTCGGTATTCCACCCCGCGACACGCTCGAAAATGAATAAACGTTTTCACGCGTTTCCTGGAACACCGGTGTCCAAAGCTGCCCTTAACCCCTTAACTGGGTAATGTGGGGTCTGAGGAACACCATGAATATTTTTAGAATATCTTTTTTTTACTGTGAATACCCATTTCTATATTTCTTTTAACAATTTTTTATACCCCTGCGAAAATATCGCAAAACCTTTACGGTTTCCCATCCATTGGACATTTCTACATCGATACACAGTGTCAAGATGAATATTTATGAGAAAGAATTTTAGATATTGAAACTTCGATCCTTGTTTACACGTTTGTTGGATAATTAGGGTACACGGATAGCCATTTAAGACAGGTTGTATAAGATACTTAAAGGAAGAAAGAAATTCCCACTTTTGTTTTTGTCTTTATGAACAACTTTCGAAAATGAGAGTTTGCATGAAAATCCGCAGTCTAATAATATATTATAGGAAGGGAAAATTAAGTACATTTATCTATGCCATCCAATTTATCGAAACAGAACACTTCGAGTATGTAGCAGATAGAAATGCCGGACAAGAATCCATTGTTCGAGAGTTAAAACTTCTTAAAAACTAAAACTCTTCAATGAAAAAGTTTTTTTTGTCTTGAATTAATACTGTTGGGAATGGCTACGGGAAATCTGAAGGATTTGTTCCTTTAAAAAAGAAACCCTTCATTCTCCTGATTCGAAGAATAATTCTGGGTATTTTTTACCAAAAGTATCTTATAGACGTAATTCCACGGACGCTTCTTTTTTTAGTTATGAAAATTGCAAGTTGTACGGCTTAGCTGGTTTCAATGAATTCATAACTTTGAAATGTTTATTTAATATTGGTTACATATTATCAGAAGAAGGTAAACGATTGTAGTTAGATGGAGGAATTATTGATTTAATTTGAAGTCGTTGTCTTCCTGATAAAAGAGCTCAGCCGCACTCGACTTCAAATGTTTCTTCTGAAGTACAATTTTAAAGAAGTGTACTTAAGAAGAAACCACTTCTGAATCTATATTTCTGTAATACCGTTTCGTGACTAGTGGTGTAATTTCATCATAAAAATCACTAACACCGTATTAATCTACATGGGCATTCAAAGTCTAAAGATATACTATTCTTTAAATTTTCATTAATGATAAAAATAGAATGCTATAGTTTAACACCTCTTGGAATTCAATCGTTTTATTTGTTCCGAATTTTACTATTAGTTGTATAAAATGATTACAAAAGAAAGACGTATAAATCAAAACTATTATGACCGATAACAATATAAATTACAGAATGGTAGAATAAATTCAGAGCGTTACGATACTATACATAGACTATTCTGCCTCCCGAGCTGTTAAGCGTAACGACAACCTAAAAACAACAAAATTTTCAAAACTAACCGCGGTTGCCGATTTGACGGGAGCAAAAGTTTACTAATTGATCCCAGTTCTCCAACACGGTAGGTTGATTGTATTCAAAAGTTACGTCGCGATTACACGTTTCTCTCCCAACAAGCGAAATATCGCCATTTTATATTTTCACCGCGAATGTTTCCATTCCTAAATTTCCCACCCAGCGTTAACCCAACCGTCTACTCGTTATCGTTCCGATAAAGTAGGTTTCCTCGTTCTTTCAAACCACGATTCACTATTATTATTTAGCTCTGGCATCCTCCGCTACTGCAACCGTCTGGAACACGTGTTCCCATTTTTCCTGCAATTGCAGCAAAAGCGACCCAGATACGCTGATTAATCTCGAACCGTGCTGGCGCTGATAGTCTGATTCTTCCATCGAAATTATTATCTAGACCGCAAAAATCTACGAGGGTGATCTGATTTCACCTTCAAAAAATAAAATATGACCTACATAAAAATATTTCACCTCAAACGTTCAATGTAATCTGGTCCGTCTCTTATCCGAACCAGCAAACACGATCACTTCTATCATCGAAACCGCCGTTCCACCATCGAGAAAACGACTTTAAATTTTAACCGACGCCGCAATTAATACTTAAGAATCGTTGCTACCCCTTCAGAGTGGTTGCTTTCCCAACAACTGACCGTGCCTCATAAACTTCAACCTATAAAATCATTTCGCGAGTTTTATGATCACAGCCGAATTCGAGCAACGTGCCCCTGGATTTGTCACGTACCAGCGATAAAACGTTTCGTTTCGCCTTGCAACGCGTTTCTCAAATTGCAATTGCGTTCCCAGTTCACGGGCGCACAATCGCGGGGAACCCTGTCGAGACTCGCGTGGTGTGCGCGATAAAGAAGAAAAAAAGAAAAACGAAAGAAAAACCACAAGATACACAGAATAACTATACGTATCTGCGGAACGATCAACTCGTAACGACTGGCCAAGACGCGAAATCTTTTCTCTCTTGGCGATCCTCAATTCCCACGAGGCCCCCAGTTGCTCGCGGGAATTATAATCGGGGGCAGCACGCCGATCGACCGTGCATAATCGTAAGAAGGTAGAACGATAAATTTAATCGTACGGAAGGAAGAAAACGGCCAGCACCGCTGCGGGCGACGCCCGTTTCATGATGCTCCAGTTACGCTCACGCAACATCTTGTGTCTATTATGCAGAGATGAAATGTTGGACGTGCGGCAGGAATACTTCTCCAATGCAATTGTAAAGATAAAGGAACACGCACTTTTATTATTGGTCGAAACAGTAATATAGGCAATCGAATCGTATAGCATCGAGTAACAAAGAGAACGGAACGCGACACACCCAGACCTGGTGGGATAGAGCAATAACACGAGCAATCTGTTTAACTTTAAATTACAGTAAACTCGCGATAACTGCCTGCTGGCTACATATCTGTTAGTAACGCCTCCTGCTCACGGGAGTCTAGAGAATTATTTTGTGTCAAAAGCAACTGAACTATTTCTACGAAAGTACAGTATTTCTTCAAATTTGAAAATTTGCAATATTCTTTTAAATTGATTTTCAAAAACTGTACGTGCTGGGAAAGAAACGGTTTGCGGCTCGTAGAGATTTCTCAGAAATGCATACTGAAGGTTAGAAAATTTCTTCCGTGTTGAACAGTGCAGTTGGTCGGATGACATCTGTCCACAGAACTGCGAGGAAATGCCGCACGCTATTGGCTCTTGATAATTACCCATTTCCTAAAATTGCCCGCCTCCATGACCCTAAAGACGGATAATTATCGTGAGTCTACTGTGTTCTATTGAAAAAAACAGTGAAATTGCAGTTCGCGAGTGCACCAATGCACTTGTGAACGAAACAATACGGTCGGATGATAGAGCTTGTTAAACAATTAAAAAAAATTTCTCTATGATTTTTTTCTAACTTGACCTGGAACAGAGTTATAGTCCGACCCAATTACCAGAATCACCCTGTATACTCTACACCTTCTCAGCTCCGAATAATTATTGAGAATTGGATCGGCAATAGACTCGATTCGTACATAAAATCGAGGCGGTTACCCCTGGGTACGATTTAATCGTCTGTTATCGAGGATCTCGCCTTCTCTGATTAATGAGCAATCGATCTGGATCGGTGGGACGACGATGGAGCTGGTACGATCGCGTTACAAAGTTCGTGGGCCAGTAAATGGATTTCCGGGCGGCGGCGTGCCCGATGAAATATACCTGTCCGGCTAAACGGCGGGGCACGCGTGTCATTTAATTACGAGTCAACCGATCGGGCCGAGCTGTCAACTGCAGAATTTCGAAGGGTAGCTCCGGGTGCCGGTGTGATCCAGATGAACAATGATAAACAAATAGAGAGGATAGGCTGTAGAACGATGGGACGAAAGAGAGAGATAGAGAGAGGTAGCCAGAGCTCGAACGAGTATATACGCCCCCAGTTATTACAGAGGACGATACGTTATCATCGTGACAATTGCAAGCAGCCGCCAACGGATCAACTGTCCCTTCTCTATCTCCCCCTCCCGTTCTGTTAATTACGTTAAACGGCAATTGAGATTTCAAATGGCCACGGAAATCCCCAGGACTCCAAACTTCCACCGAGGGAATAGCTCATCGAATAAATCTCTTCGAGATCGGTTTCGTTTATCTATCGGATTTCTTTTCGTCTGGGATCGTTTCGATATCCTCGCGTTTTGTAATATTCGTCGATCGTGCTGGCTGAACGGGTGCCTACCCCGCCCGTTGCTGCTGGCCGACCCTCGGTAATCCCATTCGTCGATCGGGTCGAATGATGATCGACGCTCGAGCAGCTGCGATTATTCTGAATCTGGTTTATAAGCTGCACTGTTGACGAAGTCTCGTTGAATAAACCCCGGGTCTATCGAGCGACTGCCATATTTCATGCTAATATAACGATAGCGGTGTTAAGGCTGAGGTATAGAGGGTGGCTGTTTCAAACCTTAGCATACGAAGATGAAACGATCGACTTTTTTGTTATTATCTTAATTTGTTTCATACTATTTTTGCTAGAAATATTTTTTTATTGAGACTAACGAAAATGATACTAAAATCGTGGGTTTATATGTTAAAAATGCTTATTTATCGTTTAATTTCTACTTTAGAAGAACCATTTATTAATCGACCACATTATTTACTGTATAATATTTCATCCTTATGTAGGTACTTCTCATGCGAAAAATTTCGTTCCGACGCTCTCGATGAAGCATACCAAAATCCCCAGGCGTTCAACATGTTAACTAACTACCCTCTATTCGCCAGCGACTTTACCACCAGAAGAACAATTCTCGATACCCCAGTTACGTTCCATCGTAACGAGAAATCCGAAATCTCTCCGCGGTGCTAAAGATAGAAGAGCTCCCCCACCCCTGTTCGAGGAGAAAGTTAACGCAAAGCTCGGGGACTTTCGAGCTCGAACGATAATAAATGTAGTCCGACTGTCGAGCTGAAGCTGAACCGGTGTGGTGTGGCTTTTTCTAGGTGCGGCTCACGTAGAGGACATCACGTATATCCCTCCGCCCCTCCGGTTTTATTTCCGTCCGCGGGTTAGAAGGGAGCGCGGCTCCGCTGTCCGGAAATCCGTGAGACATTCGGCTTGCGTCCGTCTCTAGCGGCAGCCTGCCCCTCCGAAATCGTCAGCCGAGTTTCCCCTTTCCTCGATCTCTTCGCGAAGAGAGAGAGAGAAGCCGACCCGAAAATAACCAGGCCAGACGGTACGACCCCAGCACGATGCTCGAATTGATCAGCTGCTTCCTCGGAATCCCGTCGTTCTCGCCGCCTCTCTGTAAGCTTTTTAATTCCCCCGGACGCGTTAACCCTTTCCGCCAGACACGGCTGTTTCCGCGACGTCGTACCACAGAGAGGCTGTTCGCGAGGAGAGTATCGCCTCCGAGCGGTGAAAGCCGATCGTTTACGTACTGGAGATTTATTTGCGTAGGGGATCGATGAAAGGCGAGCGCGTGCGGTGTTTTTGAAATTCTCGCCAAAAGTTTCGGAGCCCTCAGTGTTGACGTTTTAACGAGCATTGTACCGAACGGCGCCGATGATACGCGTATTATGGGTGAGATAAAAAGTACAGTAAATGTACGATTATCGCTCGAAACTCGGGATAGCTTGTAAGCAGTTATCGTAGAGGGACAGGATTTCTGATAATTCTCTTAGATCCTCTTAATTCTCTTTAGATTTTGTCCCTTCAGAGGGGATACGCGAGTACAGAGGGTTATAAGGTTAACTATTACTAACCGAGAAACAAAATAATCAATTTGGTTTTAATACCTTGGGTGAAAGTAGGAATTGAACAATAAATGCTTGTGACCGCTATTGTCCACTGATCACCTCCCTTATAGGGATAAAGTGGAGTCCTTGGAAACGATATACTAGAAGTAAAGAGAACAAACGTTATGACTACAAGATTATCTCGTATCGTCCCGTTACAACACGTGTGTAACATAAATGTACGGTATCTTGGATTATTCTGCTCCACGTTTAAATGTACCCAATTGTCACAAGACTGTAATCAGAAACAGCGTTATCGTAGATGTACAATTCTATATAAAACCTCGATAAATCTTGAAAGTTTTTTCTGCCCTAGCCCCAAATTCTCTTCATAGTTTTTCTACAAGTTCCAAGTTCGTTTTGAGTCAATCAACAGTTAACATACTCAAACGTTGTCAAAATGTAATTTTATGAAAGTCCTTCTTGAAGAGAAATGACGGCCAAATCGTGGGCTATATCATACATTAGCCCATGATTGCAAATAAATCCCTTTCTAGAATGGAAACTGGTCAGAAGTGCTTTACTCTTGTAGGAAAGATTCAAAAACCGATCAGAACAGGCGACGTAACCGGCAAACGACCGAAAATTGTACCGACCCGGTTCCATCGCAAACCCCACGATTTCGACGTCGAATTCCAAGCGACTCGGCTCGTTATTATAGAGCAAGAAGTCGGCGGGACCGGCGGAAAGTTCGAAACTTAAAGGGTCTCGTGATTCGAGAGGTACTTTGTTCCTGCGGAAAGAAAGGAACAACGGAATGGAACGAGAGCCCTGGAATTCGAGGGAAATTAGGGGTCGGGAATCGTACTGGCTTCCGAGGCAAATATTTCATTCTGAAGGGCAAATGTTGAAAGTACACTTGTACGAAGACATATCGTTCTTTCCGTTATTTAACATTCTTACAAATTTTGCCTTCAATTACAGTGGGTTGCTCGACCACCCCGTGTTACCTTTTTGGGTACCAATTTTCATTCTCACCTCGACAACATTGTATTAGATTGAACAGAAAGGTTTTGCGTTGTTTAAATTGTTAGATACGATAGGGTATTTCAATTATGGATGATCAAAACACATTAAACTAGAACAAGATTGCATACTCTAATAATGATGCAGAAAGTTACAGTAATTGTAGCCTTAAACCAAATAAAATGAAGTGAATGAAACCAACTCGTGAAACAGTTGAGGAATGCGAGAATAACAGTATAGAGTAACTCCTCGATCAGTGTTCGAAGGCTCCACGAAACTAAGTGTTGAGACATCAATGGGAGGAAGGAGGGGGGTTTCATGGAACCAGTCAAGCGCCCAGTGGTGGAGATAACGTCTGAACACTCGAACTGAAAGTGCCGAGAAGCCTTCGAACACTCATCGATGATTTCCTGTATTCAACGATTATTAACTCGGAAACGAAGCCTCGAACTCAATTCCGTCATTTTTGATGCTCGTCTCAGTTTGACATCTAGAATCCACCCTGTGAAAGTGTTCCACATTTTCCTTAACACCCTGTGTGCCAGGCGAGCGGGCGTGTATTTTTGTCCCGGACCAGCGACCACGCACCCCCTATTTAGGAAGAAAGTAAATTCTAATTAACCACGGACACCAGGTCGTAATTAGTGTTATGGCGATGTGAGTAATATCGTGCTTAAATACTCCCGAGGATTTACCTCTTAAACGGTCTCGGAAACGTTTACGGGGGCCCCCGGTAATCCTGTGAACGTTAAATGCCACGAGGCAACCGGGGGCGTCGTAAAAGCCGTGAAACGTTTAGGCGAAATTTCGGCGTTCGGATCATTTCGCGACGCTTCGAACACCGGAGGGATAAAAGAGGATTTACAACGACCGCTTGGATGGACATGGCCGCTAGGAGGCTGGGCTAACAACGATGGATTCGATTAGTGGCCAGGAAAAGAGTAGCGGGAAAGGGGGTAACAGTGGTGATGTTGAAACTTTGTTCAGTGGACTCGGTTAGGAAAAGTGGCAGCGAGTTACGCGTCGAAAGTAGCATTCTCGAGACGCCGCACAGTAATTCAGCATCGGAATTTAACAGTTCATACGATTGCTGAGCTGAAGTAATCGAAATTTGTTAAATTTACAATTTTTATTTAAGTAAAATTAGACAAATGAACAAATCTTTTCTAGGTCAACAATTTTCTAGCTCAGCGACGATCTATCTTCAATGAGTGGGTTTCAAGCGTTCCAGAATAAAGAAAAACTAAGACGTTTGCTTTTATTCAAGCTTCTTTCGTATTAGAAAATTCTGCCGAGGACGTCTGCTAGAATCTAAATAAATTCTGTGACATACTGTATAAAATTGTATTGTGACTCAAACAATCATCTATTATAGCAGTGATAATTAATTCGACAAAAAAATCTTTCGAACAAAAGTTAATCAATATTGGATTGAAAAGAAATGGCAATAGTAAACATTGCTAAAACACTTTTTATTCCATAAAAAAAACAAGATCACCTCAATTTTTGTCAATAGAACTGTATATTTTTGACGCATCAATCGATGCATCCTTGTATTCTTTTTAAAAACTGTATTAGGGTGCATTCTTAGGTTGAAAATTGATCAGTTCAGAAGTTATGATTTTTGTCCCGACCGCTCATATACTTGCAGCCAGACGGCAAGTTGGAGGAAACCGCTCCGCGGTGTTTCCGCGAAGATTGGAAAGGCCACGGTGGAACGACGCTGTGACTGAGGGAAAAAAAAGGAGCTCCCGAGGAAAGCCGTAAAGACTCTTCGTAGCGAATGTGTTTCACGAGCGAAAACACGAGAAAGCCGCGGTGACGGGGCTCGCTTTCAAAACGAGCGTGAAATACATACACCGGGGCCATCGGGGAGAACGAGCCGTAAAAGCGGCCGTCACGCGTTAATAAATACGTTTAGCTGGGGAGGTGCGCGGCGCCATATTTGTGTAAACGCTCTTCGTGCTGTATCGCACGCGCGTTTGGTTTGGACTATCGGCGTAAACTGTGAATCGAGTTCGACGGATTTGATTGCAGGCGGGCGCGAACGATTCGACATTAAAGGGTTCGGCTTGCTTTCGCGAAGTGTGAACTCGGTCGGGTGTAACTTCTTGGACGAACATGGAATTTCAGAATGGTTGAACGAATTTATGGAATTTCTTAGCTTATAGTGAGTATGGTTGTGAAATTGGTCTAGATGGTTATGTAAATGTAGGCTGGTGTAGTTTAACACTTTTGATACGGACATATCCGTTGGGAAACTTATGAAATTGTATGGCTGTATGAACTGTACGTGTACTTTGGAGCGATGCAAAAAGTGGCAATGCTTCCGTATGTCTAGATATTAAATTGTGATTACTCTTTGACAATAGAACTACCAGCAGTGAATATATACGGAATTAAATTGTATAATATATGTATCATAGTAGTGCAATGCAACTTAACTTCAGTAACTTCTTTCCGAATAGTCGGCTCCGGTTGCAAAAGCCGCGAGTAATTGACATGATTAGTCTAATAACCTCGTTCTGCGGCTGAAAGGAAATTACATCAAAACGTATTTCCATTTTCATCAGCGTATTTGGCTCAAGATGGTAATTGGAAATCTCTTTGGAGACTCGGTTAACTGTGCTTGGACAACGTTAAAAGAGATCTACTTCACTGGAGCCACTGTAAACTCTTCTTGGCATCGGAATAAGAAAATATTGGTCTGGTTAAAAGGAAATCACGTAGAATGCCGGTATGTTAACAGTGACTGTCGAAGTATGTGTATTTTCTTCCATTTTGACAGAGTAGAAACTTGAATATAGCTCCAGTTCTCTATGTCATGAAATCCAGTCGCAGTCTGTAAATATTAAGTCGTTAATCTTCTCAGATGCAGTGTACATTGGAAAATACAATAATTTTAACGTTTATTCTAATGTTCGAACCTCGTTATCCCAAAAAAAATTCCGCAAAAAGAAATCTTTTCCTCGGAAGAAAAAAGTCAAATCTGAAAAGGTTAACTAAGTTGTTAGGATCGTTCGTAAGTGATGCTAGGATACATTATTTATATTTCACGCCGATTTTCTTTGTTTCCCAAATATTAGCCATTCTACTGTAACAAAATACGTCGACAGGTCTGGGATAGTACCTGTAGTCAAAACCATTTGTTTAATTTAATTAAACATGACACCTGACAAAGAGCATATCCGTCACTGTATTTTTTTGTTCTTTCATTTGAAGAAAACGACAGCAAAAATAAAATGATTGATTGAAAAAGCTTATGATAGCAAAATTGTATACGGAGACACGTGCGAAAGATAGCTTCAACCTTTCAAAAATTGTGATTTCCATTAGAGAGAAAAAACACGTGTTGGACAACCAGTAGAAATGGAAACTGATAATTTGGAAGTGCTGTTGAAAAAAACCCGACCCAATCGACCAGTGAACTGACGAGGCACTTTAACACTTTGACTACCAAGTGACCCAAATATGGGTGGCACGTATATTGCAAAGAAGCTGGATTATTTAAATGCCGTTACAAAATGTTTACGTAAAATTAATATCTCAGTATAATTTAAACCAAGTCCAACAGTCTTTATTAATAAAACGCACATATACGTATTTTCGACGATTTATGACTTCAAAAAAGAAATAAAGTGTGTCTGGTTACGTACGACCTTTTTCACTGTGGCAGTCAACGTGTTAAAGTTGTAAAATTGAAATTAAAATTTAGAAAATGATAACGTTATTATGTTAGTGAATATTTTAAGGTATACAAATCCGCAGAACTTAGTTAACCATCTCATACTGGTTCCCAAAAACCATGAATTCAATTGAAAACGCAGGAGAGTCACTTCAAGAAATGGCAGAATGCAAGATTTTCCAAAATTCAGATATCATCGCTTCAAGAGTTCCGTTCACCATGCGGAATTTCCACGTGGACTAATCCCTGCGACGGTGTGCTCGTGCATTCCTCGATACAGATCGAACGGAAAATATTTGCAGTGTCGCGAGCCGTCGGTAACAACGTTGACGGGAGTGGGGACGAGCGTGAAATCGAATTCCGGGGTCGCGCGAGGACAATCAACGTCTATCGGCAGGTTTTTTTCTGGTGGACGGGAAAAGGACGGGCAGAAAGACCGATCGGGAAAATTTCTCTAGGCGGTGTGCGAAGGGGTAAGCAGGCTCGGAGGCCATCTATTCTGAAACTCGAGCGGCTACTGAAAAGGAAACTTTCCGGCGGAACCGCTCGATGCTAATGGCGGAACAATGACCGTAAAAACAAACGGATAAGTTGACCGAGAGGACCACCAACGGCTGAATCCACGTACGTGGGCCATTTGCGATTCCAGCCGTGGTCGCGAACGTCGTCGAAAAATCGTCTGTGGTCGACCAGAAGTGCTTTCCCTCGTTCTCCCGTAATTAACCCGCGCGTCTTGATTCGATCGCACGACCGAATTCGGTATCTATGGTTTTGGTTTTTTTTATTCCTTTTAAACATTTTCAGGGAGTCCGTTAGAGTTAGGCCTAATCTTTAAAAAATAATATTATTTTTCGATTTTAAATGATAGATGACAAACGACCTTTCTTTTAAGGAGCCTACCTCAGCACCCTCTATAACAAGAAACCAATGTTTCGTATGATTATATAAAAATGAAAAATTAAGGTCTAAAGATACATTAATTAAACGTAGAATGTTTTGTCGAGATATATCTATGTTATAGTTATTTAGAACGGAATTCCTAAAAACTATGATTATTTTTAAGCGTGAAGCGTGCACATACCCCTTTAGTGAATTTTTATGGTATTATATAGGGTGCTTCCGAAATGGCGGTACCACTCGAACAGATGTGATTCTACATGCAAAAATAAGTCGAAAGTGTGGAATAATATTTTTTCTTACGATGCTTCGTTCCAAGATAATCAATTTTCAAAATTCATCTAACGCGCATGGATGGATACGTAGTGACAATAAGTAGAAACAGAGTGCAATGATCAGACGCCTTAGCCAAGCCCTATTTAACTGAAAGAAATTTATTAGTGAAATGTGCGGCTGTCAAAGTGATACTACATGTGGTTATAAATAACGGTATTAATTAGTGGAGCGGGCTACTTTTGTAACCAAATGTCGATAGAAGAACAATCAATCTATGATTTCCTCATTCAAGGAAACAGGAACACATGGCCGAAAATAGAACTGAGTTCACCGATCCTAGCCATTACCTTTCATCTATTCCCGTGCTAGCTTAACTACATTTCATTCGATTGAAGACTCTCCTTTCTGAATTCCACGCTTGAGAAAAGTGTATAAAGTAACACTTTAAATTGCGAAATAAGATGGGACAGGTGTACGATTAGACGTGCGAATGATTTAGTTTCACGACTTTCTCAAGTGAAATAGGTTGAAAT
The DNA here is from genome assembly GCF_001272555.1 of Dufourea novaeangliae. Taxonomy (NCBI): domain Eukaryota; kingdom Metazoa; phylum Arthropoda; class Insecta; order Hymenoptera; family Halictidae; genus Dufourea; species Dufourea novaeangliae. Next base: position 1,325,919 of record NW_015373942.1, on the reverse strand, counting down.
GATCGGATCATGTATCGATTGCTTGAATTAATAATCTTGTCAAGCCTATTCAAGTTAACCAATTACTCAGCACTTCTTCGCATAAACGGCTTCTTAAAAATAATTTCCTTTGCTCGATTATGAATTCAAACGAGCCGCGAGCGTCGCGTATTCACTGGACGCGAAGGTTATTCAAACGACGAGTCGTTATCGACGAAAGTTCGCGGAGAGAGGAAATAAACAAGAAATTGCTTGGTCGAAACGTATCGATTCCTCTCTGTGAATCGTCAGTTTCTGATATCACACAAGCTCGACAGCCGCTGCTAGACGGTCGTATCGTTTCAACGCAGCAATTACGGTTCGCGCTGAATCTGGTCCGCGACAACTGCGATAAAATACTGCCAACGGCAGCTTAATAACGGTGATGACAGAGCAGCGTACTTTTAAATCTATTAGTAACATCGCTGAAACGTCCGGAGGCACACGAGACTGATAAACTCGTCAAACGGTGCTGGAACAGCGTTCGATCGGTGAAAAGTTATCGGGGGGGGGGGGGGGGGGGGAGTGGTGGAACTGTGCCCATTGTCGTACCAACTGCGCCGATCGGATCCAATTTTTCCACTAATGTCTCGTCGATGTTTGAACAGCATTCGCAGTGTATCTCGAAATTGAGACGAATGCACCGACTGTATCATTGTTATTTGCCCGATCGAGGACTACATATATGTATGTGCAATGCTTTGCAATTTTTCTGGCTTTGATTGGGGAGTTGTCAACCATTTTTATGATCTATTTCGACATATGTCATCTATAATCCATGGGAATTTAGCCACAGGGAGCTTTACAAACCAATATTGCCAGGTAGGTTTTCCTATAAGTCCGGATAGAATGCTCGATAAACTGGAACAGTTTTAGCTACGACCTGAATTCAGGTGAAGATCAAGAATTTTATGAATATACCTTTTTATCCTCCACAGTTAGTAACTAAAGTAATGGGCATACAGTAGAACATGATGACATCCTTTAAATGTACTCTAAGACCAAAATAAACAAATGCAAATAACTAAAATTACTTATTCGTAGTCATTTATAAAATTTCAAAATCAAGGGTTCCTAAAAACCAAGAAAAACTTCGTAACACAAATACGATTTCGCCAAGAATCGACGAATGATTCCAATCTTTCGTTGAGAAGCGTATCTATTAAAAAAGAACTGTTAGCGTTACATTTGGAACTTCCTACAAGAATTATATCAGCGCTGGGAAGACCACCACACAACCCATCCGAAACAATTCTCATTGCATTAATCCATCGCGAACCGGAGAGATAAGCCCAGGAAGAAGATCAAGCGGCGGCCCTGTCCAGAAATCCATTCGCCCCGGGAACTTTCGAAACGGAGTACGCTCGTGGCAGCAAGAAAACCGGATGGCACATGAAGCTAACAAGCAGGTTCCGCGACGTCCAATTTTTTCCCCCGAGTTTTATCGCGGATGACGCCGTCCCGCGGACGTAAGAGCATAATCCTACCGACGACACACACACACTCGACTTGATTTCGCACCAGGATCCCGTTCAGTAGCGGATAATCAAATCGTTCAGACGAGTATAAACATCTGACGGTGGAGTCCAAACAATTCAGGCCGAATCCAATCACGACGAGGCGTTCGAACTGAAGGTCTTTTCCAATTAGCCTGCTGACACGTTGTTACGTGGTGAATGGGATGAAGCAAAACACTTTTCCCTGTTCACTAACTTGACTTGTAATTTAGACTATTACAACCTCTGGACATCACTGACTATCATGACAGCTGTTTTATAAAGGGCGTGCTGTGACAGTTACACGATGGGAACACGTAAACGATATTGAGGATGGAATGACAGTAGTGGCCTTGTGTGTATGGTTTTTATACCCTTCGGTGAATCACCACGGACCTTTGGACAGAATTTACTCAAATGTTTTTTCACACACTACTATTTAGCTAGTATGACACCGATTTGTTTAAGATTTATCCAACACCATTTCAAACTCCAAATAGTCTGATTTCGCCAAAATGCGCGACGGCCTTTAATACGTCATCGGACTATTTGGAAGATATTTAAACCAACGCTCGGTAGCATAGGGTCCCCCCATGCGCCTGGTTAAAAGAAAAAGATAATAAGCTGAGATTTTTGTCTCTGTTACTCCATAGCAACGGCGGGCGGTGGTGGACAGCATTTAGCTGCCCTGAGTCAATTTTGTCCAGTGCTGGTTTAGACCACACATGTTCGGCGCGAATGACTTGCATCTCTGTCGAACGAAAGAAAGCAAAAGAGGGTGGACGCGATGGAGGGACAAGGAAGGTAGAGGCGAAAGGTTTCCCAGATATTTCTTGATGCAACGGAACACGTCAGAGGGTAGCCAATGTCGTGGGTTTTCATTTTCCCCGAATGTAGCAAGGAACATGGAAATACATATACGGACAGGGTACACGTTGTTCCTCGGCGACGAAACGAAAAGATTGAAGTCCCTGCTTAGAACGACAAATCCTTCGCAAAGCCGTGCGAAATTTCTTCGCCGGTTTGCAATATTGCCGTCGGGAAATCCGAATTGTGCCGGCAAACGCGTTATCATTATGCCATCCTTTCACGATTTAACGAAAATGGGGTTGGAAGAGGGGAAGAGGCAGACAGCTGCGGGAACTAACGTTCCAATTCTATCCGCGAGCGTATTATTCCCATTGGAAGCTGGTGTAATAGAGATGTAATCATTTTATTTCATGCCCGAAGACTCTGCCCGAATTCGGGCGTGAATCCGGTGGGGCGCCCGCCTTTGATATCGGACAAACGACTGGAATGATAATGCTCTCGGAACGATTAAACAGAGTTGAACGGCGCGAACGGTGTGCTGCTTAGATACCCTCGCTGGTGCAAAGATTCCCTGAAGTCAGACAATGGGGCGAAATAATGATTACTCGAGAAGTATTGTCAAATTACCACTGGTGGAACAGAGGCGACAGCTTCTGAAAGATTCCACGGGACCTGATGTCTGAGAGGGTATCGTTCAATGAGGCCTCATCTCAGCAGTTTTTTTATGTATTAATGGTGTATGAATTTACAGCTACGGTCTACAGAACTATTTCGAACCAATAACGTTTTCGTTTCTTTAAAGCTGTTAAAACTTTGCATATCCACTCATTGACTTAACCTTCAGAAACCACACCCAACTTCAGCATACGCAAACACCACACTGATGCGAATTAGAATTTTCAATTTATGATGATTAAGAACTTGAACAGAATTAAAGCAAATTGAACCCGTAATAATATAGTAAAATTTCCTTAGAAATTGAATGGTAGTAATTGCGAAAGTTAGAAATAATTCTTTATCGTAAAGGAAAGGAATCGTTATGCTAGCCAGATAGAACGTCACAGATGAAACAATATTTCTCTGCTGCAAATTCCCACTAGTGTGGTGTCTAGGGGTTAATAACAGCCTAGTCTCTTCAGAAATATTCTTAAGTTCGCGGAATATGTATGGTAATTGTTACTGATCTACGTGTTACTCCTTCCTCGTTATTATGTTTCACAAGAAATAGAATTTTGAGGATTCAAATAATTTCTTTCTTAGTTGTCAACACAATTCCTTCTTAACGCGCTGACTACTGCATTAGCCATCGATGGTCCACCGATAAAAATGTTAATTCGGAACTGGAATTGAGAGAATTCCGTTGTTCAAACAATATTTCCGGGAAGAGTAGATATAACAGAGCGATGCAAGATCTTTTTTGCACGCGCGCAAAACCGTGACAGCAACACGCCCACGCTGGAATACAATTTGAGCAAGACGTAAATGTTGCTTTGGCTTTAGCAGCCTTTTTAGTACCACTTTCCAAGTATCATTTGAAACTCCGGGAACCGGCAAACATCGCTCCCCTCCAGTAATTATTCTCCGCTCGTTAGGCAATTGTTTCCCGCTTCGCAGCTCCTGAACACCGCCGCCGACAAACCGCTCCTGGCGGACTATTTGTGCGTCAAATCTGCGATAGAGTCGCCTATCGAGTACATAAGCCGGGCGAACGCATCAATACAGTGGTCCAGAATAAAAATTTAGTAGCTCAAACGGTCAGAAGCAAGTTTCTTTTATTTTCCAAAATACTCACGTCAACTTATTATTATTAACTACGGAAGATACATTAACTCGCAAATTTGTTCACGGAAGGCGATCGCATTTATTTAACTAATTTACTTCGAAGTTCAGAAAAATTGATTAAAAATTGAACTAAAAATGTTCATTTATCTACTCCCACTTAAATGAAATAAGTTTCAAAATGTTCGATTGCTCGAGCTAAATAAGCGTGTGAGCTGTTGAATTTTGATTATTTTTTCTTACAACATCACTTCATGCCCGGTTATTCTACTCGATCTGAGATAACTCATATGTGACACTCGAATACCGCGGTTATTCGGACAACTCTGGGACGCGGCGACTTATCGGGTCGGCGCGGCGGCGCCACGGGTTTCCGGGACGGGCGGTTAACCAATTTCCAAGATCGAACGCGATTCGGTGCACCGAGTGGGATAGTGATTTACGGCGGCGGCGACTCCTCCTGAATATTGATTGTGAAACGCGCCGATTGACAGCCGCAGTGCCATCCCACGCGATGGAATAAAAAAAAAATATTATGCGTCGGTCGACGCGAGCGCAATTAAACGGCGACTGTTCCTCCCTGTGCTCCCATTTTTTTCTCGTTCACGATCTTTCTTTTTTTTTTTTTCATTCCACTTTTTCATCCAGCCACATTCCACACTTTTGTTTTCGTGTCACGAGCGATAATACATTGCCAGAAAATGTAACGATTGGCAGCGGAAGGGACGTTCATTCGTGACGCGAAATAATTCGGGCAATTTCGGTTTTTTCAACATTTTTAGGCGACTGCTAGTGCCGACCGTTGAATAAACACGAAACGCAGAGGTGACGGCGGCAATCAATTGATTCGATCGACCGTATGAAAACCGAGTGGAACGAAATATCAGGGAAAAAGCCGCCATGGACTGCATCGAATCCGATTCGAGGAACTCTGGTGCAGAAATAAACTTATTGCTCATATCGTTAAGGGGAGACTGCGGGAATACAAGGCTGTGGGTAATAAGAATCTAGGATGGTTTTAGGAACATTGTAAATCAATCAGAGACGTTGTTACGTAGTGGATTGATGACTAAGAAAGGAAACGTTCATTTTTCACGATACACTTCGTTACATAAATAAGTGTTACAGGTCTAGAAACACTAACTACCTCAACAGTTTGCCAAAGAAAATAAGGCGAAGGTTGAATGAATCGAAGCCTCGAACGAAATTTTGTTATTCTTGATTTTCGTCTTAGTTTAAAATGTAGAATTCACCCTGTGAAAATGCTCAAATTTTTTAACACCCTGTATTCTGTTTACGTTTAATTATAATAACTCAAATCTTGTATTTATTTAAACCCCTTTATGCTATTTTCACAGAAATAAAATAATGGCCGTGAAGGTAATGAGAATAAAGTGGCTCCTATTACCCAACGAAGACTTTGAATAGCGACAGCTTTTTTCTTACTGACGATGCCAGAAACTTGGAAAAGGACTACCAACAAGGGTAATTGGGACTGCTGAATGGATGAAGAATGCGGTAAATCTGGTTCGTCAAGGACGATCCAGGCATAAAGTAGTCGATCAAGTTGGTATTCCACACAGCACTCTTACGGATTTTTGTGTTGGATAATTTTGTATTTAGCTAAATAATTTTCTGTATTCTGTTGCTTGATTCTCATTGTCCCTATAGACGGCCCTCATTATCCCAACCTTCGGGCAATATAGGCCAAAATTATTTTTTCAGAAAAATCTCACAGTTCCTTTTGAGTTCACGGCACATGAAAAATGCCGCCCTTATTTATTATTATTTATTATTAATTTTTCCTGTCAGCTATAAAATAGGGTTTGAGTTGCAAAATAAGATTCTCCATTCATCCATTATCACATCCAACCTTACATTTAATATTTTTTAATTTTTTATACCTTTACTAGTATATTATTTATACCTAAACTTTAGTTATGACGTACCTTTCGAGAACATTCATACTTTATATGCCCCCTCCCTCCACTCCTACACCTTCATTCTACCTTGCCTCCAATTCCCTTAACCATTCTATTACTCTTTCACTATCTGTTCCTTCCACTATCCTTTCTAATCTTATACTTTTATCATCCACCGCTCTACAGCCTTCTACCCAATGCTTGAAATTCCCTATCCCTTCCTTGCATAATGTACATTTCCGTTGCTCTTCCTTCCTCCGATACTTATTTTCTTCCTCCACACTATCACACCTCGCTCTGACAATTATTCTCTGACTATCTTTGCGTGCCTTCCTTTTTATAAATATCGTGGTGACCTATCTACGCCATAATAGTTGTACTTCTAATTATATTTCGAATGCTTTTATTTAATTATTTATTCCTTGTACAATAGAACACCTTAACTGCCACAGTGAAAACGGTCGTACGTAGCCAGACACGCTTTATTTCATTTTCTAACAAGTCACAAATCATCGAAAATAGATGCGTTTAGTTAATAGAGATGTTGGTCTTTTATTAAATTATACTACAATATTAAATTTACGCAAAAATTTTGTAATGGTATTTAAATAATCTACCCTGTGTACAATCTACGTGTCACCCATATTTGGATGACATGGCAGTTATGGGCATAGCCAGGTTATCAATCGAGAGGCGGGATTTTATTTTTTTTTCTGGGGGGGGGTTTATTTTTTTTAATTTCTTTTTTGTAGGGTAAGGAAAAAGCCACTTTTTTCCGTCCGGCAACTGACTCCCCCTGTTTCCCCCTGGCTACGCCAATAGTAACGGTCAAAGTGTTACCGAAGCGCCAAAGATTCGAATGAATACTTCGAGTAATTGATTAAATATCTTGAGTTATTATACACTGATCCGCACTTACGTCGTCTCCCTTGCGTCAAACGATACTCGCAACGCTTTTCCCACGACGATCGGAACGCCCGATATCGTCGAATCGTTGCTCTCCGCGTTAATAAATCCTTGGAGTCTGTGCTCGGAGCGGGATCGCGAAATTAATCTCGAGGAACACGCGATTCCGAGGAAGCCCCATTCTGATCGCCGCTACAACCGCCATCGATTGCGGTGATTCCGTCGATAACACCACCCCTCCCCGACAATCCCTGTGAACCAGCCGAGTTATGCAGAGACGCTGGCTTTGCCTAACGACGTTTACCACGTTAACTGGAATATAACGACCACTAAATATACTTCCGCCTGTACGTGAGCGCCAGCCAACCGACTAATAGTTCCCGAAGTTCACCTGCCTCTATGCGTTATTAATATTTACACAGCGGTTCCCGCTGGAGGCGCATCGATGCGACAGTATTAGGGAGCGCAAAGAAGCTACCACGGGGAACCAGGGAGGATGGTAGGAGAATCGGAAACTTGACCGTAGATCCTCCTGCGTCAGGAGTTATATGGGAGGGGACAATTTAAATACAACTTCGTATTCATGAACGAGGTCGGTGTGTGCCCTGGACGTTTAATCTCGATATTGTTTTCACCTTTATCTTACAGCCAGTTACCAGTCTAGGTTTCATCGGGGCAGCGTTATATCGGTACCACTTTATTGGCGTCGAATATAACGGGAAACTCTATTTCTTACGTGATCGACACAAATTCTTCGAATATGCAACGTCAATATTCGTGTGTCAATCAATCATGAGGTCGATCGATATTTGGACTCGATGGCGGAGATCTTGATGACATTAAAGCGTGATGTCTGTACGAATTTGGACGGAGGTCAAGTCATCGTTTTGACAGTTACGATTTGGATTGTAAAGATATCTCGGTTTTTATCGAATTCCTTGAGGTCGAGCCCAGGATATGATCCATTTGGAAAGAACTGTACGGAGATACAAATACACGGTTTCTGAATTATTTTTGTTATTTAACGTCGTGTTGCATAACAGATCACTGTCAACTTTTAATCACTGATGAGAAAAATTCATTAGAAGATTATTAGTCGTTACGATGTTGATGTTTTGTTACTCGAACTTTCCCTAGTTAGTCCTTGCCCACCCTAAGCCTAACTGCCACCTAACCCAGACTGCGACAGAACTCACAATTGTAATTTCAGTGCGACAAATTTATTTCATTTTGTTGGAACCGCGTGCATCTTCCAATTCTATAACAACCATTGCATATTTATATTTATAAATTGTTTCCGTTACAATTCACGAATGATTATTATCCGGAGGTCCAACAGTCGACTGAAATAGTTTTCGTCATTTTACTCTTTAGTCCAATAAATTATTTTTTAAAATGCAAGGGAACATCTGATACCGTTATTTCGAAAACGTGACAAATTGCACTGCATAGCAGAAATACAACATGGACAGTAAATACCTATTATATTAATTTTATACTACAACATTGAATCTTCTCCGAAATATCGAAATAATGTGAACGCTTATAACCTTCTGTTTCATTGGCTCGTATATCGAACGAACGAAACGATCGAACGTGAAAAGGTATGCAATACACCTCGAAACGACTATCAGTAAAAGAGGGCACTGGATGTTACAGTGTCAGTGTGACATTTGACTCCTGATGAAAATATCATAGCTTCAATATTGGCGAAACGTTGAAATGGCTTTCCTGCAAAAGCACGGCTTCGCACTCGAGAGTTTCCACCGTGACAATTATTGGTTTCTTTTTATGTAATCATGTAACAGAAGAATGTAAAAGTACCCGCGAGCTGTACCTTTAATATAGTTTTTGACAGTCGAAATGAAGGTAATAACGATACCTGTGACGAGTGTAGATTGAATTACAGACAAGCTAGTAGCTATGACAAAGCGAGAGAGTCATTAACAACTACGATTCATTTCTCAAAAGCCAAATACAAAATGGACATCCATGTTCTTATCTATAATAATACAAAATAATAAATTCATCGAAACTCTCCTCAACCTAGTTGTGGCATTAGTAAATCTAAAAGTTTCCATGTTGTAATAGGAAATGCGCAGTAATAGGAACCGGTATTTAAACCTGTGTTTACCGAAGTAACTTTTTACGTTCATGCATACCACTATAAAACATGTATATACTCCGTCATTTTCGCACAGACTTTGATTCATTATACTGATCACGTATACCGTATGTCTTTGCTAGATTTAACTACCATTGCGAAATCTAGTTCCTTCTCCGCTGAATTCAATACGGTTTTATTACCTTGTTCTTGTAAGCTCTGTTATGATCGTCACCCTAATTATACGTTACACAGATAACGGATGCTTCTATATAGTACGTGTTATGGTGCGTATTCACCAGCAAACAGTTCATGAACACTGTTCGCAAACAACTTTTATAACCAGTTCAGATAATTATACAGTACGTACGGGTCAGTAATAGTACCCGGTGATCCCTAGAAAGAATAATTTGTATACTGTTCACGAACTCCAGTAGAGACGCACCTTTACACGAACAAAATTTTTCTGTAACGATTGCCATCGCGGGCCAAGTGTCGTCCACAGTAATCGTTTAATTTTGTAATAATCTATACACAAAAGATTCAGTACCATTTCAATATTATGAATTCACAAATATAGATTATTTACTTTGTAGATACATGCGTCAATGCGATTAAAATAAGCATTAATCATATTACATGGTTGCAAACATCAAAACACAGTGCTTTCCCGTCAATGTTATAAAGGTCATAAATATTATATTAAAGAGAATTATATACCTTCTCACAACACAATGAGAATAAAAATCGAGTGAAATATAAAGACTGTACATACATCCTACTATATTTCTATTATTACTCTATTTAAATATACACTAATAGTGGTCGAAATTATGCGAACATATTTTTTGTACTATCAATCACATGAAAGATGACACAATGATTTATTTCCAATGCAAAGCTACGCCACTGATTGGTCACGGGCAGCGCCACTGATTGCTCACGAGCAGCAGCGACTCGAACTTCCCCTCCTGGGTTACCCCCACTATGATCCTCGTTCGAGTTATAGCGGGAATTGATGAGGACACTCGGGCGAGTCAATCTAAGGACCATAGTGGGGGTAACCCGGAAGGGGAAGTTCGAGTCGCTGCTACTGGTGAGCAATCAATTGCGCAGCTCTGATCTATAACTTTCTTAATTTTCCGAATTCAGGCAAATCCTTCCACAGATATACATTCAAAAACGTACACACCCAAAAAATTCTATTTTTCGAAAGGTGTAGCCTAGACCATCGCCTTAATGAATCTCTACTACCAATCATCCTCAAAACCATAACACCTCGCCACACCACCAGTCCAACTATCAATGCCAAGAGCCGTCTTACTTTGATCACCCGTTATTCAATCACAGGCTAGTTCTTTCGTTTCTTCAAAGCTACCCTTTCTCCTATACACCTCTCCACCCTATTCCCGAGCTGGTTCATGCCACGATGTCCCACCTTCGAAAATGTGTCTCGTGTCACTTTCCGTGGCGACGGCTACCACACCACCACGAGGTTTCGCTATATGATAATCGCACAACACGTCACGCGCGTATGACAACACGAGTGGCTCTGACTCACCCCCACCCCCCAAATCGTTCTGTTCCCGTTATCCCCGCCTCTTCTGCCCTCCGCCCGCCCTTTCGATCGAACGATGGTGGCGTAAGTGATTATACCCGGTCGCGTATACATGTGCTCTGTCTGCAGCTCGGCTCCTTCTGTCGGGACGTTAACGTGTATATGTATACGGGACGAAGTAATGAGTCATAACACAGGGGGATGCGTGCGTGCGTGCGCGTGGGCGGCTCGGACGTCGCCTGGACACGAATACTGATGTCGGATCGTTCCGCGGGAATCGCGGTAATGCACCGTCCGGAGCTATGAATAAATGGAACGCGCTTCTGCTCCCGGATCCGGGACCGTGCAGCGCGTATTACGGGCCCGCCTAGGATCGCTGAGTGGCTCGAGCGGATTTCGAGGGATCGCAGACTGATTTCGGAAATCATCGGAGTGGATGCGAATGGCCGAAGTAACCGATTAGAGCGAGGTGGTGTGGGAGGCGGTACGACGGTAAAATATTATTCGAGCGAATTAGGTTGATGGGAGGATAATGATAATCGACTGTTCGATACCAAGTATATGATGTAGATACGTCACGGTATGAAGTATATTTGTCTGTTTAAATACATTTGGGGCGCTGTGAAGAAATAAATGTATGTATGTGGCAAACGACAACGTTTCGAGCGGTATGAGCGAATATTTATATATGACTGATGTGAGGCGAATATCGTGAGACCGGTATGGTGCTTTCATTTTTTAAAACTAGTGAATGTGGGGATACACGGGGTGAACCGATTGAAACTTTTTTTATGTCGTATAATAGGGTTCAAAGGGGGCTTTATGATGATTATAGCACGTTTTTATCTGCCCATTTATTTTTTTTAAGTTTTCAAGGGGATCTTCAATTTTTTTTATAGATGAAGCTATAATTTTGTTACGCCCATCTTTCAGTGGATGTTAAGACGAGTTGAGCAAGCATCATGAAATAATTTTTTCTTCAACCGAACTGACAACAAATACTTCTCATTTACCTTAGGGAAGACGATGTTCCAAATGGATCTGTTTTTATTACGTTAGACGATTCACCGTATATATTTAGAGGTGTCCCATAATTTTCTAAATAATCGGAAGCTCTTCATAAGAACTGAAAATTTCAGTTTTGTTCACCGAACAAATTAACTAGTTGGTCGTTATGTCTCCATGTTAATCCGTATCAGCAGTTCCTGTTAGTTAACTGACTCTCGCATCACCCCTATTGAATTACACCTGTCAATCCTAGTTCATCGCATACTCTAATTCGAAGGTTCCTTTCTCCCGTATGTGGGTAGGCATAGATACTATTATGGTATATTTCCATATTGAAAGCGGTCTTCGAATAAGAAACATGATAACCAGAACACTATTGTTTCCATTACTTTTTTGAGTAATAGAAACCGTATTATTATTGTTGTATTTTGTATCACGCACATTTTTACATAATGCAGCAATAAATATTTCAATATGTGAATGGAAATATTTCAGAATGAGACTGAATGAAATGAAAATATTTCATGCAAAATATGAAAATAAAGGAGCAAGCTTAAAATTTATGCCAGGACTTCATTACTCTAAAAACGTACAATTCAATAGGAAAAGGAATTCCATGTCTACTGAAACGATGATGAAAAATTTGCATATACGATAAATTTAAAAGGACCCTTTGTAGAGGAACATCCATTGGTTTCGCACAGAAGGATAGACCAGATTTAAATCGTTCCTTTCAAAATCGATAACATAAAGATTTCAATAGCTTTAGGTTAACAGGTTAAAGCTATTAAAATCTTGAATTTTTAATGCTCGATAATCTTACGGATTAGTAACCTCTAAAAGTTCACGTGATCGTAACCGATTCATAAATTTCAATTTTATAAATTTTCCATCGAATTCGCGACGTAACAATTGTCAGTGAAAAACTTCGGACTTCACTGCCGGAAAATCAAACGTTTACCTAAGTTCGGATTAATTAACGACGTACGAGCAGACGTAAGCGTAATCGGTGCAAAAGTTGGAAAAATAAATTAACAAGATGGATATTCGACGAAGTTCGACGTGCTTTAGCCGTACCCGCGATGTTTCTCTTTTTTCTCTATCCGGTCCGCTTTATCCAGGTTTAAACCGGCGAGTGTAACGTAATTATTTCGCGGTCTTTTGCTCGAAGCTCGTCCGACCTCTCGACGGATTAAGGGGGTATTCTCGTATAACAAGTTCAAGAAATCAATTATCTTTTTGTTTAATTAAATCAAAAGTTCAACATTTTAAAAACATAGTCCCAAAAGCTTATGTCCAATTCGGAAAAATAACGAAATTACAGCCCATTCAGTGAGACGCGTCAGAGTTCCAAAAAATAAGCGATCACTTTGACACCTTGACTTTTAAGCTGCAGAAGTCATTTGTCAAATAATATTCAAAAATTAATTTTTTATCTTATTAAGTCTTTATCGTCCCTTGCACAATAAGAATTGTTGTGGTACACAAAATAATCCTGCAATTATTAAGTATTAGGACGCATACTTTCTTTCAGTCGACATCGTACCCTCCTAAATGAGGCTCGAATCCCTTATCTCCCCCTAATTATTGTTTCGCCGCTCGAAACATGTAAACTTTCACGCCTGACAGATAATTGCGATCACGCTACACAGATTCCACCGACTATCCCCGACTGACGGAATCATGACTCACACACTATTTCTCGTCGAACGTTGTATTTCCGTCCGCCTGTTATTACGATACGTTATCCGCGGTTGAGTCAGCGGTTCGATTCGAGCGTGTTTCGATCTGTAAGCCGAGCCCACGTCGTCCAAATATCGACAGTCTTTAAAAGCACCACGGCGGGGAATGCAAAAGTAACGTATATGTTTGGAATTTAAAAGTTTTAAACAAAAAAGAACGCGTATTCGTGCTCAGTGCGTCTGTATGTTATGCGAGAACCGACAAACGAAAACGAAACAGATGGTGAAGTACGGCCAAGAAGCAAACGCATGTGAGGCGCTGTGTACATCCCGTTTTTATAACCATTTTTTTGACCGCCAGTAACTCGATCACTCGAACTAAATGCAACGCTGACTGTACAAACGATAGCTAAAATCGTGTGTAACTGATGTCGATCAATGAAATATTTTACACGTCTAAAGTAATTATTATCGAATCACTGAAAGCTGCCAGTTAAACCGAATAATGCTGGATATTATTTTCGATCGGTATCCTATTTCCTTCGTATGTCATTACCTTCGTTTCCATTGATGCAAACTGCGACCGAGGTGTATAAATTTCGACGCTTCGTTCCATTAACATCCATAAATTGTTGATTCACCAAGCTCGGTTGCAATTCCAACGTTTTTTAAATCCCGTATATTATTTCCCGTGTTATTCCCATTTCGTCGCGCGTGTTAATAATGTCCGTTACGGTAACAACGTACTGGCCGACGTGTCGATAAATGTTACCTGCTTCCGAACACATTCAACATTAATTATCCACGTTCGCAGAAAAAAGGAACATAAAAGAAGAAACCGAATTAACCCTCCGTCTGTATTCAAAACCCGCTTTTTCCCTATTCGACGAACAATGTTCCCTGGAAAGTTCGAATCTCGAAAAGACTTTAATTCGCGCGACGTTTGGCTGCGCACCGGGAAACGAACGTATAATTACCGGTCCAGGACGATGTCCCGCGGAACGAGCCGTTGCCCCCCTGCGCATCTGAATCGAACAAAGTTAAAATGGATAATGAGGGTAATTAAACGAATTTAACCAGTCCCGTCCGCTGTCGTTCCTCGGATGAACCACGGGGACCCCCCGATGCCCTAGAAACCAGTGAATGCGAACAGAGTCCGGGACTCCTCATTTTTCACGATCTTCAATCCTGCCCCATTCCCCTCTCTCTTTCTTTCTCGTCTTTCTCCTTTCTTCCGACTGAACTAAAACACTCCTCTGTCCGTCGCCCGCTCGAATTCCTCGATCGTTTTTCACCCTTGCTTCTTTCGTTTCTGCGGCTCTGCCCGCCTCCTTTAAATTCGGAGACTCATTACGCAGCGTCTTCGGTAATTAATCCGTCTTAGTGTTATGAACAAGGTCCCCCCGTTCCCACGGAGCCATGGTGTCGGAGCGACGAGAGAGAAAAAGGAAAGAAAAAAACGGTTCCACGGGGATAGAAGGGGAGCACGAAGCAATTTAACTTCGTAATTGACGCCCGTTTAGATCTGAAATATAAATGCATTGTATCAAAGTTCGGGCATAAACCTTCCGCGGCTCAATTTGCCCGGCGAATTTCCTTTTTTCTCTTCGCGCCCACGGCTAAACGAGAAACGCCACTCGCGGCCAATATTATGTTTATAGTTCCCTTTTCTTGTCCGCCTCGTGAGTCCCGTCCCTCCTTAGTCTTTATCCCAGTTTCCCGCGGTGTTGTGTTCGTCGATTTATGGGCAGACACATGGATTAACCCTTGAAAGGTTTTTAATGTTCGTACAGCAGCAGTGCATGGCTCCGTTGGGACCCTTACTACTTCCTATTTTTTAAACAATATTTTCTAACGCGATCATTTAAGATGACCTGCTTTCTTATATGACTTAACATTCCGTTGTCACATTGTGTTAAATTAACGCAGAATTTGACTTGAAAGTAAAATATCCTTCAAGAATCATTGAAAATATTAGACGAGATATAAGAATAGACTTAAAATCTTATGGGACTTAGTATCCCCATTATTATCCTGGTTTCACTAGCAAGGAATGGAATACTGAAGTGGTACTGGGGCTTCTGACGCCCCCAAAGCATGGGACAGAAAATGACATTGCATGTTATGTCTACTCTTATATCTCGTCTGTGGTCAAACTATTCAAAATCACACATGAACATACACACTCGCACCATCCTCCAACGAGCTCCGTAGATATGAATTTCATCACCTAGCAAACCGTGACCAAGCCGCAGCACTAATAATTACCAGTACGAGAGTTGGTCAGAAACGGAAAGTTTCTCAGGCAGTAGTTGTCACGTAGAATTATGCGGCTCGGGGGAAGTCAAAGAAACGTGTTTAAAGAAAAAAAAGTGAGAAAAAAAATTTGATTTTTCTCGCTCTCAGTAGCACCAGGAGACCTGTAAAGCGGCTTATAAAAGTTCTTGAGGAGGATTCGTGGATCGTTCCTCTTTTTCCACCTTGTCCCCGCGTTTCCGACACCGCTGCAAAACGAGGTCCCGCCGAATTATTCGGACCGACGTTATTTATGGAGGTTAATTTTATCCCCGCGGACGCGACCGCGTTAATTAGAGCAACGATGATTTATCGTCGCGTGGGCCATTGCGGCGCAACAAAAGCGACCGGCCCGCCGCCACTCGGACGATCAGAAATAGGTTTCCGTCTATGGCCGTGGGCTTTCTCTCTCTCTCTCTCACACTCTCCCGCGGCCATTGGCGATTCCAGCGTCGCAGTTCCATTGTTGATCAGCCCCGATGAATAATTCCGCGTGGTTCTGGCCGCGCGTGAACCACCTCGCACACATGCACCGATGAGGAGCCTTATCGGGGATAAAGCCACGAGTTCGCCTGGAACTGGACCGGCCGCGCGACGTGTGCTCCCCGCGGAAAACCGAGTTATCGTTAGCTCGTTACACCTGAGACGTAAGTTGGCTCGTTCTCGGCGCGCCGCGAGAATTGAACAAATTACGTATATCGCGGGACGGGCAGCGCTGAGTTAGTTTCGCGCGCGAACCGATACGTGTGGCGACGGACATTGGCGTAACTAGGTACGGGCCAAGGAGGCCTGCCCCCCCCCCTACTGCCCAGAAATTATTGAAATATGTGAAAAAATATTCGTCGGTAAAATCTTATGGTATAAAAAATAAATACTTGTGTCGAAATGCAACACGCAACGCAACTGAAATACAAAAAATTAAATACTCTCGTCATTACGTTAAAGTATTAAATAAAATTGTATTTTTTTATGGAATTATAGTAGGGCATTGATTATTGGAACTGATAGAACAAAAGTGTTTGGATGATAAAATTTTTGAGTAATAGAACAATATTTATCGCGTGGAAAATATCATAGATTTCAAGCACAGTAGTACGAATCGACGAAGGAAGAAAGGACACGTGTAGAAGTTTGTGGGTTCCCTATGTTTTTAGCCGCTGGATCGTGTACATTTTTTTATTATACGTAGTTCTGCACAGTTGTATACCGTTTTAAGGACATTATAACAGTTTTGTGATAGCGTACGATGTAATTTTTATACTGAATTATTGTGAAGAGATCTCGTTTTTGATCGCTATATACATAGAAGAAACGTATATTCAAATGTATACATACGTGACAGGATGTAAATATTGCGAGGAATGGACCTGAAGTCTGAAATATTGTTCGGATAGTAGAACGTTCCGATGAAAGGATGTGAACAGAGTGACGTTACGGTTAGCAGAACGTTTCGATAATTCAAGCTCTACCGTATTCGAATTAATTCCGGCCTCGTGGGTAATCGGTCATGGCCACACTCTGGCAGGTCGATGATTGGACATCAGTGGCTGCCACAGTAGTCCACGTGTTAACTCGCTAGCCATAGCCAAATAAGTTTACTTTATACGGAATAAAAGCCTCATTAACTAGGTGGAGTTCAAACAACCGACAGACAAAAGTCTTCCCACGGCAGTCTTCACTTTACTATGTCAGGGCACTATTGATTCTTTCTACAATCATCAATTTTGCCCCGTTTATTTCTAATGACCATCACAAAATATTCCTCAATCCCCTATTCGGATGATCTAACATCAAGCAAGTGTTGTCACATACTGGATTATAACTCCGATACTTATTACGCCAAAGTACACAGCAGACACTGAATTGTTAAAGAACATCAAAGAAACGTATTATCACTTGTTCCGCATTTTCCTTCACCTAATGACCTTTCCTGATTTTCAGAATGACCAACGAGAAATTCCATGAAACGACGGTCACTCGCGTTCAAGTCATTCGGACAACTGTGACGGAACAGTAACGCAGTACATATGAAAAATCTCTTACGTCTTTACCTACTTATTTCAGTCAACGTCAGAAATGACGAGAACCTTTCCTTTCGAACGTATATCTTGATCATACCCGTAACTACAGTCTCGAGATCGTCGAGAACAAAGCCTGTCATGAGCTCGTAACTACTTTCAAATTAGTACGAAAAGGAAGTCGTAAACATCGACGTCATAATATAACAAGGCAGTCGCGAATCGTCGAGCAGTAAATACCGTTTAAACATCTGCGTGACGTCTCAAGGCAGCGAGCACCGGCGCCGGTTCGATCTGAAAGCCAAGAGACGACAATGTCGGGGACGATGAACGTCGCAAAGACCCGGCCGAGAGTCAGTCGAGCCGGGGCCCCGGGTTTTCTCGAGCAAGGATCCCCCTCGATTCTCTTCTCTGTCCCTTTATTTTTTTTTTCTTTCTCTTCCTCCAAGACGGGAGAGCCAAGCATACCCGGCGTGTATTCGCCGTTTGTTCCACGGGATGTATTCACCGTGCCGGCATCCGTCTTCCCTTTTCTCCGCTACCGATTCACAGACGTCTTTCGAGAGGCGTTGCAACGCGATGGTGGAGCGGGAGGGGCGAGGGGGAGGAACGGAAGGACAATAAAACGCGGCGGCTAGATCTAGCGTCTGGAAAAACGGAAGGGTGGATAAATATACAGTGTATAAAACAGACCGTGTCGGTGATACTGTGTCCGAGGGTAGACCCGTTAAAATGGAAAAACGAAAAGAGAGAGAGACAGAGAGAGTAAGAGCGAGAAAAAAGAACGAAACCGGAGGAAAAGGAAGAACGGCCGGGTTACAACTGACAAGGCTGACACTGGTGGCGTAGCCATGGCTCACCCTGTCGGATCATTACCCCCTTTTTATTATTTTCTGGTTAAAACAAAGGGAAGCCCTTTCGCCCAGCCCGGTTAGTTGACCGACTTGCACCCACCGAGAAACTTCCACCCCGAGATTAATTGCGCCCTCTTTCTCTCTTTCTCTTCCTTCCAGCCCGAGTTTCTCTATCTCTCGCCCTTTGCTTCTTTATTTTTCTCGGTGTCCCTTCGCCCTCTGCTGCCCTTTATCGTCCCATTTTCCCTCGATCTCTCCGCCAGGCAAGGTCCTTGAGAGAGGAAAGTTCGCGAATGGCGGGCGAGTCGACTCGAGAGACAGGGAAAAAGAGGGGCTGAGAAAGAGAATGGCGACCGGCTCCACTGGATAATATCCACCCTCCCGCAACCCCCGTCGTGCGTCGGTTTTATCAACGGATCCAGGGGCCGGTTTATCGCGTTCATCCGCCAGCCATTCAACAACGGACGTGTCACCGTTACCCATTTACCCGGAGTCGGATATATTCTCGCGAACGGCTTAAAAACCCGCGGTTCAACGGCCAGACGAGCGACAGAGCCGCACGCGAGGATCCAGGGAAAATGTTTTGCTCGCGGCTGGATTTAATTGCGTGGGGTGCTTAAAGATTACCAAGAGCCTCCAGTGCTTTGCGTCGACGAGAAGAAGACGCTTCAACGATGAAATCGATTCTTTGCCAACTGTCAACTGCAAGTGCTCGCCGTGGGAGGGATCGTGTGCGAAAGGAGAGAGAGGAAAAGTTGGAACGGAAGTCGTTTTTAAGTCTACTGTTACGGCAGAGTTTGATCGGTCAAGGTCGCTTTGGCGGTGTTTTTGCAGACTGTTGTCCTGTCTACGGTTTTACATTTCTAGACTTGTCACATGAAGGATGTAGATATCTGGTTGAAAAGTCCCAGAGGTGTTATTCTGACACAGTTACTTGTGTTTCACTAGTATTCTTCGATTCCTTTGCTTTCTTTTCGGGGTAGGGGGAGGGCGACAAGGGAGAAGTGACCAAACAACACGCTGGGGATGGTAGCTCGGTAGCTTGGAACGGTCAAAAGCTTTTATCCCGAGAAACGGAAACTTCTTATTGATTTTATGGTCGAATATAAGCAACGTAGATCTTGGTGACTGAGGACAGTTGTCCCTTTCATGGTGTAATAACGTGACTACTTATTTTATTTAGGCAAAGCGTAATTCTAGCTAATATTGTTTCTTCTGTTGAATATGAGAGCAGTAGGTCCCTTGCACAACTTTGTACCGAATTTTTGTTAAGTTAAATTATTATTAACTATTAACAGAGAATGTACGATCGGAGATATCCGATGACTCGACAATCTCGACATTACAAACGTATCGCACTGAGGAAAGAAGCGACAAAGAGATTTATATACCGTACGTCGGCCATTCACTCCAGTTTTAATCGTGCGCTCTTCCTCCATAGACAAGGACCGCGGGGCCACGCGCGATGAAATGAAATGAAAAAATTCCGATTTCTAGTTGGATTTAACGAACGACTCCGTGCGTCAAGATCAATAGCCTCTCGTCGAGTGCGACGTAACGATTTGTTTTACTTTGTATTCGACATGTAACAAACAGACCAGTTTGCGAACGCTGGATAAAGTCGTTTCGAATGCTTCATTTTAATCGGCGCTTCGCCATAATTCATTTTTATTTCTCACAAAGCCTTGCAACATTCATATTCGTTTAGGAAATTATTGGTTGGATTAGATCCGTATAAATACTATTGTACTAACTGAAGCCATGAGCCGGATCTTATAATTAATGAAGGACAAGATCACTGTACGAAGAATTGAGGAGATCAATATACCAAAATGGAACGTACAATGTTCACAGAAATATTGTAATCGATAGTGCATAGTACCCATTTTATGAGCCCGTAAATAATTAGCAAGAACCACGGAATGAACGATCAAGTTGTTTATAAATACAAACATTTATAATTAACTTACAATTACTGGTCGAAGCAACCGATTGATTCTGTGGTTCTATTCCTGGTCTGGTACCAGATTTCTATTTCACGTACAGATTTAACCTGTGTAATGTGTTTTTGTTAGATCACTCTGAAATTATATTTCATTCTTAAATCAATTGTACACTTAATCTGATTGCTATATAACCAGGTTTATAAATCACAAAAACATATATTAAATTACCCAGTAAACTATTATTGGTAAGAAGGAATATCCGTTTCATCACCTTACCACCATGAGCCACTCAGAGCTAACGTTATCCTCTCTTCGTTAAAATTTTAGAACAAACATTATACATCTATTATACAGAAACATCACTCCAAAAAAAAGTCTTTAAAAGCTACCTCGTCTACCCAGATTTGTCACTGTAAGAACAGGTGGCGTCTTCGATCAACCGATTCCCCGTTGCACAAGTTAAATGTCTCACCAATATTATTCTCCCGTTTCACGATTAATACCAACAATAGAAAGAACCATTTCGAAACACTTCCGGACTGTTTCACCGAATCCATCAGCGTTTTTACGCGCGCTTTCGATCGCAAATCGGCCAGTATCCGAGTTCTCAAGGAGAGGGAGAAAAGCCGGGCCGAGAAGAAAGTGCTTCAGGTCTCGGTCCAATAATTTCGCCAAGGAAAATTCCTCTTCCTCGACGAAGAAAAAAAAAAAAAAAAAAAAAAAAAGTAGAGAGAGGATCCGGCGGTAGGCTCGTCACTCCGGCCTGCAGATGCTCAGCGACCGTAGAAAAGAGTTCCTGAAGAGTTCTCGCACGAAATCGTTGCGCGGTAGGATTCATTTCCTGCGGTTGTCGTTCGACGATTTCACGAAAACGTCTATAAGGTCCTCGCAGCTCCTCTCGGCGCCGCGTTTATTTTCGAGGTCGGTTATTCAAGAACGCGAAGGGAACAAGGCCGAGGAGATACCCGCGGAAACGAAAGTAACGAGCTTCGTCGGTAAATTTTCATGGCGGACTGTCACAGGAAACGCCGACGCGGCGATTTCCGGCCGCCTGACGCTCGTGGGACACGGATTGGTCTTTCTTTTTTGGGCGCGCTCCTCAAAGTTTAGAGACAACGCCTTCATTGTGCTATAGTATATGTATAGGTTATATGCATGCAATATCGCCTATCCAAATTCAAATCGTTCTCGATTGAATGGTAAATGATATTTTTGTATCTAATTAGTATGTTCAAATCCAAATTGAAACCGTTTACAACTGAAGGGTATTGTACCTCAGATAAGAAATAAATTGTTTCGGTTTTATGCACGGAAGGTTAGAGCTGCTAAAAACGAAAGATTTTCAATTGGAAAAAAAGTAAGACAAGCAAAAATCAGGATCGCGACAAATGCACGTAATATCGCCTACCTAAAAACTATTGATTAATTCGCGTGTTTACGAGTTTTTTAAATTATATTTCTATGTGTATTCAATATTTTTAACCGAGAATATTGTGGAGGCTTTTTCCCAAAATTTTCTTTTTAATAGGATTACGTTCCAAAAATGTATTTATTTTAAAAATAAAGAAACACAGTTTCAAAATAATGGTATTTTTAAATATTATTTTCTTAGACGATCATGTTAACATGCTGGGCAAACGAAGTTCATAATAACACAAAATTCACAAAATTCCCACCCCACTATACACGTCGTGTCCCCTGCAACTACGCATACATCGTCGTGCAAATATTTTCGCATGACCGTGAAACATCTCAACTTCTCCGTCCCTTCGAAGGATTTAGCACCCACACGCATGACCACCTTCTCCGGACACGTGTCTGTATATATACACACCACTGTGCCCGAAGTTCATCTCTTCCGTCGGGTATGTCGTCACATCCGTCGCATCTGTGCATCACCATTCACCGTGTTTTTTTTTTTCGGGATCTTCCTCTTCCCTTGTCTTACACCCCACCCACTTACTCGCCACATGACGTCCTCCCATCATCCAGCGCAACCGATCCCGTGCCCTAAACACGAAATACAGACTCATACAAAAGAGGCGATGGAAAAGGAAAGGGACGGAAGGGCGACTCCAGCACTCGACCATTGAAAGGACCTGCCAATAAGGGGCCGGAGGACTCCTTTCTCCGAGCCCTTACTCGCGCCCTCGCTACGCTAATGTCTTCTATGGGACCACGACCCGACCGACCTCTCGTTGCACCTGCAATAATGCCCATCGCTCAATGGGGGTATATATTCAGGACACCTTTTCTCTTTCAGAGACCGACCCATACTAACCGCCCCCACTACCCACCCTTAACACTGTCTCCCCTACGATCCGTACGGTGCACGTTTTTCCGTTAATATTTACGCACGTTTGCCAGCGCGGGTTTTTTTTTCGCACCCTTCTTCTCCCCCGGTCGAAATCGTGACGGGTTAATTACCGGCGGATGCGCATTGAGTCCGCACGCTTTCGCGCTGAAAGATTTATTACGCGTTCCGGGCAGCGTGGATAGAGGGACGTGGGGGTGGGGAAGGCAGTTTGTTTTGCCGTTCTTTCCCGCAGGATCGACGCGAACCCACGCAGGTCGTACACTTTTTCCTGCTGCTCCACCCCTTCCCCGAGATAATGAAAACTTTCGGCGCGGATATATCGTGACGGAACGTGGCTACGGTTCCGCGCAGGTAATTCAAACGGTTATAAATTTGTCCAGCGAAAGAGGTGGAGAGAAACAAAAACAGAAAAAAACAAGAACAGGACGAAAGGAGAAATAATTGAGAACCGACCTCGACGAGGCTTAATACTCTCCGTACCATGTACGCGCGCCCCATTCGGCCGCGGCGTTGATTAGGAATTTTCTCTTTTTTCTTCACCCCCACCACGGGCGACTTTATCCGACGATTACTCTTTGTTTTCGCCGTGGCGAATATTTCACGCGTCGTTTAACGGTGCAATGGAAACTGGAACCTCGAGCTCGGAGGTCCCAGAAAATTTTCACGGACCGCCGGTAGACATCCCGTTTTCATGAGAATGAATACAACAGCACAGCGCGGCGACGTCCGTTCCGACCGCGGATACGCGAACACAGGCTCGACTTCTCGTCCTGGGTTCGATTTATTCGTATTAAACCTTCGCCGCGCGGAACAAAAACTTCTTTCTGTTTTTTGCTTTATTTCGGCGCTGCCATTTTTTTTCTCAGTTTCTTCTTGTTTTCGTTATTTCGTTCGTACCCGTGTTTTGTCCGCCGTGAAACGACGAGAACTGTTAACGAAACACACGGATTCGGAACCAGTGCGACCATCCGACAAAAACATTTCGTACGAATTTATGCAAGAAAAGTATGAAATTTTTATTTTCTTACGTTTCACTCGATAAACGGCAATTTACGATATTACTGCATTATTGTTTAAACATCTGACTGTTTAAATATCCCGATAATTCCATTGGTGCGTACCAAGTTTCTAAATGTAAAGCAATATTTTTACATAATGGTATCCGAATTACGCAGTTTACCAATGAAGGGTGGTTACTCGTATTAAAATATTTAATTGTTCCACTTGTTCTCGTTGTCGAAATCATCTTATAACGCGCGAGAAGTGTTTGAATAGCGAAGAATATGCATAATATATTCGTTGGCTGAAAATAGTAATGAATCGTAAATTTAGGTGCCTACAGTAAAAATATGGAAATTCTATTTTATTTTCAACCTACTAAAAAGTGATTAGAGCTTTTTTTACATATTGTTTAATATTTTAGGGCGGTGAGGGAAGAGAAAAATATTAAACTTGCATGTCTAACTTTCATACCGTTATTATTATTAGTATTATTATTCGAAAAGAAAAAAGTACTATATCTGTTCGTAAACGTACTAGAAGACTAAAAAAATTTTCAAAAGTACTAGGTCCAGTACGAAATTACTAGTGGTGGTCACACTGTTCAGGACTCGGAGAACAGCAAGCACGATATTATATACCCACCCCCACCTTTCGACGCTGAGGCCGGTTTAATAATTCAACGATGCAACTAGTAGACGCCTCGTTCCGTGCAAATGAATTCGCCGACCTCTCGCCGCGATCCGGAACATCGGTTTAAATTTCAACCTTCTCTGTCTAACCGCCCCCTCCTTTTTCCGATGCTCCCGCGTTTTATTTCGTTTGACCTGCCGAGCAGAATGGAGTCTGGGAAAAAAAGGCCGAGCAAACGGGCTAAAAAGGGGGGAATTGGTCAGAGAGTGCCTTTGATAGCGATTTTTCGTTTACACGCCACCCCCTATCCTCTCTCCGTCGCCTCCATGTTGAGAGCATTAGTTTGTTTTCCGTGTATTGAGCTTCCTGCGTGCTCCGCGTAATGTAACTTTTCAACCGGAGTCGACGATCATTGGCACACTATTAACGGAACAATCAACGAAAATGTGCGCGCGTACGAACTTGTTTGCAACATTTATTCGATCGAACGATTACTTTGGCACGTTTTTTGATTCCACGATTCCGTAATTAATTCCGGATGAAAATTAAATCTTTTTGCTCTTTGTTCTGAAGCTTTTCGTCCGGATAACAGGATCGCCCATGTCTCATTGTTTAACGGTTTTTCGTCCGCTCCCACAATTTCTCTTCACGCGGAATGTGCGTTTCGAGGATTATATTCCACTCTAGTCCCTTGAGATTAATTAACGACAACGTCGACGACTTATTTCACAAGCTCTCGAGCTGTAGTTGTTTACATCGAAGCTATAGGAACAGTTACGTGTTTGTTAGCATGTCACAATGCATATACGTATTTCGGTTGTTACATATGCAGATAACTATATTCATCCGAAGGTCGTTCCATAAGTAATGTCGCATAATTTGTATTTGTATAAGAGCGAAGAACATTAACGTCATCGTTTACTTTACGAATACCAAAAAGGCAATAATCCGACAAAAGCAACTGAAAAGTTATGTAAAGTAACAAAACAATGTAATGAAACAATAAACGTAAGAAAGGCCCAAAGATAGTTTCCAAAATTGTGTACAGACAGTAAAAAACGATATACAAGTGTTTATAGACTCAAAACAATAATCCTTTTTCAAAAGAGAATTGAAAATTTGCCCTCAAGGTGGCAAAAAGTTATAAATCACGGTGGAAATTAAATTTTGTAATAAAGTGAATTCATACATGTAACTTTCATAATAAAACAGATGTTCAAAAATACGACATTACTTATCGAACGACCCAATTTATAATCACATCTGTATTCAACCCACTCTCTGTTCGTTTTACCTCTTAAACAATGCTTCATTTAGAATTCAGTTACATTTAGCCACATCACAACTATGACAATCCAGTCATTCTCGACATTTTCGGGATTAATATCAGAACCGTCTCGTGACATTGCGTACTCTGTGTTCATAGAAATCTTATATATGGATCAGGCTTTCTATGAAGTTATCTAATAACGTCGCGTTCCCGGTAGTCCCCCCCCACCCTAAGAAAAAGCACAAGGGAGTGTATCGTACTAAGACGCCGCGCTGGCGGGAAAAGAACGTCAACGAGATATTGTACCTCCCACGGAATCAAATAACGACGCGATATTGCACCCGGCAACTGCTTGACATTTTAACGGAACGCCAAGTAGACGTCCGACCACACGAGAATGGATGCGCGGCCTCGGCTACCAGTGTTCCGCCGCCAATTCATGGCTTTTTGCGCGGTGCATCGCTCTCCCGAGGCTTCTTCCGACCGGGTAAGACCGTGGTTATTACCGAATTCTCGTGAACCTTAACCCGGAAACATTATGTTACAGTATCAGAGTACCCTCATTAATATCATCATTATCTGGTTATCGAGAAACTACGTACACCACCCACCATAAATACTAGGACACCTGGTCTGCATAAAGAAAATGTGATGTTTCGTAAAAAATGATGTATTTCAGGCCAATTTTTTCGTAGTAGCAAAAGCGTTAGGTATCGAGCTTTACTATCCTGGAAATAATATTTATATCAGACTATCAGCAATTTTGTAATGTTTTGTTTTATTTCGTTCATATTCGGTAAGTGTCCTAATACTTGTGAACGGAAGTGTATGACGATCGAAATACGAAGAAACAGAACGTATAGTGTCTATAGTTCCATTCGTAAAATGGCTTGTGAACGTTTTAATTCCATTACGTCACAAATATGACAGTCGTGTCACTTCCTTTTAATAATATTTTCCAAAAAACAGTACTTTTGGTTTTAATTGAATTCAAAAATTGGAACATTAGCCAGATTTCAAGTCAAATATTGAACTGTGGGAAAAAAAACAAATTTCTGAAAGGTTCAAAACCTCTTCGTCTTGCCACGAATGCTGCGAAGTGGACCCGAGTATGCCGCACTCATCGAAGCATTACTGTAATGATCAAGTCTGAGAATCTTTTGCAATAAATTATGCCAGAAATTATAAACAACCACAGAAATTCAATATTATAGAGTTAATTGATACCTTTATTGAGGACATAAATATTCAATGTCGATTTTCCTGCGATAATATTATGAATATAATTTTATACCATCGATTATCCAATCAAGTCGATAATAAATTGGCGTTGAGTGAAAAGTCGTCGACCCTTGGTCCTTCGCGATATTTCATGAAAATGTTAATGTCATCAAATTCGTATACAATTGTATTTA
The DNA here is from genome assembly GCF_001272555.1 of Dufourea novaeangliae. Lineage (NCBI taxonomy): Eukaryota > Metazoa > Arthropoda > Insecta > Hymenoptera > Halictidae > Dufourea > Dufourea novaeangliae. Next base: position 1,298,889 of record NW_015373942.1, on the reverse strand, counting down.
TAATAAATAGAAATATGTAGTACGTAATGAAGTCGAAACAAAAATCCACACGAAAAAACCATTATTCCACCTTCTCAATTTATTATGCACCTATTAAGGAATCATTTCTTTTTCGGTTCTACTCCGAATGTATTTGTCCTGTTATCGAAGAAATGTTTACGCTTTGCCATTTTATATTTCACGTCGGGAGTTCACAGTAAACGATCATGGATTTTGTTTGTTTTACGGCCCCTATTACAAAGGAACCTGGGTCTTCTGAAAAATTTGATAATTATTGCTTTTGTTTGTTTAATTATAACTTTGTTATGCTAAAACTGATGAGGATACCCAATGGAATATCGATAGAAAAGAATAAATAGACATTACAGAATCGTGAAATGATGAATTGTTATGAACTCGCTGCATTTGAATTGAACCATGCAAAAAGTAGTACGAGTAGTTATACAAGTATGAGAATAATAATGTTGCTGTCACATTGAGTGATAAATAGGTTAGGTTTAACAGCAGCGTCTCATCCCTGAACATCAGCTTTCACACAATACGAGAGTCGGAATCTACATGACAATGTATATACCTTGCATTGTGCAATAAAGACCATGTTACTAGTATTATAATTACATATTCGAATTCTGCATTGGCGTCTCTGTAGAAATTATATTTATGACTCTGACGAAAATAGCCAGAAGTGACATCGAAATCTGAATCTTTAATCATTGTTCAAAACAACTGAATTTGACAGGGAATTCGTAACGCAGCAACATTGAAGATATACGTCGTACAGTCGAATGATAAAACATTTGAACGGAAACGACGCTACTGTTCTATTTATGGCCTGACCTTTAATTCATGGTATGCATACACAAATGAAAGTTTCTTATTATTAGAATCCAAGAATTTACAGAACAGATTTTCTTAGAGTGCTGCAAGAACTTATGCAAATCACAGTAAAGATTAATTTACTTCAGTCTGCGATAAATCGAAGCTCGTCACGCCAGATTAAGCTACAGAACCTTATTGACTTTCAGTCAGCCTAAGATGTCTCAAATAAAATCAATAAATAATGGATCTGCCGCATCGATTTTAGAAATCTGTGAACGTTAAATTTCCCCTACCATCTTCGAATACGTTCGTAAGTGTGTGGAGAATGAAACCGGAGTCGGAATCGTGGCCCCAAGAGCTCTGCATACGCATATGCGCTTCGCATAGGGATAGGTCTGGACGTCCATTCGACCCTGAACTTATCCAACATCTATTTCTGCGTACGAACATGGAAGCCAACCGAAGAATTATAGCCTCCAGCCGGCGCGGGCAGTCAAATTTATCCCTTTCGACAGCGGCGTAGACTGCGACTGGTTTCCCAATGTGTTCAACAAATACCACATTCCTGGAAATTTTTTTTCAAGTGACAAAACACTTTTATTTCCTACGTGATTTCTAATGAGCAGATTCCTGAAGTAAAATTCGGACAATGGGATACGTTAAATAAATTTAAATTGTCTATGACCCGTCATATTTTTGGATTTTTTCAACATTTTCCTTTTTATCTAACTTGTACACAAACAAAGGGCCATTTGCTTAAAAAAGAATTTAATTTTTTGCTTCAATGTGCCACCATTGTTTTCAATCAAATGAAAAATATCTCCAACGAACAATAGAGAACTTCCATTCATTCAATATTTCATTGTCCGAATTTTATTTCAGGAACCACATTACGTCGTCCAGTACTACACGCAAGTAATTGCTCTCGACCACCATATTTGTTTTTAAAGACAACCTTAAACCAATATGTACATACCATTCAAGGTCATGTTTCTGTCCCTATTGAAAAATTGTAATTGAAAAAGTGTGTTTTTCTCGCTTAGAAATAAATTTCCAAGAATTCGTTATCTTTTTACAACACGCAGGTGGTTTAACCCCTTAACGACGGCGCTGTTTGTTGATTGAATTTGAACGGCGAGCGGGTTCCATGGGTGAAAGACAAAACTGGGGAATGGGCTAAATTGGAATCGCGGGGTCATCGAGGAGGATTATACTAACGATTCGAACGATCTACGCTGACGGGATCGCGAGCCCGTGATATTGATTGCATCGGACGATCGCAATCCACGATATTAACGAGAATATCTATGCTACGTTTTCCCTGGTTGTTCAGTTTCTGGAAAGACCAATGCAACCCATATCACTCGGCTTCAAGACGACGTTGACGAGCCGACCGGACGTGACTGACGTTCGATTCTACAGGGTGCTAGTAAATATTTATGAGACAGTTTCACAGATTCGATTCTGCATGATGAACTAAGACGAAGATCAAGAATGACGAAATTGTGTTCGAGAAAAATGAAAAAATCTGTCTCAGTGAAAAATAGAAAAAATATTTTACTATTTTTTTAGAACACTTAGCGAATAATGACGTCATCGAAGGGAATCCCTGAAATTGAAGAAAATTTATGCATTTATCTACCTTCCACTTAAATAAAATTATAAATACCAGAATGTTCGATTCCTTGAGATAAGCGTGCGAGCTGCTAAATTTTGATTCTGGACCACTATGCGAGATCCTTAGTTATAGTCAACTGTTCTATCTCTACTACTACTACCGACAGTAGTTCAGGTAAGAAAGACAGGGGTTGTGGTAAGAAACCCTTTAAGAATCCCAAGGTATTTCCACCCAAATTCAGAACCTTTCCAAAAGTCAGTCACTCCGCCTTAATCCACAGTTATTCAAAGTCCAGATCCATCAATTTAATAACTACTCTTAGTTTTAAGTCTTAGATTAAAATCTTAGTTAAATAAAGATTTTATGTGAAATGGTAGGTTCGTTCTTCTTGTCTCCATCACAGATAACCGTTTTTTTTTTTCGGTCCTTTGAACCCACTACCGATTATCTCGGTCCTACGATGATCTCCCTAATTGGTTCGACCCAATCAGCGGCCGGTCAAAGTGAAATACATTTCCGTCAGATAAAATTCACGAGGCAGGATAATTCGACCGTGGATTCGTCCTTTTTTCTCGGAACATTCGAACGTACAGAAACAAAAACCCGAACCGGTTCGACGATATTCCAGAGGCCCACGATCTTTCCGAAACTTTCGAACGTTCCCCACCATCCGCTTTGTTTAAGGGCGCACCGTCGAGAGAGCTGGTTGCCTTTCATCGCGGCCGCGCCCGCCGCTTCATTACCGCGTGTAATTAAAAACCCGGCAAGGTAACGTAACTAACGCGTCGCTTCCTCAATCACGATAATAACCCGGCAACAAAAGGTTGCATTATTTTCGCCATTAAACATCTCCAGCGCCATATTCCACCCCTCCCGCCGTCGGGCCCGTGCTGAACGTCCGCGAATTTCTTTCGAGAACCGAGGAAGGGCGGGGGGCCATAATGTTTTCCGATAATTAATACTGGCGGCTTACCAAGTGCCCAGGGTTCCTGCTAATTTTTCGTCGAATAATTCGCTGTGATCCTCCTTTTACTACAAAACATTCTCTCGGCCACGGATAAGGACGGGACAACAGGAGGGTGGGGGTCGGTGGGACGGCGGGACGCGGCTAGTTTTCCGCTCGGGCGGCTATCCGGATCGCGCGCGCGTGTTCATCCCGACGTATAACGTCTTCGAAACAGCTGCCATAAAAGCTTGTAGCGGGCATCTGGCCCGGTGGATCGCGCGTCTCCGCTACTTTCTCGCGCGGAGAATATTTCAGAGTTTAGGAAAACGTTCGAGCGGCTGGATTTAGAGGGTGTACACACACTGGGGTCCAGGAAGTGTCCGGGATAAGGGCTTCAGCCGCGGGGAGATATTGGATCCCCAGACAGAAATACGGGCACGGCGTTTTTGACATTCGACCGGAGACTCCTCGTTTCCCCTAAGACTTAGGCCCTAAACTTAGGACCACTGAGCTTTGTAGTAACTGCTGGAAAGGAAACTCCTGTGCGAAGAAGTGGTGGCGACGGAGGTCTGAGGGCAAAGAAAGATATAAGGGGTGCCTGTCCTTCTTCTTCCTATTATCCTCTCTTTCAGGTACATTTGCGTGTAGAGGGGGTATACGCCACGCCGTGACCTGCGTATGTGTGTAAGACTGAGATAGGTTCTCCTTGCATCTCTCAGACCGGACCTCATTGAACAGTTCACATTCCAGTTAGTATAGAGCTCAATGCTTAGGGCCTAAGACTAATAGTCAAATAATGGGCGCCATGTGTACATAATCGATCAGTCGAAAAGGATCTTATGAAACGATGAACTGTCGCTCCATTTGCGGAGGGCTGATTGTATATTTAAATAAACTGACACAGAAAGGGTCAGAGTGTATTTGTCAGTCAATTAAGGTTGGATACCCTGTTGAAGAAAAGGTAGACCACAAAGCGAGATTCACACGAGCAGTCGAATGTACGGTTAGATCACGGTCAGCCTGAATTAAGAGTATATTTCTCTCATTGGATTATGGGTGAACGATAAAGACCACTGTTTGATTTGACTTGATCCGATGGTACCGTACCATGACCCTAATTGAAAGCATAGGTCCAAACATGGATAACAAGGTGCTTCACCTATGCGGGAATAATATGAAACTAAAGCGGCCCATAGACGACATAATTTGTTGTACGACTGCTCGTACAACCTATGTAGGTCGCTTCAATCGTCTGAACGACAGTTCCAACCGTCGAAGCCATGTAGGTATGTCGTACGACAAATCGTATCGTCTAGGGAGCCTTCAGACGCAAGAACAAAAGAAGCTTACTTTAACTCCATATCGTAAAGCAAATATATTTTAAATACATTAAAATGTTATATCTTAAAAGTCGTCAACAAGTTTAGCAGTAAGTCCTGAAGTAAATTGCTAGCTCATATATATTTAGACCACCCACTCTACCAACAAGTAATCCATTGTGTTCGCAATAAAGTTGTAATCAAATTTAAATTTAGAATACTTGCCCGATCTGTAGAGTATTAATTCGTCAGAGAACGCTTCTACTGTACCCGTAGCTTTAAAGAGTCCACAGGTGATTCGATTTATCGTACAACTAATTGTCCAGATAAATTGCTAGGACCGTTTGAAAGACAGTTGCAACGTTTGTGGCGTAATAGTAAGGCAGTACGTCATGCTAAAAATCTGTCAATTTGTCTTTGCAAACGTCAGTCAAACTTCTCATGGGCCGTCGTGAGACAATCGTCTATGGGTCGTTTCAAACAATCCCCACTCCGTAGGCAAAATCGAAACGAAAACCCTATTGAATCTTGCTGCAATTCCTACGCGTAAAATTTTCAATCCTAACAGTATTATCGATCCCCCTGTGTCCTCGATAACGTTCCAAATTAACGAAGCAAACTCTCGCGTATATTCGTGCACATCCTGACCCAGTGGAACGAGGCCGTTGAAAATTTAGTCCAAACAGTTTAAGAACCCCGCAGGACAGAGCCGTGTAATTTCGTTCCGGTAAACATAATGACAGGGAAGGGGGCAGGGGGGGGAGGAAGCAAAAGTTCAGCGACGCAATCCAGCGAGCAAACGACCGGCTATAATTCCCGTGAAAACAGAAGACCACGGTGTCACGGGGGCCCGAGACCGCGGCCAGTTAGCCGATAAATCGTCCATCCTGAATAAATCAATTTTTCCCCGGCGCCGTTCAATTGGAAACGGGGAGAGTTTGCATTGTTAAACAACCAGTTCCTCCTCGATACGGGCGTGACTGGCCGCCGACACCGCCGTGCCGCCTGCTATGGCCGGTTCCTTTACGGGCTTATACCCCGTTTCCAATATCGTGTGAAACCGCAGTTGCGTGAGAACACATTGGTTACCGGTATACGGAGCCAATATCCGCCCGGTAGTTTCGCCCCGCCGCGGAGGCTGGCTGAGATTAAAAGTAGTTAGCATTTAGATAAGAGCATTAAACGAGGGTTGGAGTGGGGAGTGGAGGTGGAGATGGCGAACCACGACCTGGGATATGGGCGAGCCCGGTTTTTCTTTCGTCGTTCCACCCGTATTTCCCTGGATACCGTCGTTATCGCGGAGCCAACAACTGAACGACCGGGAGAGGACAGACACAACAGGATAAGAGGGAACCCGAAAGATTTTTCGAGTAACGTGACACCGTGGCAGCTGTGTTCTGACGCATGGCCCTGTATACACGCGCCTAGGAGCCTCTGTTCTGACACGCAACGTTCGAGAAAATATCGCTGGAAAGATCGATACGAAAGTCGGAACGCAAAGGGAATAGGAGGTGAATGGCGAAGGTTTTTCTTTGGAAGCTAAAGGTTTGCCTCGAAAGGATGTTTGTGTAGTGAAATGTCGATGGATCGCGTGGTGTTGGGGGAAATTTTAGAGAACGAAAATCGTATGAACAGGAAAGGGTTGGTGAGCGTACAAACCTATCAAGTTTCATGTGTTCATGGTGTACACACCCGTAAAGAACTTAATAAAGCCGGAACTTGGACGCATCGATCATCGAACGCGTGCGTGGCCTGCAACTTTCCACGCAACGTCTGAGAAAATATTGTTGGAAAGATCGATATGAAAGTCCGAATGCACGGAAATAGGAAAGAATAACGGAGGTATTTTTACATGGAGGTATGTACTTACAAAATGTAAAATAAGTTTCATCTATATTCAGCTGGACAAAAGTAATAAATTGTAATCTGAAACGTGAGTCTCATGCGAACATCTTTATTTTATCCATTCTAAGATGGTACGAGGTAAAAGTTTGCTAAAAGTTTTCAAAGGAAACATCCTGCGGCTTAAATGGAGCGTCCAATATCCATAGTTCATCAATGTGTCTGGAATTCAGAAATAGACAGTATATTCACTAAAAAAAAAGACAATCTGTTCAACGGGGTCACTTAGAAAATATATCGAAGAATGGTACCAAAGAAAACAATTTGATCAGACAGACTTAATGGTATCTCTAATTCAAATACTATGTTGGGTTCAGGGTTGTGGAATTGAGTGCAACACTTAATAAAGGAATCTTGAAGAGGTTTATTCAACTACTCGTAATAGAGTTGTAGGAATCTAAGTTACACGTTTCAAAGTTCTGAAGTCTACGTCGGAACCAGAATTGTACCCTGTGTCTTTTCGGAAAGCTTATATATAATAGTATTAAGTATTGTGGTGGGGAGAAAGTTGCAATAACCCTTAGCTACAGAGTGAGTCAGAAGCCTCCTCTAGGATTTTGAACTTTGAAAAGAGCAGAAGCGACTATGACTAAGATGTTTTGGACATAACAGTTCGGTTATGATTATCAGACAGGGCCATTGGTGAGTCAGGAAGCTGGTCATTCAACAAATATAGCAAAAGGTTTTTGTCCATTTTGCCTGGAACGTGGAAGAACCGTATAGAAGCGTGAATTCGATTCTCTAGAAACAAACGACGGGTAAGGAAACGCGTTTTCGATCGTATTGCTAGATGTGTTTTATAAGGAATCTTGTACGGAGGTGTTCGACGGAGAAGACAGGGACAAATAGACGGCAGGACGACGCGGTATGAATGTTTAACGATCGAATAAGGATCGAACGGAGTCGAGACGAAGTCGGCGGAAATCGTGCGAATTACACAGAGGCGGCTCGTATGGGGTAAACGAATTTTAATGGATCGTGCCGATCGAAACGCGCTCGACGAGATCGCGGAACGAAATCAAAACGGTCGAAGGGGGAGGGAACTTGTAACAAGCATCGATGCAAAAAATTAATCGTCCAGTCGTATAATTTCATTTTTTACACCGACTAATCCTCCATTGCGAAATTAACGAGGGGAACTCCTCAAGTGTAACTCTCACTTTTTAATCAGCTTCTGTCAATTTACAATTACTCGTCGAGCTGAACACGCCCAATACTTCTTTCTGAGCATAAACAGATAATAATTTACGAGATAATTAATAATTAACGTTCAATCGTCTGCGGTGCATCCCCATTTATGGGCGATACTTTCTTTTATATATTTATTTATTAGCATTACCATGCTGTGATTTCATAGTTGGTTGGTTACTCTAATAAATTAACAGATAGGTCAAGTCAGGGTACATCGCATTCGTAGTACCTACATACTGTACATGTGTGCGACAATAGATTTGTGAGGTGCTGAAACGATTCGCGGTGCACCGTGAAAGTTTTCAAGCGGACCCGAGTTTCAAACTCTCATGGAGTGTTTACGGTATATATGACATATGTTCATACCATCTTTTTCACTTACCACAGTGTGTAGATTTCCCACCTGAAATATTGATACGCTTTTATGAATCACCCTCTATATCTACTGAAATATTTCCTGGCCTCATCAATTTCACGACGCGCGGAAAATCTTCTTGGGACTTGCGGAACATCGTGTCTCCGGGCCCTCGCGGACAAGGAAATTATGTGAATACATAATACGTATGTACGGTCGACGCGACGGGGGCTAGTCGAAAATCATATTACCACGCGTGTCGTCGTCATTGCCGACTGACGAGATCTTATGGCGACGAAGTTAATGCATGCTGCTATTATAGTGCGTTAACCGTACACCGTCGAGCATAATCAAATTGCATCGGCACAAATTAATATTGACGTTGCTAACTGCGTTACATTGTCTGTGCGTGTTAACTGCGACGCGATAATGCGGCGTATAGCGAGAAACGGAATGGGATGCAGTCACGGGGGGAAGGTGGGCGTGTTACCTGTGCTCTTAAGTTCTCGAGTGCCTAAAGTATCCGTTCCTAATTGCACGGGAACCGTCGGCTTAAAACGAAACATGCTACCGTGATAAACAGTCTGGGAAAGCTTTCGATTTCCCTCTCGTGTCGTCCTTTAAAACGATCTTCTAATGAGAATCTGACACTTCGAATGAATAAAAAGAATAGAGGGTGAACCGCCTAACGTGGTCACCTAAAATTATTCTACTCTCAGTGAATCGATCGAGATTTTTCTGTCGCATAATGTAGTTCAAAGTGGCCTTTAAGAAGTTTTCGAGACCACTTCCGATTTTTTATAGGTAAATCCATAATTTGTTATGTCTATCTTTCAGCGGATGTTAAGACGAGCTCGAAACGCAAAATAAAGTTTTTTTTTCTGTCTCAATAGGGGAAAGGATGAAAAAATGTTCTCTACCTTAGTTCACATTACGTATCACATTATTACGTATAGTTTGATATTATGGATACACAATTATATACACACCCTTTACGCAAGAGCTTATACCTATACCAAAAAGAACAAGATTTTCGGGAAGCCACGACGTAAGCATTGGGCTGTTTCGTCGGAAGAGGCCAACGTTAAAAGAATTATCGGGCTGATTTACGTAGAAACACGTGGAGCCGCGGGACAGTTTCCTCGAAACTGTCATTCGAGATGTTGTCACGTACATTGAACAGGCAATACGAGAAACGGTGACGGCTGTGGAAACGTTTCGCCCCTCGAGGCGCCAAGCCCACGGGAAACCCAGAAGCGACGCCGAAGTTTCGTCATTTTTCGGTCGAAAAACAAAGAACCTCGTGAATCACCGCCCAGTGGACTGCAGTTGGCGTTCTAGGATAATGAGAACGAACAACAAGGAACACAGAGTGTTACAGAGTTGTAAGTACTTAGTTACGAATCGTGAACCACGACGGGCGGGGGTGTTAACCTGGCAACCGTATTATTGTCGAAAATCGCGGGCATTATCGTTATCGGGCGAGCTTTAGTGGCTGTAGAACAAGGTGTAGGGGCACGCTGAATGTTGTTCCCGAAATTAACACTCGACGAAGGGGACAGCGTGGGCCGCGATCGTTTGCCATAGACACCGATTAGCACTATTCACGTGCATTCCGAGCGCGCGCACGCGGGGGTGGGTGGGGGGTGGTGAGGGATACACGTGTCTGGTTCGAACGTCATTTCCATTCAATCGAGATCCCATTTCCCAGCGGCACGGGGGCCGTGTCAAGCGAGCTTTCGAAACAAATCTCCTCTCTGTCGCGTGTGTGTACGCGATCGTTTCGTCGCGGCGCGGTCGCAGAAATTCCCCGTCGCCTATAATGGAACGGCCGTCAGCCACGACGAGGTGACGTCGATTAACGAACGGGAAAGTGATCTTAAGTCTTATACAGTGGCTGCCAAAAGTTTCCGGCTAAATTGTAATTTCCGTATTTTTTAGACACTGAAAAGATTGTTTTTTTGTAAGAATATTTTTAATATCACTAAACCCGAAGAAGTAACATATCTTCAATATAAATGACTCAAGTGCTTATTCGAATTATATATTTTTAAAGAGATATGTCAAAATTACGGAAAATTTTTGTTGCCACTTGAGCCGTTTTGGAGCTTACGGCGAATTTTACATCATCGCGTGAAAGGATATTGATTACGACGGATTCAATTGTCTAGTATAAGTGGCTAATTGCATAGATTGTGAAAATGTAAAAAATTATTGTAATTTGTGGGAATGACTGGATATTCCCGATGGGAATATGAGAGTGTATATGTTTTGATGATCGTCTCTTCTTGCATGGTAACGATTAGACTGTAGATGTCTATGCCTTGCAGATTTTTATACGCTATTTAAAATAAAAATATTAATAGTTTTCCGAAGCTGGAGTGGAACTTTTTCCAGCCAAGAAGAATTTCCAAAAAAATGCGCCCTAAAATTACTCAAATTCAAGAACCGACACCTCAAGAGCTACAAAAACGCGGAGGATCTTTCAACTAATCCTTACACGATTAATTTGCATGTTTCGGTTTATTTTATAATTCCGGAGCCACTCGTGCGACACGTTTTTACACTCAGAATGATCACACGAGAGCGAGCATAGATTCCCTCCTGAGAAGAGCTTGCTCCCGAAGCTAATCTTCCTTTTCTGCCTTTTTTTTTCGTTTTGTTACGCGCTCACGACAAGTCCCGTTCCCATGCCACCACGAAAATTCCGCCCCCGGCTCGCTACGGATTAAATATGAGAACGATACGGCGAAATTTCGCTGCGTCGCGATCCCTCCTCGCGAGAATTCCATCGTTAAAGCGACAACAAACTTTCGAGTTTGAATCGAATTCACCTGGTTCTCCCTCCCCCTTCTCTGCCCCGTTGGGAGCGTGGCGGGAGGGTGGAGGGTGGGGGCCGGTTCTGAAACTTTCCTCGAGGTTCTTTCTGAAGGGTAACTTTCGTGACTCGGTCCGGTCGTGTACCACCGTCGCTCCCTTCGAATTTATTGGACAACAGGACCGAAACGCGTTTCGACCGACCACCTCTTTCGAAATCCTGCGTACAAAGTACAAGGAAATATATACGGGAATCGTAAAAATTCAAGCGGACTTTAACTTCTGCTTTAAACCGCGGAACGATTCGATAGTTTCGAAAGCCTCGATCTCTAATGCGGAACATGCGATGGAAATATTTATAGACCCTCTAGCATGTTAATCCACAAAGCATCGCGTCAACTGCGAGGATTTGGCTCACGATGCATACGAGCGATGCGGTACAGTATCAACGTTTTTTGTTTTTTTTTTTGTGTTTTTTCATGTGATCCGGAGAGCATATATTTTCAATGAAGCAACACACTTCAGCGTGCGATACCGCGAAAAAGCGAGAGTCGTGACGATTTAATAGGATTCCGCAAACACTTGTTGGCGTGCAAAAGATCGATCGTTGACCGTAACGTCAAAGGAGAGAAATTGAGGGAAGTGTTTGCGAAATTCTGTCGAAATGTTGCTACTTAATTGTATTTTGTGTATTAGACAAAGTAAGGAAGAGCATCGAGTGGAACAGTGTCAGAAGTATGAAGGCAGAAGTAATCCAGGAAGGCGACATTTTGGAAAGTTATTAACCCTTCAGATTAACCATGTTGTGGAGAAAAAAACAAATTTCGGTGACGAGTTTACGTCAGTCAAGAATCGTGTAAGAATAAACCTAAGATTTCTTTGTAAAAATTCAATACACTCTCTCAGAAATAAAAAATAAAAATAGAAGAGACGAACCAGTTAAGAATTTCCGTTTACGTCATTTCATTGGAACCGTGTATATCATCGAGTTGTAAGCGATCAGAATATATTTATATTAATAAATTGTTTTCGTTACTGTTCAATAATGATTGTTGTCCAAATATCCAACAACGTTTCTTCCCAAATACCTACGCGTCTCCGATTGTTTCCCAGCCACTGTCGGAACGCAAACTTCGTAGTCTCTCTAACCTTAACCTCGGGGCTCAGCGGCGCAAAGTGAACCGCGTGTACCTTAATTTTAACCGTTCTACAAATACGCGAGCCCTCAACCGTATCGGACGCATCGCGAATGTTCTTCGTTAGCGTCGCGGTGAACTGTTTCGTCGCGGGCGGCGGCTACGGCGGTCTCAACTAAAGTATACAAACCGAGACTTCAACGCGTATCGCGGAATTATATTCGCAGGAACGCGAGGTTCAGACTTATCAAGTTTCATGCGTTTATAGCATATACAACCGCGGAAAACTTAATAAATTCAGAACTTCAACACATCGACCATTAAACGCGTGTACTATTTTTTTTATTATTGATTGAAAAAGTTCCAAATTCTGAAAGTATCGACCTCCTTTAGAAATTTGGAAATCCCTCACTTGAGTTAACTCGTTATAAAAAAGAAACTGGTAAAAAGAGAGATCGATGTACATACGAATGAAGTACTGTAACTGTTAAGAGGCCTTGGAGGAAGGGCCTGCTAAGGTATTATTTCTGAAACATCAAATTTCTTTTAATAAGCGAATACAGCTTAATTTACACACAAAAAATAAACATCTTCATTTCAAAATAAAACTTTTTTTTATACGAAACAAAATTCACACAAATAGCCCTATTTTCCGAGCTACCGAAGGTATCTACGTAACCCCTTAAGTGGGTAATGACTACATAAAGCGTTACAAATTCACATCACTATTTTATTACGATACCATTGCAATAATAAAAAGCTAATCCGTCAACGTGTGAATAGCGATTAATCAAGCTTCCGTCTAATTTCCAGATTAATAATCTCGACCAACAGCCGAGGTAAATATTTGCTTGATGTCCATTTTTCCTGAAATAGTTCACAAACACGGGAATCCGTACAATGGATCTCCGACAGTCGAGTGGCCTCGCAATTGTTCGGGAATTTCGTAGTTTACGGGGTTGGGGGTCGTTTCGGTGGAAATATTAACGGTGGAAATCAATGGGGCTGTTTATCAGGTGGGGAGGAGGAGGGGTGTGTGCTCGATGGAAGCCACACGGCGTGCGTGACGCGTTCGCCGCGGCAGGAATTTCCGCAAATTCGACGTTTTACGTCAATGGGATTTTCATCCCATCGTCCAGGCCGGGGGATCAATAATAGAGGGGCGAGCGTCTAGACAGGGCCGCCGGGGTTGGACTTCCGCGATGACTGTACACCCGCCGGCTGACACCGTAAGTCAAAGGTCTTTTTCCGCGGATTTATCGACGGAGGGGGTTGCCGACTATCTTTCCATAAGAAAACGGGCTGACCCCAACGAGTTAACCGATCCAACCCTCTTTCCTGTTCCTTTCCGCCTCCCGTCACGGTTCTCGGAACGATAGGGTGAAAGCCGCCTATGACTTTTCCGTCGACGTCCTGCACACGTCGTTTCCCGTCCCGTCGAACAGCTGTTTCGAGTGCTGGCGGCCCCGAACACGGCTCGCGTCCCGTTGTCTTACCGGCTATTTTTAACGGAGACGTCGAGACATGATGTACTCGTTTCCAACATCGTCACACGTTCCCAATAATCCGTTCGCGAATATACGAGTTTATAAACGTATGTATATTGGGTTAGCGAACAAGTTCGTGCGGTATTCTGACGATACTTGTCGTCTTCCGCTCTGAAACTGCAACTAATTTTGAGTCGAATCTTGAAAGGACATAGTTATTTGGTAGATTACATTTAACTGTTTCTTGACTACATTAAAAAACTAATGGTGATCTTGAAAACTGAAAAAAATAGACTACAGTCAGCATGCAGGCTCCTTTAAACTAAGGCATTTAGAAAAATAGTAATTTCCAGTGGTCCAGTAGTAAATTACTCGATTAAAACTTCTATATAGACATTATTTATATATTAATTAAACTCTGTAATCGTCTAACGGAATTATTTACAACAGAAACGGACAAATAAAAGCAGAATCGATCACCATTTTTATGTCCAGAGGGTAAAAGGAATGCTAAGTGATATTCGTGTAATGATTACAGTGATTATTATTAGCTTCTCTGACCGCCCAGTAATTTCAGGCCCACCCGGTGGACTTTACGAAATTGCATGTCTTAGCGAATGTATGACCACAGAACGGGTTAGTTCTAAAATAGTCCTGAAAAAGGAGGATATCACGAGTAGTCGCAAGGCGTGTATTAATTCTATCAAGTTCCCGAACGACGAGCCGGTATTAAGTCTGTTGCCAGTTTCATAGAGGAGAAAAAAAAACGATCGACAGTGGCAATTCGTCCCCCAGGCCCTCAGAGATGGGGTATTAAGTCTTTTCAAAACGCCATCGTATTCAGGTGAGGCGCACCGACCGTAAGAGAGTTTATCCGATGAGAAACGAGCCCGCAAAAATTTATGGCGCCCCTTTTCCAGCGATATTTCGATATTCGAATTTAAAATCGTAAAAGTATCAACTTACCTGATGCTACTTAATTTATTGGTTCTCGTAAGCATGTTCTAACCAGTAATGAGTCGATACGATTTTCACGATCATTATACCTTTTAGAACTCTAAACCCATGCTTGAAAACGACATGTTCGTTGTGGACCAGGGTCCAATGTCTATCCAATACCAGTATCCCCTATGAACATGTAGATATGCGTCGCGATTTTTCACTCCGACGTTATTCAGAGCAAAATTCAAAAACCTTTCGCTATCTCGGTAGTTTTATATTTGTATGCAACTATATAAAAAATATTTGTTTGAAAACTAACGAGACTGACAATATATTAATTCAAAGGCTAAACATATTTCTAAAAATTTATCATTATTATTCCAAGTATCTTTCGGCAATTAATATTATACAACGTTGGACACGGTCAAACAATTTATGGATAGATTCTGGAGATTTACTTTTTGAATCCCCTTGAGTATCCTTTAACGGTTGCTTTTATGATTCCATCCATTGGAACTTTGAGTTTTTGAAAATAATGTGGCCAGTGTTCGAATTAATACATTCTCAATCCTGTTATCTTTCAAACATACTATATATGTGTGTAAAAAGGAATACTGTATAAAGAATATTTATATACTTTGATAGTATATGAAAGAGTAGATATGAAGAATATTTACATATTTTTACAGGTGTTCTATACAGGTACAGGAAACACCAGTTCTCACATACCTACACACAGATTCGATTTCAATTGCGGTAAACATAGTCTAATTTTCATCTAACTGTTAAATCGGCGTGCATGACTTCGTTGCAGTTTCTATTCGCGGTTGCTATTTCCACGCCCGGGAACCGATCGCAGAAAGTGTTTTACGATTACGTCTACCGGCACAAATTCAATAACAGCGCGTTGAAGACAGACAACACCTGATGCAACCGAATGGAACGCGCAGAAACCGATAACGTTAACGTACACCCGCCATCACCGATAGTACATTTGTAGGTTGGAGGAAAATGGAACCATCTGCCAGCGGAAACTTTGTCAGAGGGGGAGATGAAAATCGTGGAAAGTTCGGACAAATCCGAATAAAGGACACTGTCAACGGAAACCGCGAGTATATATCCCGACGTTTTACGATCGGTTCCCGTCCTGTTTACGAGCTGCTCCGTCGTAAATATGACCGAACACAGTCACTCGACGATACGTCTGTTCGATGGATAAAGTCGAGGCGATCTTCATCTGGCTGCTCGATAAAGGTAGAGATCAAAGAGATGCTTGGGAGTTATAATACGTAATAGTTAGGGGACCTGTTTTCGGATGCTGCATAAGTTCTGTCCGTTGATTTCTTGGCGGATACAAAGTAGGAATCTTATCGCTTCTAGGAAACACTAGAGAGTAAATGATCGGATTGGTACGATTGTTAAGACTGTTGAATTTGTTTTTCACGGTCTATAAGAATAGTAAAAAATATATAAGGATCCATTAACGAAAGTAGCGGTACCTTGAAATCCCATAAAAAAGTGACCTTGACACAAAATTGTTTCCACTGTTACATGTGCTTCTTGACATAGAAAAACTTTGTTCTGAAAAGTTTTTTCATAGAACAATAAATAGGGTATACATATTTAGATGATACCAATTGAGGTGGGCCACCCTGTACAGACAGAGGTACACTGCACAATTCGCTATTGTCCTATAAAACGAAAATGTTTCAGATTTTGGAAACACCCACATATTCGTCGGGTCGCGCGTTAACCCTTGTTCACGTTCAACGAAACACCGGGCCCGTAAATAAAGTATCGAATGCCCAACATGAATCCGCCTCTGCAATCTAGCAGCGAGTACAAGCTATTTCGAAAAATTGAATTCCACTCCTCTGTTTACGGGCGGAGGGGCGGCAACAGAACTTTTCCCGAGGCGGGGTACAGTTACACGGAAATCTCGTGGTCCGCCGGTCGAAAGGGGTGTAAAGAAAAAAAAATGGACGCAATTTAGATGCAAATTGCAATCATATCGAGGCTTCGATCTCGGCCCGGTAGACCCCTCGAAACCGATCGACGTTGCGTTTTCGAGCGGTAATATTCTTTTTTTTCTGCCCTCGCAGTCGTTTCTACGCTTCGAGAGAGAGAGAGAGTGGAGAGGGGTCGAAAGGCCTACTTTCGAAGCATAAACTTTTTAAATGTATCCTAGTATTCAAATCACGCCGGGGAAAATCGGTGGTTACTTTATGTGAGCCTGGCTGCCAGGCAGCTGGCAAATAGGTCGTTCGTCCTTTTACTCTATATTCGAGAGAGGGAGAGAGAAGGTGGACGAAAGCGACAGGGTGGTGACAGGGTGTAGGGGGGATGGGAAAAAAAAGGAAAAACTGGAACACGTTCGCCACGAGCGCATTTTAAATTCAAACGAGCCCCGATTACGCCATTCAATGAACGCCCGCAGGATTACGCGCGTTGGCGAACTTTCGAACGACCTTTAAAACAGACCATTCGGCGGAAGCCGAGCCGCTTCCACCCTTTAAACTCTCCGCGACGCGTCGCGCGGTGTCGCGCCTTCACGTGCGCCCCGTTAAATCCTGCGGGTAATAACGAAAGTGCTGTCGCGCATAGGTTTTCGTGGAGTCGCGATATGCAATCGAGCCGAGCTCCTTCGGTTCGGTTCGCCGGATGGATCGTAAAACGGCGCGCGTACGGATCGAGGCGAAATCCTGGTTAGTGATGGAAGGTTGCTCTAGCCCTTTCGTGACCAGAATTTGACGTAATTCGAAAGATATTTTATTCGAGCAGTAAGTTCGAATAAATGTTTATTCGAACAAATCAATTTTGAATCGAATAAATACGTGAATACAGTAGTAGGATGACGCACGGGCATTTAACCTGGAGCTCTTACAGTAGTGCGCAGTTATCAAAGTTTCGCTATGTTAAAAATAAACCTCCTAATACCTATAGACAGAATTATACACATCAGCATATCATTCGATAATTCTAATACCCATTGTGTAAACAATGATAAACAAACTTGCAATTTTTTCGGAAATCGATATCAAAACAAAATCGATCAAAATTTTAAAAAACGTTTACAGTAATGTGGTCAATAGGTCAACCAGTAACACCTTTTGTGTCATCGTGTTCGGCGAACCTATGGGTTCTCGCTGTACAACCCCGAGAATCGAAACTGGTTTGGGTCACGATCACAAGCCCCGGGATTGGTTCGGTCTCGAGCGGCGAACAGCGATAGCGTCCCTGAAATGACTAGCAAAGACTACGCCAAAGATGAGTGGGTGCAAAAGGGTCGGCGAAGAGGCCCGACAAGAGGATCTTGAAAACCGACGGCATTTCCTTCCTTTTCGGATCTTTTCTCCGTTACGACGACGTGCTCGTGGATTCGCCCTTCTGCCAATTGAAAAAAATATTCTCGACAGCCCTTCCATCCCATTCCGTCGAGTCGCCCATTTCCTCTTCCCAAAGCTTTCGATCGTCGATGAGAATTGTCCCTCGGCGAACTCGCACGTTACTCGTCGTCGCATCGAACAGGCCTGAACGCTCAAAGAGAGCATATTCGACGGACGCTTCAGAGAGAAAGAGAATTTAATGACGTTTCACACGCTCGGAAATAAGGGCCATTAAAAGGTTCGAGAGGGTGTTTTCGTTCGAGGATCGCCGCGAAACAGGGGAAAAAGCTTAGGCGCGACTGGATTAACCGGAAGTGCTTTTAGCAAGAATAATCTGTGGTGTCGGGGGATATAGCGGCGTTTCACGGTCAGTTTCATAAAAATTATGAACACGGTCCTGGTCGAACGCGAATGGAAAAAGCTCTCCGCGGTTTCGGGCCGCGTGTCAAAAGTAATTCGGGGGGACGCTATTGCACGGTCGTAAGAAGTAACGAGTACGGGTGTGTCCTGGATACCGAAAAACACTGCAGTATTATCTCAATTAACACAATTGGAGTGGAACTTCTGTTAAACCTCTGAATCAACGTTACGACTACTTCGATGGCCAGCCATTCCTCTATTTTGCCGTTTGATAACGTAATCCAAACAGAAATCAATTATTATAACAAAGCGAATTTTATATTATTATTTTGCAAATTTTTGTAAATCAATTTGAAAATTTTGTATACCATATATGTGTATAACGTCTATGTAATATGACGTCTATGATATAAGATCCAACCATCGGCTTTGACACGGTACCTCACGTGAAGGTTAACATAAGAAACAAATCTCTGGCATAATTTCAATTCAGTAAATTATTCCATAAAAATGTGAATTTGCATAAAAATCCAGTCTGTCGATTAATATCGAGGTCTTCGGTAATCCGGCCATAGGAGCACGAGTATTAAGGCTTAATAAAAGAGGCGTCCAGGTTTCTACCTGCTCTCCGACGCATTGTGACCGACAAGGGCGTCGGAGCTTAATAATCTCCCAATTAGAAAACCGGCTCGACCACGTCCTCTCCTGTCCCCTAACCGGTTGCTAACCCCCCAGCCCTCCGACGCTTACCGTCGCGTTTAACCGGCACACGCTTCGGGGTGAGGAGAGAAGGTTGCGGCGGCTGAGAATGTAAGGACCGCGCCCACACTTTTCTACGTTTTCGATGCAATCGCATGAAAGTACGCAGACGTCGTCGTCGGCGAGGTTTCAGACATGCCTCAGCCGTGCTCGATAGCGAGTGGTCGCCCCTGAAATGACTAGTGGTGACTGCCACGAGGACAAGGGGAACAGGAAGAGGGCTGGTGTACAACGTCAGTAGTGGTAACAGGGGGGGGGGGGATGATGGCGTCGGCGACGGAGCCAACGTTGGTGGTGGTGGTTGTGAAGGGCCTCGGAGGGGCTGGCAGAGGGTGCTGAAGGGCTCGAAAGAGTGGCGAGCTTGGGGTGGCGAGTGCCGCGGCAGCGTTTCTGCTCGAGTGTCGGGAAACGGAGACGTCGGGGCGGTCGATGACGAAGGGGGAGAAAGAAGGACGAGAGTGAGGGAAAGGGAACCACTGACGATTTCCTCGAAAACCTTCGAGGAGACTAATGAAAAGTGGAACGATGACTTCGGAATCGAGCTTCGGGAGACACTCCTACTCGACTTCGATGACGCGGTCGCCTCGAGGATTCTTCGCTTGATTAACAAGACGCTGTGACCAATACATTTATGTATGTCGTATATTGGAAAATTGATAGCACGGCAGAATTGGGTAGAATTTCATGCTAGGATTAGATAGTGAGAAGCAGTAGTATGTAAATGCATCGTCCCAACCTTTAAACGGTTAATGAGATTAACCCTCATCAGTTCGTTATATCAGTTTGACACGTTTATCTCCTAAGAAACGATGTTATTCTGTCATGCGTAGGTAAATTTGGCTGAGGCTCTGTGACCTTTATTTTAAAGAATTTGCACATTTAACTAGTTTGTCTCATGATTGTACTAATTTTTTACCATTGTGTCAATTTGAGAGGGACAAGTTGGGAGAAGAAGGGACGGATGAGGGTTAAATCATAATTTGCAAAGTGTCTACTCGTTCAAGATATATTACCGATTTTGTAGTATCGGTATAGATGTAGAAGACCATTGGACCTAGATATTTTAGCTAAGATATAATTGGTCAAATTAGTATTTGCTTGGGGATAGGTCACGCCCCTGCTGACCAAGATAAGGATCGCCGAGGGAAGGCAAAAGTGCTCAACCCTACAAGATGAGGACGCATGATGGTCAGTCGACTAATTGAGCCCACTAAGGTGCCATAATTATCGGTTGCCAGAGGAGCGTCGTAATCTGACAAATTATGGGTGATTCGAACCTTCCTTCCAACCGGTTGTGAATTCGAACGTTTAGAATAGAACGCAACAAGAACATTTACTTTTCTGTTATCGACAGCAATTGATAGATAACCAATGAATTCACGATCAAATCGACACCGAGAAATTTCATAACCGAGTGGAGCCGTTTATGCGAAACAATTGAAATTAAAGCTTGTCGAGAGACCGAGATTGGAGCGGGTCTTGTTGTGCCGTCTCTACCGCTAATCTCGGTTGATTACTACGGAACACCGGCTTCTGTGTAACTACAATTAAGCCGTTAACAGAGGCAAATGCTGGGCCAATATGTGTTGCTAGCGAAACGATACATCAGCACTCTGTTTAGAACACACATACTTACTTTTTTTAAAGACATGTTTTAAAGTAGTTCATTGAATCGTCTATTGTTCGCTGAATTTGATAATCCAGAGATATTTAATATAGATAAAAATCCGTCTAAATTATACAGTTTAAGAAAAGGCTCTATTCTCCGACACCTCGTTCTGGGAAACTAATTTCTTCTTAATGAACAGTTACGGAACATTCGTTTAACATTAAATCCATGAGGAAACAATTACGAAGCGCGTAAGATAACAGTAGCAAAGAGAGTATGTAGCAATCTCTTGCCGAAACGCTTTATATCTCTCTGTTTCTGATCTGAAAAAATAATTTTTGTTCCATTGAGATGTGCACAGTGACAATTAATAGACGAGACATCATCCAATACATTCGATTTTATAAAAATTAAATCAACTCTGCTACTACCAAACTTAGGGAATATGTTGTTTTTTACACGGAGCTTCGAAAAAGTGATCTTTCGTTGGGAAACAGTCTGGTGACTGCTGGGAACAACCCAAGACTCCGTAATTTAATTCAGCCAACTTTGCTACTACTTCGTTTTCTATTTCACTTTTATTTCATTAAAATGCCCGAGAGGAGAAAGAACTTTCCATTTTCACTGTTGCCTTTATAAACCACTTCATAAAACAACACATAAAAATAAACAACATAAAAATCCACAGTCTACTAATTACATAAGATCGCTGTAACAACACCTAAAGGAGACCTGTCTTGCTCCGTAACGTGATTCAATACCGATCAGTCGCGGCGTTATATGCGAATCACTTCCGGTCGCAATCCGATCCTCCATATATCATAGTGACTGGTGTCACCAGGTCGCGGGACGAGGATCGATCGACTCGTGGGCATCCAGCGCCAGAGCAGATCGAAGATGATGAACTCTCCCTCCCCCCTCGATTACGTTTCACCCAGTCGGATCTCCAAGGAATCTGCAGGTCTCATTGTCAAACGATCCGCATACACACGCACACACGAATAAGAGGACACACTTAAATGCGTATGCACCTGCATACAGCACGTCCTCACACACACACACACACACACACACACAAATACAGGGTATTGATTGCTCGGCAGTCGGTCGGCGGCTTACGATTTATGCCGTCGCAGCCACGACCGGAATAACCGATGTCACGCCCGAAAATTCACTTTTTTTCGTACCCGCCACCTGCGTCACCATGAATCCTACCCCCGTCTGACAACCGGAATCGTCCTGACCCCGAGCCCGCGCATAAAAGTACTACGAGCCGGAGGACCGGACGAAATTTATCATCGGCGCGCTCCTGAAAAAAACTCGCCAACGCTCGAAACCAGCGGCGGACTGCTGGCGAGAAACGGTCGAATTAATCGAGGGAAACGGAGAGGCGGCGACCATCGAACGACGTAACCAAGTCGGTACGAGGTTCGGTGGGAACATTCTATTAACGGGCGGCATCGAGAAACGTCTTTTGAACGGTCGAGCCTCGAAGATTTCCGAAGCTAAACCGCGAAGCAATCGAGTCTTTAATTGGGCCAAGATTGGAAAATTCTGTTTCATCGAACCGCACCGAGAGAGAGAGAGAGAGAGAGTTAGAGAGAACGACTGGGATGCTTTTTCCTTCGGTTCCTCCGGTCGAATCCAGCATCGATCGATTAAACTGATTCGAAGAAACTCCGCCTCCGCGGTCGCCGGAAGTCCGCTTTAATTAATGGTGGGGGCCTCGAGGAACCCAGGTCCTTCGTTAACTTACACACAGACGCAGAGAGAGAGAGAGAGAGAGAGAGAGAGAGAGAGAGAAAGAGAGAAGGAGAGAGACAGATCGCGCAAACTTCATCGGCAAGATTTTCTAATTTCGCGTGAATTTAAATGCGAGGAGTAAAAATCTGTCAGAAGTGTCGCAAGTCGCGAGCACGGACCCATTGCCGCGACAAATTGCTTATTCAATCCCGCCGCGAGAGACGAGTTTGATCTTGGCCGTATTCTCAACTTGAAACTCGAGTGGGGGGGGAATTAAGTTCTTCCGTCGGTGGACCAGAAACCAGGAAGGGAAAACGTTTAGCGACCTAACCGTAGGTCTCGTATAATTTTGAGAACGACGGGTTGAATCGGAATTAAATTATAACCATTCACGCGGTTCTTTCGACTTCGACCGATTTCGTGTCCCAATTTCGTAGCTCCATTGGAACGGAACGAAGATTTTCTAATTACTCTGTGTCCCTAGGGGATTCAGGTACGAAAAAAATTACGCCCTACGTGGCTTTTGTTGAAAATTATCTAGACGTCGTATATACGCGAGGCGCGATAAATCGTCTATTCAATTTACGCGGGAAAAGGAGACGGCGAGGGGCTCAAAAAGGGAGAACGTGTCTCGGGGGCCGGGCTCTAAGAAACTTACAATTTTAGGTGGAGAACCAGGGGGAAGCGCAGAGAGACGAAGGATGAATGCTTCGTGGAGGAGTTTAAAAAAAGAATCGGTATAAAGCGAAGATAATTTCCGCGATAAGACTCTTGGCCCCGTATTACCCTACTAGTTAATAGGATCTACGTTACTAACTTAGTTTGGAACTTAGTTGGACTTCCCGAGCGCGAAGAGTCTTTTCTCTTCTCAGTCTTCTTCGCTTCTCTCTCTGTCTAGCCGAGCGGACCTGCACACCCCGAAGACCGTAGATTACTGGCGCCTGCTAAGAGCCGAAAATCGTTGTACAGTTTGACTCCCGAGATTTCGCTAATCTCATTGTGAGCATCCTTTAGCGCCTTGGATCTACGTCCCATCGCGCCCGCGATACACTAGCGAGATCTCGGCTGAAGTTTTCGTAATGCGTTCTGGTGGACAATTTACATATCACCGCGATATGGAATTCGTTGGTTTAGAAATTGAACGGTCGAATATCTTATAATCGAAATATTTTGGTGAACCAAAAAAAATTAGAATCTTTCTCTACTGTTTTGATAGATTCTAAAATTCATAGTAAATTTGTAGATACGAAGCAGAATTTACGGAACGTTGTTGGATGACTAGCCCCATAACTCCAGTAAAGACCGTAACTAATGAACGAGACCAAGTTAATAAATCGCTAATGATCGCTGTTTTATCTCACTGAAAGGGAAGTATCAACCATTCCCAAAAACATCTGCGAAACGCCTGCCAATGTTCCTGGATCCACTTCGCTCCGACGAGCACCGTTAAAATCCGGATTAATTCGAAAGAGTAAGTTCTCCTCGAGAAATCCTGTATCCCCCATTCGAATCATAAAGATTCCCCCGTCGTGCCAACTTTCACCGTTCGAACAGGCTTAAAATCGTACGCCACGCTGTGAACGCTTTCGAATCCATCGAACCACCTGGCGTAATTATTCCATCGACCCTCCGAAATCTCGTCCCCCCCACGCTTTCACTTTTACAGCCATTTACACGACCAACTCCAATTCCGACTAATTCATCCCCCTCCATCACCCCTACCGTCTCCAGGGTGAAATTTTTCAAACCGACTTTGTTTTATTACGAAACATTCTTCGCTCGTTCGAAAATACTTGCCGGGGATCGGATAATTCCCCGCGGTATACGAGGCTCTTAACCCAGGGCGAAGGAAACACATTTCACGGGGAGGCACGTCGAACCGGATCGTTTAGGAAAGATTAAACTTTTTAAATTCCTATAAATTTTCGCGACGATAACGAGTTGTTACCCGAGAGCGTACACCTCCTTCTCCTCTCTCTGTCCACCCTGTTTCCACGCGAAACGAGCGGGAACGCGAGGCTAACTCGGAGAAAAGCGTTTAAACGACGCAAGCTTTGATCCGCGTTTTACGGTGTTCTGAAAGTCCAAGGAATGGATCCAGCATGGAAAAAGGGGGGGAGGGTTGGAGGGATTGTTTGAAATTCCACGTTGTATTCCCTGTGGTTCTGGAGGCTGCTGAAAAAGGAGCGGAGACAATGGAATCGCGAGCAAATTGTCCGGGCATCGCGACGGACGCGGAAATTACCACATTGCGTTTAGAGGATTCTCGTGACAAACGGGAATAACAACAGACCGTGGGGGCGGGTTGTGTACGCGTCGCCTGTGAAATTCTCGGTGGCCGAGGCGCACGATCACGCGACGTCTCGTATGTATGTAGATATGTACGTGCGCGAGACGGCTCACCTTTATGCCGTGGGCCGTGCGGCGACATTCACGCGCGCCTTTCGCACTCCAAGGAACCCGACGTGGTCGCCACTTTCACGTTATATTGTCCCGTTGCGCTTCGTTAACCTGCGTGCGGACTCGCGCATACACTACAGAGAAACACTAGCCGGTTTTACGGGCTAGGTTCCCACCGACCAAGAAATAACGTCTACGTTTTCTCGCGTGCGACTCGATTGTTTCGGAAACTGGCTGTGTTTCTGTTAAATTCCCGGTGATATCTGTTGTCGATGTGTCCAAAAGCGATGTATCGCGTGTTTTCGCGTGTATGCACGTCAGTGGCGGATTCAGGAGGCTTTCTTGGGAGAAGGGGGGTAAAATGCACACAAGTACATTTTTTTTAACCATCGTTTACAAGGAAAAGTGACAATATTTTTATATTTTATTACTCTTGGATAGTCCAGTTAAGTAGGTCCTTCTAGGTGGTGCGGTACTTCGTGTGTTTAGTATATAAAAATATATTTATTATTTTAGTGTTATCTCAGTTAAATTTCAATTATGCTCAAAAACTATTTAACATATGTTTATTTGGGAGAATTTCGAACGATTTTACCAAGTTTCATGAGAATCGAAAGGTGGACCGTTTTGGAACTACATACGAGGATACTTTGTGTAGTACAATTCTTTAAATGATGTGTGAGACTGTTCGAGATAATACTTGTGCATTAAAGTAGAACTACGTTTGTCCAAACGCCATTTATTGGAACGAAATTTTAATTAGGACTCTAGATTTACTGAATTCCTGCCAAGTTCCTATTTCTGAACTAATACTGTGCGTATCAGACTAAATGATCGCTTAGCAAGATCTTAAAGAGTCAAATTATTGAAAGATAGACGGAAACGTAGTAATAAAATTGAACAATTATTACATAGACGATTCTAGTGCCAGAAACATTCAGTATTGACTTGTCACATTTGAAGCGAACCTTAAATAGATCTGTCTCTAGAATACCTCGATACAGAGACTGACGAAGGGTCACTGCCACTCAACGAAGTATGTAAATTAACATCGAATGATGTATCACAACCGATAGGACAATTTTCTATACAACGAGGAACCCTGTCTCCCTTGTGAATTACAAATAAACATCACGCAAATTCTCATTTTACAGCCACGTCCGGCATGGAACATGTCTCGAGCGTGAAGGATCAACTGAACGCGGAAACGATTCAAACCAACCGGTCTGTCATCGAGGCCTCGACCAGAGAATCGTTAAAACGCACGGAATTATTGCCTCCCGTTGATAACTCTGTAAGAAAATCGATTATCGGTTGCGAGGATATTTCGAAATCCCTTTCAAGATCCGCTCCCGGAGAATTGAAAATCTCGTCTAAGTCAAGTTGATCGGTTTTCTCGGTTTGCTTACCGTGAATGGGTCCCGAATAGACGTTTCTTCGTTCGTTTATTGCCGAACGGCGCCACGCTTCGGTCCTATCTATTGGATTACACCACGAACAGGAAACGATAATAGTCGGGTAATTCTAATGAGTCCCGCGTAATTGTCGCGCCGCTTAAGTGGAACAGTTGGCTATCGCGCGCGGCGCCGTTATTACACAAAGTTTGCGCAAACTCCGTTAAAATAACAAACGCACAAATTAATATGCATTCGGCGAGGGGATAGAGAGAGTGCCCGGGAAGCCGATGGATTTATCACCGCCGTTGCGTCGCGCAGTCGATCGCCGCTCGAAGATGTAAATCAATCCGCCACGCCGCCTGTTTGATAACCGTGCCGCGCTAATAATCTCTCTCTCCATCCTTTCCGACGGGACATCGACCGGTAAGATTACTGTTCGATTCCCTCTCCCCTGTCATTTCTACGTCTTAACGTCAGAGCATTATCGGCTCTACGAATCAAGCACCCCTAATAACATTATTTCTACCGACTTCCATTAAATAGCTCCTAATGGCGTAGGAACGCTGGTTTTGTTTTTTTTCTACGTGGCAGCGCTGGTCAATGTAGCTTTGTAGCTTTGGAGCTTAGGGGCACCTTTCTTTGGTCTGTCGTCATTCACACCGCTATCTCTACTTTCCTTAGATTCTTCGTTCTGTTGAAGAACTGCTTCAGTGAGGATTAAAAGACACGAGAAAGGATGAAAAAATTTCGTATAAATGTGTGGACTATTTGACCTTGTTTCCCGGGAGATAGCCATTTTTGTAGTATAATGATTGTTAATGACCAATTGGACCAGTGTAATAGATAATAGTAAAGAAATTCTCTATTAGCTGTATAGAGAATTGAGAAACTATACGAGATTACGTCTGATAAATTGTATTGAGGTCGAAAATGGTCACTTTGAATATTTCCAATATAGGGTCAGTCACGAGAAACAGGTCACCTGAATATCTTTGTTGGGATTGAAAATAGGAGTATATGTTCAAGAAAAAAATTGTAATGTTATGTCTTATGGAGGTCACGTCATAATTCTTCAAGCGGGTCCCGGTGCATTTCGATCGCGTAACTCCCGGCGAAACAGCGGGAACGGTCGATCGTGCGAAAATCGAATATCCGAAACGTTGATTGAAGCAGAAACGCCGAAACGAATTGTAACTCCAAAATAAACACAATGGCGCGGCGTGTGTACGGTGATTGCGGCACGATTCGTGGTGTGCTTTGGCAACAAGCTGCTCCGGCTAATTCAATTAATCGCCGCGTCCACGCTTAAACACGCGCCCCCTCTTAATAATGTAACTTTCTCCCCGGTGTTGTTCGTGTCCTTATTTGCACACGCCAGACATCGTTGGAGGTTTTATTTAACTTGTTAATCGGCGAAGATGAGTTAGCACTTTCATCCGCTGATCGTGTTTTCAGTTAATTTCCTGTTACTTGTCAATTGAATTATTTTATCTTGAAACGGCGGTCATTTATTATTGACGATGCACATGTTATGTGATGTCTCACATCTTTCAACTGCTGACCGTGTTTTCAGATGATTTCCTGTTCTTGTCAGTTGGATTACTGTATATTGAAATCTCGGCCATCTGTTACTGACAAGGCGTAAATGGAAAGATCAGCATCGGCCACTAATGAGTTACAGTGGATGTATATTAAGTCGTCATTTGTATTCTACTTTAACTGTGAAAGACTTAATTTTCTTATTTATTTAAAGTGAAACAATGCAAATATTTGAACGGCTGGACAGTGAAGGATATACTATTGTATAAATGTATACAAGAAGAATTATACGAGTATTGCGTTAGTTCGAAGAAAGTTAGTACGTAGCAGTATCTATATATATTATGAACAATCTATTATTATTACAAGTGTGTCGACACGAATGAAATGAATGGTATGAATGAATAAATACCTATAAAATATGTCACTAGTCGTTACGTTTTTAATAGTATTGCAGTAAAATAAAGTTCGCATAGAGTGAAATTTCACCCATGGTAGCTTTTAGGAGTTAAATGTAACATTCGCGACTGTTAAGTAGAACCTTTGTTAAATGAATTTATTTGTCTTCAATTCCAATAATACCCCCGTGTCTCAAAAGATTATAATTCGTAGGTATCTGGGCCAACAGACGATTTAATTTGAAGGTGTTAGAAATACGATTGGATACTCTAAGAAAATGTCAGTTATGTAGATTCACTCTACAGTTTCTTAGTGAACCTGCACGTCCACACCGGAAACCGTCTCCATTTGGTCGTGTACTTCGCCTCGCGCAAACATGGAGCTCGACGCGGTACTCGTCCCCGTGTCTTCCATGGAATAAGTGAAATCACAGAGTGTAACTTGTTGCAATGTAAAGCGTAAAAACGTGCATGTCTCTCGTGGTTTCAACGGAAAACTCGTTGCCCCGGTAAAAGGGACCCTGTCTGAGGTAACGCTTATGTCGTAAACGACGTCCAACGAGGTCAACGAGTCCCCGTGAATGAGGTAATTGGAAACTTGAAAGAGGAACCGTTTTTTTTTTTTGCCGCGCCTAATTATGCGAAGTATAAAATAGACTGAATTCTATAGAGTTCCGCGTTCGTCGTATTTTTATTTCGCCACTCGAGAATGACAAGCGTCGGACATGTAATGAAAAGGGCGGTTTCGTTTGCCTCAATTTTCTCTCCTTACCCTCTTATTAGCCGTTAAATTTTCTAAAAATACAAGTTAACCACGGTATTCAATGGTAACTCGTTTGTAACTGTTCGTCGATTTTGCAATTTCTAGTTACGCGATATTTTACGGTCCCATCAACCGACCGTCCAACAGTTGTAATTCCTTCACAGTCTCGAATTCCTTAATTAACCTTGTACATGTCTATGTCAAGAATCCTGGATCGTATCATAAATTACAAATTCCACATCTGCAGGCCAAATTTCGGCAAACATACGTGGTAACACTCAGATCATCCGTTTCCACTACCCCTCCTACTTTCACTTCATTATCTACCACCACTCTCCACCCAGTTCCTTACTCTTCCAAGAAATCCTAACGAAAGTTACAAACGAACATAACAGATCACACATTAGGGCACAACTTCTACACGAGATTCCGTACTTCGACAGAAAATTTGATTCCAATGGACTCTTGGTCAAAATACACCATGTTTCTAACTCTCCATCTCATACAAATTATTTTGTTAGACCGGAACTCAAGTTTTCGAACTTCCTTTTATCCAACATCATTTCAATCACGCACTCTCAACATTAATTAGCCGTGATAGCAGATATATCGCAGACTCGATCGAGACAGTATCGCGACACGAGTTTATTATCGTACAAAACACGATAAATAAATCCGATGAATTATAAAAACATAAATTCAACTCAAGCGAATCATGTGCACACTCTCTCGATCTTCTAGATGAAGACAAAACTGACTCCATTGATTCAAAACGAGTAGGGGACTGGTCGACATTTTTTATCCCAGTTCCGTGTTCTCCCTCATCTTATTATCCGTCAGAGGATCGCGGTATAAGAAATTGAACCCAGCCACGAAGCCCGTGTAACCCTACAGAATTGTTAGTTTTCTTTTTTCACTCGCGCAGGACACAGGCAGGAGACCCTACCTAACGGAAAGCGTGTACATAAAAGAAGAAACGCGACACGAGGGGAGAATGTGCACGAACAGCGAGAAGAGGACATACCCATTTAAGTGAAACATTCCTCTCGTTTAAGCGAGGAGCTTCGCGAATGGACAAGCCGCGAATGCTCGTTCCACGCGTTGCGTGGGGAACTAATGCACGTATTGACATCGACGTAATAAGCCCGTTTCGAAATGACGTGCGAGCCGAACGACGAGTACATACAGCGAACAACCCCGTTTCCCGTTTCAGAATCGAAAACGAGCACATGCCCCCTCGTTGCTTATTGTTGGGTAACCTGTGGCTGCGCATAGCCATGATATCTCTTGTCTAACGATATTTAAGATCTGATCAAAAGTTCCGTGACTTTGTGTATAAATCATTCATCATCAAGAAACAAAATATTTAAGTAGCCTCCTTAAGACGGGACACCCTGTATATTCTACGTACATAACTAGATACATATATCTGGTATTTTACTTTTTATACACTGCGAGGCATAAGTATAGAACAACCCTAAAATTTTCAATCCTCGTGTATTGTGGTTAAAATAAAAACGAACCACTTTTCTTTCTAAGGAATATAATCTATCCTTATCTGAAAGCATTATTTGTCAACACAATTTCAGACATAGTATACTTGGTTCGTTTTTATTTCAACCAAGAATTGAAGATTTTAGGGTGGTTTTATTCTCATGCCATGCAGTGTTCGAAGACTACTGCAGTGTACGATCAATGGGCCAGCCCCGCGATCGATTCACCGATACAGGGCCACGATTCCGATCGGCGAAACTGATTCACGCTGGTTCCCTTATAAATATGTCTCCCTGCGGATAACAAGTTAATCGATGGCAATCTCACGGGGAATCGCCGGGGTTGTGTCTCCGAGAGAGCACGCTTCGACGCGGACGTTTCAATAAAGACGATCAGCACCCTCTTCCGCGCGGTAATTTTCGTAAGCGGAGATTTCAGTCCGGAGATAAATCGATACGCGGGCCCCATAAATCTGTCCTAACCGCCGCAAGATTGTATCGTTCGGTAATGAATTCCCCGAGTGCCGTTGCCCCGGCTCCGATGATCGACGAGGAACGCTTCTTCCCGCGAAACAAATTGACCGACGAACCCGAGCAGAGTACACGCTCTTGATCCGGGCGTGTCGTGCTTCAATCCCTCGGCACCGTTTACGATAATAACGATGCTTTGTGATTACTCTATTACGATTGTGTGTTCGAAGCTGAATGTGAATAATACACAGCGGTGACTGGTGTGTAAATTATCGAACTAATTTGTGACACGAGGGGATGAATTTTTCAGTAATGTTAGATGGTTGGAGAATGGGTTTAGTGGGTTAGTAGGATACTTAGATTTGTCTTTCTTTGGAAACTTTAAAGTATGCTTGTATCGTTAATTGTCGATTCAATTTGAAAAAATTTGGCAATTACTGTATTCTGTGAATTTTTGTCATTTCACAGATAATCTACTGTGTATATTCACGTAATTTTAGTTGTGTTAACGTGACCTTACCCTTCCATCTCTAAACGACTCCATAAAAATGTTAGAAATTACATGTCGTTCCAAGAAAATCCTTAACCCTCAAAGACCACACTGTGTTACGGTAACCCAGTCTGTACGAAAGACACCTAGCATTTCTGAACGGTATAGGATGGAAAGTTAAAGCTGTGCTGTTTTATCAAAATTTTTGTTAACTAATTACTCATATATATTTGAGATATATCCAAAAGAACGCTCTGGATTACACAAACTCATGTATGGTCGAATCGATTGGATAATATAGTACGGTCTTTGGGGGTAAAAATAGAGAACACGAACCGTTCAAGGTCACAACAACACGCCAATCTCCTTCACGCACTCTGCCATCCAACCACAGCATCGAATATTCGGAATACAAGCCATAAACAAAAACAAAGAAGTCGTATAACAGTTACGACTTAAAAGGAAAAGGTGACTCCGAACGATCGCTATTTTTTATTTTATCCCTTATAAAGCGATGTGTCCGCGGCAGCAGGATATAAATGGCATCATCCGCCACGTTATAGAGCCGCCTCGACCAGCAAACCGCTTTAGCACGCCATCACGACGCGTAACAGATTCAGGCCAAAGGTATCTCTTACACGGCAGTAACAACATAAAACTCACCGAGTCTGGAACACGTCCACGGGGCCCGATCGGCGATCACTCGTTTTCCAAAGTAGACGTCTCATGGCGTTGCGTCGAGCTGGCAGTTCGTTTCTCGTATACACATAACGTTTCACTCGCGCTATATCGACGTGATTTCGACGACGATGCGAATGCGCACGTACACACACATGAATACACACACGAAGCCACGGACGAAACGGCAAACACGTCACGAAGCAATTTTGCACGCGGCCGCCTGACGGCTGATATCCAACGCTTACGAGATCTGCCTATGTAAACACGTCCACCCAATACTTTAGCGGTGTAACAACGCCGCGCGTTGTCACGGACTGACAAACTGCCGTCAGTATCCGCAAGGCCAGTTTGCTACCACCGTCAACCCCTCCTCCTTCGCTCCCCCCCTCGCCGGTTCCGACCACTGGGACCATTCTGAAAGAGAGAAACCAAACAATGAAATTCGGGATTGGTCCTCTTTGATAGAGGATCGCGATCCGTCTGTGTCGGTCATTGTGAAGCTCGAGCTTGCGAGTCTGGTTATTGGGTCACTTCATGGTCGTGGCGACCTTCGCAGTGAGGGAACAAGGTAAACGCACCAATGCATGTACAGAGATTTTATAACTATTAAAGTCGAAGTTTAGATGATAATAGTTTTCATAAATATTTGACAGATGAAACGTACATTTTTTATTGTCTAGAGTTTTTTGTTACCTATTGGTATCAATTTGAAAAGTTGAAAAAATGAGTTTCAGTGAATTAAAAAGAAAAATATACAGATTTCACCATTGTATGAATAATATCGAGGAAATGAACATTTCTAACCAATTAGCGAGGAAATTGTTTAAATATGAAACAGGGAATTGAAAAAAATTAGTATTTAATCAGTTGATTATTTTGATGACTTAATTTACTCGTTTTTATGTAGAATGTTTATTCACTGGTACATGTTCATTTATCAGTGTATCCGTCCTAAATGTAGAATTCGTAGTGATTTACCGTTTGTTCGTTTCGGGGTGAATGTTAGTGTAAATGGAAATCAGCAAGTACCTACCCCGATTTCGTTTCAAATCCTGCATAATTTTTTCCGTAAATTTAGTTGAGGCTACATGGCTGTAATTTTAAAAAATCTGCAAATACAACGATTTATCTCATTATCATATTAATTTTTTACCACTGTGTCCATTTGACATCGAGGGACAAATTGTGATAGCAAATCGAGGGACGTATGTGATGATAAATCAGATGATAATAATGAACTGTAAACAATAGCACCTACTTTGGTTTTTGAAATTAAAATGGCAGTCGTATTTGTAGCATTTTTCCTCCCAAATCGTTTTACATTTTCTTCGTCACATTAATGATATTTTTCTTTAGACAAACATATGTTTGCGCAATTCTTGCAATATTTTATTGTATAATATTTGTAAACATTTTGTGACACATCGTAACAAAGGTGGCGAAAACAGAAAGCTCATCAAAACAAGATCGGCAGTAAACGTGTTAAAGACTTCTATGGAGACTGATTTGCCTTTCTTATGAAATTTCGGCGAGGTCGGGTTGAATATTTATCATTCGAAGAAGTGGAGCCTTGAAGATACTGTAAGGAAGGCACTACCCTTCACAATTGACACTGAAACTGTATTTATACCGTTTCTTGGCTGTGTCTTCTGAATTCAATAGGCATTGTAACTTGTATATCAATGAAGATTACGACGTTGTTGTAATGGAAATGGAGTGTAAGGAAAGGGGACATCGACGGAAGAATGATTCAAAATGAGAGTAAAAGCGCTAGATTAAAGGATAATTAGAATTTAAGTAAAAAGTTATTGAAGCTTATGTCGATTAATAATTGCAGAAGAAAAACATATTATTCGTGGGATGACTTAACGTTTCGCCGTATACGCCCGTGAGAACCCAGTGAATGACACTTTCCGGATCGTGATGATCGCCCGGAGGGATTCGCTCGATGGGAAGCGGCGCAAGAAGGGATACAAGTTTTTTGTAAACGCAGCTTGTTAAAAGAGGATATTTGTGTGTACAGATTGTGTCGTGTGGATTAGGGATATATTTGTCCCCCGAAATGGGTTTATTTTTCAAATAAAGAAATCAAGTTCGCAATTTCAACGGTGAGTTCATCTTTTCTTTTTTTTGTATTTTTCGAAGTAATAAACTTTTAACTGATTTTGACGATCTTGGGGTAGATCATAAGCGTAAACGTTTTGCAATCAAAGTATTCGATTCGTTTTCACATCAGGGAGCATAGTCCGGTTTGGAAGTCGACGAGGAATGCGTGGCTAACCTATTTCACCAAAATCGTTAACGCTACTTCGAAACAAGAGCAAGCTCCAAATTAAGAACGAAAAAACGCAAACTGGCCAATTAGAGTTACCATTGAATTTGGATGTTTACGAACTCCGGCAGAACAATATTCGCAGTAAATTGTAATTCCGTCTCGGAGGACCAAGCATTTCACGAAATAACCACTGGCGTTGGTACTGTTACTAAAGTTGTTATTCGAAACAAGAAACGAACGGTCTATACAAAATTGGTACGTTGTCGTACAAGGAACGCACAGAAATACCAACGATAAAGGGTTCTGTATTGAAAATTTAATTAAGGCTAGAAAAAAAATGTATTATGGAATTGAAATTAAAAATATTGAATTAAACACATTGAATATTGCGGAAATATGAGAAGCAGTTTTTTGAAACTCTGAGAATTTCCTGATAGGATTTAGATAAACACTGCACAAGGACCTCGCACAGGCTTTTGTGCCACAGAATTTCTTTCAACCCAAAATTCCTGTGGTGGAATGGCGATCATTATACTCAAATTAATAACCGATTCGAACGTCAATTGATCAAATTACTAAACCAGAGGTCGCGTACTCGCCGTGGCGTCCTTTCAAGTTGGGTGGTCTTTTTCGTTTCTTCGCGACTGACAAGTCTCGGCATGAGACAGTAACACGTTTACGAATCGTGAGTTCCAGCAGTTTAGTACCCCCGCCGGTCGTAGAAGTGGCCTGAACAGTCACGAGAAGGCCGCCACATCCAATTAACTCGGCGTGCATTATACGAGGAAAGGAGAGCGCCAAGGCGTGGCGGAGAAAACGTAGAGGAAAAAGTGAAGAACGGGAATTCTTAGCCCCGACGGTGCCTCGAGCCAGATTACCCTGACGCGAGATGAAAAACTGAGCAACGGATGTGCCGGCTGATCAGAGTGGCCAGCGAGCCCGTAAAAGCTCATCGTCTCTGCGCCAAACAATTAACCATGAAAATTTCACCGATGTCCCATGGAAGATCTCGATCGATCTGTCTTGATCGTTCGACGCCGTCCTATCTTGTCTGATTCTATCGTCTTTCCATCAACTCTCACGTTTTGTCGCGAACTCTATAGACGACGTGCTCTGCAAGCAAAAGAAATCCGCGTTTGTAAAGCGAGCGGATGTTGCAGATAATGATACGATCTCCGGCAAACGTGCCCCTTAATCAAAAGTTCGCCAAGGGCTGGGGACAGCGCTTGGGATTATCGAAGATTATCAAATATGAAACGAAGCTCGAACAGAGATGGCACGTTACACGGAACGCAAGTCATCTGGAAAAGATGGTTCGGAGGGAAAGTAGCGATGGAAAAAGAATGGTCCAGGGAGGTAACGAGAATTCTAGGTGTCAGTGGCCCGAGGGTTGGAACGGAAGTAGACAGATTACTGAGGGGAGAGGTAGGCGAGATGAAATGACGTTAGTTGCGTCGGAGAAACCCATGCTGAAGACGTCGCAGGGGAACGCGACCTTCGTCAACAATCCGATAAGATAATAATTCCGACGTTATTACGATTCCTCCTGTCGCCTTCGAGTTACTTAAATTCACCCAGGTGCACGTGTCCCAGGCGCAATCGTTGTCAGATATCCTTTCCAGCAACGATCCCGTTCTGTCGCGACAGGCGAGAGATATTAAAAACGTGCGCCGGCATCGTCGTTTTGAACGTACCAAGACTGTTAAAAAGTGCGCGATTTAGGGACGTTACTCGTTGGAACGTGTGGAAACGTGCCAGAGGAAGCGTCGTACTCGTTAACCGTGGAGAAAGGATCTCAAACGTAGGACGACAACGTAACAGGAAACATTTCAAAGAGGAAAATCGTGTCGAAGAGGAAAAAGACAGTCTGAGCGTTCGTGGAACACGGAGGGCAAGCGGTCACGGAGGAATTATGGCTCGATTTTGCCGTAGTTCGCGACTGGTGTTCACTGTACGCAAGAATAACGGAGTACTATGGGGAAACAGTCGTGAATTGGAAAATCGAATGATCAATTGAAAGGAAAAGAAATAGGACGACTTGATAATCTGGAATTTATAGGAAATGTACATAGATGATGGTATATCGACTTATCTTGTATACTTATAAAGTTACGAATGGTTTTTTGCAGAACGTTATGAAAATCCTGGCACCGTTGTGTCTGTGAATGATATCGTCATATGTGCCGAATAAAGCGAGGAAATGGTTAATTCTAGTATAATAACACTTTTAAAGGCATAGCGTCGAAAAGCCACGACTAAAGCTGTTCCATCAACATGTCTATCCGATCGTTTCTGTAACTCCGTTAATTCAATCGAATTTCGGATTAATAAATCGTGAAATAACACGACGAAAGAAGTACCACTGATAACGGTCCTCGACATGGAAATAGCTACTTGGTGCGATTAAACGATCGTTAAAATTTCACCGCCGTTGGGGGATGAGTTACGACGTAGAAGAATATAATTCCAGCCCCCTTTGCAGAAGCGATCTGGGTGACGAAACGACCGTACCGGTTACCTAACAGTTTCGATAAATCGGGTTTCACGTCGTAATAAATAGGTCGGGGGGGTATCGATTCCCTCTATTTATAGTCTCCCATCCAGGAATAATGTCAATGACACGGAAATTGCAGCGGCGCGTCGCCTGGTGCACGCTCGCTGGCTGGCAGACTTCGTCATGCAACTCCGCGAGAAACCGCCGCGCTGCGTTTCATCGAATCACGCGTCTCTCGGCGATGGTCCGCGAGGGTTTGCGCCGGACAGGTCCACGGACGAACTTTCCGCCTGGCGGATCCCGCTAGTCGAAAGTTTCGCGGCCTGGCTATAAAAACGAAAAAAAAAAAACAAAGAAAAAAACAAGAACAAAGTATCGCGAATCACCAGGTGGACGGAACCACGCAGCCGGCATACGAATAAAAACACCGCCGCGGAACTGCTAATAAAAATATTATTTTATATTATAGAGTTTCGCCCGCTGTAAACTTGGTCGATCGTGCACGCGCGGGCGCCGAGCAAGCACCGTCGTTGTTACAGGGGAAGCATGAAAACTGGAAAATCTGAAACATTCGCCTCCCTTCCCCTTTCCGGGCAGCTTCAGGAACGGTTGGGTGAAATTTAAAGCCAGAAACTTTCGGGTTTCCGAACAGGAAACCGTCCAACAAAACCCATCTCGGTATCCCGGAGCTTTCCGGTTCCTGCGCACCTTCGCCACCCGACCCACACCCACACACCCCCTTCGTGAAATGATAAATCCGAGGGTCGCTGTTAAATGGACGACCGATAAAACGTGTTGCGTTAAAAGGGTGGTTTCCCGTCGAGCCTCCGGCTTCCATCAGTTTTATATGTTTTCGTTCTTTTTTTTTGCCTTTCTATCTCTCTGTGTTTTATTGAATATTTTATGGTAATAGCCACCGAGAGAAATATAGAGCGCGATAAATCTGGTTATCCTCCCCCTCCCACCACCAGTCGTTTTACCAGCGTTGTAAACTGCGGATAACATTGGGGGTTGTCTCGATCGGAACCCGTTCGGTTCACGTGGATACAAAACTGTTTCGTTGTTACCTGAGAACGTGCGACGGCGCCTAGCCGAAGGATTTCCTCGGGAAATCGTAGCTTAAAGTTTAAAGAGCACCCGTTACCCTATAAACTTTTGTTTTCCGTTCCTCGCGCGATACTCTGCCGTCTTTCTACGGTTCCGGGGACCGGGAAGAATAGCCCGACCGACCCCCCGTGAAACAAACAATGCACTTTACAGTAACGCGTTTTAGATATAGCTTTTGTTGAGACAGCGCGCCCGTGCCGTGATACGCTTTTGCGATGTTTGTTCCTCGAAAGTCGCGTCCGTGCCGGTGCCGAAGATCGCTTCTTGAGGAATATCTTGTAAAGCTCACCCCCAGGGGAAGGAAGGTCGAGGAGTGTCGCGCGAGAAATCAATTTTCCTGGAAGTAACCAACGGGGCAACGCGAAATTATTTACAGCGAATATTTCGCGAAGTAAATAACTTATCTTAGAAGTAAAGATATTTATGGTCTGGCTGAATAATATGGAAAAGCGGGCATTGCGTGATTCCTTATGAAAAAATAAGGAAAATATGTCGAATACAATTTTGTCATTCAAGGATTAGTTTTCGAGAAAATCGACTTTGAAAATCTGCTGGGTACGCGTGCAATTGAGTAGGACTTGCCTAGTGCGTCTGGTCAATGCATTCCGTTTCTACTTACTACCATGACAAATACATACATTTCAAATTAATTGTTCCATTCAATGTTTGCAAGAACTAAGCTGAGAACATTATTTTTTTGTTTTTATTTACATATTATTCGACCGCACTCTGTATAAATATTCAAAGTAGTTATTATAAACAAACGGTAGTATTTTACCTATCACTCTGTATATATTGTTACGGCAGGATTTCCGCCAATAGATATTTTACTTATTGACTCAAAATGCTAACACAAATACGAAACTATTTTCTAATACAGCTTTGTACAATGTAATTTATACAAATACAGAAGACATATACAGCATACATCCGCTCGCCAAGATTATCTTTCGGAGGCAGTCCTGTCAATTTCTTTAAATAAACTCTTATTGACAACCCTTTCGATGGAACCATCTTCAGATAGGTAGATCGTAAGGGTGGTTTGACCAAAATGTAGAACGACTTTTCATGACATCGCATTAATATTCATACATCTTTGAATAAGTGATTGAAATAATTTCTATTATGACATCGCTGCTCATACAAATCTAGAAAGAATAGATGCGACCTACTGCAGGAGTCCGTATCTGATACTGACACGGGCGACATATGAATAAAACAAGATCTGCAAAAGATACGGACATCTAGGGATTAAATCTCGAGATAGTGATGAGAGTCAGGGGTTTTGCTTGTAACGTAGTAACCGCAACGGTAAATGAAAGCAAAAACACAGGTAGCATGATCGTTCGCGTTTCGAAGTGTTCCACCGGCTGATCTCGTCATTCAAACGATGACAGCATAAACGAGTGCACTCGGCGAACACACGAACACGTTTCCCACGACAGGCTTGACGCGCAACGCGCTGCGTTTCAGCCGCGACAGCGAACGAAAAGGGCTCTCCTGGAATCAAGACTTCGATATATCATCGAATCAAACGCGATCCTTTGTCAGCGAAAACGTCGCTCGTCATTTATCTCTCGGGGAAAATAGGTTGCCGCCCATTGGAACACACCATTACATCGTGGCGAGTGGGAGGGAAGAACGTTTCCCTTTGTTTTCTTTGGACCCGAATTGGAAGGATTTTGTATAATGAGCGGGATGCGTCATTACGAACACTTTAATGTGACTAAATGAGTGTTACTGCTGAAAGAAAGTAGATCTTTATTACTTTAGTACTTCCGGTACTAGGTACTAAAACACATACACTACTGAAGGACAGAATAAAATCAAGTCTCAAGAATGTATCCCCGAAAATAACTTTCTGGGTGACTGAATCAGAAATGTATTGAAAATTAAAGAAACAAATATTTTGTTCTTGCATCAAATCTATTAAAAAAGGCACGTAGAATCGTAATTTTATACTTCAAAAGACCAAATCCAGTTACATCTTGGTTTATTTTTATGGGTTTCTCCCACGAACATTGAACAGAGTATAATCCGTCTTGAATAGATACTTTCAGGGTATTCATGCTTCTCTAACATAGTATGCGCTACCGTCTATTGACATTATTCATCGAACTTTTTTATTAAAATAAATTCAAAGGCCATACTAAATATGGTGTCTGTGTGCGCACTAAGTACGAGATAAATCCGGCTCATACATTAATAAAAAAGAAATTTATAAGAATGACCCGTTTTTCTTAAGAACAAACAGGAATGAACCCCATAATGAAGGTGCGTAATATTATTCTACAAAAAATTAACGAACCCAATAAAACTGTTTTTATTGAACTATTTAGTCAAAATAAATAACTAACCTGGAACATTTCTTGCTGATCGGCAGAACGAAACTTCTTTAGATGACATTCAAATATTAGACAAACGGTGTTACTGTAGAAAGATATTTTAAAGAATGTTTTAAATAGTGTTGAAATGACTATTGGTTCTTGATTTTATGAAAAGGAATTTTTGCCCAAGATATCGAAAAGTTGTAATGAGCGGGTTAAAATTATAATAACTTAAATAGAATTGCATCGGCAAACACCAGGGCCCAGCGTCGACAATTAATTCACAAATCCACAAAAAACTATCAAAAAGTACTATTCACACACAGAACACTACACAAACCGTTATTAATTCCTCAGCCACGCTTCTCGTCAAACTTACTGCAGATAATAAGACGATCAAGATAACCGAACCACCCCTCGGCACCAGCACACAATTCCCACATCGACTCGGCGCCGACTGTAAATAGCCCGCTCGGAGAGGGAATGCAATCGATCAACCGGTCAGGACGATTAGTATTTAATCAAAGATCCCGAATGAAGGACGATCGTACGCCGAACGAAGGGAACGAGGTCGCAGAGTCGCAGTACCTTATTTGTAAAACTTTATTCTTAATCGATCGAGTTCGATCGCTCGTCTAATTAGACACCAGTGAGCCCGCGATTGGATAAGGGACCAGGCGGCTTTCGTCTGCAAATGAGAACCCCTAGGAACATATACGATTCACGGCACGCGGCACCTGATTCCATTACCTCTGTGCCATTCCTGGCCGTCCTATACCCTTCGACCACTCCAACCACCCTTCCCCCATCGTAGCAAGCCCTCCGCAACCCCCCACCCTTCAAACACTCAGCCCTTCCACCGGTATACGCTACACGTCCCAGCGACCTACAGGTATACCCTGTATCCACAATCTTCCTGTATTATGTTAGCTGTCTGCGCGCGGCAAATCCCATGCGAACGGAGACACTGATGTCGTGTCGCACAAAGGGTTATATTCCATTTTCTCATCCCTCCCCCGAACACTCATCCACGGTGGGCCAAAGATTCGGAGCTTTGTGACAGGGACTATCCGTCCGCTTTTTCACTATGCGACTCTTGTACGCTCCATTCCCACCAACCCCCTCCGCTGCCTGTCTCTTTTTTTTCCAGCCCCCTTTTGTTCTTGTTAATCGTTCATCCGCGAGCCACAGGAATTCAAATTCCGTGGTCTTCGCGTAAGCCGCCCGCAAGCTTTTGATTTCTTTCTGTCCTCTCGTTCCGCATCCGCGGAAGCCTTTGACGTTGCGATTGAAGAGTCGAATATCCAGAGACACACACACACACACACACCGAGAGGATCATCGGTTTTCCTCGAGTATTCGTCGACGATTCTTGAAACGATAATGAACGATTTCTACTTTTTGCTTTTTTTTTCTTTGTTTTTAAATAATGAGCGGTACGAGGCTGTATCGTAGTTCGGTGGAAAACACCAGAGGGGAATTATTTGCGATCGATTCGAGCGTGTTCCGTGTTAGGAGGTGGGCTAGCCGATAACGCGATAAATCGAACTGGTCGCCCGATATTTATTTGAAACACGTTCGACCAACGGTGTGCCCGGGACTTTTACTTTTGATATACGTCGGAATAACGTCGACTGAAAGTTTCCACCGTGTACGGTTCCGGCCACCAGGGAGGGTTTGAACGACATTATTCTCGGCGGGCGAGCCCGACGCGGAAACTTCATTACGACTCGTTATTTGTCCATTAAATCCGGAATTGGAAGAATTGTCAGATTC
Source organism: Dufourea novaeangliae (assembly GCF_001272555.1). Taxonomy (NCBI): domain Eukaryota; kingdom Metazoa; phylum Arthropoda; class Insecta; order Hymenoptera; family Halictidae; genus Dufourea; species Dufourea novaeangliae. The sequence continues at coordinate 1,256,889 of NW_015373942.1, read as the reverse complement.
GCAGTCGGGGGGGTCACACGTTAAAAACGGCACCTCGGCCGGTGCAGACGGCCATATAATACGCTGACACGTTTATTCTCTTCGGAATTTATGGCGTCGGCCAGGAACGGTCCGGTTTACGCTGTATCGACTGACAGGTATCTCGGAACAAACGAACTAATCAACTATGATTAACTGGCACGGTTCTCGCGCTGGCCGCCCTCTGAACCCGGGTCGATTCAAAGCAATTAAAACGGAAAAAAAAAAGTAGAAAAAAGTAGTAGCTTTCTATGACATGCTTTCAGAGACGCGAGAGGAAAAAATGAACGGGGTACCTTACGTTAGGGTAACTATGACTCACAAACAGTCAAGGGTTACTTTGTCCCGAGTCAGAAAATAATCATTTTCGATTTTGCAGCTCTTTTGTGGGTATTTTTTGGAAGGTATTTCACGCTAAAATCACTTTTAATTTGACCCTCCGTTGTCACTTCATTTTCAGATGTAGTTGTCACACTGGGTCTATTTGACCCAAGCCAATATTCAATCAGCTGTTGTTTAAAAACAATTTCTTAAATTAAATCGCAATAAGATTTATCCAATGGTTCGTTGTATGTACAAAACGAGGGCAATCCATGACAGAAACGTGGTACGCGTTCAAACGAATACGAAATTCAAGCGCGTCGAGCGGAATACCGAATCCGTCCGCGGTTAAAAACCTTTTATGCATTCACGTAAAACAACTGGCACACTGGGGCCGTCGCACAGCGGACCTCTTTTCAACAGATGGAAAACCGGACAACAGGGAACACCCAGCCGAATTATATCTCAACGTTCCGTTCGCCGGACGCTTTTGTATTACTTTGTGGTATACCGCGATACAGAAAGCCGAAAATTACGGCACGGACTACTAAACGTTGAATGTTGGTAAATAGTGTCGAGTGTTACGAATTTACAATTCGGGGGGAATGATATACTTATGGGAATCCTGAAGAAGTAAGTACGGCGAGTATGAATGAAAGTAGAACATAGTACCGTAATTCTCACAGTATTAATTAGGTTATGTATTACAGTATTAAGAAACTCTAAAGGACAAAGGATCAGACCTTAGGAACATATGCAAGGTGTCTCAGGTCGGGCAGTACCCACAACCGGGCAAGAGGTGATTTTATAAGAAAAAATAAATCGAAAAAGGAGTCAATTTTTTTGTTTGAAATTTCGTTTTCAAGAAAATTGAATTTGAAAATTCATCTATAGAATATTTGTGCTAATCTATTGCCCGTGTACCCAACAATGTTTAAAATTCTGTAACTCTTTCCAACTCCTTTCTCTAATTCGTAATAAGGCCGCAAGATCGTACTTCATGTGAATATAGTTCATTACGAGCCAACAACGCATTCGGAACGACCGTTTCAATTACACGTCGTACACGCGAATCCACGAAGTATGTACAACTGACAACGGTGGAGGTCCAAGCGAACCGTTAAAATTCCCCGTGTGCAAATCGACGGTCAGCCGCCGCGAGATTTATCGAACCGCGGGGCATTAGTTATCAAATTAAGCGGGACGGAAAAAATAAGCAACCGTGCCCCCTTCAGGCGTGGAAAACACGATGCTAGTGAAATCGCAGCCGGGAGTGTCCAAATGGTCGCGATAATTTTGTGGAAAACCGCGTCTTTGTTACGAGTTCGGAATTCTTCTCGCGTGATTATCCACCGTTGGTTCACGCGACTTGTGATACATTCCACGAACGTTTTCCCGCTTTTCCCCCTGGTGGCCGACGGTGTGCGTTCAATTAAAGAGTGAGATTGAGGGACGGAGGACGAGGGAGAGAAAAATAACACGCAGAAAGTATCGTCGATCATCATACTTGTCCCCCCCCCCCCCCGAAAAAAACAACTCTATTCCCAAGAGGGTTCGCGGGCCGCCCTTAAAAGCAAGACATCCAGCCCAGAGAAGATAAGTGGAAACACCCAGACAGACACGGAGGGGAGGGGGTTGTGTGATACGATTTATTCGCGGGGGATACATATACACATACAGATTGATGTCCGTGTGTGGAATTATCGAGGTACGCGTGTCGCGGAGGATATATATCGAATAAGCACGGATAAATTTTCGGCAACCGGGGGAATACATTAGGGCCATTTTTACGAAGAGCGTCACCATCAATTTCGGTCCGATGCGATAGCTGGCCACGGCACCGCCAGCCCCCGAAGATGAAGGGGTTGAAAATCTCGGCGCCGCAGAGCGTGGCACGGATAGATCATACATCATTCCTTTGCGAGCGAAGCCTCCATATCCTCTCTCTTCCCTAACCCTCTTCTCTTGCCTTTCGTCCGTCTGCCTAGTATCTCGCTCTCTCAACTACTCCTACTGCTTCTGGTTGCTGCCTGCTGCTGCTGCCTCGCTGAGCTTCCAACGCCGTCCATTTACCCTTTCGAGCATCCCTCCATAGACCGTAACACGCCATTCTTCAACTTAACCCACCCACCGCCACCACCACCGCCAACCCAACCTGGTTTCGGACGTGCGTGCTTTCTCGTTGGTCTGCGGCTCGCCCGGAAACCCGCCGTTTACGAGATTCTTGCGAAAACTCTGTTAAGAGGCTCGTGTTTGGCCCACGGAGAGAGAGATCCACGTCGGGGTGGCCGTGAGACATAGAACCACCGTGGCCTGGAGATCACCGCACACACACACACACCCAAGTCAGAGGCAACTGTATAAACGGTGGGATTTCGGGGGAGATGTGCTTGGTTAGATTGGATAAAAGGGACTCCAGGCGGGATTCCGGCGAGAAATAAGGTAGTTGGGGAAACGGCGAATGATCGTAATGGCGACGGCAATTGGACGAAAAGTTTGCGATGAAGTATCCACAGTCGTTTCCACGTTGCGTCCCTGTAATATCCCACGCTCTTCTGTGGTGATAACGAAGTGAATTTTGTTGACATTCGAGGAACGTGTTTGCGACTCCTTTTCTTGTTCGTTTCTTTTTTTCGGTTTACACGGTGACTGCCAGAGTGAAAAAGGTTGGACGCAGATAGACACGTTGTACATAGTTCTTAAGTCATAAATCGTCGAAAATATACATACCCTAACATTTTTAATACTTATGTATTGTAGTTAAAATAAAAACGAACACCGTTTTTTCTAGGGAATATAATCCATTCTTTTCTGGAGAAACATTACTTCTCAACGCAATTTCAGACATGGCATGCTTGGTTCGTTTTTATGCCATATTTTAAGAATCATTGAGTTCGAATAATAAGAAGTACAACACACAGCTCGTCGTATCACTAAAGTTCACCAAGATCGACGAAAATCTCTGTCAGTTCTTGCCAGTGACGTTGCATGAAATAGTTAAACGGTAATATAAAGAACAATAACGGAACGCACCAGAAACATCAAAAATACGACATGAAAGATGCGCTAATCAACTTCGCAATTCATCGATCCGCGTTAATAACATTTAACATTCCGTTTAACCCTCTAACGCTCCCCGCATTTCATGGAGGTAGAGATACATCTCTGTTCCCGTTAATTATACTTGGACTTTATTTTCCACGGCCTGGAATCACTCTGCGAAATATAAATTGACCGTGACAAGTTCGCGAACATTGGCCGGAGAGCGTGGCGGCCACGCACGGAACGAGATAACGTTCCACCGATACGAATATCATAATTATTTTCCTCTTTCGGCCGCTCGTGCAGACCCTCCGGTTCATAATGGCACCGGGAACGCGATTATTTCCGGCGTGATTCGAATGGAAATGCTTTCTGGACGCGTAATGGCGTCCGTGGGGACCCGTGCAATACGGCCGGGGGTGGAGAGGAGGGTTTGGAGAGGGGGGAACGGCGACAAGCGAAGCTCAATTTCGCGTAGAGCCGGGAGTGCGCGTAGCTCGGCCAATCGCGGCCCCGTGGTGTTACGTGATTAACGGTATCACAACACGTAAAGGAAACGCCAAGGCGGCCAACGATCGTCCTTCGTAATTGTTGGCAATGCCCTATATATATACATATATGTATACATACATATATACATATATGTAGATACATACATACACGTGTATATGTACACCACCAACAGCAGACGTATATCCCGGTCTGCTCGAACAATGGAATTAATTATAAAGCCTGTTCGGATAACCGCAGAGAGCCCGCTACTTGCGGGAACTCCGACCTGTTCCCTCCTCCGGGTCGCCCTTCCCCACTCACTTCCTTGCTCGACGTTGGTTTCCCTCTTCGTTTTACTTTCCACGTCGGATCGTTTCTATCATCGGAACTCGACTATTTACACCGGTGAGAAGAGAGGCACCGGAGCAGGTGGAAACTGACGTGAGAAAGCCCTGGCTCCGGTGTTGAAATAATTACCGCCCTGGTTACCGTGCTCCTCGCGGGAGGTAGGTATCTTTTTACGTCCGCGTTCCTCGAGGAGCCGGCACTCGGTGCAGGTTGCTCGTGAAAGTTGATTAAGTGCATACTGATGACCCCTAGCTCGTGTTACGCTTGCTCCGTTCCTCGGTTCTGGATGAAATTCGGTGGTGTGATCTTTGGGAGCAGTTCGGTAACAATTACGCTGTAATTCGACGACATTTCTGTTTAGGAGGTAATTTCTGGATACTGAGTGATTGTCGGTATGGTTGTGTTGACTCTGATGTGTTTTTGAGGAACAAGAACTGGATTATCATAGTGCAACCCTTTGTTTCGTAGGAGATCTTTGTGGAATGTGTTCTGCCGAATGATGGTGAGTTATTCACTTGTTGGTGCGGTTGAGTTATTGATTGGCTATGTGCAGGTAGTTGCGTCATGGTGAACATGAAGATATCTGATTGGTGTATGATTATGTGACTTTTTCTGTAGGGATTATTACAGGAAGTACGGCAGCCGCTTCTAACATCACCAAATAAGATGATATCGATAAAAAGCCACGAGGTTCTTCCATTCCTGTCAATAGAATCGGTGCACGGCATCAAATCCTTTTACTGTCCTTGTATACCTTTCATCGAGTTCACTTTGGAAAATTAGATGGTTGGCATTTACTCTTAGGTACCACAAGTCGATATCAAATACTATGTTTACATAGCTCGTGATGTCAACGCAATACTCTTCAGGGCTAGCTAAGCATTGCCATCGAGGTGCAATTTCTGTCTCGAGCGTAGAGTCGTCCTCTGCCTTGAAAAATTACATTCTTCCAGCCAGCCCACTTCACGGTGTAAAGTAAAATTAAAGAATCTTGAAAGCAGTGCGAATTTCGACGAAATTTTATTCTACATTCTATACTTTTTTCTTTCATTGTACAATTACCACCTTTTCGCTTGTACGCCATGGGTTAAACGATACTTTTCTCCTTTTCTCCCTTCTCTTTGCCTTTTTTCTGGTACCTGGAGTTAAAATTCACGCAGCGTAACGTTCATTCCACTGTAATCCAACGTAAACGACATTCTCAATGGTTAATAACATTCTCGTCGCCAACGAATGAAATGACGAGCGAACGGGGGGGCCCCCACGTACAGCGTCGCCTACCCATAGACTAATTGTGAAACGTTACGCGGTCGAAAACGGTAAAATACCCTTGCAGCAAAATTGAATTCGTTTTGACGACGCGTCGAAGAGCGGCACGGGCACGTTTATTAAACCCAGAATTGGTTTACACTTTGTTACGGGAACGCACCGCGATTCTGTCGTTCGCTTTTTGCACAACCTGGTCGCGGGCTAAATCGTCATATGTACATATAGAGTGAGTCATTCAAATCGATCCCCGCGAATATCTTCGAAACCGTTGACGATACCGAAAAATATTTTAGACAAAAGTTGAATAGTTTTGAGGGTAAAATAATTCGATGTAAGTAATTTTTGCTGTAAGTGTACGCGTAAAGGACATATACAGGTCAAACTTCTTTTTTAAATGGATTGTAAATTTTTTTATACATTAGTCGATGCATGTTATCATTCCGTATAAAAAAAGTGTAAAACTATTTATGCTAAAAAGCCATTAGTTTTGGAGACATTTTAATCTTAATATAACGATGTTATACTCAAATTTGGTATAGCTAGTATGACATCTAATACCTTATGTTCGTATGGATGGCATGTCAACAAATTTTGAAAGGAATGCCAAGAAGGATTGATCAAGCGTTTTAAAGACTAGTAAATCTTTGCATTCCACCCTTGCACCCTGGTACCACTTCGCAATTTTGAAATTAAAATATCTCTTAAACTAACGGTTTGTTGGCATAACTTTTTATAGAAAATAGCGGTCTGCCACAATTAATGTATTCGAAAAAATATAATTCTAATTAAAAAGAGAAGTGTGCCCTTCATATGTTCTTTACGCGTCCATCTACAAAAATATTATTTACATGAAATTATTTCCTTCTTGAAACCATTCAACTCTTAGGTGGAACCTTTTTCACTATCTACAATGGTTTCAAAGATATTAGCAAGGGTCGATTGGAATTACTCACCCTGTATAGAGAACGGTTCGATTCACCTTCGTTCAAATTTCGCGGTATACGCGACGTGTTATATTGCCGACGATTAACATATTCTGCGTCGCGGCATAAATAATCGTAGTGTACCTAGTACATGTGCTCCTTCATTATGAATTCAAAACGGTCCGTGATGTTGTGAAAACGACGCGGAGCATAAATTGAACGTTCGGCGAAGACTACGCTAATGTGGGAATTGTCCGATACGTTAATTACCCCAATTTAGAATTGTTAATACAGCTATTATTGCAACTCGAGTCATCAGTTAAACTGCTCAGAAAATTGTTACCACGACGGAAAAATCATAGAACTAGTTAGATTTTCATTGATAAAAATTGCAAATAATAGAAATCCATGATATTAACTTCATCACTCATATATATGTAGCAGTAAAAGTTGCGAAAAATTTCAGTAAATACACTGTTATAACATTTTAATAATTCTGATAAGAGTTTACGAATCAGACATTTTGATTGCTTTGGTAGTTTTAGTGTTAATTAATATAGTAACCCGGTAGATATGTACGAAGTTTGTTTCAGCGTTGGTCCTGTGGCATTATCTAGAGATAAGGTGCTTTTACCTGTAAAATTACGGCCCCGTTCGCGTGTAATTTAATAATAACACGAAATGACGCGGATTACGCGTCACCGGTTTAAATCGTCCGTCGTATTTAAACGATATTCAATAGGCGACGCCCAACACTACCCGGGTTACAATTCGCCATCGGAAAACGGTCGAAATAATAAACGGGCCCGGGATACATAATATTGTTCTATTCCTCATTTACCAAATACCAGATACAATGGCCATCGTAAACCTTTCATCGTTTATTTCCTTTGTGCGAAAACGATACCGTAGTATTGATTTATTCGACGGCACGTTACACAGCCGGACCGGAAATTCTCTGCCGTGCATGATTATAATTAAATACACCCGAACGAATTCATTTAATTAAATGAATTGAGCAAATAGAATGTGAAATGAATCACTGCGAAGGGAGGAAGCGGTGTGAGAGAAAGAGAGAGTGGGGGAGAAAGAGGGGCAGAGAAAGAGAGGTGGACAGAGAGAGGTTTTCCCGCGGACCTATTCTGTAACGCCATTCGCCGCGTATATATTATTTATACCATTCATTCTACCGTGTAATACCGTGAAATAATCGCAAAGTATCTGTTATTAACGACGTAACGGGAGCGTAAAATATTATTATTGCTCTATAAATATCATCGCTCCGCGAGGCACATTGGGTCGATCCTGACTTTTTGGGAAATTCAATGCGACTGAAGACAAAAATGTGCAGACTCGTATTGGGTCGTTAACTACCAAGGGAACTTCGGTACCTCGAAATTTCCGATTTTTGTAAATCTCTGCAGGTTTGTAGAAAACCTCAACAGAAGCGTTGGGCAGTTTTCCGTTTCTGCTGATATTCGGTCCTTTAGGGCGAAACCACCCGTTAAAAATATTCATGTATAGCATGAAAACGGTAGTACATACAAAAAAAACTGTTAGAATAAATATTTAATGGCATTCTGTGCTATGTAAAACTGTGCCATAAAATTGTTAAAAATTTCTTTTCCAAATAAATGCATAAATAGTAACAGTCAACGTGTTAAAAAGAAGTCGGAATTTTCGGGATACCAAAGTTTTCCCGTTAGTTAACGACCTAAAATATTCCAAATTTTTCTGTTTCCGTGCCGTGAAAAAGTCATTCCCGAGTCGTTCGTCAAACCCGGTACAGCCGGATCCGTTGAAAAGAAAAGCTCGAGGCATACGCTCGGTGGATCCGATATTGAATCCTATTAGACGGGTTGGTAGCACCGGTAGTTTTCATTCATAAAGTCTCGCTGAATGATATTTCCTTGCCGGCTGCGACGCGGAGGAAGGGGAAGGCTGGAAACCGTGCTCTGTCTACGGACCGCGCGCGCATTTTCTTCCACTGGTTCCTTGCATTTTTCTATCGTATAAACGGATTCTCGGCGCGCCCCAGTTTTTCTCAGGGTAGAAAGCTCGCCTCCGTCACAAAGGCCGTGATTGCGAAAACGTTTGTTTTGCTTTCAGAAGGCTGCCACCCGGAGACGAGACACGGGTCTGACTCTCGCCCACCGACGTCGTCGTTCGCTACAAAAGCGGTTCCACTGTTTTTCCTTCTTTTTTTTCTCTCTCTCCTTCTTCTACCCGGGAAGAAATGCATATCGCGCATTTCGCGTTCAAAAGCGACAAACAAACAGGGAAAAAAAATAATGTGCCGGGTGAGAGAGAGAGAAATGTGGAAGAAAAGGGAACAAGGGATACAAAAAAAAAAGGTGGTCCACGGACAGCCGCGACTTACGGAGCACCACGTACGCGCTTGATTGTGCGGCAGAAAAGAATCTTCCGTGGCGGTTCCGCGAACGCATACGTATGCCCGGCTGGCGGGTGGTACATTGGGAAAATTGCATTTCGGGGAAAACGAAATTTTCGCCTCTTTGCAGCGGCGTGTACGCGTTTCACTCGGCCGCGCTTGGGGACCACGGAGGAACAGTAATGAGACCGACCTAATTGTTTCAACCTGTCCCGGAATCGTCGACCTGCGAGATCACACGGAGATCTCGGCAATTCGGTGGTTATTTTATTAAAGGACAGTAGACGTAAACTGGGATCTCTGATGAGGTTATCGTGAGATATTGAAGTTTCTACGGTGATTTTCTCAGGTGTCCGAAACCATTCCTCAAATGGAGGATTTAGGTTTTGTAGCTTGTGAAGCTAATATTATTAAAATCGTCAGAAGGTGGACGGTTTTGATAATCCAATAAACGGCGGGATCTGGGTTCAGATAAACCTCTATTTATTTGATTTTAGACAGTTTGTGAAACGAATTTCTTCCAACTATGCTGGTCTCATCAAATGCTAATATTAACGACTGTATGCCTCAGTTACTTTCTGCTAATTGGAGTGGTATGTGAAATTTCTGAAATTCTGAGTCAAAATGGACCGAAACACTGTCGTTTGAATGTTAAACTTACGCGTGGAAAACGAAATTGGTTTCGAAGTTAAAAGAAACGTTTAGCAATGAGAATACTAATATAAACGAAAAGAAGACGATTCTGTGTGTGGAAACAAATTGAAAATGTGCAATAGTATTTTGTCGTAAGGAACTTCAACTGCGAGAAAATCGACTTCGAAAATTCATTCGATGCACATCCATTCGTGGTTTGAATAAATAGAAACGGTGGGTAATGAAAAGACACGTTAGCCACGTTCTATTCCAGTGTACGCGTACACTACAGATTTGCAAATTCGATTTTTTCGAATTCGAAGCTGCACGCGATAAAATTTTATTCTACGCCTGGTCTCGATTGTAGAATCGTCACTACCACAAATTTCGTCGTGCGTTGTGTGTATATGTATAAGAAACTCCCAGCGGAACACTTGAGATATTTATCGTCGACATTCATGAAAACTATCTAGTAAATTGTTGGAACAGTGAACTGTCATGGAAACAAGAGACACGTACTTATCCTGAGCAAGAACATGAACCATGTTTTATTCATAAAGATAAAGCTCACATGAATTATCTTTTACACCTGGAAGAGCTTGAACTATTGAAATCATTCCTGTCCTATTATCAGGCATATACACATAAAATGTGATTCTCCTTCGATTGCACAGCGAATCAGAGACATACAGGGTGTTCCTGTAATTTTCTCATAGAAAGTTATTCCATAAGAAAAAGTACGTCGAAAAAAAGAATAAAAGTTTTACTTTAACGTTTTGTTAAGAAACGTGTATTTTGCTAGGGATAAGTAGAAACAGCTTGCAATGAACAGACGTGTTAGCCAAGTCTTATTCTACTGCCCGTGTAACCAACAAATTTTCAAGTTCAATTATCTCGAAAACGAAACCTCAAACAAAAAAAATTAATTCCTTTTTCCGACTAACTTTTTCTTATAGAATCATCTGCCCGGCTGAGAAACACAACTAAGATCGCCACTTTCAAAATACTCCCCATTGAAACTGCACATACGTCCATTCCCACGTCCGATTCACTGATCGTACCATTGCCGGTGCTCACTTTTACATTACGAGATACGACAATAAATTTTCTAAAATAATTTTCATTTCGCCAAAGTAGTAACAACTTTCTTTCATTCTCACGGAAACAGAATTATTCTCGAAACTTTATTGCCAAACCTCGATACAAAGATTTACGAGAACTAGCGAGACATTTTTATCTTTCCGTGGTTAACACCGTCGCATTGCAAAGAAACAGCTCCGTTTTCGAAACGCAAAAATTCACAGTCTCCCATCAACGTCGCGAAATTCCCCGGGGTCCCGCGTAAAGTGTCGAATGAAAGTTTCATTTGCAGGATAATTTGTAGACCGAGGTAAGAACCACGTTCGAGAAGCACTCGCGGGATAGTCGTGAGAACGGTCTCCCCCCCCTCCCAACCCCGCAGAAGGCAGTAAAGCACGGACGGCAGCGAATTATGTTTACCCTCAAAGCGAAAAAGACCGCAAACCTTTCCCCTCCCCGCCTGCCCGAAACCGCATTCGCGTCCTTCTGTATGCACAAGGCGGGATCTCCTCTCATTTGCGTTAGCGGGCGGCGCGGCGTAGCGTCGCGGGAACGCAAAAACCCCGGGCTCCGTAAACTTTCAGCCATTGAATTCGACGACGACGTCGGTACATCCGCGGAGATATGGCGGCGATGGGTGGGTGAGGGGTGGCCTCCTCAAAAACGGCGAACGAACAAATTACATAATTAATGACAGGCACCTCGTCTGCGGCGTTATGAACTACTCCGAGCAAGTTGCCACACCCCCTACTAACGAAAGCAACGGCCGAGGCATTATTAAATTAAGGAAGCGCGTGATAATAATTTAGAATTCCCACCGTGTGACTCGAGCACGCGGAGGCCCGTGGCTTCCCTGAGACGCGTACAGGCATGGACCTTTTATTCAGGCGAGCGTGCCCCTTTACGAATATTTCAACTGGCTAGACTATAAAATACACGGCGAAATCTGCTCACTTGACCGACCATTCTTCTTCTTCTTCCAGGTATTTTAATCCGTGTTTCCTGTTCGCGAACAAACGAACGAGATCAGGAGGGGCTTGGAAGCGTTTGAAACCGGAGTAGCCGATGAAGCTCTGGCGGGTTCGGTTATCAAAAGAATTACGAGAGTGTTGCCAAAGTTAAAACAAATTTGGGTGATCGTTTGGGTCTATTGGGGTGGAGTGACTGATTCGTTTGTGGTTATTTCTATTTATACATTGGCTACGAAGTTTTAGGGTATTTCCTCCAATCTATCAGGGTTGGTTACTCCACTCTGTCTCCATTACTTTTTGTACTGTGTTTTCGTAGTATTAGTGAGGGGGACAGAATCGCACGGAAGTCGTCACACATGGACACTCATTGTAGTGTGATACTTTTGAAAAATGGATTTTTAAAACATCAATGCTAAAATAATTTTCGAAAATATTTGTCAGAATAATTGTCTCAATTTCCTCCAATCAAAGTACATGCTCTGTTTCTGCACATATTTCACTGTTAGTCCACACCAACTCATCCCGAAGCATACACTCGACCACCCCTGTTAATCTTTCAGCGAAGACCGCTTCAGATTCACCATATTGCAACTGATTTTTCAAGTAATACCTCCGGCTAGAAGGACTGGACGTTTCACGAAACCGGGTGGTAATCCTTCTAAGAACATGAGCCGATTGAAGGCCCGAGCTGGGATCAAAATCTGTATCCAGTCCGTCATGCCCAGGGACAGCGAGGAGATGTCTCGAAAATGGTTGGTACGGGCTTTGAGAAAGTTTTAATGTCAGGTTGCGAACAAGATTAGGACCGGTGGAGGTGGGAGTTCGAGGTAGAGTGTGTTCCGGACCCTTCAGGATCGCTTACCCTAATCGCTGGCGCCTTTAACCTGGATCCCGTCGCTTCCACGCCCCTCTAAAATCTTCCACGGCCAGCCACCGCAAATCTCTCG